>NC_042971.1:24081062-25281062 GCF_901001165.1 Salmo trutta
CTACATTTCACTTGACATGCAATTACTAGGCTCCCATGAAAATCATCGCCATTTCACCAGTAGCTGATAGTTGACATTATTTGTTGTGTACAGACTTTGTGTGTGCCACCATTTTCTGGTTCTCATGAGGGCAGTGCAGGTTACCTTGCCAATCAAAACCCACAGTGCTATGTAGTACCAGTCCAAAGTTTGGAGACACCTACTCATTCAAGGGTTTTTCTTTATATGTAATATTTTCTTTGTGAAGACATCAAAACTATGAAATAACACATATGGAATCATGTAGTAGGCCAAAAAGTTTTAAACAAATTTTATATTTGAGATTCTTCAAAGTAGCCACCCCATGCCTTGATGACAGCTTTGCACACGCTTGGCATTCTGTCAACCAGCTTCAGCTGGAATGCTTTTCCAACAGTCTTGAAGGAATTCCCAAATATGCTGAGCACTTGTTGGATGCTTTTCCTTCACTCTGCGGCCCAACTCATCCCAAACCATCTCAATTGGGTTGAGGTCGGGTGATTGTGGAGGCCAGGTCATCTGATACAGCACTCCATCACTCTCCTCCAAAACAGATGGCGTAACAATGTAGAATGCTGTGGTAGCCACGCTGGTTAAGTGTGCCATGAATTTGAAATAAATCACAGACAGTCACCAGCAAAGCACCCCTCCTCCATGCTTCACGGCGGGAACTATGCATGCGGAGATCATCCGTTCACCTACTCTGCCTCTCACTAAGACACGGCGGTTGGAACCAAAAATCTCAGATTTGGACTCATCAGACCAAAGGACAGATTTCCACCGGTCTAATGTCCATTGCTCATGTTTCTTGGCCCAAGCAAGTCTCTTATTATTATTGTTGTCCTTTAGCAGCGGTTTCTTTGCAGCAATGAGAGCCAGTTTCATCAAAGCGCTTGATGGTTTTTGCAACTGCACTTGAAGAAACTTTCAAAGTTCTTGAAATTTTCTGGATTGACTGTCATTTTGTCATATTCTTCATGTTCAGATGAGGAGTATGAAATATCGGACCAATACGCAGCATGGTAAGTGTCCATACTCATATTTTTATTCAAACGTGAACACTAAACAAAACAAGAAAACAAATGACAGTCCTGTAAGGTACACGACTATACAAAGAAACAACCACCCACAAACACAAGAGAAAATACACCCATATAAATATGGCCTCCAATTAGAAGCAACAACAACCAGCTGCTTCTAATGGGAGGTTGTCCATAAAACTAACATAGAAATAGAGAAACTAGAAAAACCCACATAGATATAGAAAACATAGAACATACACCAAAAACCCCGATAACAGAAAACAAACACACCCCTGCCACGTCCTGACTGAACTACAATAACAAATAACCCCTTTTACTGGTCAGGACGTGACAGTACCCCCCCCCCCAAAGGTGCAGACCCCGGATGCACCTGAAACAATATTTTTTTTACAAAAACAATAACCACAAAATAAGGGAGGGAAGGGAGGGTGGCCACCGTCACCGACGATTCCTGTGCAAACACCCCCCCTTCCCCAATCCTACCCACCTACGGAGGTGGCTCAGGTTCCGGCCCTAGTCCCCAACCTAATCTGTCTACCCCAGCTGAAAGCTCAGGGCTGTAGCGCGTCTCTGGAGACCTCGGGCTGAGGCGCGACTCTGGGAGCTCCGGGCTGGAGTGTGACTCTGGGAGCTCTGGACTGGAGGGCGACTCTGGGAGCTCCGGACTGGAGGGCGACTCTGGCTGCGCCGGTTCCGGACTGTAGGGCGACTCTGGCTGCGTCGGTTCCGGACTGTAGGCCGTCTCTGTCGGTTCCGGACTGTAGGCCGTATCTGTCGGTTCCGGACTGTAGGCCGTCGCCGGAAGCACTGGACGGGGAACTGTCTCCGGAAGCTCTGGACGGGGAACTGTCGCCGGAAGCTCTGGACAGGGAACTGTCGCCGGAAGCTCTGGACTGTACAGGCGCACTACAGGCCTGGTGCGTGGGGCTGGCTTTGGAGGCGCCAGACTGGTAACACGCACCTCAAGTCTAGTGCGAGGAGCAGGAACAGGACGTACTGGACTGGGCAGGCGCACTAAAGGCCTGGTGCGTGGGGCTGGCTTTGGAGGCGCCAGACTAGGGACACGCACCTCAAGGCTAGTGCGAGGAGCAGGAACAGGACATACTGGACTGGGCTGACGCACTGGAGGCCTGGTGCGTGGGACTGGCTTTGAAGGTGCCAGACTAAGGACACGCACCTCAAGGCTAGTGCGAGGAGCAGGAACAGGACGTACTGGACTGGGCAGGAGCACAAAAGGCCTGGTGCGTGGGGCTGGCTTTGGAGGCGCCAGACTAGGGACACGCACCACAGGGCTAGTGCGAGGAGCAGGAACAGGACGAGCTGGACTGGGCTGACGCACTGGAGGCCTGGTGCGTGGGACTGGCTTTGGAGGCACCAGACTAGGGACACGCACCACAGGGCTAGTGCGAGGAGCAGGAACAGGGTAAACTGGACCCTGGAGATGCACTGGAGGTCTGGAGCATATGGCCTGCACAACCCTTCCTGGCTGAGTGCTCACCATAGCTTGGCCATACTGAGGAGCTTTCACCAATTGCACCGGCCTTTGAACGCGTCTGGGCAATACAGTGCGCGTTTCCGCATAGCTCGGTGCTTTCTCGATCTGTCGCTCCCCGTAATAAGCACGAGGAGCTGGCTCAGGCCTATTGCCTGACTTGCTCCAACTCCCCGTGTGCCCCCCCCCCCCTTCCTTGCCAGCTGTGTTCACACGTAACATTCCCGGTTTTCTCCAGCCTTCTTCCATGGTCTCTCTCTAGCCAATATTTCCTCCCATATCCACGACTCTATATAGCTCCTCTGCTGCTCCTTCCTTCGCTGCTTGGTCCTGGTTTGGTGGGTGGTTCTGTCATAAGCTTCGTCTTCAGATGAGGAGTACGAAATATCGGACCAATACGCAGCGTGGTAAGTGTCCATACTTATATTTTTATTCAAACATGAACACTAAACAAAACAAGAAAACGAATGACAGTCCTGTAAGGTTCACGACTATACAAAGAAACAAACACAAGAGAAAATACACCCATATAAATATGGCCTCCAATTAGAAGCAACGGCAACCAGCTCCTTCTAATTGGAAGTCGTCCCAAAACTAACATAGAAATAGAGAAACTAGAAATCCCCACATAGATATAGAAAACATAGAACATACACCAAAAACCCTGAGAACAGAAAACAAACACACCCCTGCCACGTCCTGACCAAACTACAATAACAAATAACCCCTTTTACTGGTCAGGACGTGACACATTTCTCTTTGTTTTATTTGAGTTGTTCTTGCCATAATATGGACTTGGTCTTTTAACAAATAGGGCTATCTTCTGTATACCACCCCTACCTTGTCACAACACAACTGATTGGCTCAAACGCATTAAGAAGGAAAGACATTCCAGAAATTAACTTTTAACAAGGCACACCTGTTAATTGAAATGCATTCCAGGTGACTACCCCGTGAAGCTGGTTGAGAGAATGCCAAGAGCGTGCAAAGCTGTCATCAAGGCAAAGGGTGGCTACTTTGAAGATTCTCTATTTGTTTAACCCTTTTTTGGTTACTACATGATTCCGTATGTGTTATTTCTTAGTTGTGATGTCTTCACTATTCTACAATGTAGAAAATAGTAAAAATAAAGAATAACCGTGGAATGAGTAGGTGGGTCCAAACTTTTGACAGGTACTGTATATATATTTTTTTGTAATCTTTTTTTTTTTGCAACTGTTGGTAGCGTTAGCTAGAGCTAGTCGGCTGTACCTGCCGCAAAACCCCTCTATTTTTTACTCTATAGCTTGTTCTCCATCTTCTTTTTAAATATTGGGCATGTATTTCCCTGGCTGTTCAAAACTAGTTTTCTCATGTTCTCTCTTGTTTCTCAAGCAGACACACTGTATAGTGAGCAATATGTTTGGAACATCAAATAGCAATACTTACAGAATCATGAGTATCACAATACATATCATATCGGCACTAAATATCATGATACTATTGTATCGTGAGGTCCCTGGCAATTCCCAGCCCTAGTGCTATGTCTCTGATGTTACTGGTGGGAGGTTGTTCCGGCTAGCGTAATCTGTGTTACCCTGTTGTTTCCTGAAAGATCTCAGACTGCTCTTCATCTCACTGTCCATTCCTGTGAATGATGGTGCATGAGGAGACACCCCTGGCATTCTGACAGTCATTCCATCTCCAATGTTTCCTCCCTGTCCACAAGTGGAATTGTGTGCTGAAAGCCTCCCCCCAAAAAAGGCACCTTCGTTTTATCTCAGCACCATCAAACTGTGAATCCTTAAGTGCATCTTATAATGGCTCCTCTCACATTCAAGTCAACAGAGCATCCTGACACCTACGATCTGGGGAAATCTAGAGAAAACATGGCTGGTAATGATGAATTTAAATGCAAACGGCAAGTTGACACGGGAAACAAATTACACCCCTCACTTGGCTAAATTGCTCCAAATCGAAGAAGAGTCCTGAAACTTGAGCAAATTGCATCCCTGATTTATGAAAAAATTGAATATGGGAAACAAGGCAATGGCTAATTTCTCCCCCTAGTCCAATTGACTGTGGTGGCGGGAAGATACAGGCATCGATTTGATGGATAATTACAGAATCAATTTAAACGTTTTTTGGGGTTTTGAATACGTGCCATTTTTCTCATTCCCTGATTGACATGTAGGTGTTAGGTTAGCTATTTTACGCCTGATTCATAGATTATGAACCCTTTTATACTCATCCATTATGGCCAACCAGGGTATTTACAGTATTTATTCAGTTTCAGGAAATGTCTCTTTCTGCTCCTATACTAATGCAACTTTGATGATTATTGATGCTCATCAGAAACATGGTAGTCATACATGTAGTAGAAAAATAAAGAGTGAACAAATGTGAAAGATGATGAAGGCCAATGATGAAGATGCGTCTAGCGACTTGCTGGCACCAAGGCCCAACGTGATGACTCAATCACGATTTATGGCATTGTGCTGATTGATGGCTGACCATATGTTGGCTATCACAAGAGTCAAACACATCTTATTCGTGGCTTTCTCCGGGGCTGGATATTCCCACAGAACCCTGGGAGCACGGACACCATTCGAGGTATGAAGACAGATTAAAACTTTAATGGACAAAATTAATGTTACCGTGTGAATTAAATTGTCTTGTTTGGTTTATTTCAAGAGTTTATGAAGAGCTTCACATTTTTATATGTTCTATTGTAATGTACGAGTTATCAATGTCTTTTTACAGAGTTACTTTGTTAATCTCTTCGCCAGACGGCGGTTAGTTCAGATGTGCGCTCCTCTCATTTAGATAAGAGTTGTGATGATTAGATTCCAGAATGCGTGTGATGTTTTTATGCCCTTTGTGTTTTATTTTGGCCAAGCAAAGTGATGGTAAATAAATGATGGGGGTTATTGAGTTCCGCCGTAGTCAGGATAAAAATTGAAGTGATATTTCATTCGGCGCGTCATTGCAAACCAATCTCCTGGTAAAGCCTATGTTACACCACAGTGTGTTTTTATACAAACTATCAAGTATAAAAGTATCTTTTCACATTTGTAGCCTTCTGGTATGTACCATTTAATAATTGTATTCTTATTGCTTAACTGTAATAAATACCTTGGTTTTTGTGGTAAATGTGAATGAAAAAAACTTGTCATACCTTGTCCATAATGTAGAGGCCTATTGGATTTTTATTGAAAAGGTAAATGAGGAGGATGGTACATGTGATCTGCATAACATACCAATACCAATTGGCATACCTTTATAGCATACATATTCTTACCTCATTGTTGATTGATATCCATTGATTTGTGCCCATTTTCTGTTTTAGAAAGATTTGCACGAATATGAAAAGCTAGATGGAATCATCATAAAACAATATACATTTGTCCTTTCAAATTCAAATCCAAATGTTTCAGTTGGGCAGTTAGGTTCCTGCAAGAACCCCCACCAACTAAGGAGGTTTCTTGATGAACCCCACCTCCTATGGAGTTCTTGGAAGAACCTTTTGGGGGCAAATTTCAGTGCCAAGAAAACGAAGGTTCTTTGAAGATCATAGAAGGACCCTTGTTGAACCCCTAATTGTTTGAGTGTATCCCCTTTTCCTTTCCTTTCCCATAGCATATTTGCTTGGCCTCGAACTGTGCAGCTTCGAGCTAAGGTTATCTCAATAATTTAATGCTGGGACATTCATCGCAAGATATTAGCTATTTGTCTCTTAACCTCTTAATAATTGTATAAAGGTAAACCTAGACAGGTGCAAGTTATAGTACTCCATGTGGGGACGATAAGACTCGCTATCTTACTGTCCAATGGACATGTGTATTGGCCTATAGCATTCACATGATAATGAAGTCAGATTGATTATTATATTATGGTCGTATTCATCCTACACAAATTTCTGTCATCCTCAGTCGAAGTGGATTTTCCCTAATCTACATAGTACACGAAACACCTTTTTATGTGTATCACCACACCAAGCAGTTTTCCCACTCTGAACCGGCAGAACAATACAGTCAGCTCTAGCACCTATGGATCTCTGCCGACACTGCTTGCACTCGGTGTAAGACATCCTATTAAAGTGCCTGGACAGAGTAATGGGAAATCATGCTCACTTGTTTATAGCGCTTTCTTTCTTCTGTGGGGCCCGAATAAGAATGTGGCGGGTGTATCAGTGGGATTGAACAAGCACCTCCCGGTTGTCTGATAGATTGATTGCGTGACACAGGGCTGACCTTTATCTTCTCCCATTTGAGCCCTCTTCCATTTCTTTCCCACACCTCCCACTAAAAGTGGCGGTCCATTGAAGAACACTAACATGTAGGAATATTGTCTTACATTTACCCCCATTAAACTGAGGAGGATATAAGAAAAATACAAAAACAACGCTGCCATTACCCCCCTGCTAATATTATCCTCAGAGAGAGACGTGGCTCGGAAATACATAAGGGCAGCCGGGAGTTAACTGGTGCCCAGCCTATTTAGCATACCTAATTGACCTCTAGCTCAACGCCCGTTTCTGTATTCCCCTTTCCTAATATTATTTTCTTACTGCGAGCAGACATTTTTGTGATTCGCAAGCTTAATCATGGTTCAAGTCACCGTTCCTGTTTTGCTAAAGATATTGATGCAACAAATGCGACACTGTGGCCTTCGGTATTGTGTGTTCTTTTCTTCCTCAGACAGTTGTAGTAAACGGGAGCCAAGTTCACTCAGGCTTGAATGGAGGCACTGTAATTTAAAAGGCCTTGCATAGTTCAAGGGTATGATTTGAAAGTGCCAAAGCAGCAATCACTGATTAATAAATTGTAAGTTACAGTATAACTATTGCTGTGTTTGGCCATTATACATAACATTGTGTGCAATGGCACAAATCCAATTCACTTTTCCAGATAAATGTAAAACAAAACAATCACATAGCGTCATTACACCAAATAGGTTTTTTATTTTTATTTCAAAGAATTAGACAAAGTGCTGGACACATTTGCATGATTTAGCAGAATAACAATAGGCTAATTCTATTTATTTCTTGTCTGCTTCTTGGAATCACCCATCAGATATTGGACACTGTCACATTGAACTATTTAGTGCATGAGTAGTGGCCTCAAATAGCCAGTCTATCACAATGGGATATCTCCGGAGAGACTTAGCATACTAAAAATACGCAGTGATTAACTGCTTACATAGTCCTAATGGGGATTATTAACCTGAAAAACAGAGACATCTTATTTTAAGCATGGCGAGGAAAATGACAGGAAAGAGGTTTGGATTTGCCGATAATCATGAATAAAAGTTCCACAGAAATGACAGATTTTCATACTTGTGAGCCCTAGTCAGTTTTATTGACCTTTCCAAACTTTCCATTGAAGTTCACTTTGAAAGGCCATTTTATTTGCTCATGGTGAAATGTCACCAATAATCATGAGAGGTACAGAGATTTTATGCATTAGACAAAGGCTGATCATATATGCACCCTGCGTGCTGATATGTTTAACTGTTAGTCAATGAAAGGCCTGAAGGTCAGCCACCGAGGCTCAGACCATTTGCCTTTAACAAAGGGTACTGTAATGGAGATCTGAGTGGCTCTGAGTCGGCTCCGTTTATCAACCCGGTTGTGGTTTAATTGATTTGGATTGCTGAGTAAGGCCGGCTGACACGGTAGTAAATGCTCGGCCCCACAGTTGTTTGCCGTTCAGCTAAACGTCCCCGCGCCAATGCTGCTTTGCATGGGCAAGACACCACCTCAACAGCTCTGTTTGGGATTCATAGACTGTGGCCACCGCTGGTTCAATATTTAGCAGACTGAGGAACTCATCGAGAAAGGACTCGCTTTTTGGCCCCCGGCCAACATCCTTCCCCCAAGAAGGACTTGAACCTGTGAGGGTATCATGGCAACAAACTGCGGGCGAGATGGACATAGGCTGCTAATGTTGCTCCTGCTGCTTAATGAAACCCAGGTTGTACATTTACCAGGTTTCTCTATCCTTAAGCCATTACACTGCCTCTGTGGTGTCACAGGTAGTAGTAGCTACAGCTCTGAATTGGCTGTCACGGTACCAATTTAGGCTACACACAGCAGAGGTCGAAGATTGGAACAGATGATATGACTCGTGGGTCTGCACTGCGTCGCCAGATGTATTACTCGAGCGGCTCCATAACCGTCCCATTATCCCCTGATTTAAGCTTCTCAGGGCTAATCTGTCATAACAAGCAGACCGGCCCAGCAGCCCCCAGAGATGGGCCTTGTACAGTCCACCCGGGTCCCTTATTCCACTTCCCAACATTCACTAGATGTTTAGTACCCCACACCTACTCCCTCCCCCTCTTACACCCATCATCCCTCAGATAGCAGATCAATCAATCTCTGAAGGCCAGCGGGACCCTGGTTGTTGAGGGGAGGAGTGATACGTTGAAGAGGCACGCGGCCAAATGCATTGTGATTAGCCTAGTATCAGTTAGCGATACACTGTCAACGCGCGATTCCCGTGCCAGGGAGGGCTAGCGTTAGATAAATGAAACAGGCTGGCATAAGGACATGCACATCTGCAGAGGGACTTAACAACAGGCACAGGGCTAGAAGTGGTACCTATCAATCAACGGTGACGCAGGACCGGACAGGCTCACGGTGTCACGTGACACAATATGAAGCAAATGTCCAGTGTGCTTTGTAGAGAGGTGCACCGCGCTGTCACTGCCAAGATGGATGATCATCCTACATCTCTCTGTGCTAGGGGTCTAGTCTGAAAACAACCAACACACAATGATAACAAAAGTATAAACCACAAGCCTCTGTCTGTTGCATACCGTGTCAGTTGCCACAATGCTATTTATTCATGGTATTTTAACACGCTTCCCCCACCCCCGCCGCAGTTCTTAAAAAGAGATAATCAAATTCTAAATGTCCAACAGACAAACCACATTGTGACTTCTACTCCCCCCCCCTCTATTGTAGAGGAATATAATCTCCCGGTTTGATCTTCAAACACATCTGAGCAGTGATCACACTGACACCTCAGTGCCAGCCTGTGTTTTTCGCAACGTGTTGTCTGTGGCATATGAAATGAATGCACAGGGGTGATTTATTGGAGCCGAGGCAAAGACTTGCTGCTGGGCACGTGCGGCGCGCCGGGGTGCAGGTAACCCCTTTTGCACACACTCGCACGTACACACACACATCTCTTTCTCTATTTCTCTCTCATTCTCTCTACCTCCCCCCTGCTTGCTGCTTGTGCCGCATTTCATTTGTCATTGCCTAAGTAATCTGAGGAACGTGCTGAATGCACGGCCGGCCGCCCACTGATAACCCTGCCAAACCTGGAGGACCCCAGCTGGCAGCTCTCAGAGGGACGTTGTTCCCAAGTTAATAGAGACTGACTATAGCTCGGCTTCAAGTGGACCCTAATGTGCATCAGGAACAGAATTCTTGTTTACACTTGAGAGATCTGTGAATATGAGAAGTAATCAGCACCACCAGTAATCGGCAGTACCACAAGTAGTAAACATGTCCTCCTCGACTGCTGGTTCTTTGAATCATGCTGCCATTGATTAAAAGTCTAATCGGGCTATGGAAATCTGTGATAAATATATGGATGTATGTTTTGGTTGGTTGATTGAGATTGAAATAGATAGATTAAGATTGATAAATTGAGAGACAGACAGACAGACAGAGACCGGCTGATAGTTTCCTATCATATAAGGTTAAGGAGTGTGGAATCCTTTTCTAAATCTTGAATCCTTGTTTTCGACTTTGATATCTCCCAGGCTCCTCTGCCCTTTGATTTATAACCCATTCATCTTCCATGAAGCGGGAGGTGGGTTGGACGCACTGCCATCCTCTGTTGATTATTCAGTCATTTACTCATTTAGACACAAAGTCACTATTGGAGAAAGATGTTGGCTAAAGGAATGACTGCATAAATAATCCATTTTATTTTGTTGACATCAGAGAAATCAGATTTTTAACAGGCCCTCCCACCCAAAAACATACAGATTGGGAGATTGTGTGTGTGTGTGTGTGTGTGTGTGTGTGTGTGTGTGTGTGTGTGTGTGTGTGTGTGTGTTGGGGAGGTGGGGGTGAAAAGACATGTCTTTAGATTAGCCGATCATGTGATTAGATGCAGGAATTGAAAAGGCATAGGTTTTACGGCAATGTTGAATGTGTTAATGTGCTAATGTGCTGTTATGGAGAACTATCCTCAAGGTACGTTCATTTAAGGGAGGGGGGAATTCTACCTCAAAGCCCAGGCCATCAGTTTTCTTTAACCAACTATATTTAATAAATTGAACAAGCCATCACGCCTGCTGTTCTCAAAACCAAACTAATTTTTGTTGCATACCAAAACCAAGTTGTTATAACCGCCCCCTTCCCAATATGTGATGTCTCATGTGTACATAGCTACTGTATAGCTATGTTGGGGCTGGCAGAACCAATAGACAGACCAATATTGGATGATGTAGATAGCAATTCTGATAGAAAACCATGGCAATCAGATTGTGTGTAGGCTACTTTTTACCAAGTGCCACATGTCACTTACCTTGTATACCCAGGCTTATGAAAGTGATCGCCAACGTGTTTGTTTGTGCCCTGTGGGAGTTTAGTCTATAAGGGTATTCTTTGCCCCTGGTCCAGGAGGGCAGTGTGTGTGTGTGTCTGTGTGTGGTCAAGTGTCTGTGTTGGTGTGACCGGTGTAGATTGCCTCTGCGTTGTGTTTTGATCGGCTTACATATGAGCATAGGATCAGCGTTGGTGTCTTTTATTCTCTGATAAGGACAGGAAAAACTTACATAAACAAATGCTGTGCTGCCCTTATACACCAACTCCCCTCTCTCACATGGGAATAGTAGACAGGGTGCAATAGAACAATAAACTTGTCTCACATAACAGTACAATATAAGGTAAATGCAATGTACAGCATGACATAGAAGTGTACAGTATAGTCTATGGGCCTAGGCTAACCAACTTTCTCAATGACAGCCAGGTGTTATGTACAGTGACATGATATGCATATGCGAACAGCTGTCAGTGTAAGGGGTGCGTAACTGGTGGCAGGGAAGTCAGACGCAGGAGAGCAGAACTTTGTAATAGCTGGAGCAGTTTAATAGTAAAACCTACGGCATACAAAATACAAAATATGGGCACAATAACCCGACACGCACCAGTCAAACAAATGTGTACAAGCACTTACAAATAAACAATACCACACAAAGACAGGGGGGGAACAGAGGGTTAAATACACAACACATAATGAGGGAAATGAAAACCAGGTGTGTGGGAAAACAAGACAAAACAAATGGAAAAATGACAAATGGGTCGGCGATGTCTAGAAGACCGGCGAAAAACGCCCGAACAAGTAGAGGCATCGACTTCAGTGGAAGTCGTGACAGTACCCCCCCCCCCCCCCCCCCCCCCCCCTTGATGACACCGGCCTCGGGGACGACCCGGAGGGCATGTGTAATGGAAATTATATGATTAAAGGTTTGACAAAATGATTTCACCCTGAAAAGGTATAACCGAGTGATTATAAAATGAATGTACTAATGTGTGTGTGTCGGAAAAGTTGACGCTTAATGATTTAGCAATATAAGCAAGACATTCAAGGGAAAAGGGGAACTGTTACCAGACAGCAGACAACTTGTGACTACGGTGAAACTGATAACTCCTCGAAGTCATCCAACGCCGTATCTCCTTCTCCCCATTCGGCATTAGCCCACTCCAGAGCTCTCCCCGAGAGGCACGAAACGAGGACAGACAACCTCTCCCTTCCCGAGGGAGCCGGGTAAACGGTGCTCAGGTATAAGTCCAGCTGTAACAGGAAATGGATCGGCGATGGCTAGAAGACCGGCGACGTCGACCGCCAAACACCGCCCGAACAAGGAGAGGCATCGACTTTGGAAGAAGTCGTGACAGTCAGTAAGTAAAATATCGTAATAGTATCTTAACAAACAAAAACTCATGACCCACCTGATAATGTCAGGAAAAACTTCCATAAACAAATGCTGTGCTGCCCTTATATGCCAACTTCTCTACAAAGTTCAAATCAACAATGAAAAGGGACAAGAATAACCATGCTAGCTCAATGATGACATCTATAGACAAAAATACAGTAGCTAGCTAGCATGTACTGTACAACATTTACAAATCAGAAATGACTGAAATGCATACATATCACAATATAATTGTGGGATGGCTGACAACGTCACAAAAATGATGCAGGTGCATCGATGTGGTCGGAAGGTGTGGGTTCTTTTAATTATGAATGGTCAGATGGCAGCTTCTTCTCATTGTTGCTAGCTTTGTGGGGAAGCATAGGTGGCTCGTTTCAGCTCGGTGTATCTTCTTATTGATACCATGTCTTGTTTTGAGGTGTTTTGACTGATGTCATGTCTATGTTAATACGGCAAAACTTCGCTAGTTAACTAATCAACAACTGTAACTGTAACGTATTTGAGAGACAACACGTGCAAATGTATTTATATTTTCAATAAACATTTGGAGACTAAATATAGTTTACATTACATTTTACATTTTAGTCATTTAGCAGACGCTCTTATCCAGAGCGACTTACAGTAGTGAATGCATACATTTCATAAATTTTTTCCCCCGTACTGTTGTCAACCCCGTCTGTTTTGCCCCATAGTTGCGTACCCATCTGTTTTGTTGCTAAACAACCAACATGTCGATAGGACTGATTATGATTTTCACATGAGTAACAGTGGAAGAGGTTTATGAGGGGAAATGCAGAAGGAGAAGAAATTGTGCTTCATTAAAAAGTGCACTTACAACAACAAAATTAATTTACACTAATATCAGGCAAGGGAACTATTCAGATTGTGTAATTATATAATTATGTTACATGGCCATTCGTCCCAATTCAGCACTAACACTGAACAGCCTGTAACAGGTCAACAAGGTCTTGATTATTAATTGATTAGGTTGAACTAGGTGTTTAAGTGTGAAACTGAGACATTAGCCCACACACAAACTCCAGATCTAGAACAGGACACCCAGTTTCAGGATAACTTTCCTGTAATGCAGGACATTTAAAACTTGTAGTGCATTTGAGGTTTAAAAAGGCTTCTGAAGATTGTAATTTCCACTTTGAAATTTCAGACTTGATTTTCCCTTATGAGAAATGTATCTACCCCTACAAAATTGTCCATTAATTATAATCCACATAATAATTTACATTTCCTGTTGCTGCAGGAAATTAAAATCCTACATCTGTATAGACCCCTGCCAAGTAAAATAAACATTTATATTTAGTTGGAGAAATTTGCCTTGTGCGTTGTAAATCCATTACCAAAAACCCACATATCTTAAGATATTCAGTAATTTCTCTCCCTCATGAGAAGGGAGGAGAATGAAAGTTCACAGAGGTAACACGTAAAGGTAGACCTACCAATTAGTTATAGGGCTCTATTTTAGGCTGTGATTAAGGCAGCACTAGTCTACAGTCGTGGCCAAAAGTTTTGAGAATGACACAAATATTAATTTCCACAAAGTTTGTTGCTTCAGTGTCTTTAGATATTTTTGTCAGATGTTACTATGGAATACTGAAGTATAATTACAAGCATTTCATAACTGTCAAAGGCTTTTATTGACAATTACACAAAGTTGATGCAAAAAGTCAATATTTGCAGTGTTGACCCTTCTTTTTCAAGACCTCTGCAATCCGCCCTGGCATGCGGTCAATTAAATTCTGGGCCACATTTTACATTTACATTTAAGTCATTTAGCACACGCTCTTATCCAGAGCGACTTACAAATTGGTGCATTCACCTATAAGATCCAGTAGAACAACCACTTTACAATAGTGCATCTAAATCTTTTAAAGGGGGGGGGGGGGGGGGTTAGAAGGATTACTTTATCCTATCCCAGGTATTCCTTAAAGAGGTGGGGTTTCAGGTGTCTCCGGAAGGTGGTGATTGACTCCGCTGTCCTGGCATCGTGAGGGAGATTGTTCCACCATTGGGGTGCCAGAGCGGCGAACAGTTTTGACTGGGCTGAGCGGGAACTGTGCTTCCTCAGAGGTAGGGAGGCGAGCAGGCCAGAGGTGGATGAACGCAGTGCCCTTGTTTGGGTGTAGGGCCTGATCAGAGCCTGAAGGTACGGAGGTGCCGTTCCCCTCACAGCTCCGTAGGCAAGCACCATGGTCTTGTAGCGGATGCGAGCTTCAACTGGAAGCCAGTGGAGAGAGCGGAGGAGCGGGGTGACGTGAGAGAACTTGGGAAGGTTGAACACCAGACGGGCTGCGGCGTTCTGGATGAGTTGTAGGGGTTTGATGGCACAGGCAGGGAGCCCAGCCAACAGCGAGTTGCAGTAATCCAGACGGGAGATGACAAGTGCCTGGATTAGGACCTGCGCCGCTTCCTGTGTGAGGCAGGGTCGTACTCTGCGAATGTTGTAGAGCATGAACCTACAGGATCGGGTCACCGCCTTGATGTTAGTGGAGAACGACAGGGTGTTGTCCAGGATCACGCCAAGGTTCTTAGCACTCTGGGAGGAGGACACAAGGGAGTTGTCAACCGTGATGGCGAGATCATGGAATGGGCAGTCCTTCCCCGGGAGGAAGAGCAGCTCCGTCTTGCCGAGGTTCAGCTTGAGGTGGTGATCCGTCATCCACACTGATATGTCTGCCAGACATGCAGAGATGCGATTCGCCACCTGGTTGTCAGAAGGGGGAAAGGAGAAGATTAATTGTGTGTCGTCTGCATAGCAGTGATAGGAGAGACCGTGTGAGGATATGACAGAGCCAAGTGACTTGGTGTATAGCGAGAATAGGAGAGGGCCTAGAACAGAGCCCTGGGGGACACCAGTGGTGAGAGCACGTGGTGCGGAGACAGATTCTCGCCACGCCACCTGGTAGGAGCGACCTGTCAGGTAGGACGCAATCCAAGCGTGGGCCGCGCCGGAGATGCCCAGCTCGGAGAGGGTGGAGAGGAGGATCTGATGGTTCACAGTATCAAAGGCAGCAGATAGGTCTAGAAGGATGAGAGCAGAGGAGAGAGAGTTAGCTTTAGCAGTGCGGAGAGCCTCCGTGACACAGAGAAGAGCAGTCTCAGTTGAATGCCCAGTCTTGAAACCTGACTGATTAGGATCAAGAAGGTCGTTCTGAGAGAGATAGCAGGAGAGCTGGCCAAGGACGGCACGTTCAAGAGTTTTGGAGAGAAAAGAAAGAAGGGATACTGGTCTGTAGTTGTTGACATCGGAGGGATCGAGTGTAGGTTTTTTCAGAAGGGGTGCAACTCTCGCTCTCTTGAAGACGGAAGGGACGTAGCCAGCGGTCAAGGATGAGTTGATGAGCGAGGTGAGGTAGGGGAGAAGGTCTCCGGAAATGGTCTGGAGAAGAGAGGAGGGGATAGGGTCAAGTGGGCAGGTTGTTGGGCGGCCGGCCGTCACAAGACGCGAGATTTCATCTGGAGAGAGAGGGGAGAAAGAGGTCAAAGCACAGGGTAGGGCAGTGTGAGCAGGACCAGCGGTGTCGCTTGACTTAGCAAACGAGGATCGGATGTCGTCAACCTTCTTTTCAAAATGGTTGACGAAGTCATCCGCAGTGAGGGAGGAGGGGGTGGGAGGGGGAGGAGGATTCAGGAGGGAGGAGAAGGTAGCAAAAAGCTTCCTAGGGTTAGAGGCAGATGCTTGGAATTTAGAGTGGTAGAAAGTGGCTTTAGCAGCAGAGACAGAAGAGGAAAATGTAGAGAGGAGGGAGTGAAAGGATGCGAGGTCCGCAGGGAGGCGAGTTTTCCTCCATTTCCGCTCGGCTGCCCGGAGCCCTGTTCTGTGAGCTCGCAGTGAGTCGTCGAGCCACGGAGCAGGAGGGGAGGACCGAGCCGGCCTGGAGGATAGGGGACAGAGAAAATCAAAGGATGCAGAGAGGGAGGAGAGGAGGGTTGAGGAGGCAAAATCAGGAGATAGGTTGGAGAAGGTTTGAGCAGAGGGAAGAGATGATAGGATGGAAGAGGAGAGAGTAGCAGGAGAGAGAGAGCGAAGGTTGGGACGGCGCAATACCATCCGAGTATGGGCAGAGTGTGAAGTTTTTGATGAGAGCGAGAGGGAAAAGGATACAAGGTAGTGGTCGGAGACTTGGAGAGGAGTTGCAATGAGATTAGTGGAAGAACAGCATCTAGTAAAGATGAGGTCAAGCGTATTGCCTGCCTTGTGAGTAGGGGGGGAAGGTGAGAGGGTGAGGTCAAAAGAGGAGAGGAGTGGAAAGAAGGAGGCAGAGAGGAATGAGTCGAAGGTAGACGTGGGGAGGTTAAAGTCACCCAGAACTGTGAGAGGTGAGCCATCCTCAGGGAAGGAACTTATCAAGGCGTCAAGCTCATTGATGAACTCTCCAAGGGAACCTGGAGGGCGATAAATGATGAGGATGTTAAGCTTGAAAGGGCTGGTAACTGTGACAGCATGGAATTCAAATGAGGAGATAGACAGATGGGTCAGGGGAGAAAGAGAGAATGTCCACTTGGGAGAGATGAGGATTCCAGTGCCACCACCCCGCTGGCTCGATGCTCTAGGGGTATGCGAGAACACGTGGGCAGACGAGGAGAGAGCAGTAGGAGTAGCAGTGTTATCTGTGGTGATTCATGTTTCAGTCAGCGCCAGGAAGTCTAGGGACTGGAGGGTAGCATAGGCTGAGATGAACTCAGCCTTGTTGGCCGCAGACCGGCAGTTCCAGAGGCTGCCGGAGACCTGGAACTCCACGTGGGTCGTGCGCGCTGGGACCACCAGGTTAGAGTGGCAGCGGCCACGCGGTGTGAAGCGTTTGTATGGCCTGTGCAGAGGGGAGAGAACAGGGATAGACAGACACATAGTTGACAAGCTACAGAAGAGGCTACGCTAATGCAAAGGAGATTGGAATGACAAGTGGACTACACGTCTCGAATGTTCAGAAAGTTAAGCTTACGTTGCAAAAAATCTTATTGACTAAAATGACGAAAATGATACAGTACTGCTGGCTGGTGGAGTAGGCTAGCTAGCAGTGGCTGCGTTGTTGACTTTGTTTGACCGTGTAGCTGGCTAGGCGTAGCTGGCTAGGTGACCTCGATAGTTTCAGTACTACACCTTGTCATGATACAAAAGCAACTTTGTAGCTAGCTAACATAACACTAATCAAGACGTTCCTTTGTAATGTATTTAGTTTCTACAGTGTTACTAGTTGGCTGGGTTTGGAAAAATGGCGTCGCGGGGGACGGCAATAGCTGGCTAGCTAACCTCGGTAATTACTAAACTACACAATTATCAAGCTATGACAAAGACAACTATGTAGCTAGCTAGCCAACACTGCACTAGTCAAATCGTTCCGTTGTAAAGCATTGGTATCTACAGCGCTGCTAGTCGGTAACGGTTGGCTAGCTGTTGGCTAGCTAGCTAGCTAGCAGTGGGTTAATGATGACTAGGTGTGTTCACTACGTCTGGCGTCGCGGCTGGCTAGTTACTAATAATTACTCTAAACTACACAATTATCTTAGATGCAAAGACAGCAAAGACAACTATGTAGCTGGCTCACTAACACTACACTAATCAAGTCGTTCCGTTGTAAAGTATTAGTGTCTAGAGCGCTGCTAGTCGGTAACGGTTGGCTAGCTAGCTAGCAGTGGGTTAATGAAGACTAGGTGTGTTGACTAAGTCTGGCGTCGCGGCTGGCTAGTTACTAATAATTACTCTAAACTACACAATTATCTTAGATGCAAAGACAACTATGTAGCTGGCTCACTAACTCTACACTAGTCAAGTCGTTCCGTTGTAATGTAATAGATTCTACAGTGCTGCTAGTCGGTGGAAGTTGGCTGGTTGGCTAGCTAGCAGTGTTGACTAGCTAGCTAGCAGTGATGACTACGTTAGGAGGACGAAGATAGCTAACTTCGATAAGTACTCTAAGCTACACGATTATCTTTGATACAAAGACGGCTATGTAGCTAGCTAAGAAAAGAATTGCTCGGATCAAACAAATCAAACCGTTGTAATGTAGTGAAGTGTAATATTACCTGTGGAGTGAAGCGTAGTGCGACTGCTCGCTCCAAACCGGAAGTTGACTGATGGCAGCCTATTCTTGCATAATCAATGCTTGGAGTTTGTCAGAATGTGTGGGTTTCTGTTTGTCCACCCACCTCTTGAGGATTGACCACAAGGTCTCAATGGGATTAAGGTCTGGGGAGTTTCCCCGAGCCACTTAGTTATCACTTTTGCCTTATGGCAAGGTGCTCCATCATGATGGAAAAGGCATTGTTCGTCTCCAAACTGTTCCTGGATGGTTGGGAGAAGTTGCTCTCGGAGGATGTGTTGATACCATTCTTTACTCATGGCTGTGTTCTTAAGCAAAATTGTGAGTGAGCCCACTCCCTTGGCTGAGAAGCAACCCCATACATGAATGGTCTCAGGATCCTTTACTGTTGGCATGACACAGGACTGATGGTAGCGCTCACCTTATCTTCTCCGGACAAGCTTTTTTCCGGATGCCCCAAACAATTGGAAAGGGGATTCATCAGAGAAAATGACTTTACACCAGTCCTCAGCAGTCCAATCCCTGTACCTTTTGCAGAATATCAGTCTGTCCCTGATGTTTTTCCTGGAGAGAAGTGGCTTCTTTGCTGCCCTTCTTGACACCAAGCCATCCTCCAAAAGTCTTCGCCTCACTGTGCATGTAGATGCACTCACACCTGCCTGCTGCCATTTCTGAGCAAGCTCTGTACTGGTGGTGCCACATTCCAGCAGCTGAATCATCTTTAGGAGACGGTCCTGGCGCTTGCTGGACTTTCTTAGGCGCCCTGAAGCCTTCTTCACAACAATTGAACCGCTCTTCTTGAAGTTCTTGATGATCATATAAAAGGTTGATTTAGGTGCAATCTTACTGGCAGCAATATCCTTGCCTGTGAGGCCCTTTTTGTGCAAAGCAATGATGACGGCACATGTTTCCTTGCAGGTAACCGTGGTTGACAGAGGAAGAACAATGATTCGTAGCACCACCCTCCTTTTGAAGCTTCCAGTCTGTCATTCGAACTCAATCAGCCTTGTCCTCGTCAACACTCACACCTGTGTTAACGAGAGAATCACTGACATGATGTCAGCTGGTCCTTTTGTGGCAGGGCTGAAATGCAGTGGAAATGTTTTTTGGGATTCAGTTTATTTGCATGGCAAAGAGGGACTTAATTGCAATTCATCTGATCACTCTTCATAACATTCTGGAGTATATGCAAATTGCCATCATACAAACTGAGGCAGCAGACTTTGTGAAAATTAATATTTGTGTCATTCTCAAAACTTTTGGCCACGACTTTACAATGCACACATTTTGGCAATTTCGACTTGTAATAGCCAGCACTCTGCTATTTTTTAACCCTGACGCCAGGGTTGGTAATTGACCTGTCTTTTATCAGCTAGCTTGCACTGAGGTGGGAGGAGTGGACATTTCTGAGGTACAGTACCAGTCAAAAGTTTGGACACACCTACCCATTATTGGGTGTTTCTTTATCTTTTACTATTTTCTACATTGTAGAACATAGTAAAAATAAAGAAAACCCCTGGAATGAGTAGGTGTATCCAAACTTTTGACTGGTACTGTATGTCTTTAAAAATATGTGCCAATGTTCCAATTTCAAGAAGCACTACTAGAGATATTTAAGACTCTTAGCAGTAACGCAATTGGTTATGGCATTGATTTTGCCAGTGGAGGTTCACAGTAGCCTATAACTAATGTTTTATGAAAATAACACGAGCAGCAAAAGTCAACATTTCAGTTTTTTCTTTATATTAGACATTATTTTTGTCCATGCAGCTTCTGTAAAAACTTTAGACGTGTTAGGCTTATGAGTGATGCCCATTGGATGAAGTGACTGTAGGAAGTCTGTTTAGGAATATCAAGTTATTACAATATACTGCTTATTGTTATTCCTTTATCATTTAGTAAAAAAAAGGCATCTTCTACTTTCATCTGTTAGACCGTTTAACTATCAAATCGTGGGAATTCTTGGTGCTGATTATGTTCCTGTTTGTTTGTTAACCTTTCACGTGGCAAAGTCACTAACAGGCCATATCAACAGTGATGGTAGGCTAATCTTATTATAAAGTTTGGGCTATGTCCAATTGTCCAAGGCTCACACATGGAGTGTATTGCGAATGCAATGTGTATAGACAAATATTTCCATGTTAAAGCCAAAAAAAAACAACTAGATTGGCAACATGTTTGTTATAACTAGGTCTATTGTAGTGTTACTGTATACTTCAATGGATACGACAAACATCCATGCCACCTGACGAAGAGCCTTTAGGCCTACTGTACGTGTGCACACATTTGCTTATGCTCATGGAATGAAAGATGCGATTTATGATATCATGCTACTAACCCGATCCTTCTTAGAAATATTGTTGTTGTTTAAAAAAAACAGATTGATTGTTTGTTTAATTTGATTAAAAAAACACATTTATTGGAAAGATTCACTGTCCATGGGTTAATGTTATGAATCTACATGGCTCCAATGCAATTTCATCTTCTATTTCTGGAGATGTGCAAATATGATCTGTAAGATGGTTCCATGATATTTATAAAACATTACATTTGGAATCAGTGTAAGGTTGAGTGGACATTCCCATTGGGCACAGATATCAGTTCAACATCTAATTTTGGTTTACAATTGGTTCAATAACGTGAATTCAACGTGAAATCAACCAAATGTCACCTTGTCTTTGGATTTAGGTTAAAAGTTGGGTGAAAAAAAATATGACATTCCCTTAATTACTTTTTCCAATAAGGATTTCAACATCACATTGAATGTTTTGTTTGAAATGATGTATAACCACGGTTGGTTCAACCGATGTGCGTCAAGCCCTTGTATGTACAGTGCATTCGGAAAGTATTCAAACCCCTTCCCTTTTTCCACATTACAGCCTTATTCTAAAATGGATTACATTAAAATCCTCATCAATCTACTCACGATACCCCATAATAACAACGTGAAAACAGGCTTAGACATTTTTGCAAATGTATAAAAAAAATTATAAACAGAAATACCTTATTTACATAAGTATTCAGACCCTTTGCTATGAGACTTGAAATTGAGCTCAGGTGCATCCTGTTTCCATTGATCAACCTTGAGATGTTTCTACAACTTGATTGGAGTCTACCTGTGGTAAATTCAATTGATTGGACATGATTTGGAAAGGCACACACTTCTCTATATAAGGTCCCACAGTTGACAGTGGATGTCAGAACAAAAACCAAGCCATGAGGTCGAAGAAATTGTCCATAGAGCTCCAAAACAGGATTCTGTTGAGGCACAGATCTGGGGAAGGGTACCAAAAGATGTCTGCAGCATTGATGGTCTCCATGAACACAGAGGCCTCCATCAGTCTCAAATGACAGAAGTTTTGAACCACCAAGACTCTTCCCAGACAGAAGCCACTCCTCAGTAAAAGGCACATAAGTTTGGAGTTTGCCAAAAGCCTCCTAAAGGACACTCAGACCATGAGGAACAAGATTCTCTGGTCTGATGAAACCAAGATTAAACCCTTTGACCTGAATGCCAAGCATCACGTCTGTAGGAAATCTGGCACCATACTTATGGTGAAGCATGGTGGTGGCAGCATCATGCTATGGGGATGTTTTTCAGGGACTGGGAGACTAGTCAGGATCGAGGGAAAGATTAACAGAGCAAAGTACAGAGAGATCCTTGATAAAAACCTGCTCGAGAGCACTCAGGACCTCAGACTGGGGCCGAGGTTCACCTTCCAACAGGACGACGACCAGCCAAGCCAGCACATAGCCAAGACAACACAGGAGCGGCATCGGGACAAGTATCCGAATGTCCTTGAATGGCCCAGCCAGAGCCCGGACATGAACCCGATCAAACACCTCTGGAGAGACCTGAAAATAGCTGTGCAGCGATGCTCCCCATCGAACCGGACAGAGCTTGAGAGGATCTGGAGAGAAGAATGGGAGAAACTCCCCAAATACAGCTGTGTCAAGCTTGTAGCGTCATACCCAAGAAGAATTGAGGCTCTAATCACTGCCAAAGGTGTAAAAGATCTGCATACTTATGTAAATTTGATATTTCCATTTAATTTTTTTTAAATGTGCAAAAATGTGTCATTATGGCTATTGTGTGCAGATTGATGAGGACAAAAAAATACAATTTAATCAATTTTAGAATACGGCTGTAACTTAACAAAATGTGGAAAGAGTCAAGGGGTCTGAATACTTTCTGAATGCACTGTATTAAATGCCCACAGGGAGCAATTAGGATGCCTGTAACTGTATTTAGACATAGCCTATTTAAAACAAGTTGTTGTTTAGTTTTATTTGAATTTGATTAGAATCATACACTGTCTTTTTAGGCCTTATCAATAGCCTAGCGAATGTAATCTTGGTTATTGACTACGTTTGGCATGTCTATGTCCAAACTTTAATTTACAGTAGGCCTAGCCCCAATATCAGTGTAAAGCCTATGTTAACAATGTATTTCCATATTGAAGCAATGTAATTAGAAAAATGTGGACTGCAAACATTTAACATATTTAGCAAATTTGGGGCAATCTATTTAACAAACTAGGCTATAACGGATTAACATTTGAATTGGAGTTGATGACAACGCAATCCATAAAATACAGTAAATACACAATTTGAAGCAACCACATATTTAGCCATGTCAAGCATTGACATACCCACAACTTGTTTATTCATCAAAACCCAGCCCTTTCACTCCACCGCCAGCTACTGCACCTAATTTCCAGTTGTGAATATAGCCAGAATATTTCTGACACACCCCCGAACCTATAGCGCTGCTGCTAGAGGTAAGATTAAACATTGCATTGTTAAAATAGACCCCGTATTGTTTTTTACTCATATACATTTTTTATATGAATGATTAGGGATTAAAAATCGGTAACAGAATTACAGAAACATCTGTAATGGAATTACTGCAATTGAATTGGCTAAAATGGGAAATCAAAGTAGGACAGCTAGTTTTCGTCCTCCTCTGGGTACATTGACTTTAATACAAAACCTAGGAGGCTCATGGTTCTGTACTCTGTACTGCATAGATGTAGCGGGTTTACTAATGCATTGGTTATAGTAGCTATGTTGACTATGGCTTGAAAATGATGAAGGCTTTGTGTAGAGGTTAGCGGTCATGGTTTGAAGGTTTGGCTTGGAAAGGTTTTTTCGTCTGGTCACAGACAGCTGATGTGTTGTGCAAGTCCACAAGCGAAAGTTATGTTAGTGATTACAATTTTTGGACAGGTAACAAGTAACTGTAACAGATTACATTTTAAAAGAAACCTACCCAACCCTGCTAAGGATGAACCGACTTCGGACGACCATGGACGTTGAAAAGTAGTTGAAATTTGGTCAGTCCGCCCTGGCCTTGATTTCAATTTCCACAGACGTTGATTTTTGGTCGGGTCCGGACCGGCTTTGATTTGGCCCAAACATAAACATCAGTACTGTAGAGTTCAGTACAGTAGAGCAGAGTACAAGAGTAGAGTACAATACAGTAAAGCAGAGAATAGTAGAGTATAGTTCAGTACAGTATAATATACTGTACTGAACTCCACTGTACTGTGCTGTGTTGTGCTGTACTCTGATGCACTGTACTGTTATGGCCAAACTTGTGAATCATAGACGTCTATGATTGGTTCAGATTTGGTCCGGTCCGAACCAACCAAATGTGTTCTTGTTTGGGGGCTGAGTTCATTAGAATGATAGCCAGTGTGTAGCATAATACCCATCCAGTATATGCAAAGGACGATATTGCATATTTCTACCTTTGTGTACCTATTGAGGATACATCACCATGAAGAGAATGACATTCTAAGCAAAAAATGAATGCAGTAAGCTAAAAAATATCAGCATACTAGGATTATCATGAGAATGCGTAGTTTAACCTCTCTGGGGTATGTGGGACGATTTCGTCCCACCTACGTAACAGCTACTGAAATTCCAGTGGCGCGATTTTTGAATCATTAGAAATACTATTACTTCAATTTCTCAAACATATGACTATTTTACAGCTATTTAAAGACAAGACTCTCCTTTATCTAACCAAACTGTCCGATTTCAAAAAGGCTTTACAGCGAAAGCAAAACATTAGATTATGTCAGCAGAGTACCCAGCCAGAAATAATCACACAGCCATTTTTCAAGCTAGCATATCATGTCACATAAACCCAAACCATAGCTAAATGCAGCACTAACCTTTGATGATCTTCATCAGATGACACACCTAGGACATTGTGTTATACAATACATGCATGTCTGTTCAATCAAGTTCATATTTATATCAAAAACCAGCTTTTTACATTAGCATGTGACGTTCAGAACTAGCATTCCCACCGAACACTTCCGGTGATTTACTAAATTACTCACGATAAACGTTCACAAAAAGCATAACAATTATTTTAAGAATTATAGATACAGAACTCCTCTATGCACTCGATATGTCCGATTTTAAAATAGCTTTTCGGATGAAGCACATTTTGCAATAATCTAAGTACATAGCCCGGCGTTACAGGGCTAGCTATTTAGACACCCTGCAAGTTTAGCCTTCACCAAAATCACATTTCCTATAAGAAAAATGTTCTTACCTTGCTTGTTCTTCATCAGAATACACTGCCAGGACTTCTACTTCAATAACAAATGTTGGTTTGGTCCCAAATAATCCATCGTTATATCCAAACAGCGACGTTTTGTTCGTGAGTTCTAGAATGCTTCTTCACGGTCCTGCGCATGGCGCATTGGCGTGTCAAAAATGTCTAAATATTCCATTACCGTACTTCGAAGCATGTCAACCGCTGTTTAAAACCAATTTTTATGCCATTTATGTCGTAGAGAAGTGATAATATTCCGACCGGGAGTATGCATTGAGCCTAAACAGCCGAATAAAATTTCTCCTCAGAAGCGACTCATGCACGCGCATCATTCAAAGGTCCTCGGAGCAGCCACTTACAAAAGGCGATAATCTGTTTCAACCTGAGGCTCCCTCGTAAACCTTCAGGTTTTTCGCGGGCTCTGAGAGCCTATTGGAGCCCTGGGAATTGTCACGTTACAGCTAAGATCCTTACTTTTCAATAAAAAGATGCAAGACGCACGACTCCTTGTCAGACAGGGTACTTCCTGCTTGAAACCTTGTCAGGTTTTTGCCTGCCATAGGAGTTCTGTTATACTCACAGACACCATTCAAACAGTTTTAGAAAATTCAGAGTGTTTTCTATCCAAACCTGAACAATAATATGCATATTCTAGCTTCTGAGTTGGTGTAGGAGGCAGTTAAAAATGGGAACATATTTTTTCCAAAATTCTCAATACTGCCCCCTAGCCCAGACAGGCTAATGTGCAATTGCGTTGATTCCTGCCATTCGTTCAAATCAAATCAAATGTATTTATATAGCCCTTCGTACATCAGCTGGAATCTCAAAGTGCTGTACAGAAACCCAGCCTAAAACCCCAAACAGCAAGCAATGCATGTGAAAGAAGCACGGTGGCTAGGAAAAACTCCCTAGGAAAAACTCCCTAGAAAGGCCAAAAACCTAGGAAGAAACCTAGAGAGGAACCAGGCTATGAGGGGTGGCCAGTCCTCTTCTGGCTGTGCCGGGTGGATATTATAACAGAACATGGTCAAGATGTACAGCGTGCCCCTCAGCTGATTATCAGCTGTTGACGTACACACCTGGGTCTCCAAAGACAATTCTCCTCCTCGATAGTGTGCAACGAATTCTACTAGATAAGCCAAAATGAGTATGCCTTCCTGGCATTTAACACTAGAACCGCCATAGGCCAACAGCTACTTACATTTGATGTTGTAAATTTAAAATATCACCCCCCCAAAAAGCTTTGTCCTTCTCCTAAATGTTTGTATTTTGCGTTGCTCATTTGTCAAAATGTTGAACTCACAAACAGAAAAGTATTTAAAGCCTTTTTACCGGTTTTTTCACACCTATTCTCAACTTAACCTCTCCTTACTGAATGAATGACAAATGGATCGTAATTGTGCACATTACTTCACGATTTAATTTAAATTATGCCTAACTGAATGATAAGGAGGGTGAAGAGGTTGATTTAATTTACAAAGACAATAGTGTAATGATGAGTTTGTGTTATGCCTATTTATCAGCTTTGGCGCTTATGTTTGTAGGAAATAATTTGACCGTGCACCTTGCGAATTGATATCATTTTCTTCTACGTTTTACGTTGTAAAAAGAAGCTGTTACGGGACTGTTATATTCACTATAACTCTATGACTAATCACATTTATTGTAAGGGAAACTAAAACATGCTACGTGTTGCAATAGGCCTTTAGAATAATGAAAAACATAGCCTTGACTCTATCCGAGTTGATGAGCGAAGAGGAAGCATAAGATGCCAGCCCACTGAATGAATGACAAATAGGCGAATGGGCAATAATTGTGCATGTTACTTCACAATCAAATTTAAATTAGGCCTAACTGAATGATAAGGAGGGTGAAGAGGTTGATTTAATTTTGAAAAACAATAGTGTAATGATGAGTTTGTGTTATGCCTATTTATCGTTATTGGTGCTCATGTTAATAACTTGACCAAGCGCCTTGCAGGTTGATACCATTCTCTTTTACGTTTTACTTTGTAAACAGAAGCTGTTACGGGGATTTTTTATAGCAAAATTAAATTGACAATAGTGAGTGACAGTATTATCAGTTGTAAAATTGTACATGAAGAGAAGGGCGCATCTTATAATTGACAGATGCAGGGAACGGAGCCTTACTTTATCAAATCCTCCTTCAGATTCACATGCAAGTAAAACATTTTGATTTCTATATGGTATCAGAAAGAGTGTATTCTGCATTTTCTATGACACTTACCATTGTCAAAATTCAAGAAGTGCAGCTGGGCTGTGGCGGTCATGACATTTTGTCAGCTGGTGTATGTCAAGCAAATAACTGCCGGTCTCACGGTAATTGACCGTTAATTAACATAAACAAATGTAGCATTTCCTGGCTTCCACACATAGCCTACAAGCCACTGATGCAGATCTTTAAAAAGTATAATAAATCCATGTAATATAGCCTACACCTTCACAATAAATCCATGATTTATTTTAGACAGGTCTAAAGAAGCATGATATGAAGACAATGTAGTCCATTTCAGAACAGAATAGCATACTCAGTTCTCTTTATGTTAGGCCCTGATCTGGCTATGCCACATGGCTGTAGGCTACACTAGTTAGTTTAGCAGACAAGATTTGCTTATAATTCTGTAACATTATTTTATAGCATGAAGAATACAATTGAACACAGCTGAATAAAATAGAAAGGATATGCGCACATGCAGCTATTCTGTGTTGAGAGGTTAACAAAGAAAGAGGAATATGCTTAATTTAGAGTTATTTATGTAACTTCAGTTGTGATACAAATGTCGAGCTATATGTTTAGATTTTTATTACATTCTAAGGCTGCATGATACGACTAATGATGATTTGAAAAACATTGCATGAAAGGCATGAGCCTTGCTTTTTTGTGCAGGCTGTACACACTTCATCAGTCTCTCATTCACAATTTGACAAGCACTTGATAATGCCTCACATTTCCCGACTGCATCTTCTTTGTGCAGCCGTAATGCCCCCTAAACAAATCCATGCCTTTTGCGGCCAAGTGTGTCCTTGGGCTGAACATAGCCTAATTATGTTCAGCCCAAGGAACCATGTGAGTGCCGAAGCACCTCTTGCACTCACATGGTTCTCCGACACATGATCAGGTCTTTCTCACAGGCTACAAGTGAAGACAGACACATCCGGGACGCAACTGCGTGGGTCCTTATTCAATTCCATGGCGCATATTTAAGATATTGGAAGAAATGTCCACATTTACTTTTCGTCTGCCAACAAGATCATTAGGCCTAACGAACAGCAAAAGCACTAGCCTATGTCTTTCTACTATCCCCCACCGTACAAAAGTTGACCTATTCTATTCTGTGGGTGTCACGTTGTATAAGGATCAGAGACAGGTGCAGGAATACAAAATAGGGGGTTTTATTACTCCACCCAAAATACAACATGTCATGAAAAAGGCACAGGGACGAAGGCCAAAACAAATGCGTATATAAAATACATAGGGATGTAACCCAAACAAAAGAGCGAGGTTTAAACCTATAAAGATGCACGGGACAAGACCCATAATAACACTACATGGGACAAGACGCGATAAGATAACAAGTGCACAATACACGTCGCACGAAAGCCGAAACAACAAATCACAGGTACTCACAAGACCAACAGACATGGGAAAAATAACCGACAAGGACAATGGGGAACAGAGGGCACATATATATCATACTAATCAGGGGGAATGCGAACCAGGTGTGCGTAATGAGACGAGAGTCCGGGGTTGGTGGTAATGAAACCAGTTCAGTCATGCCTAGAAAGCCGTAGACGTGAATGAGCAGCAGTACTGGGGGAATCCATGACAGTGCGAGAAATAAATATTCCAAACATATTCTGGGACAGTTGTGGGATGCGATAGATCCCAAATTAATAACACCACTAGCATAAAAAAAAACTGTTTTAAGCAATGAGCCTGGCGCAACAGATCAGAATGTTTAGCTTAAAATGTTGCTAAACTATAAAGCAATTTCTTTCACATTATAAGCGCAGCAATGCGTACACAGCAGTAGACTATAAGCGCAAATGTTCCATTAGTAGGAAAACACCATTCTCAAAAGTGACCGCAAATGCGATTATGCATGTAATGCCTTTATTATAAAGGTACATTTTTATGGTGAAATTATCTTTCCCAAACTTGAAACTCAGTTAGGCTCTACACCCGTTGTAAAGTGGATTAATGCGCTTCATTTTAAGAAGTTATTTGGCCACTTTCGTAGTGATACAAACCTTATCAAAACATATAGGCCTATAGGCTAGGCTACTTGAGATGTGCGACTATGATTTGAAAAAGTCGCAAAAAAAGCATGCACTGTTTCTTGCCTTAAGCTGGGCATCATTCACAAGTTATAGGATAATATTGTCACCCATCACACTATTCTTGATTTAATCTTGTCCTTACATATACTAAATAATATATGTGTGAAATTTGTCTTGATTTAGAATGGACCATTATCATGCACCTGTCTCAAAACAGGGGCAGGGGAAAAAATACCTGTCATCTTGTCAGATGGTGGGTGTAGCTGGTGCATGAAGTCAGGCGAAGGAGAGCAGAATGAGTGAGCAACGTACTTTACTCAAAATAAAGGCACACGGTAACAATACACTTGACCAACAATAAACTGTAATCAGTTTATGCACGGGTGAAAACAGCACCCGTCGAAAACCAGCCATAACTTACCGAATGAACATAGAAGCAATCACGCTCAAAAACGTGGGAAACAGAGGGTTAAATACATGAACATGTAATTGGGGAATGAAACCAGGTGTGTAGAAAACAAAGACAAAACAAATGGAAAATGAAAGGTGGATCGGCGATGGCTAGAAGACCGGTGACGTCGACCGCCGAATGCCGCCCGAACAAGGAGAGGGACCGACTTCGGCGGAAGTCGTGACACATCTATGCACTTCCATACTTAATTGTCATGGCAGCCAGGTAGGCTATACTCCTGTTGTAAAGAGAAGCTTAATATTAGGAAAGGTGAGAAATAAATATAGTAAGCCTAGCCTATAGAAAGATGATGGGAAAACTCTGTTTTCGCATGCAATTGCATAGCCTATATAAATGTTGCACAACTTGAGCTAATGGGCTCTCATTGAGTGTTTGATAAGATTTTCGATCACATTTGCATTGATGTCAGAGTGATTAGAGAGACAATAGAGTGCTGAGTACCAGGCACTTAGCAAATTTGCTAGACTACTAACGACCTTCAGCAGTATCAGAGCTTAGAGAATCCTAATTACCGTGACTAAACGGTCACCTGGAATTTGGTGTGGCGGTAATACGGTCACCGTAACAGCCCTAGGTGCAGCTCTGTTTCCAAATGTCACTTTTTTCAAGAATATATGCGCTGTTCATGCATTCAGCACATGACCAATCACATGGCAGCATTGCTCTGGCTACTAAGCAGACTAGTAACATAATACATGTAAAATTCTCTATTCGGTTTTCTTTTAAATGCATTTTCTTATTTCCACAATATTTCCTTAGACCTGCCAAAATGAAATTATATGGACTTCTTTGTGATGGACTTGAACTCGTGGTTTTTAGTTTTTACTTATAGATTAGGGTAACATAAACTCATGAAAATGCTATTATGTTATTTGAAATAATAGTTTTTAGTTTTCAAATGTTACCTAAGACCTTTATAAACACAACCAAATGATTATTGTTCGAAGTGCTTTGTAAAGTATTCAGATCCCTTGACTTTATCCACATGTTGTTACATTACAGCCTCATTCTAAAATTGATTATATAGTTTTCAGACCCTTTACTCAGTACTTTGTTGAAGCACCCTTGGCAGTGATTAGAGCCTCAAGTGTTCTTGGGTATGACGCTACAAGCGTGGCACAACTGTATTTGGGGAGTTTCTCCCATTCTTCTCTGCAGATCCTCTCAAGCTCTGTCAGGTTGGATGGGGAGCGTCCCTGCACAGCTATTTTCAGGTCTCTCCAGAGATGTTTGATTGGGTTCAAGTCCGGGCTCTGGCTGGGCCACTCAAGGACATTCAGAGACTTGTCCCGAAGCCACTCCTGTGTTCAATCTTGTTTTCATCAGACCTTTGGGTGCCTTTTGGCAAACTCCAAGCAGGCTGTCATGTGCCTTATACTGAGGAGTGGCTTCCTTCTGGCCATTCTACCATAAAGGCCTGATTTGTGTAATGCTGCAGAGATGGTTGTTCTTCTGGAAGGTTCTCTCATCTCCACAGAGGAACTCTTTCTACTATTTAGGACGCAAGTACAGGTATTCGGACATGGCCCTGGTCTGATGTACACTAGGACCTTGTCTAGCCATTGCATTATCAATTATTTCAGCAGTTTTTGAAATGAAGTAGGCAAATATTACTTAAGAGATGGATATCTGGTCAATTTCTACACAGTAAATATTTTACTACCCTCTGGACCCTCAATGTGGTGGGTTTTCACGAAACATGATTGATTGTAATCGCTGATTGACAGGAGAGATCCACAGAGTGATAACGCTGGCACGTGGGACCAAGGACCTGACTTTGACTGGAATACAAATAATACATAAAATATGATAAGGCTGCACTGAGACACAGGGCTGCTGCCTCGGCTCATTCAGTGTGTGTGTGTGTATGGGTGTGTGCATGTGTGTGTGTGCGTGTGTGTGTGTGTGTTCTGGGACACTGATTTGTGTTTTATTATAGCCATGTGTCTTGTGCATGTCACACTGTGATTGAACGAGAGAAACAGATCATGTTCTCCTGGTTCAAATGGAAAAGAGCTCTGACTTCTTGGTTTAAGTCATGCTACAACCGGTCTGTTCAGTAGCCAAATGTTTAATTTATAAGCCACTTTTTTTATAACCAGCAAAGGAAGACTCTGCTCTTGCTTGTCAAGCTATGGCTCTGATTTCACGTACGTTCAAGCCTTTTAAATACCCTTTAGTTTACAACCCATTTCTAGCTCTTTATTGAAGCACAACTTCAAATAGTATTTGAGCTCAGTTTGAAAACCTGATTGATTTGGTCTCTTTTCATCTCCATTGCCTATGGTAAAAAGCAGTCCTTCTACATTTCAAAATGCGTTAATTAGACAAATAAATCACAGGTAGACTGCTGTTCTGTATCTAAGGCCGTCTGCAGATGGGATACGCACATCACTATCTGGAGTTGGTTGGTGCGGTGATTGTCTCACTGAACTGTAGCGAAGCTTTCATCCCGCTGATATTCACAAGCATCACAAGGATTGACTTAAATGGGAAAGAAGGCTGGAGCTTCTCGCACCCTTTGTAAATATGCTCTAAAGTGGCAAGAGCATCAAAGGAACTGTCCAGGACTGTATGGGGAAAATGTAATGCTGGGAGGGAATCGCACACAGAAAGCTATTACAGACTACTCGAGCACTCTACTCTCTTGTTTTTTAATCAGTGTGAATGTTTGGGTGTAGATGTTTTTTGGAGTTTGATATTCGACATTTCGACATTGAAAGGAAAGGAAAATGCAATGAGAAACAATGTCTGAGTGTTCTACATTGAGAGATGTCTCCTTCCTATAAGCCTACATCTGGTCATGGGTTTCTTTGTATCTAGTTCCTCTCTTCTAATCACTGGCTTGGGGGGTGACAGAAGAGACAATGTCACAGCCAGACCCCCGTGGACCCCTGTCACTTGTCATGTGTGAGTGAGCCTCCAGGACACCTTTATTTGCTCCACGAGGTGCCGGTGTGTGTGTGAGATGGTGTATGTGTCTGTGTGCACCAGTGAGCGTGTGCGTGCACGCCAGTTTGTAAGTGCTCGTCGGTGTGTCTATTTGTCCTCTATACCCGCCATGCTCCCAGCGCTACACTAGGGCTACTCTCTGGGGGTCCGGCCAGTGCTTCTGCAATAAGAGCCCTGCTGGGTGGAATAACAGAGGGCCGAGACTGAGAAAGCGAGGGGCTGCAGCAACCACTTTCCCTCTGTCATTTTGGTTTCCGCTATTATTCTATGGACTTTGCTCTCTGAGGGTCACTTAACTAGCAGCCACCCCAACCCTCCAACAACACTGAGTCATCTATGTCATACTGTATGTCCCCTATTGAATCTTCAATCCCCCCACAACCACGCCTCCTTCTTTCTCCTCCGGCATTTTGGAATCCTTATGTACCCAGCCAACAAGACTGATGGTGATCTGCATCGATTTCCTCTCGGCCGGTGAACGACATCATCGGCGGGAAGTTCATCAGAGGCACAGGTCATGGTGACATTAATGAAGATGACAACAATGCGCCGGCTCAAATTGATCCCTCTCACTCTCTACCCTCTCACTCTCTGCTCTCTCATTCTCTCTCTGCTCTCATTCTCTATTTTCTGTCTCTCTCTTTCTCTCTTTACCCTCTCTCTCTCTGTCCTTTCATCGAACGGCGGGATTATCTCTGCACCGGTTTGTGACCGCTGAATATTTTATTATCGTTGGACATTTTTAAAAGTTGGGATGTCTGGTTAACGAGCGTGCTTTAACCCTGCTCCGTTAAGCGAGTCGAGGAGAACATCTCTTGAGATCTGTGCATGCTTTTTGTTTCTCCCTTATCTTCTCTGGATCTGTTAGGCAGATTGTAGGCCAGCATATATTTTTAACTATGGAGTGGCAGACTGTAATTTTTAATGGCATGTTTCACTTCGAGTGCCGGTGGCAAAAGTCTCACTTGTTCTATTAGTAACTGATCTGTGAGGGAGAATTGGTCCCAGTGTGTAAACCTTTCAATTAGTGCGTGCAATCTGGAGCTTTTTGTCGTTAACTGTAGAACCTAATATCTCTTATATTGATCTCATTCATTAACAAATCCTGAAGAAGGTTTAAAGGGTCATTACATTTCAAAATAAAAGTTAGTCAGATATTTTCAGACATCTAAAGTGGTCTTATTTTGAAAGAGTTTGATTTTGTTTGTATTAAGTGAAGACAGCATTCATTTCTCAAATTGGTTGAATCATTTGTTATTCAACTTTGAACAAGGGATTCCCATTGAGGTCAAAATACTTCTTTCACAAGGGAGACCTAGCCAAAAAAGGCAACTAAATAATAAACACACGGATCATTCAACGAATACAGTGCATAATAGGGCTAGGATGATACTCATTAGGATTGTGGCAAGGAAACAAAACACGAAGCGTATTTCACTTAGAAAAACATCCCTAATGTTGGAAACAAACATCATTATGTTGTCAACCAGAGTCACATTTATTTATTTTCCAAGCTATAGCACACAATATTTTATTTACAGCAGGCTTTTAAAGGACCAAAGAATTTGGTCTACTTCATGTTTTCATTTTTTGTACATGAAATATACGTATATTGTTATACTTGTATCGTCACAGCCCTAGTGCATACACAGCAAAAAAATTACATCGATTTCAACAAATACCCACCATCATTGTAAAACATGTAGACATCAATACTTTAAACAGTTGCTCACTTGCTGCAATAAGTCTGTAACTTTAGCGTTGAACTCCTCTAAATACAGTTTATTCGTCATTTTCATAGCAATATTTTCCTACCAATTCAGGAAGTAGAAATATTCAACCTGAATGGAGGCATCAAACTCAAAGTATAATAACCATGCCCTTTGACATTACAAATATGTAATTGTTGCCTTCTCAGAAGTCTTCCTATAGACATTATCGGGGAATTTGCAAGGTCTATTCATTGAGCCTCACTTGTGTTATTGGCCTCAGTGAGAGGAGAGGAAGCTAGTGTTGCATAGTGTTGCATAGAGCCTTATCATTCAATTGTGCCACAGCATAAGTGGTTTGCTGAATAGTCACAAATGCTTTGCCAAGGGCATTCCCAAGGCGACAAGCCAAATCAATGTCAGTGTATTTGCTGAGGGTTCAACAGGCACTAAGGCAGTCATTTAACACAAACTACTTTTACTGACCCAGGTGGAATCTCAAAGGCACACATTCTCCCACTGTTTTCAGTCAATGTTGCCTGTGGAAAATCCAGACATTGACCATTTTGTCGGGTCACACTGCGTGACGATTTTGTCAAAGTGTTGGGATATGAGACATTTCTCAAGAAGCACAGATGAAATTACTGGTGTATTACACTGCACCTACGGCTGACTGCTGGAAAAATACATTTTTCTTTAGCTGCAATATGTCTGGTCAAATGAAGGCTTTACAGTAATGGTTAAACATTGGAAAAACATGCTTTTGTGAAGCATCTGTACTGGATGACAATGGACTGATGTTGGTCTGATGATGGTGCTGCACCTGGAAACTGGGTTTTGATCCTGATTAGTCCTGGACTAAAAAGCACATTTAATGGAGAATTTCAAACCTGAACCTATAGGGGAGGGCATCTATACTTGGCGGCGGCTCTGGTTCGGGGCATAGCCCCCACACCGCCCGCTGATCCCCCTGCTTCTGTGTCGCCGGAGGAACCAGACCGTGGATCAGCGCCGGAGGCTCTGAACTGCCGACCGCCGCTGAAGACTCTGGGCTGCAGGCCGCCACTGAAGACTCGGGGCTGCGGACCGTCGCTGAAGACTCCGGGCTGCGGACCGTCGCTGAAGACTCGGGGCTGGGGAGCATTGCTGGAGGCTCCGGACTGGGGAACGTCGCTGGAGGCTCCGGACTGGGGAGCGTTGCTGGAGGCTCCGGACTGGAGAGCGTCGCTGGATGCTCTGGACTGGAGAGCGTCTCTGTAGGTTCCGGACAGGGGACCGTCGCTGCAGGCTCTGTGCCATGGATCATCACTGGAGGCTTTGTGCCATGGATCATCACTGGAGGCTCCGGGCCATCGATTATCACTGGAGGCTTCATGCCATGGATCATCCCTACAGGCTCTGGGCCATGGATCATCACTGGAGGCTTCGTGCCATGGATCATCCCTACAGGCTCCGGGCCATGGATCATCACTGGAGGCTTCGTGCCATGTATTATCACCGGAGGCTTCGGACCACTGATCATCACTGGAGGCTTCCTACGTGGAGCTGGAACCGGTCTCACTGGACTGGGGAGACACACAGGAGACTGGGTGCACAGAGCAGGCACAGGGCACACTGGGCCGTGGAGGCACACCGGAGGTCTGGAGCTCAGGGCTGGCACAACCCGTCCTGGCTGGATGGTCACTGTAGCCCAGCACGGGCGGGACGCTGGTACAGGACGAACTGTGCTGCACTGGTGAACGGGGGGTACCGTGCGTAGAGCAGGCGCAGGATAACCTGGACCGTAGAGACTCACTAGAGACCAGATACGCTGAGCCAGGGCACATCTTCCTGGCTGACGGCCAACTCTAGTACGGCAACGGTGAGGAGCTTGCACCGAGCGCACCGGGCTGTGAGTGCGCACTGGCGACACAGTGCGCATCACCGCATAACACTGTGCTTGCTCGGTCACTCGCTCCCCACGCTAAGCACGGGGAGTTGGCTCAGGTCTTAAAACCGCCTTAGCCAATCTACCCGTGTGCCCCCCCAAAATGTATTTTGCCGCTGCCTCTCGGCCTCCTGTTGCTTGCCTAGCTGTTCTTCCCAGTATCGCCGTTCTGCCTTCGCTGCCTCTATCTCCTCCGACGGGCGGCGATACTCTCCCAGCCTTGTCCAAGGTCCTGCCCCATCCAGGATCTCCTCCCAGGTCCAGTCATCCTGCCCACGCTGCTTGGTTTTTTTGTGGTGGGATCTTCTGTAACGATCGTAAAGAGGAGTCAACCAAGGTGCAACGTGGAATATGTTCATCTTGTGATTTATTTACTCAGAACACGATAAAAAGTAATGAACAAAGGAAATATGACCGTCACGTTCTGTAGGCACACAAGCAATACAAAAATAAGATCCCACAAACACAGGTGGAAAAAAGGCTGCCTAAGTATGGTTCCTAATCAGAGACAACAATAGACAGCTGCCTCTGGTTAGGAACCATACCATACCATACATAGCCCAACACAAAGAAATACAAAACATAGAATGCCCACCCCACACCCTGACCTAACCACATAGAGAAACAAACCCTCTCTCAGGTCAGGGCGTGACAGAAACAAGGTTTTCATCACTATTGATGTTTATTGCTTTGAACTGAACAAATTGGAAGGACAAATATTACATACTGTACAGTTTTTTTATGGAAATAATAAATGAGCCCCATTGAACACAAATTAAGGCAGGTCTACACACCACACCACAAGTTTTACTGTGTACTGTGTGTGTTGCGAATGTATTTCTTGCACTTGATGCATGTGTACTGTGTCTTCCTGTCCTTCTTGAGTCCACACACCTCACAGCGCTTCTTCTTGTTGCTACCGGCTGCAATCTAGAATGATGAAAACACTTAGTTCAGGAATTTTACTGCCATCTCATTCACTCACTCACATATATAGTTACAGCAGGCCAAGGTAGAAGAGTCAGACACACACACATGCAACAACATCATTCACACTTACTTCTGGTATTGGAGTTGTTGGTTCTGTGGGTCGGGCAGATGGGGCACCAGCATCCTCCTCCTGAACCCTCCTCATGATGGTTGCATATTATTCCTTGGGATATGTTGCCTTCTCTGGATTTGAGGTCTTACCAATGCCTTGCCCAGCTCCTTGAGAAAGAGCCATCTCTTCTGGAGCTTCCCTCTGTTCCAATCTGTGTTCAACGCCATCCAGATGACAAACGCGTTGTGTGCTGAGATGTCCAAGATGTTGAAGAATATCACAAGTGGCCAGCGTAAGGTTCTTCTTTTGCTGCTGTAGCCAGTCACCAGCTTGTCTAAATTGTCCACCCATCCTTTTGTAGCATTGTAATCCATTATGATTTCTGTTTTTTGATGTTCCTGGCCACAGATTCTCCCATCAACATGCAGCGTACGCAAGAGTACCACATTTTTGCCTTTCTTTGACACGTAGGACAATAGGGACGTCTCGGTCGTGAACACAAACTTTGAGGAATGGATAGGCATGTTCCATGTATTCAACAGCTGAGGTGGGAGCTCTGCCTTGTTTTTTCGTATTGTTCCAACTATCATCATCTTCTTCTTGAGGAGCTCCAGTCCCAGCTTGTGCGAAGTAAAAAAGTTATCGCATGTGATGTTGTGGTCACGGAGTCCCTGTGTCACGTCCAGGACAACCCGCATCCCTTGGTTCATCTCAGGGGTTCCTCCATCTGACTTCCCCATATACACTTGCAAGTTCCACGCATATGATGAAGCAGCATCACAGGCAGCCCAGATCTTGATTCCATATTTTGCAGGTTTAGACGGTATTTATTGCCTGAAGGGGCAGCGGCCCCTAAATGCATAAGCTGCTCATCAACAGTAATGTTGGGCCCAGGGTTGTAAAACAGGGGAAGGCGGTCCACCCACTTGTCCAACACTGACCTGATTGCAGCTAGTTTGTCTCTTTGCGAGCTGGTCTGGTGTCTCGGTTATCGAAGCGGATAATCCTGGAAATAATGTGGAAGTTTTCTAGAAACACCAGTTATCTGCCAGTTTCTGAGTTTGGCCCATCTCCTTCCGTCTCTCTCCAAAAACATGCCTTCCCTCCAAATTAGTGCAGTCCAGAATGATTTTCTCAAGGGTGTCTGGGATGAACAGTTCAAAAGAAGACTTTATGTCCTGCACATGAGTAACCACCATCCACGTCGGCCCTGGTTGCATCCTTATCACATTGGCAGCCATGCGTGTGGCTCATACCTTGGGCAAGTAGACCATTCAATTTCAAAATGTTTTGACATCCATATTTCTCCTCCTGCAGGCTGCTGATGAGCTGGTTGCTGACGAGCTGGTCCTGGGGCTGACTGAGGGTCAGTCTCATCCTCTTCTTCCAACTCACTGTCAGACTCCGAATTGACAGAGACATGATCCTCATATTCGGAAAATTCTTCATCTTCCAAAGTGGAAGACACTCCTTCCACACTAGCTTCTCTTCCTGCAAAAATTATTTCTATGGCCCTCCGAGCAGAGATGATTTTTGCCATACTGATTGATTGTGGTAAGGAGCCGGACATGCAAAGCTATTTATTTGTTGTGTCCCTCCCCCAATTTGAACCTGGCTGGGGTAGAGTGTGGAAAAAGACAGAATTTTTCACAATGTATAGAAATCATGTATTGTAATAACATTGTGCAGGTTCCTGCAAGACATTGTGTAGTTTCACACACTACAAAGGGTAAATAGTGTGAGAAAAGCGGGAGACAGGCAGACCGGCAGGGAGACAGACAGGTTCTTCGTGCTATGTTGAAACAGCAGGCCCAGAGAGGAGGAAGACAGAGTGAAGGCACACAGCAAACCTTTATTGTTTCATTTTTACTTGTTTTCATCTACACAGACACTTTTCCACACTTTTTTTTACCCTTGGCTCTAGTGGACCCGAACACCACAAATGTAATATAAATGTGTAGGGGGGTGCACAGTGTGCACTCAATGAAAATGTGTTATTTTACATGTTCTTCACAGAAAATGAGCCAAGGCCAATGAGTCTCAGGTTGAAAAAATGATTCATTGTATTATTTGTCTTTTAGTAAACATTGAAAATGGGTCCCACAGACCCAAACAAGGGTGAAAAATGTGTGCCAGGTCAAGGGAATATACACTGAGAGTACAAAATATTAGGGACAACTTCCTAATATTGAGTTCCACCCCCTTTTGCCCTCAGAACAGCCTTAATGTTGAGGCATGGGTTTTACAAGGTGTAGAAAGCGTTCCACAGGGATGCTGGTCCATGTTGACTCCAATGCTTCCCACAGTTCTGTCAAGTTGGCTGGATGTCCTTTGGGTAGTGGACCATTTTTGATACACACGGGAAACTTTTGAGTGTGGAAAACCCAGCAGCCTTGCAGTTCTTGACACCCTCAAGCCTGGCACCTACTACCATACCCCATTCAAAGGCACTTAAATATTTTGTCTTGCACGTTTCAATGGTACACATACACAATCCATGGCTCAATTGTCTCCTTCAATAAGGGATAGTGACATCAATAAGGGATAATAGCTTTCACTTGGATTCATCTGGTCAGTCCATGTCATGGAAGGAGCAGGTGTTCCTAGTTTTTTGTACAATCAGTGTAAGTTATTCAGCATGGTGATGCATTTTAAAATCACACTGTTATTAAGTACAGACATGGGTTCAAATATAGTAGGCCTATTTGTTTTTTTTCAAATACTTTGAGCATTTGATTGAGCCTGCCTGTAGTGTGAGAAAAGGTGGGGGTCTCAATTTTGGGACTATTCTGTTGCTTCCATTGATTTAACTACAGGTTGAAGTTTACATACACCTTAGCCAATTACATTTAAGCTCAGTTTTTCACAATTCCTGACATTTAATCCTAGTAAAAATCCCTGTCTTAGGTCAGTTAGGATCACCACTTTATTTTAAGAATGTGAAATTTCAGAATAATAGTAGAGAGAATGATTTATTTCAGCTTTTATTTCTTTCATCACATTCTAAGTGGGTCAGAAGTTTACATACACTCACTTTGTATTTGGTAGCATTGCCCTTAAATTGTTTCACTTGGGTCAAACATTTCGGGTAGCCTTCCACAACCTTTTGGCCCATTCCTCCTGACAGCGCTGGTGTATCTGAGTCAGGTTTGTAGCCTCCTTGCTTGCACATGCATTTTCAGTTCTGCCCACAAATTGTCTATAGGATTAAGGTCAGGGCTTTGTGATGGCCACTCCAATACCTTGACTTTATTGTCCTTAAGCCATTTTGCCACAACTTTGGAAGTATGCTTGGGGTCATTGTCCATTTGGAAGACCCATTTGCGACAAAGCTTTAACTTTCTGATTGATGTCTTGAGATGTTGCTTCAATATATCCACATCATTATCCTTACTCATGATGCCATCTATTTTGTGAAGTGCACCAGTCCCTCCTGCAGCAAAGCACCCCCACAACATGATGCTGCCACCCCCGTGCTTCACGGTTGGGATGGTGTTCTTTGGCTTGCAAGCATCCCCCTTTCTCCTCCAAACATAACAATGTTCATTATGGCCAAACAGTTCTATTTTTGTTTCATCAGACCAGAGGACATTTCTCCAAAAAGTACGATCTTTGTCCCCATATGCAGTTGCAAACCGTAGTCTGGCTTTTTATGGCGGATTTGGAGAAGTGGCTTCTTCCTTGCTGAGCGGTCTTTCAGGTTATGTCGATATAGGACTCATTTTACTGTGGATATAGATACTTTTGTACCTGTTTCCTCCAGCATCTTCACAAGGTAATTTGCTTTTGTTCTAGGATTGATTTACTCTTTTCGCACCAAAGTACGTTCATCTCTAGGAGACAGAACCCGTCTCCTTCCTGAGCGGTATGACGGCTGTGTGGTCCTATTGTCACGTCCTGACCAGCAGAGGGCGTAATTGTGTTAGTTTTGGTCAGGATGTGGCAGGGTTTTTGTGTGTGTTAAGTGTTGTGTTGGTGATTGGACTCCCAATTGAAGGCAGGTGTGTTGAGTTGCCTTTGATTGGGAGTCCTATATAGTAGTGTGTTTTTCTTTGGGGTTGTGGGTAGTTGTTCTTGCATTGCGTTTTGTGTGCCTGCAAGACTGTTCCTGTCGTGGTTATTATTGGTTTTCCTGTGGATGCTTTACTCTGATTCATAAAAAATATGAGTATCCACATTCCCGCTGCGCCTTGGTCCATTCTTGAAGACAGCTGTTACAGAACTACCCACCACAAAAGGGCCAAGCAGCGGAAGAGGAAGGAGCATCGGGTGGATGAATGGACATGGGAGGACATCCTGGATGGCAAGGGATCCTACACCTGGGAAGAGATCCTGGCCGGAAGGGATCGCATCCCATGGGAACAGGTGGAGGCACTGAGAAGAGCGGAGGCAGCAGGAAAAGGGAGCGAACGTTATGCTGGAACACGGCTGGCGAGGAAGCCGGAGAGGCACCCCCAATAATTTTTTGGGGGGGGCACACGGGTAGTTTGGCCAGGCCAAGGAAGAGCCGTAAGCCAGCTACCCGTGATTACAGGGAGGTGCGTATGAGGTGGAGGGCGCCATGTTTCGCTGAGGTACGCACCATCTCGTCTATACGTACGCACAGCCCAGTCCGCCCTGTACCAGCGCCCCGCATGTGCCAGGGCGAGGTGAGCATCGAGCCGGAAGGGGTGACGCCAACCCTGCGCTCAAGACCGCCAGTGCGCCTCTACGGTCCGGTGTTTCCCGCTATACGCACTAGCATGGAGGTGCGTGTCTCCAGGCTGGCATGTCCAGTACCAGCCCCATGCATCAGGCGTCTAGTGCGTCAGCCCAGCCTCGCCAGTCAAGAGTCGCCAGAGCTGCCCGCCAGTCAAGAGTCGCCAGAGCTGCCCGCCAGTCAGGAGCTGCCAGAGCCGCCCGCCAGTCAGGAGCTGCCAGAGTCGCCCGCTAGTCAGGAGCTGCCAGAGTCGCCCGCTAGTCAGGAGCTGCCAGAGCCGCCCGCTAGTCAGGAGCTGCCAGAGTGGCCCGACTGCCCGGAGCTGCCAGAGTGGCCCGACTGCCCGGAGCTGCCAGAGTGGCCCGACTGCCCGGAGCTGCCAGAGTGTTCCGACTGCCCGGAGCTGCCAGAGTGGCCCGACTGCCCGGAGCTGCCAGTGTGGCCCGACTGCCCGGAGCTGCCAGAGTGGCCCGACTGCCCGAAGCTGCCAGGGTGCCCCGTCTGTCCTCCGGCCCAGCCCGAGTGGCCCGCCTGTCCTCCGGCCCAGCCCGAGTGGCCCGACTGCCCGGAGCTGCCAGAGTGGCCTGACTGCCCAGAGCTGCCAGAGTGGCCCGACTGCCCGGAGCTGCCATGGTGCCCAGTCTGTCCTCCGGCCCAGCCCGAGTGGCCCGCCTGTCCTCCGGCCCAGCCCGAGTGGCCCGACTGCCCGGAGCTGCCAGAGTGGCCCGACTGCCCAGAGCTGCCAGAGTGGCCCGACTGCCCGGAGCTGCCAGAGTGGCCCAACTGCCCGGATCTGCCAGGGTGGCCCGCCTGCCCTCCGGGTCTGCCAGAGTGGCCCGACTGCCCTGGTCTGCCAGAGTGGCCCGACTGCCCGGTCTACCAGAATGGCCCGACTGCCCGGATCTGCCAGAGTGGCCCGCCTGCCCGGATCTGCCAGGGTGCCCCGTCTGTCCTCCGGCCCAGCCCGAGTGGCCCGCCTGTCCTCCGGCCCAGCCCGAGTGGCCCGCCTGTCCTCCGGCCCAGCCCGAGTGGCCCGCCTGTCCTCCGGCCCAGCCCGAGTGGCCCGACTGCCCGGAGCTGCCAGAGTGGCCCGACTTCCTGGAGCTGCCAGAGTGGCCCGACTGCCCGGAGCTGCCAGAGTGGCCCAACTGCCCGGATCTGCCAGGGTGGCCCGCCTGCCCTCCGGGTCTGCCAGAGTGGCCCGCCTGTCCTCCGGCCCAGCTCGAGTGGCCCGCCTGTCCTCCGGCCCAGCTCGAGTGGCCCGCCTGTCCTCCGGCCCAGCCCGAGTGGCCCGCATGTCCTCCGGCCCAGCCAGAGTGGTCCGTCTGCCAGGGTCAGCCCGAGTGGCCCGTCTGCCCGGCGCAGCTATCGGCGCCACCGAAGTGGGCGACGCCGAGGTCCACGTCCTGCACCTGAGCCACCTCCAGGAGAGGTGGGTTGGGGAGGGAGGGTGTAGCACAGTGGCGTCGTTGACGGCAGCCACCCTCCCTTCCCTCCCTTATTGTTTAGGGGAATATTTTTTGTTGTTTGGGGGTTTGTTTTTTCTTTTAGGTGCATTCCGGGGTCTGCACCTTGAGGGGGGTAATGTCACGTCCTGACCAGCAGAGGGCGTAATTGTGTTAGTTTTGGTCAGGATGTGGCAGGGTTTTTGTGTGTGTTAAGTGTTGTGTTGGTGATTGGACTCCCAATTGAAGGCAGGTGTGTTGAGTTGCCTTTGATTGGGAGTCCTATATAGTAGTGTGTTTTTCTTTGGGGTTGTGGGTAGTTGTTCTTGCATTGCGTTTTGTGTGCCTGCAAGACTGTTCCTGTCGTGGTTATTATTGGTTTTCCTGTGGATGCTTTACTCTGATTCATTAAAAATATGAGTATCCACATTCCCGCTGCGCCTTGGTCCATTCTTGAAGACAGCTGTTACACCTATCGTGTTTATACTTGCTTACTATTGTTTGTACAGATGAACGTGGTATCTTCAGGCATTTGGAAATTGCTCCCAAGGATGAACCAAACTTGTGAAGGTCTATAAATTATTTTTTTAGGTCTTGGCTGATTTATTTTGATATTCCCATGATGTCAAGCAAAGAGGCAGTGAGTTTGAAGGTAGGCCTTGAAATTCATCCACTGGTACACCTCAAATTGACTCAAATTATTTCAATTAGCCTATCAGAAGCTTCTAAAGCCATGACATCTTGTTATGGAATTTTCCAAGCTGTTTAAAGGCACAGTCATATTAGTGTATGGAAACTTCTGACCCACTGGAATTGTGATACAGTGAATCATAAGTGAAATAATCTGTCTGTAAACAATCTGTAAACAAAGTAGATGTCCTAACCGACTTGTCAAAAGTATAGTTTGTTAACAAAAAAAATTGTGGAGTGGTTGAAAAACGAGTTTTAATGGCTCCAACCTAAGTGTATGTAAACTTCCGAATTCAAGTCTAGCTACCCCCACAGGCGAATATTCCGACAACGAAAAACTCCAACATTGTAACCTCATGAATCACAAAATATACCAATGGCCATACTCAGTAAAAAAACGGGGTTTAATAACAAAGCCATATTTCTCTTCTGCAAAATGGTTGAATGGCTACACATTTTGATCCACATAATCAATATGGATCATATCTGATGTCTGAAACTCAAATAAACACCACCACATATTATTGATACCACTAAACTTACTCACTGCACACTGAAAAATGTATTTATTTTGACATAACCTGGCCGGAAACTCTCGATTGCCAGTTTTGATTGAATATTGTCCAAAGTAAAGGGAATAATTTGTTGTCCTCAAAATAACTGCTCTTGGTCATCAGTCGTCAGCTTAGCAGCAACGATTACACAGAGCTTCCCAGAATTACAATGAATAATTTAACAGACAAAAAAAGTGGATTATTAGCTAAGCATTGAATTCTCAACCAACTGTAACTGTGATTCTTAGATCAGTGCCCATTTTCCTGGGTAGGGATTATAGCATAAACTATATCCTAGAAAATGGTTGCTATGCTTGGCAGTAGCCCAGGGGAGCCTTGGCGCACATGTGTATTTGTGTGTCTTTTCTGTGTTTTCTATGTTTGACACATACATGTGTGTATGTTTGTATGTGTAAGGTTCACGTGTGTTTCTGTATTGCTGCCTATATGTTTTTGTATTTGAGTCTTGTGTGCATAGTTTCATGACTCTTTGTGTGTGTGTGTGTGTGTGTGTGTGTGTGTGTGTGTGTCGCTGCCATTTTGCTGGCGCTAAGCAACCCTAACCTTTGTTACGCTATGCCAGATCCTCTGGGAGAGCCTACTCTTTGACACACACTCAGGTAACTAGCTCTCCCCTCAGCTACTGCAGCCTATCCACTTCATGAATGATCTACGGTAGCAACACGGGACACCAGAACACACACTGTAGTCAGCAGGGTGCTTGATATCATGCATTGCTCTAGAGGTTGTGTGTGCTTGTATTTATCCTAAAACTTTTATTTCAATCGCTATTTTTTGTTGGGCTATATTGACTCGCTCAAGTTCAATATCGAGACGGTTTACATTAATGTTTATCTTGTATAAGAGCTTATATATATATTTATCAATACACACTTTGTGGATGTCTTACTTCAGTAAACAGGAAATGATAATGCAGTCTATCCAGTACCCAAAGCCGCTATCGCTCTCCACAGAACAGCAGCGATCTGATAGGGGGACTGTGCTCCAGCCCATGCATGTAGCAGCATAGTCAACATAGTCACGTTATCGCTTTCTCTCTGTTTGGGCTTCTCTAACCTAACGTAGCAGGCATAGAAAGACGCCTGAGCGGATTCCCTCTTCCCACAATGGAAGTTAGGTTGAAAATACCTGCCTCTCTCGACCCGACCATGGCGAAACCTGCGTCTTGCCACAGGACACGTCATAAGACCAGCTCCTTTTTCCCTGTGTCCCATCCGCTTGCGTGAAGCGTGTCGACAGTGTGGGCCTTCATGGCTCCTCAAACCCAAACCTAGGCTCCTACTGGACATCAGTGTCCTCTGAGCCCATGTAGATTCCTACAGATGTCCAGTCATGCACATGCATGCACACACCCGTTTGTTTTACTATCCTTGTGGGGACCAAACGATTGATTCCCATTCAAAATCCTATTTTCCCTAGTCCTAACCCTTAACCTAACCTTAACCCCAAACCCCTAACCGTATCTCCTAAACCTAACCCGTAACCCTAATTCTAACCCTAATCCTAAATATAACCCTAAACCTAAACCTGACCCCTAAACCTAAAATAGCCTTTTTCCTTGTGACATTTTCTTGTTTTACTATCCTTGTGAGGACTTCTGGTCCCCACAAGGATAGTAAAACCAAACACATACACATACCTTCTTCTCTCAGCTTCTCTCTGACTGCTATTTTGGTGCAGTGGCTTCATATCAGAAATAAACCAGGATGATGATGATGGTGGTGTTGGTGGTGGTTTTGGCTGGGCCTTTTCATACTGATTGATGAGAAAGGCAAGCTGTGTTCTGGGCAGGCTGGGGGTCCATCCTCTGGCTGTGTCTGATATACTTATCTGGGTTCAATGGGGAAATAGCATAGTATAGCTGGGGGATTAGCACAGAGAGCATCACACAATCGTGACAGGGGCCCCGAGTGAAACACAATCTGGACAAGGGGGGGAAAAAGCATAGAGGGGGTGGCTCGTGACAGAAAAGCCTCTGGTTTGAGTGGGGGTTGGAGGGAGAGAAGGGGACTGAAAGTCCACATTTTCTGTCTCTCTTGTCAATGGGTTTAAAGAGAATATGGCAATATCAACTGGGTGACAGAGCGGAGAGGGAGAAACGGAATGACAGTGTAACTGGGTTTGGGATTTGCTCGCGATTGATGTGATCCTGTGTGAAATTCTGACTGTAAAGTGTCTGGTCCCTCTGGTAAATTTCATTACCATCTTTGTGTTAGTGACAGTTGTTTTTTCCCCATCATTTTCTAGTCGTGTTTTTCTCAGCAAATTCAGCATTAACATGCCTCCCGGGCTACAAAAGAACAATACAGCTTGTTGCCATGTCACAGAATTACGTTATTTGTCACAGCAACGACTTGCTTAACTACAGGCCTACACGTTATTGCATCAACTTTCATAGCAGAGAGGATTGTAGACAAGTTAAGAAATAAGCTCATCGTATTCCCAGTTTGATATACACGTGTGGTTGGTAATCATGATCAAATGTGGAATTACTTGGGAGTGACATGACCATGCAAATTAAATGATCTGTTACCTTTTTTTGTTTTGTTTTCAGCGATCTATTTATTATTTGGTTCAATGCTATTTCTGTATTCCACATTGACTGCTCTTATAAAAAATGAATGTTTGTCTCACACAGAGAAGCTTTGATATTCTGTCTGTAAACAATGGAGATTTGTAAGTCCTTAGTGCACAGGATCAAAGCAAGAACTGTTTGGTTCAGTGATGTCATCCACGCTTGCATGCTCGCACAAGCACAGATGCAGGCTCGCGCACACATTCTGAAACATGCAGAAACACACACCGACATTCAGAGAAATGCCAACACACACATACACACATGTACACACATTCACACATACACATTATCTGTAAGTGTGAATATTCACAAGTTCATACACTGAGTGTACAAACCTTATGAACACCTGCTCTTTCCATAACAGACTGGCCAGGTGAATCAAGGTGAAAGCTATGATCCCTTATAGATATCAATTGTTAAATTCACTTCAATCAGTGTAGATGAAGGGGAAGAGACAGGTTAAATAATGATTTTTAAATTAAGCCTTGAGACAATTGAGACATGGATTGTGTATGTGTGCCATTCAGAGGGTGAATGTGCAGGACAAAATATTTAAGTGCCTTTGAACGGTAGTAGGTGCCAGGCGAAACGGTCTGCGTCAAGGACTGCAATGTTGCTGAGTTTTTCATGTTCAACAGTTTCCCATGTGTATCAAGAATGGTCCACCACCCAAAGGACATCCAGCCAACTTGATACAACTGTGGGTAGCATTGGAGTCAAAATGGGCCAGCATTTCTGTGGAACGCTTTCGACACCTTGTAGAGTTCATGCCCTGACAAATTGATGCTGTTCTGAGGGCAATATTAGGAAGGTGTCCCTAATGTTTTGTACATTCAGTGTATACTGCAGTACAGAACATACTTTTGTAATATGGCTCGAGGGATGGGAAAATGTTCATTTAAACAAGTCAGAACAAGAGAGATGGAGAGAAAGAAACTCATCCAGGGACATTATCTACAGCAGAATCATACAGGGCAAAAATATCATGAACCCACTGCATCACCCTAGAGACCTAACCACAGAATAAACATTGCTAGATGTCTCTTTCAATACCTACACGGTCATTCATATTTTATACATCCCTCCTTGTCATCCTGGCGTAGGGCTTCCTGGTCATAATATAGGTGTCTTGAGATTGCAAAGTACAGTACCTCTGAGAGATTTGATGTACCAATATCCTACTTTAGACTCTTCCCTGTTTTACACTCAGCCAGGCTAACAATGTCCCAGTGGTCAATGAGGTAGGATTCAACATCTCAAGAATAACAATGCTCCAAACACTTTCACTACATGCTCACTTGAAGCAAAAAAAATGGCCTTTGTAAAGATTTCCAAGCAAACGTGGTTGTCAAGGTGGTGTTCCAACAGACAAGCACCAGTGTTTATAAAGGATTCTAAATCAAAGCAAGATAAATGTTTCATACAAGAATAGTTTAGAATTGATGTTCAAACCTATGCTATAACCTCATGTAGTTTTCCAGATTATAGTTAATTCTGCAATATTTTCAGTAATCATCTTTCGGATGCCTCTAGAATGTCCTTGAAGACGGTAAAGTGTCTCCTACATCCTCAAAACAATCGTGACATTTATGACCTTCAGGAACATGGCAGTGTATCTTGTAGTCTGCAATCATCTTTAGGATGCCTCTAGTGTACAATGGAGAACATTTTGCATATGTTTGGGTATACAATACAAGGGAAAAAATCTAATATTCCAGATTAAGTGATACATTAGAAAGTGAGAATAGAGGTCATACAGAAAATCGGCCTTCTGTAATAATGAGTTGTTAGCCCAATTCCCTCAAAAATGTTAGTTGTCTTCTTTAACAATAATTTCTGTAATGGTGTGCCCCAGGGCTCTATACTTGGTCCCCTCTTATTCACTACTTCTATAAATAATTTAGACAAAAATGTGCAAAATTCGCAACTTCACTTTTATGCTGATGATACTGTTATTTATTGTGCCTCGTCTCTCACAAAAGCTTTCCAGAACTTGCAAACTGCTTTTTATACTGTTCAACATACCTTATATCAATTGAAGCTTATCCTCAATACTGACCAAAACTAAACTAATGGTGTTTTCTAAAGCAGGAAATAGATCTCTGAACCTTTCACCTATTACTACCTGTCAGGGCAATGAGATTGAGACTGTAACCTCATAAATATCTTGGAATTTTAATTGATGACGGCCTTTCTTTTAAATTGCATATTCAACAACTTAAAAAATAATTGAAGCTGAAGTTGGGATTTTATTTTAGGAGTAAGGACTGTTTTTCTTTTGAAGCCAGAAGGAGGTATAGTATCAGTTACATTTATGCCTTTACTAGACTATGGGGATATTTTATATATGAATGCTTCCGCTTAGTGTTTGAGATCAACTGACACCCTTTACCATGGTGTTTTGAGATTTATTTTAAACTGCAAAACCCTTACTCACCACAGCACTTTGTATACCAGGGTTGGCTGGCCTTCTCTAGTCATTCGTAGGCTCAGTCACTGGTATACTTTTATTTACAAAGCCATTTTGGGTTTACTACTATTTTATTTGGGCATTTTTATTGTTCAGAAATGTGGTGGGTACTCTCTTTGTTCGCAGGACTTTATCCTGCTAACTGTTCCAAATGTCCGAACTGAATTTGGTAAAAGGGCTTTTATGTACTCTGCGCCATCGTCTTGGAACGCCTTACAAAATACTTTTAAACTGGAAGAACTTGTCCCGATTGGTGTTTTTAAATCACTGATTAATGATTTTGAGACTGATTCCCTGACCTGTCAGTGTTTTTAATTTGCTGTTTTATGATTTTGTTTTACTCTTGTGAATTCTATGGTTTTTGCTAGATTACTTGTAGTTGTTCATGTTGTCTGTCTGTAATTGTGTAATGACTTGGTGCTGCCTATCTTGGCCAGGACGCTCCTGAGAAAGAGATTTAAAATCTCAATGAGCCCTTCCTGGTTAAATAAAGGTTAAATAAAAATGTAATTACATTTAAGATTGCACTCATTTCTTGTTTCTCTTTATTTTTCTTGGTGCTCTGCCTGGCCTTACTGGACTTCTAAAGGTAAGATATTGTAGCCTTGTATCTCTCTAAAAGGGCTATTCTGGCATGGACATTGTGTACTGTTCCCCTAGCCTCTTGAATTGATCACATGATTTACTTAGAACTGTTGGCGAGATAAGTACATAGGCAGGCAGTGGGCATAAAGGATCTAGCCCAGAAGTCTAGAAATACTGTGATACACAGTTTACTGTTGGTATGATCAGTGGCTCTGCTCATCATCATCACGGTGTTGATCCAGAAACAATCAATCAATATACATTACAGGATGATCTTTGACATCGTGTTATTGTTGACATCATGTTAAACCGATTGGAAATTGTACCCTTCACAGTATCTCCAATCAGATTGTGCTGGTACTTGCACAGACATATTCAAATGATCTAGTTATATTCAGAAATTGGCCTTTGTTCTGAAAACTGTCACTCCAATAAGCCACCCTATACATCACAGATGTCTAATTGTTTTCCACCATTCCACAAATGCCTAATGAATGATCCTCAATAAGAGAGCAGAAGTGAAAGGAAAAAATGAAAGTACATTTTTTGGAGCAGTCGGCTGGGCAGATCTTTAATCCATCGCAATGCAAGGGGCCACTGGCAATCAAATTAACATAATTATTCATTAATATGCAAATAAGCCCAGATGTTCAATGAGCAACAGATGTGCTCTTTATGTTTAACAACAGCACAATATGATGAACTGCCGGGGGAAAGCACTACTGACTGGATAGAAAGCATGGGTAATTTATTACAATGTGTTTTTAACGATCTCAAGTTATTATTATTTCAAAGCAGGCATAACATCAGATGCCCATACAAAATTAAACTTCCCTTTCACCACCACGCCAAAAAAGCTCATTCTAATCTTCTGCCACAACATCCGGGTGATGCAGGCCCAGAAATGTAACGCAAAAGGCTGGAAAACAATTACTTTAAGCAGGACTATCAAATCAGTCTTGACAGAGAACTGCCGGGCCAATACAAAAATGAGAAATAAGCGGGCTTAAATAGAGCCATTTTACTCGCCGATGAAGATGTGTCATTAATGTTTTAGAAAAGAAAATTTCACTTACAATTACAGTACCTTTGCGATATCCAAATGAGAAGGCACTCTTGAAGCCCAGTAAGGCGTGGACACTTTTAAAAGTGATTTAATGAAGTAATAGATTTAGGGTTATTTGGGGTGTTAACATGAGTATCCAGCATGTTCTCTCACCATGTGGCTCTCCCAGAAAGATGGATCGATGACAGCCAGCTAATTATCCAAAATGATCCAAAATTGTTACCACAGCGTTTTCTGAGAAGAATGCAACTCCACAGAAGGTTAGTGCCACTCAGCTGTGCGTCGTGGCAAACACCTTGCGTGTCGTGCATTATTTTCCAGAGAAGGCATAAAATGTACAAGATATAATTGACTCAACAACCAATATACAAATGTAGCATTCTTAATCAACCATAAAATGAAGTCATATGTGGCTGTTTATCAAAGTTAGCTGGCTAACTTAATTATCCTGCTTTCTGGAATAACCTATGTTTTTGCTTTTGGCAAACCTTTCACCTTAAAGTGATAGATCACCCAAATTACAAAATGACACATTGGTTTCCTTACACTGTAATCAGTCTATGGACAATGTATGGCAGTAATCCATGCTTTGGTTTTATTTCCTTGACACTGTTTCCAAATGATAATGTTTTAGCATTTGTGGCACAAATCCCATTCAAGTCATGGTGTCGATATGTCCAAATCATCTAAAAGCAGGACTCTAAATTAAAATGTTGGATTGGTAGCACTGGTGCTCCAAACTTTAAAAAGTTAGGAGCGCAACATAACATTTAGGATCACCAGAAAATATGTTTAAATTGATTGAGATACAGCATATATTGGGCCTATAAGAATTCTAGCTACTTTTTTAATACTTTTCCTTTCTTTCTGTGCCCCTAAATGTTTGGATTTTTATGTATTTATTTAACCTATAACCTCAGGGAGTCATAATGAGATCAAGGTCTCTTTTACAGATCAGCCCTGAATTACATAAATTACAGAAAATACACACCAATATAAATACAAAATGCAAGCAGAAAGAAAAACACAGTCATAAAAAACAAGCACATTCATCAGTAATAAGGTCCTCAATCAGCTTTCTGAATTCCCCTAGGCACCAAAACATTATATGTGAAAACATTTTTAAGATTGTTCCACAAATAAGGTACAAGAATTACCTAACTCAGTAGAGACCAAAATCCTTTCCAGAGCTAACCATCTCTGAGACCGGGTGTGTTAACTCATATGCTTAAAGTTTATTAAAGATGTTAGGTACAGTGAGACGTTTTGTAAAAGGGCTTTATAAATGAAAATATAGCAATGCATGAACATACGTGAAATCAGGCAACCAACTTTCACGTAGAGAATGCAGTGATGAGTACTAAAATTGTTGCCCGTAATGAAGTGTACTGCTCGATTATAAGCTGCATCTAACGGCTTTAATGGAGTGGCAACTGCTTCATGTAGATGATGTAGCCATTGTCTAAAACCGATAGGAACGTCGACTGAATAATCTGCTTTCTATCATGACACATCAGATGCAGACACAGGATGCAGATGGTTGGAATCTTACAATGTTTATTGATCCAAAAAAAAGAGAAGGCAAGAGAATGGTCGTGGACAGGCAAAAGGTCAAAACCAGATCAGAGTCCAGAAGGTACGGAGTGGCAGACAGGCTCGTGGTCAAGGCAGGCAGAATGGTCAGGCAGGCGGGTACAGAGTCCAGAAACAGGCAAGGGTCAAAACCGGGAGGACTAGAAAAAGGAGAATAGCAAAAAGCAGGAGAACGGGAAAAACGCTGGTTGACTTGGAATAACATACAAGACAAACTGGAACAGAGAGACAGGAAACACAGGGATAAATACACTGGGGAAAATCAGCGACACCTGGAGGGGGTGAGACAATCACAAGGACAGGTGAAACAGATCAGGGCGTGAAGGCTTTCTACTATTTAGTGCGAGGCAGCACCTATTTCAGCCAATTTTTAATTCCCAGCTTCTTAACTCACTCATCAATATGCCTTTTAAAAGACATATTTGTATCTATCCAGATGCTCAGATGTTTGTAAGCAGGGATACGATCAATATGGACACCATCCAAAGTACATACTGTATGCTTAACCCTTTGACACGTACCATCACACATGGTGTGATCGTTCTACAGTGGTCCCTGAAGCGTACGATCACACCCCGTGTGATTAGAACACTCATTTAGAACACTCATTTAGAACGGCCAGTTTCGAATGACGCAACAATCAGCATTTGAGCTGGCCACACTTTTTTCCGAAACTATTTACACAAACACAGTCCTTACAAAGTTATGTCCAGAATGTTAGCAGTTTATTTTTGGATGCAATGTTCAGATATTCACAGAAGTGTATATATAGCACAACACGATCATCCTAACCAGGAAAAATGTAGGCTACATTTGTCCTAGCGCTAACTGAGGAAAGATTGACCCAACACAAGCAGTCATATTTTCTAACTCTCGGCTGACATAAACTACAATATGAATTAGCTAATAGCAATTACTATGTATAATTAATCACATCACGGGTGAGCTCACCATTGATCGAAATAATTAGGTAAAACACTTTCTAGAAATTGAAAGCAATCCGTCAATTAGTTTCAGTGCGCAGCCATGCATTTTTTCCTCACAGAAACCGAAAATAATAAGAGAAGACAAGATGAGTTTGCTCTGTTTATAGTATACATGTTGAAGGGGTGTGTCATCTACTGTCGTTCACATCCCACCATTCATTTCCAGAAGTCCTCAAAAAATGAGTGAACTCTTACTCACCTAATTTTGTTATAACATCTTTGGTCAAACAGATGATTACGTGAAACCCAGAATGCATTGTATGTTAACAAACATGGCTCCATACACATAGCTGGAATTAGCTTAGCTCATCATAATCAGTACAACCTTCAAAACATTATTTTACACACATACTATGCCCCCATTACAATTTATGCAAAAATCGGAACGCATGATTTATCACAATTGAAAAACGTGAATAAAATAGTAAATATATCAATAATACCACACAAAACATTTTCTGATAGTGATTTATTGATACAAATGGCATGTGCAGGCAGTCAATCACGGTAACCTCTCACTCCCACTCTGAGCCATTCAGTGTTGTTGTTTATGTAACAATCACATTCTGGAATGGAATGGAGAGAACGTTCGAACATCACGTGCATAAATAAACTCACGCGGGGGCGACCGTTAGAGATATTTGGAACTCAGGGTTAAATCGTCTGAGTTATTTTTGGGCGCGCTAGAGAAAGACATATACTTAGTTTTACCAGCATTCAATACTAATTTCAGGTCAATAAAGTTTTTCTGTAATACAATAAAGGCAGACTGTAGTTCAGATAGAGCCTGGTCAACCGTGGGGGCAATACCATACACAACAGTATCATCGGCATACAATTTTTTTTATAGACAAGTCAATATTGTTAATGTTAACAGATAAAAGTACAGGACCCAGAATTGACCCCTGCGGGACACCTTTTGTAATATCCAGGAAACCTGATTTAACACCATCAGTAGATACACAATACACATTGAGTTATAATTGTCAAGTAATTTTTAAACCAGTTACATGCAGCCTGGTCTAGGCCAATTGAGGAAATCCTCTGAATAGTTTCTATCAAATAAAAAGCCTGCCGAGATAAAATGATGATTAAAAGCAACACTTATCGCATTCTTCTCAGTTATGATGCCAGAATCAGACAGAACTTGCTTAGGCAGGGAAGAAGATAAATTTGTATGATTCAGTGCATTAACTGTTTTCCAAAATATAGAAGGATCACCAGCAGAGTCAAAGATATAGCTTAAAAAGTTGCTTGATTTAGTTTTCTTAAACAAGATACTTCATCTGTTTCAGAATTGTCTGAAAGATTGCCAGTCCACTACAGTCAGTTTTCCTTGTTCAGACCTGCTTTCTCATCTGAATGAGCTCAGATAGCTCTGAAGAAGCCCAAGGGTTAGATCTATCTTTGACTCTGAATTGGTTAAAAGGGGCGTGTTTAACTGCTAGAGGAATACATATGGAGGATAATTTTTCCAGAGCCAACTCAGGGTCATGAATACAGGAGATAGTGGCTAAATCAAAGTAGAAAATGTCATGTAAAAACGCGAGGAGAATTTTTTTTTAAAGTTAGCTTCTTAATTGAATAAGGATTAGTATTTTGCTGTTTCGTATCTCTATGCATACTATGGGACAATGATCACTGAGATCATATGCAAATACTCTACTAGACAAATATTTATAAGGGTTATTATTAACAATTAAATCAATCAATGGTTATACTGGTAAATTACCAGATTGTTAGCTAGCTAGCTAATGAGGTAACATGACTGAAGAAGGTGTTAACAAATGGTTAATGGCCCACGATTAGTTTTAGAAAGCCCCACGACATGGTTTATGAATGTAAAATTTGTCCACCAAAGACAAAAACGTAGTGCTGGTAATATAGGTACAACTGTTTAACAGTTTAGGCTAGAAACAAGCAGTTTTGTCTTTAGTAATGGTGTAACCATGGCAATCATGACATTCACTTTTGTCTCTAAGCCACACGGAAACAGTGGTACAGCGAAGCCTAATCATTACAACAATTATTACATTCCAGCTCTCACAGAAAAATATTTAGGCGCATATGCAACAAAAATGGTAGCAATTTAGAGCCCTGTCCGAGAGTACCTTCTGGTGGCTAATTTCTGCATTACCAAATGAGGAGAGTTACAAACTTCACACACCAATTGACAACTCTAGATACTCCCATCTCAAGTAAACCCCCTCTTGACTCCACTCCTGGACAAGCTCACTGAGGGGAGTGAGCATCTAGGTCATACACTATCCCAAGATAAGTGCAACATCAGAGGGGGACATACAATGGTCCAGACACTGCTATACACCTTCCCCCAATGTCAAAGTAGGGAGTGACTTGCGCACAGACATTGTGGAGACAAGTAATTGGTTCCCCATTAATCACGCCATCCCTTCACATGGTTTAACAGATACATTCACATATGACAAGTATCTCACATAAGCATATTATGCAAATAAAACATCTTAATTATCTATGTTACCCAACTAATTCTGATTCATCCGCCACATTCCCCTCTCAAGGGACTCCGTCCCTTCTAGAGAATCAGAACAGTAACGTTACACCTTACTAACAGTAGTTGTAGATTATATGAATTATTTAAAAAAATAATATATTATCAAATTTAAAAGAAAATAAAGAATCAAATCCCTTCAATTTCGAGTACCTTACCTTCATGTAAGCTTTCTCCCTTCGGAAACTGAGTTTACAACCTTTATTCTACAAGAGAGACTTGCACATGTTTAATCACACAGAATAATACATTGTAGAGGAAAATACAAAAAGAAAACAGAACATAGAAATGCTCCCTACATTACAGGAGAACCAGTGTCTAAACACAGGCTTCATCACAACAGAAAGGACAGTCATCCCTCTGAGTCCCCTCTGAACTTAAAAGAAAATCACAAGATTTAAGAACATTAATTCACATAGAAAATACATATATTCTACATAAACCAAAAATCATCAAACAATAACTCATTGCATGGGGATCCTGCACATGTCCAGCTTCCACAACACTAACTCAGCCTCATTCAAACCCCCAACACATTTTCTAAACACTCTATCAATTAGTCTGGGAAGGTTATGATACACAGTCACCTTCACAAACCCACGAAGAAAAACAAAAAATGCATACAGTTCATGAGATTCAAAGCTATATTATTTAATGCATAATGCAGTGCATGCAACAATGGATTTTAATAAAATAATATTTAGTTATCTATCACACTCCAATGGATCAGCATAGTATGTTGGAAATGACTATTTCCATCCCAGAAACTAAAATTAGCATATCTTGTTGAACAAATCCAGGTAGTGACTCCTAGTTAAAATAAAATGTATCCCCTTGGTGCCTAATGAACATGACCCAAGACAAGCATCATGATTCTCCTATTCATAAGACAATGCCTATAGATCAAATAGATTAGGATCATTTTCACTCTCCAGATCAGAGTTCACCCATGTCATTCACCATGGCATGCTTATAATAGCGTCAACATCTTTAGTTCATAACAACAATCAAAACAATCAATCCCTATCACATTAATTGCTTCACTCATATAGATTTTAACATACTCAACTCAAATCAATCCTTCAGTTTTAAAAATCATTACATTTCCAAATAAAATCATAATTAGAACCCAGTTAATTATCCAACCAAAATTTTAAAATGACATTGCTCAGTGATTCAAATTGGTCCTATCACTCAATTTAACAAACATCAATATTGGCAGAATGTACATTTATATTAACATCCAGTATAATTATCCCATAATTCTACTATTAACTTTTTTATCACGATTATTATACAGATCAGTATCTCAATGCATTCTTAATCTAGATTACAATAATTTTACATGGTGTAGACCTCTACAGTCAACCTGATTCCCCAAAAGTCTAAACAGTTTTGGGCACAGGTGACCAACCCACTCCAGGCACTGATTCTTCTGGCGTCCTTTTCGTTCTTCTTCAGATAGCTTTACAGTTCAAAGTGAATGGCCCATTATAATGGCCCAATTTCAATGTTTCACCTTAGACGCCCATTATGTCTTGTCCATTCGTCAACCAGTATAACAGCAACATAAGAGAAGTTTAGAAGAGCACCTTTCCCCATGCTCACTCCACGTGGACTCCTCTCACACTCCTGAGAGAAACATGAGAGAAAAGCAGTTGATAGCTTAGATCGGATACTGTACACCGGTTGCTGGCTCGGCCATTTCTCTCGGTAGAAATGGTGCGGACAGGGCCATATTCAACGCCTTTGTCAGTCTTCTTCAGCCAGTTAGAGAGGGTTTGAGGTACACACACTGTTCGGTCCAATTATCTCTTCCATGCATTAAGATTCCGTCTGATGTCACTTTTCATGATAACCTCGAAAGAACAGATCAGAACAAAAGTTTAGTTCAGTTCATTAACTACATTATAAATTATTACTTTTACCAATTATTGTTAATACAAATGTCTAAACATATTTCAAAGAGAATAACAACACATTCTATTGAAACTATTCTTTCAAATTGGCTTATACTTCCCATCACAATTTCAACTTCATCACAAAGCCAAAAGATCAGGAAGTTAGATCTATAACCTATCTGGAATAGAACAGAACAAACAACACAACAATACACTCCTTCACATATCCCTCAAGGTGTGTAAACTTCAATCCGAAACCTCAAAGGACTGTATCCTTCCCCATTTTTAACACATAACTCTCCATGAGAGTAATGTATAAAAAAACACTACTACTGGTGAAAAGATAAAACAACATTTAAAATAACATAATCAAATCAAAATCACTACTCTGAAAAACTCCACAAAGAAAAATCATTGTACCCATATGCTCATAGGAAAATAGACTTAAAGCAGCCTACCCTTAGTTAAAGGCAAAGCGCTCTATCACATTGGTCCAAATAACAAATATGTCTAAGAACTATGAACTCCATCATAATTATCAATTTCACGAATTACCTTGAAATCAGTGTAACAAATGACCTAAAATTCTTTATCCAAATGGCTTTTCAATGAGGGTGATCAAGCCACAATGAAAAGTCATGATATGGGTCATAGGTCATACAAACCCTTCAGAAAGTGTTTCTTACTATACTAGACAAATTAAAGAAAAAACGTCAAACATTTTCTACATGTTGTATCCCAGGTCCCCGGAACATTTATTTATCAAAATAATTCACATGTTTAATTAAAACTCAGAAAATAAAAACTTCTAAAAAGTCCATGTGTGTATACCCCTTTAAGATATCTTAGCACTAAGTCAAATGGAAAACTCACTAAAACCAAAGGAAATAGCCCCAGGAAACATTCCAAAGAGAGACAATGAAATCCCCATTTTCCCCAAAGAAAAACACAAAACACTTCGTTAGCATTCATTATACTACACCAATTCAGAAACCCAAAAGGTAACTTCAAACAAAACCTAATAATAATTCCACTGTACTCCCTCAAATCATTAATCATTAGTTTAAATCTACATCAATGTATATGTATGCTTAGTTGAACATGCACTACCCTTAGGAAAAATGTTAAAAAATAAAACCGTTTCAGACCTTAAGGGCAGTGTTATTTCAACTGTTGTACCCAGACGGAGATAATCCAATAAGCATTTATAGTTACATCGTTAGGGTAAGATAATCAAAAGTGGACACACTCCAATCAGTTTCTAGAGCAGAATTTCCTAAACATTGTAGACAGTTTACAAATACTTAAAACCTCATCTTTATCAAATTATCCATTAAAGATACCAACTCAAAACCTACATATGTCTACGAATGGGTGGTTTAAATTGAATCTAACTATATTCTCAGCATTACTTTGTAAAATCTCTAGTAATCGATTATACACACATACAATTTAGCATATTTTTATATATTCACAGAATCCATATAAAACGTTAGCAATTCTTAGGTACTCACACAGAACTTTAAGGATCACCCACACAGGATTGGCCAGATACTCACACAGAACTGGTCAGATGTCCATACAGAATATCAGAACATAATTGAAAGGTTACCCACACAGAGTGAATCTACCCCGCTCACACAGAATGCTCCTACCACGATTACCTAGTGGTAACGTTAACAAAATACTCACACAGAGTAACCCAGGGCATACCTGGCTAGCACATTTCAAATAATTGGAATTCACTACCTCTGAGGGTCACTTAGACAGTCACACAGACATTTTCAGAACGAGGTCCTTATTCCAGTAGGGCTTCACCAAGTACCATGTTTCACACAGAACACACAGTCACCCTGGCCCCTCACCCCCACAGACTGCACCAATCCCCACTGTGATCAATTCAGTGTCAGGACGGCTCTAGGTTGCCCACAACCGACCAGTGGCAGAGTATCTTTGAGTCCGCAAACTCTCAGATTACTCTCCTCTGACTCGGCCCTGTTTACGCCTCCAAGGTGCCCCCCTCACAAAGGAATACACACTCAGAGCTCACGTAACAGAGGCTTTTCTAAAAACTCGACTTCAAGTGTGGTTTGCTCACCTCTTTTAAAAAAAAACTAAGTTCGAGATGTGGTATCCACTCGGCTCGCTACCTCTCAGATCAAAGGTGGGTCCATCTGCTTCGTTCCCGAAGTGTGGTTTCCCTGAGATCCCAAGTTTGAGGGATCCCTCGTGCACGATTTACCTAGGTCGTCAGGAGCGGTCACCAAGTGAAGATTCACATCCCATCCCCGTCGCCAAATGTGGTGGCTAATTTCTGCATTACCAAATGAGGAGAGTTACAAACTTCACACACCAGTCAGAGTTATACTTATAACTACATCTTTAATAATTAAGAGCTTTTTGCAAAAGCACTTTGACTTTCAATGATGCGCTATCTCTAATGAACCATTGAAAAGTGATTACACAAAAGTACAAAGATCTTTTATAGCCAAGATACACCCCTCTCAACGTACATGACGAACCACAGATACATAGAATGGTTCACAAGGTTAAGTTTTGTATGAAAGATATCTATAAAACATAGCAGACAGCAACTGCTGTATCAACAGTGCTCATTGTATAGACCAGTGTCTGGTCCTCCTACTCCAAACTGGAACAGTCTCTCCCTGGTACGGTATAGAACAGAACCATTAGCTCATCCAATGGCATAAATCAATTGACAACTCTAGATACTCCCATCTCAAGTAAACCCCCTCTTGACTTCACTCCTGGACAAGCTCACTGAGGGGAGTGAGCCTCTAGGTCATACACTATCCCAAGATAAGTGCAACATCAGAGGGGGACATACAATGGTCCAGACACTGCTATACACCTTCCCTCAATGCCAAAGGAGGGAGTGACTTGCGCACAGACATTGTGGAGACAAGTAATTGGTTCCCCATTAATCACGCCATCCCTTCACATGGTTTAACAGATACATTCACATATGACAAGTATCTCACATAAGCATATTATGCAAATAAAACATCTTTATTATCTATGTTACCCAACTAATTCTGATTCATCCGCCACAACCTAAAATGTATTGTGAAGCTCAACAAATTCACTTATAGATGATTTTAACATGATGCATGAAAAATTATATCTGTACCATGAATTGAATTGTGCCAAAATGCTAAAATGTTAGCATTTGGAAACAGTGCCAGGGAAACTAAACCAAGGCATGGGTTGCTGTCATACAGGACAAGGAAACATCAAGTTTAAATGTCATAGGACCCGGGCCTATTGTATAATATACAGCCAGACTACCTTTTGTGAACTTTCATCGAGTCCTAACAGATGAAAGACACCTCCACACATTTCCTACTCTGTCATTCCTTTTGAAACTGGCGTTAATATGCATTGTGTGGGGTCTGCTGGGTTACTGTGCAGCATGACAATTGCTGGGACTGTTTCTAATGAATACAGTATGACACCACATGAAATTGAAGTAAGCATTGTAATTCTATGGCTCAAATTATATTCAATTTCTCTCTCTTTTTCTCTCATTTTCTTTTGCTCTTCAATCACCTCTCAATCACCTCACAAGACATTCGCCCGTCAGCGAATGTCTTGTGTCTGTGAACAACATCATTATTCATCATTGGCCCTCTGCGGCTGAAAAGCAGCTCGTTCCTTCAAAAGATTTTGTCAGCTCTCAGTCTCAATCAACGGGCCTTAGTAGTGAGAGGATGCGTCAAGATCACAATATGATACTTGTAATGGCATGCTCCTGGTAAACAAATGAATAAGGCGGTGATGAAAGATCCCCCATGCTGCTTCGAATCATTTACATCTGATAAGAAAATACTGGCTGAGACACCAAAGCAAGCCTTTCAGGCCTGTTGCTCAGAGTCAAACATAGGGTACACAACAGTAACTATAAATCTGTATCTTCCACCACTGGCGGAGAACATGCTCCCTCAGAAAGGATCCTACAGGCAGCAGGCAGACAGTGTTTTTTCTTATGATGGGAAAATAACTAGGTTCAGTGTCATTTGGCGTAACCTCACAGCGCAGTTATATCGGTGTCACTAGGAAGCACCCAGACGTATTTGACAAAGGTTTCTCCTGCAGTGTCGTGAGTTTATAGATGTCAGGTCCAACGATCGTTCCTCTAATGAGATTGTTTCATTGGGTCTTTTAGACAGTCGCCACATGGCATGGAGGTCAATAACAAAGATGAATCTTTTAGTAAGCCTGTTGCTAAGTAACACAGTGGTACAAGGCTACTGGTTTTGGCTCCTATACTGCATGTACCTCAGACAACACTGAAACATCACCTCGCACATGCAGTGGAGCTGAGAACAGAGAATGGGTTTCATCGATCCAATTAATTCTAAATCGACAATACAAGATGGCCGTCACCCTTTTGTGGGGCACTATGTCCATGAAGCCTCTTGAAATGCATGTCTGAAAGCACATGGAACTAGCCTGTGATAATCAATACAACACGCTTAATTTCAATTTAATAAAAACATTTTTTTTGAATATTTAAAACATACAACATACTTGCAGTGAAGCCGCTCAACAACTATATCACATTAGTCAACACCCTGCTCAAGGGCATGTTGACAGATCTCTCACAAGGTCAAAAAATGGGACCCGAACCAGCGATCCATCAGCCACCAGCCCAAGCTCCCAACCGCCATCCTTCCAAGATCCCCCCCACAGTTCTCCAAGACCTGCTCCTCAACCATCCATACTTTTTGTTATATATATTTTTTTACTTTTATCTTTGACCGGCATTCTATCCCCCATCCAGCAACTCCACTCCCACTTGTTTCCAATTTTACATCCCAACACTCAGTTTCCCTCAGCCCATCCCACCTATCTCTGCTGGCCACCCTCTTCAGATTTCTACGCACCACATATCTTTCAAATATGCTGTGATGTTTAACATACAATTTCAATCTATCTAATCGAATAGAATCCACAGATTGTGAGTTGAAAATAAATTAATATATTATTTTCAGCCATTCCTGAAGCTGAGACCAGAACAGACTACCTGAGGGCAATACCAAAATAAATGGTCTATTGATTCTGTATCCTCACAACAAAATCTGCAGAGCTTCGATGATTGTATGCCCCAAATATTCAACATTTTGTTGGTGGCAAGAATTCTATATAATAATTTTAGCTGAAAAACTCGAAGTCTTGAATTTTGCGTCGTTTTATGTATCAACTCATTCACCCTGTACCACGGAATCGGTACATCAAAAATCTCTTCTCAACTATTTTGCAATCTGTATGGCACAGCTGTCATCATCATGGTCCTTTATATTGGGCAGACAGACCAGTTCCCTACCTTCTCCCACTGCCACCTGCCACCTCCATTTTTGGGGTCATATGGTAATCAATTGGTTGTAATCTTGGATTGAGCAGACCTTCCCGTACAATTCTGATAACTCCATGAAATACATATCTCTACCATTCCAAATTACATTATCATTTAAAAACAAAATACCCTTTTCAAACATCTTTCCCATAAATACAGGTCTTTTATTAACTAGCACATTTGAGTTCAGCCATAATATGTGTTGTAATATTTGTTCTATCTTTTCAGCGGGATGAAATACGCTTAATTTACCATTGTCCGTGTGGGGGAATAACACACAAAAGGAATGGCCAGCTTTAAACTCAAAGTACATTGTATGTTGTCTTTAGCATGACCTCTATGGTCTCAACCACAGTGCCCACCCTCACACACACATCTTCCTGACACGCAGCCCATTGTGCAACCATTAGAGAACACACAAGGATAGCCATCTCCATTTGTATTGTGCAGAGAGTTTTTTCTTCCCTTTCTCCATGTTCAACTGAATTCAGGGCCGACCTTGCATCCCTCCTGAACACTTTTCCCTTTGTGCCTTTAATTAAAATCATTCTCAACTGTTGAACGAGACCTCGCTTTAGATGTATCACTGATTCCCTCCTGTTTCATAATTGTCTCTCCTTGAAGTGCAATTTGTGTTCTGAAGCCACACAGGGTGTATTTGTACCTGAAAGTGAACACAGTTTTTTTCTTCACTTTCTTGGTTAACAAAAACATACTGTATATTGAAAAAAAACACCCACAACCACTCACAGATTTTTATGTACAGTATTGAAGTGTATGGCAACACTGTGGTTGAGGGATTATAAACCCTACATGATGCTGCTCTGTCTTGAGGGATCATGGCAATCATATACAACACCATATGAGTTTGTGACTACTCTTCATGGAATTTATCACCAAAAAAAGTTGAAAACATGAGGCTGTGCTCTAGTATGCCTCTGTTTTGGGATTCATTAGTAAATATTTTGGTTTTGACAGTGGAGCCAGGTTGGCTGTGCACTGTCACAGATAATCTGGTTGTTGAAAAAATATGCCATATTCAGCTGTAGTGTTTCAAGTGACAGAAAAAAGTTAGGAAGTGGGTTTTAGTGGCTGTGTACCTCGCAGTTGGGAAATCATATGCTAATATGATAATAGGGAGAAATCCTACAAAACAAACTTCCACAGTACTCCTCAGCGTTTAATGGAATGTACTTGTTAATATCCCAACTTTTTCAATTTTGTGCAGAGTATATTTCCAGTAGCATTTCAGAGTTTAGAGATGGTGAGGAACATATTTTGGTGGGACCACGGCCACCGGAATTGCCTGTTTACCGTTTTAGCGAGGCAATGGTAATTATGGTCATTCAACGGCTGATAGCACAGCGCTCTGCCTCATGTCTTCATCCCTAAGGCAAGCCATGTTATTACATGTCAACCTGAATCAATATCGCTGGACACCTTACATTTTCTATTTGCCGTAGATCAGTGCTCTCCCTCAAGACCCCTTTTCTAAATGAGGTCAACCCCTGGCCCTCACCTGGAAATGTATTAAATTATAGCCATATATTTCAAATGACACTCGGCTGCCGCATTTTAATGAATTACCCAATATGACTGAGCACTGCTCCCTAGACATTTACAATTCTCCTTCTCCTCCCCCTCCTTCACCCTTCAAGAGGTGAGGTCTACTGAGAAATGGGGCCTTTGTTTGTCGATGCTGAGGTATGTTGGTTCTTTAACCTACAGTACTAGGCATAACCTTCTCCTGAGGGTGCCTTGAAGGAGGCAGAATTCTAATAACTATGACCTTGCAGCTACCGCTTCTTGGATTGATGGTGGTCTATGCTTGCTGGGTGATGTAATCCTCAGATTTTTTGTCTGGATATTTGCCAGCAGCATGTTATTAAAACGTTTAATGTATTGGAAAAATCCTTCATCCATTATACATGGAGATTCCAAAACTTAACGTGTGGGTTGGTAGACTCACATTTGGGAAGGATCAAGGGATGGGTTTGGGTGAAATACTTCCAGGAGGGCAAAACAGATCAGAGGGGTTAAGGTTAACCAAGAGGTCTGTCTCCCTTAGAGAGTGCCGATGTTCAATGGTTATTTATGTTTGGGACCTGTGGTAGACACAGGTTTATTGGCAGTTACTAAGTGGGGTATTGAGTGTTTGTTTGCATTGTCTCTGATTGAATAATTGTAATTTTTCTCTGGAGCGACCACAACAAGTAACCGTCTTCTGCATTGCTATTGATTGCTTCTCCTTGACTGTCAATCGATAGCAACTGGTATCTGTGTTCAAGAACAACGAATCACATTATAAATAAGATTAAAACATTCCCTTTGTAAATGAAATGGGTCCTGAAAATAACAGAGCAAAATCTGAAAACTTTTTGGGGAAAATCAAACTTTTAGTTACATGGTAGTGAGTCATTCCACAAGTTCTAGTGCATATTTGGAAAACATTTCAGTAAACTTCAATCATAACATAAGTATGCATTGCATCTGTAAGTAGGCCGTCATTGTAAATAAAAATGTGTTCTTAACTGACTTGCCTAGTTAAATAAAGGTTAAATATATATAGAGATTTTTTAAATCTGTAAAACATGTGTAAAATACACCAGAATAAGAATCCATCTAGTACAATATCTTAGGATAGCTCGTGGTTATTTACCAAAATACCATAATCTTTAAAGTAGCTTCATGATTGATGGTGCATTTCTTTTGGACTGAACATTGCCTTCAGGGACAGATTTCCTTGATTCATGGCAAGGCATTCTTACCAAACATTCTCTGTTTCAATTCTCTGTATCATACCGCGATGCAATATCTTCTGACTGAATGCTTGTAACATCTAAACAGGAATCTAGTTGTTGTTATGAGGTTATGATTCAACGCTACCGATATAGCACGAGACCTCCAACGTTCCCTTCTCAAAGTGAGTCATGGTGTTTTGCCACAGAAATCAAAATTGGACAGAACTTCTGTGACTGGGTCAAGTGAAACGACTATTTAGCCCCAGTGCCGGTTTGGGTTTAGCCCTGGTTTACTGGGCCTGCCAAGAGGTGTCACTGTCAAAATTCTGTCAAAAGAGAGAGAGGGGGGCTTCAAGTGACGAGCCTAAGCAGGAGGCTCTTTCATAGAAAACCTCAGCAAAGCCTGAATTAAAAAGCTCTACAGTGTTCCGGAAATTGATTCCCCCCTCCTACTTTTCTCTCCATCACTCGATACTCACCCGAAAGCTTTTCAGCTGTAGTTTTTTGGCACAGCTTGTGCCCATCACTGATCTCTTAAATACAAAACCCCATGGAAACCCACATTGGTGTCATGTCAGTCCATTGTTGAATCATTCAAAGTGAGAGATTAGAATTGTGAGGAGTCCGTTTTTGTGTTTTAGTGGCTTCGCCTTCCAAAGCTGGCACAAAGCACTGTAGTCACAGCAATTTGGCAAGGGCAAGCATTTAGTGAGCAAAGCCTCCACAAACAGCTGTGATTGTGGCCAATGGCATAGAGTGCATTGTGTTTGGGCTTTGCTCGTATTGCTCGAGTCAATTGTGTAAGCCAGGCTTTAGAAAGAATAAGCAAACTGTACTTATACCACAAAGAATAGGACAATCCAGTGTGAAATTAAAACTTTGAAACAAAAGACGGAAGAGAGAAATTCCAGTGTTCTTCCTTCTTTTCACAATCTTATATTAGAACTCATTTGCTGGGCAATGAGCTAATTAGTTTATGTGTCTGTATAATGCAGTATTGCACATTGAGATGTTCGTAGATAAAAATAACAACATACTGAAGAGCACCATTAAGAAAAAAAACTGTTTTACAGAAACGCAATACAGCACTCAATTAATTTAGTCTCAGTCAAGTGCAATATACTGATAGGCACTCTCTCCCTTTTTGCAGACAATATTTGATGTTTTAGTGAGATGTTGTGGTGATGTTTTGCAAACCCCCGTGGACAGAAGATAAACTCGAGGGTAATGTGCTGGTGCTTATCTTATCTGCCAACTCTACCACACTGCTTACTACAGCTGCGGGCGCTAATACGAATTAACTGTAACACACAACTCCATTCAAACTCATATTATTCTCTCCTCATAACAACAAAGCCATGGAAAATAAGTGTATATGGATTCTCTCTGCACTAGATCTTGATATTGTATCTTTGTCCATGCAATTACCATCCCGCTCAATTGTGCTTAATTCAGTTATCGGCTTGCAGCAGAGTAGCAATAGCATCAGACCTTGGGCCATAATTTGGGCCTTGCACAACTGGATTTGTATTTAGAAAATCAAATAAAAATATTTGGGGGGTATATGCCATTTATGCATTATATTGATTTCTAGTATGCTCAGGCCTAGTATGTTTTTTTTACATATAGAAAGTGTTTCACTACAGCTGCTCATTTTCAATCTGTAGGTGCCCGTTGGGACCATTTAGTAACAGAACATCTGACACTTGTACAAAGAACCCTACCTAACTACCTTATGCAGAGTGAGCACATTTGCCACATCCCAAATGTACAATAAAAAGTCATTGGAACTATGAAATCATGGAACTAAATCATATTATAATCCAGAATCCATAGGAAAGCATTAGGTTAGGTACTCCTTGGAAAAGATCTAGGATTCCTAGTGGCCACATTAGAACCGTGACCTCTGCCAGCCCTGTCTAAACCTTTACAATACATTGGATTTTCTCCATTTGCTATCTCCCTTTGAAGTGTTTTCCATACATTGATTGAATAGGCCCTCAGCTTCCCGATGCTCCTCATCTCTCAGGGCTGCCAACCCTATCCCTCTATCTGACTGGGGCACCTGAATGTGTGCCAACTCAATTGGGTTTCACTATTGCAGTGGGATTTGCCACAGTAAAAGGAACTGTCCCCAAAATGGCAGGCCAGAAGCTTGATTAAGTATCACTGGTGCATTAGTTCAGGCCAGGGCATATTGGATTCACACCTATGGCCAAAGTGAGTATGGCCAAATGGGCCATGCGAGGGAAGGTCTATGCGAGGACAGGTTCGTCTGAGCCTGAGCGCCTCAGTTTCCCCCTTGGCTTAAAGGGAATGATAGCACATTGAGGGCCACAGTCCCTTTTCAGGCAATAACAGCTCTTTAATGGGACCTGCCCATTCAAAGCCATTCAACAGTGCACAAAACGTCCTGCCTTGTCCATTTGCTCTGGGCCTAGGAACTCTCTACTATTTGGCCTCAGAGGTTCTTCAACAGATCACTGTCAAAGGCTCCTCGATGGATAGCTAGATGGCCTCACTTTCAAGCAGAAGCGTCCAAAGCCAAGTCAAATATATATGATGGCATATAAATTGCATGTGAGGAAAAATTCATGGGACACAGAGAGACTGAGAGCTCACGCTGTGATTATTCTTTGGGGACAGTCAGAAAAATAGGTCACAGACAAACGTAAATCGGAGGCTGCTTTTGAAGGAGAGATGATTGCAGTATTGCTGCTCTGTGGCAATTCAAAAGAAAAGAGGATCTTACATTCAGGAAATTGTGAGGAGACACATAGTAAAGTTCAAAAAGGTCTCGGGAAGAGTGAACTCTTTTAAGATTTTACAGTAGCACTTGTTCTTCCTCATAATCAACGTTGTACTGTGTTTGGAATGGAAATTGCCTCTGCCAGGAGGTTGAAAGTTGGACATAAGTGGATCTTCCAGCAAAACAATAACCCCAAGCACTAATCAAAATCCACAAAGAAATGGTTATTTGACCACAAAATCAACATTTTGCAATGGCCATTTCAGTCTTTGGACTTGAAGTGGGCAGTCCATAAGCTCAGACGAATATCAAGGATCTGGAAAGATTCTGTATGTAGGAATGGTCTAAGGAATGGTATTTTTTTTATCAAGGGATACAATAATTTTGGACCCCACCTGTACACACTCACTCACATACTGTACATATTTAAATGTCGGAACAGAGCCAATCTGCACTTCCCTCCACTCAAATGTGCAAAACACTCTTGGGTATCCCCCCTTTCTTCTGTGTTGTTCTTTGCCTTTGTAAACCTTTGCCTTGAAGGCTAGGCCATGCTCCCCTGCGACAGCATGAATAAAAGGAAATCGACGTGTCTGCTACGGTCCGCCTGTGTGTGCGTCCTTCAGGGACATCCAACTCCAAACAGACACTCTAGTCACTGGAGTTCCACACCTGATCAACTTAACTTTTGATTCATAGAATGTTTCTGCTAGGTAAGGAATAATGCAACAGTATACATATTTTATGTTTTACAGAATGCTATCTCTAGAAACATTGCAGGAACAGTCCAGTGGGACTATAGTCACTGCATCAATTGAAGAGAATGTTTTTTGTTCTAATAATGTTTCATTCTATCCACTGTCACCTTGCAAACAAGACACAATTTCCCCCCTGTACATTCCGGGACGGTTTCCTGTTAGCTCTGGATGCTCAATGCACTTCTAGCCCAGCATCCACCACAGCACGGGAGCACACATTGTTCCACCTTTCAATAATGTTGGACTGGAGCTTCCACTCCCGTCCAACATTAGCGATATTAGCTCAGTTGTGACGTCTGTGGCGCAGCATACGCCCTGCCTGTTAATGAAGCCATTTTATCCATGGCGGGTATGGTTATTTCAGAACTCTCTCAGTGATACACTCATTAAAGCCCCAGTGTCTCAGAACAATTGTTTCTTTGCCGAAGTGAGTAAATCTCAGTCTTGAATAGAAGCCAGATCTTTGGAAAACATCTTCATATTAAAGCTACTGCGTGAGTAGGGCGAACCCTGTTTCTGTTAAGATACGGTATGAGAATGATGTGCGCTACGCCAAAACTAGAGTTTGGATAGAATACACCATAATTTCATATAGTCATTTGAAACAACTATGTGGAAATACGCAATGCATTTCTAACTAGGTGAGGCCCATAAATGCATTCATACTCCACCCATCCACTCATTATGGTAATCCAGTAACTCAGTAGCCTTATTTGATCAAAGGAAAAGTAATCAGTGTAACACACACAGACTGACATACACAAACACCGTCATTGTGGCGCACAGACGGCCACACAAAAACACACCTCGAAAACAAACACTCAAGACACAGAAACAAATAAACAAATTACAAAGCCAATTATGGCACGTGGAAGCATTGTAGCAAAGAGAGAGATGGAGCGAGACAGAGACTGTCATTTCTCTTTGCTTATTTGAGCTGTTCTTGCCATAATATGGACTTGGTCTTTTACCAAATAGGGCTATCTTCTGTATACCACCCCTACCTTGTCACAACACAACTGATTGGCTCAAATGCGTTAAGAAGGAAAGAAATTCCACAAATTACCTTTTAACCTCTTACATCTACACGTTCCGCTAGCGGAACGTCTGCTCCAATATCCAATGATGGGCGGGGCGCGAAATTCAAACTCCTCTAAATCCGAAAACTTACACTTTTCAAACATATGACTATGTTACAGCTATTTAAAGACAAGACTCTCCTTTATCTAACCAAACTGTCCGATTTCAAAAAGGCTTTACAGCGAAAGCAAAACATTAGATTATGTCAGCAGAGTACCCAGCCAGGAATAATCACACAGCCATTTTTCAAGCTAGCATATCATGTCACATAAACCCAAACCATATCTAAATGCAGCACTAACCTTTGATGATCTTCATCAGATGACACACCTAGGACATTGTGTTATACAATACATGCATGTCTGTTCAATCAAGTTCATATTTATATCAAAAACCAGCTTTTTACATTAGCATGTGACGTTCAGAACTAGCATTCCCACCGAACACTTCCGGTGATTTTACTAAATTACTCACGATAAACGTTCACAAAAAGCATAACAATTATTTTAAGAATTATAGATACAGAACTCCTCTATGCACTCGATATGTCCGATTTTAAAATAGCTTTTCGGATGAAGCACATTTTGCAATAATGTAAGTACATAGCCCGGCGTTACAGGGCTAGCTATTTAGACACCCACCCAGTGTAGCCTTCACCAAAATCACATTTCCTATAAGAAAAATGTTCTTACCTTGCTTGTTCTTCATCAGAATACACTGCCAGGACTTCTACTTCAATAACAAATGTAGGTTTGGTCCCAAATAATCCATCGTTATATCCAAACAGCGACGTTTTGTTCGTGCGTTCTAGACACTATCCCAACGCTAAATCTCGGCCACGAGCATGACGCAAAATATGACAAAAAATTTCGAAATATTCCATTACCGTACTTCGAAGCATGTCAACCGCTGTTTAAAACCAATATTTATGCAATTTATCTCGTAGAGAAGCGATAATATTCCGACCGGGAATCTGCCTGTCTGTAAACTGAGGAAAAAACCGAAAGCCGGGGGCGGGGCGTGTCACGCGCCTAAGGCTTAGTCCATTGACTGACCACTCAGCTTTTGCTCTCGTGTGCTTCAGCCAGGGCTTTGAATGACATCATTCCTGTTTTTCCCGGGCTGTGAGACTCCATTGTTGACGTGAGAAGTGTCACGTAAGAGCAGAGATCCTTTGTAAACGATAGAGAGAATCAAGAAGGGCAAGAAATGTTCAGACAGGGTACTTCCTGAACAGAAGCATCTCAGGTTTTTGCCTGCCATAGGAGTTCTGTTATACTCACAGACACCATTCAAACAGTTTCAGAAACTTTGGAGTGTTTTCTCTCCAAAGCTAATAATTATATGCATATTCCAGTTTCTGGGCAGGACTAATAATCAGATTAAATCGGGTACGTTTTTTATCCAGCCGTGAAAATACTGCCCCCTAGATGTAACAGGTTAACAAGGAACACCTGTTAATTGAAATGCATTCCAGGGGACTACCTCCTGAAGCTGGTTGAGGGAATGCCAACAGTGTGCAAATCTGTCATCATGGAAAAGGGTGGCTACTTTGAAGAATCTAAAATCTAAAATATGTTTTGATTTGTTTAACACTTTTTTGGTTACTACATGATTCCATATGTGCTATTTCATAGTTTTGATGTCTTCACTACTATTCTACAATGTAGAAAATAGTAAAAATAAAGCCTTGAATGAATAGGTGTCCAAACTTTTGACTGGTACTGCATATATTTATACTCCGGACTCCAACATTGCTCGTCCTAATATTTTTATATTTCTTAATTCCATTATTTTACTTTTAGATGTGCGTGTACTTTTGTGTATTGTTAGATATTACTGCACTGTTGGAGCTAGGAACACATGCATTTTGCTATACCCGCAAACCATTCTGCTAAATATACTAAATATGACCAACACAATTTGATTAGATTTGATTTGAGGGGGAGAGAGGGATTAGTGAACGAGGCCAGATGGCAGAGGGAGGGAGTTCAGATGGCGTCATCTGAAGCCAGGACCCGAGAAGGGCTGAGCAGATTGGAGGATAAGCATATCATAAAACCATATTACTGGTGTTATTATTATTGTAATAATCAGAGTAATGATACACAAGATTAAGCTTATTATGTCAAATGGTGGCAGTCAAGAGACCTGGGCCACTGATGGTGCTCTGCTCAGGGCAGAGATGAGCTCTAATGCCATTTTTCTATTTGATATACTGTGTGTGTGTGTGTGTGTGTGTGTGTGTGTGTGTGTGTGTGTGTGTGTGTGTGTGTGTGTGTGTGTGTGTGTGTGTGTGTGTGTGTGTGTGTGTGTGTGTGTAAATTCAATGGAGGTAGAATTTAGTCGAGTCCATAATGGCTTAAAACTGCATTGCAGGAGAACAATATTTGCTCTGATTCTGAAATATTGTTCATTACATTTACATTTACGTCATTTAGCAGACGCTCTTATCCAGAGCGACTTACAAGTTGGTGCATTCACCTTATGATATCCAGTGGAACAACCACTTTACAATAGTACATCTATATCTTTTTTTTTGGGGGGGGGGTTAGAAAGATTACTTTATCCTATCCCAGGTATTCCTTAAAGAGGTGGGGTTTCAGTTGTCTACGGAAGGTGGTGATTGACTCCGCTGTCCTGGCGTCGTGAGGGAGCTTGTTCCACCATTGGGGTGCCAGAGCAGCGAACAGTTTTGACTGGGCTGAGCGGGAACTGTGCTTCCGCAGAGGTAGGGGGGCCAGCAGGCCAGAGGTGGATGAACGCTCAAATTATTGCTCAGTAGAATGTGTAAATAAAAATAAACCCAGCAACTTTTTACCAAACTTCGCAGACAAAATATTTGACAGGTCTTTGACATATTTCACAGCTTTTTACTGAACTTCACAGCCTTAAATACTTAGATGGCCTAAATATTTTGCAGACCAAAATATTTTGCTGCTGTGAGATCACTCAGAATGTTACCTGAAGTGTTACAGTGCCTTCAGAAGTATTCACACCCCTTGACCTTTTTAAATTTGATTTAAAATTAATTAAATGTAGATTTTTTCACTGATCTACACACAATACCCCATAATATCAAAGTGGAATTATGTTTTTATATATCTTTACAAATTAATAGAAAAATTAAAAGTTGTAATGTCTTGAGTCAGTAAGTATTCAATCCCTTTGTTAGGGCAAGCCTAAATAACTTCAGCAGTAAGAATTTGCTTAATAAATCAGATAATATGTTGGCTGGACTAACTAACTGTGTGCAATAATGGTGTTTAACATGATATTTGAATGACTACCTCATCTCTGTACCCCACACATACAATTATCTGTAAGGTCCTTAGTCGAGCAGGGAATTTCAAACACAGATTCAACCACAAAGACCAGGGAGATTTTCCAATGCCTCTCAAAGAAGGGCACCTATTGGTAGATGGGTAAAAAAATTAAAGCAGACATTGAATATCCCTTTGAGCATGGTGAAGTTGTTAATTACACTTTGGGTGGTGTGTCAATACACCCAGTCACCACAGAGATACAGGCGTCCCTCCTAACTCAGTTGCCGGAGAGGAAGGAAACCGGTCAGGGATTTCACCATGAAGCTAATGGTGATTTTAAACCAGTTCCAGAGTTAAATGGCTATGATAGGAGAAAACTGAGGGTGGATTTCATTGTATTTATTCCACAATACTAACCTAAATGACAGAGTGAAAAGAAGGAATCCTCTACAGAATAAAGCACTAAAGTAAAACTGCAAAAAATGTAGCAATGAAATTAACTTTTTGTCCTGAATACAAAGCATCATGTGAGTACCACTCTTCATATTTTCAACCATGGTGGTGGCTGCATCATGTTATGGGTATGTTTGTCATCGGCAAGGACTAGGGATTGTTTTAGGAAAAAATAAAAGGAACAGAGCTAAGCACAAGCAAAGTCCTAGAGGAAAACCTGGTTCAGTCTGCTTTCCAACAGACACTGGCAGACAAACCCACATGTCAGCTAAAATGCAAGGCCAATTATACACCGGAGTTAATTATCATGACGACGTTGAATGTTCCTTAGTGGCCTACTTACAGTTTTGACTTAAATCGGCTTGAAAATCTATGGCAAGACTGAAAAATGGCTGTCTAGCAAAGATCGACAACCAACTTGACAGAGTTTTTAGAATTTGTAAAATAACAATTGGCAAAAATTGTATAATCTACGTTTACAAAGCTCTTAGAGACTTACCCAGAAAGACTCACAGCTGTAATCGCTGCCAGACCCAGGCCCAAGGTGATTCTAACATATATTGACTCAGGGGGTTGAATACTTATCCATTCAAAATATATTAGTGTTTTATTTTCTATTCATTATTAGTGTTTCTTTGAATTGTTCTTCCACTTTGACATTACAGAGTATTTTGTGTAGATCATTGACAAAAGAAAAATGACAATTAAATACATTTTATCCCAGTTGTAACACAACAACATTTTGAAAAAGTCAAGGGTTGTGAATACTTTCTAAAGGCACTGTAAAACTGTAACACCACACAAGCTGTTCACACCACGCAAGCTTGTGGACATTGTGATTGGATATTGATGCTGTTATGTATGTTATGTAGTAAACGTGCAATCACACCAGTTCTGAGTGAACTCTGTGCGCATTCTGTTACCTGCAATTGATTGAATTGGGGCCCAAGTTCTACAGTAATCATTTACTCATTCATCTCCACCGATTACTAAACATGTTTGGCATTTTTTTATGGAAGTTAGTAGATGGGAAGTTGGTGTCAGTCAATGCATCCTTTATCCAAGTATAATCCTTTTATTGATATGGACCTGTTTGGGCTAAACATACCAGAGAGGAAAAACAAGCTTGCTTGCTCTCAATATGCGCTGATCTGCCCACAAGGTCTGAACAGAAGCATATGCAGAAAAGTAACTAATTCCTATGGTAAAATGTGGTGGTGGATCTTTGATGTTATTGGGCTATTTTGCTTCCACTGCTCCTGGGGCCCTTGTTAAGGTTGACTTTAGCTGTGTGTGTGTGTGTGTGTGTGTGTGTGTGTGTGTGTGTGTGTGTGTGTGTGTGTGTGTGTGTGTGTGTGTGTGTGTGTGTGTGTGTGTGTGTGTCTGTGTGTGTGTCTAGTGAAGATTCAGTGTCTCAGTTCTCATGTAATCTGTCACTGTCTATATGAATGTGTGCATACATGCTTGTGCATGCATGCATATATGTATGTATTTGCGTGCATGCGCGAGCAGTCTCTGTCCTGCCAAGTGCATGTTAAAATATTTGTAATGTAATTACATTCTCCAGGCTGCATTGCTTAGCATTAGAGTGGGCATGGGGACATCCTCCTGCACTGTTGAATAATACAACAAGTTCATAAACCACGTCCCAAGAACATACCTCACGTGAACACAAGGAGAGAAAAAAAAAAAAAATCTGTGATGGAAATGTTGCAGAATAAAGTGTCATGAATAATTGAAGAGGTTTTTGAAAAATGTATAATTACCCCACTAGTTTGAAGGTCACATATGCACTCGAAGGGGAAATTGAGTTAAAACATTCATTTCTTGAAAAAGTGATCGATGACCAAGGGGGAACAATGATTGAGATTTTCGCTAGGTTCCATAGCTGACAAAGGTTGGGGGGAAAAGGATAGTGGATGGTAGTGAATGAGGATGTCATCTATCTGCTGGCTTCTCTTATTAATGACGTGATATATCAGTCATGCACAGCTGGGATGGAGTAAGGCTACCACCGGAGCCCTCGAGACCCAGACCAAGACCCAGACTAGATATTTTGAGAACCAGACCCAAACTCTAAAGACCCAGACCAAGACTGGATCTGTTGAGACACAGACCCAACCTCTGAAGACAAAGACCAGGGCTAAGTGTATCAGGACTGTGACAAGACAGTGACAAAGTGCATAAGGCATCTTTTCCCCAACTGTTAGTCATTGCATGCCCAAATAGCTCTCACATTATACTGACTCTTGTGTTGTGTCATTATTGGGCCAATAATGCTGACACGTGATGCATTGGTACCACATGAGTTGAGAAATGCCTAAGACTGGTATTTTCTGAAACCATTAACCAAGACCAGAACAGCAGGTGCCAAGAACCAGACCTGGGCACTCAGCCAGACCAGGACCACTGTTCTGTATTCTCAGGACCATATGTATCAAGTGTGGGAGTGCTGATTTAGTATCAGTTTTGCCTTTTAGATCACAATTTTTAAGATTACAAGGACAGAGGGGGACCTGATCCTAGTTCAGCATTCCTTCTCTGAGAAGCTTGATACATAGGGGCCCTGGACATCAAGACTTTATCCCTGATGCACGTGTTATATAACAAAAGAAGGCACAGCAGGCATGTGTTAAGATATTTCAAGGCCAGGGTAACTACAGGGCTCCATAAAAAAACAACCTGTGATTTAATGTATTGGAGCATTTAACCCTACTAACTATGATTCTCATTTGGGCTTTGACATAAGCACACATACATGATATGAAGGAAAACACTGCAGACGTCTTCACAGGAAATGATACCCTTAAATTGCTTTCAGCTATTTTGCCACTTATCAGGCAGTTTTAAAAGGTTAATATGCATCAGGAAGATAACTGCTCTGCTAGTGTATCCAACACGACTTGACATGTCTCTGATGATGTAAGGGTGGTAAACATAAGGCTAGTGAGCTTTTACGACAAAACAGTAGACAACATGTATATTTCTGTAAAGTACTGTATCTGTGAATATAGAGCCCTTTAAAAACTCTCTCCGGTTGAAATGTTCCTCTGTGGAAGACAGTCAGAAGTAAGCAAGCTGTATGAAATGTGAAGGTAACATTCCAACAGAGAGAATGCTGTTATTTGGCACCTTATTTCCCATTCCACTTTGTAATGGAATCTAAGGTCTTGTCATATGGAGGGAAAATGCACTATGGTGCTCTATTCCACAACTTGTAGTTTGTCTGGTTGGTGACATGACATCCATATGTTTTGTTGAGGATTTGCTAGCCTGTCAGTTTTCCACCCTTTGATGGGGAACAGTTTTAACCCTCTATCTTCCCTTCTATCCCCTCATTTTAATATGAATCGGCTGTTGTGTCTGGGCAAATATCTTACAAGATAATTAGTCTGCCCAAATATGATCAATAAAAGTAATTAGTATTGGAATTTAGCACTGTTTAATTATGGATCACTCTTCATAAAATGGGATCGGCGCTGCTTATTAAAAATACTTCAGATTGCCATCATCGAGAGTGGAATTCATTTGAATTGGTCAGAGCACCAGCTAATCTCAATGTTTTTTATTAAATTATCAGGATTTGAATTTAGTTCACCTCCAGCGAAGTGAGACAAGAGAAGAATACCAACAAAGAAATGAGAAAAGAGGAGGAGGGCTTTCTTCAAAAGCTAATCTTGACAATAGTGGTTATCATTATGAGCTTTTATGTTCTTGGGATCAATTAGAATTACTGCAGATTTTCGCTTTGCCTCACTTTGTTTAGAAGTTCAAATATGGGGTGTGGAGATACGTAAAGAGAAGGGGAGTGTGACTCTCCTTGTGAGCTGTTGCTCATAATCATTTTTTGTTGTTACCTTTGTGGAAGAGGCCTGAAGAAAATGAAAATAAATAGCAAACAATTTTAAAGTCAAGGCTCCTAGCTTGGAAGCTTCCTCAAATCAAATCAAATCAAATGTTATTGGTCACATACACATAGTTAGCAGATGTTATTGCGAGTGTAGTGAAATGCTTATGCTTCTAGATCCGATAGTGCAGCAGTATCTAACAGGTAATATCTAACATTTCCACAATAAAACCTAATATCTAACAAATTCCACAACAAAACTTAAAACACAATCTAGTAAAGGAATTGGATAAGAATATATAAATATAAAATATATGGATGAGCAGTGACAGAGCGGCTAAGATGCAATAGATAGTATAGAATAGATAGTGTAGTATACAGTATATACATATGAGATAAGTCATGTGAGATATGTAACATTCTTAAAGCGGCATTATTAAAGTGACTAGTGTTCCATTTACTAAAGTGGCCAATGATATCAAGTCTGTAGGTAGGCAGCCGCCTCTCTGTGCTAGGGATGGCTGTTTAACAATCTGATGGCCTTGAGATAGAAGCTGTTTTTCAATCTTTCTGTCCCAGCTTTGATGCCCCTGTACTGACCTCGCCTTCTGGATGGAAGCGGGGTGAACAGGCAGTGGCTCGGGTGGTTATTGTCCTTGATTACCTTTTTTGCCTTCCTGTGACATCGGTTGTGGTAGGTGTCCTGGAGGGCAGGTAGTTTGGCCCCGGTGATGCATTGTGCCACCCCTCTTCACCACCCTCTGGAGAGCCCTGTGGTTGTGGGCAGTGCAGTTGCCATACCAGGCGGTGATACAGCCCGATAGGACGCTCTCGATTGTGCATCTGTAAAAGTGAGGGTTTTCGGTGACAAGCCACATTTTTTCAGCCTCCTGAGGTTGAAGAGTGCAGTCCACGCACACTAGGGGGGTAGGGGGGTGCTCCCTTTGCTGTTTCCTGAAGTTCACGATCATCTCTTTTGTTTTGCTGACATTGAATGAGAGATTATTTTCCTGACACCACACTCCGTGGACCCTCACCTCCTCCCTGTAGGCTGTCTCGTCATTGTTGGTAATCAAGCTTACCACCGTTGTGTCGTCTGCAAACTTGATGATTGAGTTGGAGGCGTGCATGGCCACGTAGTTGTGGGTGAACAGGGAGTACAGGAGGGGGCTGAAAACGCACCCTTGTGGGGCCCCAGTGTTGAGGATCAGTGGAGTAGAAATGTTGCTTCCTATCTTCACCACCTGAGGGTGGCCCGTCAGGAAGTCCAGGACCCAGTTGCACAGGGCAGGGTCAAGACCCAGGGACTCAAGCTTAGTGATGAGTTTGGAGGGTACTATGGTGTTGAATGCTGAGCTGTAGTCAATGAACAGCATTCTTACAATTTTTTTATATATTTTTTATTTATTTCACCTTTATTTAACCAGGTAGGCCAGTTGAGAACTAGTTCGCATTTACAACTGCGACTTGGCCAAGATAAAGCAAAGCAGTGCGACATAAACAACAACACAGAGTTACACATAAACAAACGTACAGTCAATAATACAATAGAAAAAATCTATGTACTGTGTGTGCAAATGTAGAAGAGTAGGGAGTTAAGGCAAAAAAAACGAGGAAGAAAACTATATTTACATGGGACAAGCCGGGACAAGACAAAACACACGTCCGACTGCTACGACATCTTGGATAAGGTATTCCTCTTGTCCAGATGGGATAGGGCAGTGTGCAGTGTGATGGTGATTGCATTGTCTGTTGATCTATTGGGGCGGTAAGCAAATTGAAGTGGGTCTATGGTGACAGGTAGGGTGGAGGTGATATGATCCTTGACTTGTCCCTCAAAGCACTTTATGATGACCGAAGTGCGTGCTACGGGGTGAAAGTAATTTAGTTCAGTTACTTTGGCTTTCTTGGGAGCAGGAACAATGGTGGACATCTTGAAGCATGTGGGGACAGCAGACTGGGATAGAGATTGATTGAATATGTCCGTAAACACACCAGCCAGCTGGTCTGCGCATGCTCTGAGGACGCGGCTAGGAATGCCGTCTGGGCCGGCAGCCTTGCGAGGGTTAACACTAGAGGTCGATCGATTATGATTTTTCAACACCGATATCAATTATTGGAGGACCAAAAGAGCCGATACCGATTAATCGGCCGTTTTTTTATTTACTTATTTGTTATAATGACAATTACAACAATACTCAATGAACAATGAACACTTATTTTAACTTAATATAATACATCAATAAAATCAATTTAGTCTCAAATAAATAATGAAACATGTTCAATTTGGTTTAAATAATGCAAAAACAAAGTGTTGGAGTAGAAAGTAAAAGTGCAATATGTGCCATGTAAAAAAGCTAACGTTTAAGTTCCTTGCTCAGACATGAGAACATATGAAAGCTGGTGGTTCCTTTTAACATGAGTCTTCAATTTTCCCAGGTAAGAAGTTTTAGGTTGTAGTTATTATAGGAATTATAGGACTATTTCTCTCTATACGATTTGTTTTTCATATACCTTTGACTATTGGATGTTCTTATAGGCACTTTAGTATTGCCAGTGTAACAGTATAGCTTCCGTCCCTCTCCTCGCTCCTAACTGGGCTCGAACCAGGAACACATCGACAACAGCCACCCTCGAAGCAGCGTTACCCATGTAGAGGAAGGGAAAAAACTACTCCAAATCTCAGAGCGAGTGACATTTGAAAGGCTATTTGCGCGCACCCGGCTAACTAGCTAGCCATTTCACATGGGTTACACCAGCCTAATCTCAGGAGTAGATAGGCTTGAAGTCATAAACAGCGCAATGCATTGCGAAGGGCTTCTGGCAAAACGCACGAAAGTGCTATTTTGAATGAATGCTTACGAGCCTGCTGCTGCCTACCATCGCTCAGTCAGACTGCTCTATCAAATCATAGACTTAATTATAACATAATAACCCACAGAAACACGAGCCTTAGGTCATTAATATGATCGAATCTGGAAACTATCATCTCGAAAACAAAATGTTATTCCTGTTACATTGCACAACCTTCAGTGTTATGTCATAATTACGTAAAATTCTGACAAATTACCCAGTGTTGCATATACCCTGACTGCGTGCAATGAACGCAAAATGACACAATTTCACCTGGTTAATATTGCCTGCTAACCTGGATTTCATTTAGCTAAATATGCAGGTTTAAAAATATATACTTCTGTGTATTGATTTTAAGAAAGGCATTGCTGTTTATGGTTAGGTACAGTCGTGCAACGATTGTGCTTTTTCGCAAATGCGCTTTTGTTTAGTCATCCCCGTTTGGCGAAGTCGGCTGTCTTTGTTAGGAAGAAATAGTCTTCACAGTTCGCATTGAGCCAGGCGGCCCAAACTGCTGCATATACCCTGACTCTGTTTGCAAGAGAAGTGACACATTTTCCCTAGTTAAAATAAATTAATGTTAGCGGGCAATATTAACTAAATATGCAGGTTTAAAAATATATACTTGTGTATTGATTTTAAGAAAGGCATTGATGTTTATGGTTGGAGCAACGTGTACCTAAGCGATTATATGAAACACAGGACAGGCTAGATAAACTAGTAATATCATCAACCATGTGTAGTTAACTAGTGATTATGATTGATTGATTGTTTTTTATAAGATCAGTTTAATGCTAGCTAGCAACTTACCTTAGCTTCTTACTGCATTCGCGTAACCTCGTGGAGTGCAATGTAAAGCAGGTGGTTAGAGCGTTGGACTAGTTAACCGTAAGGTTGCAAGATTGAATCCCTGAGCTGACAAGGTAAAAATCTGTCTTTCTGCCCCTGAACAAGGCAGTTAACCCACCGTTCCTAGGCCATCATTGAAAATAAGAATATGTTCTTAACTGACTTGCCTAGTTAAATAAAGGTAAAAAAAAAAGTTTTAAAAAAGTAAAAAAAAATCTTTAAATGGCCAAATCGGCGTCCAAAAATACCGATTTCCGATTGTTATGAAAACTTGAAATTGGCCCTAATTAATCAGCCATTCCGATTAATCGGCCGACCTCTAGTTAACACGTTTAAACGTTTTACTCACGTCGGCCATGGAGAAGGAGAGCCCACAGTCTTTGGTAGTGGTTCAAGTTGGTGGCACTGTATTGTCCTCAAAGTATGCAAAGAAGTTGTTAAATTTGTCTGGAAGCAAGACTTCGATGTCTGCGACGGGTCTGGTTTTCTTTTTGTAATCCGTGATTGTCTGTAAACCTTGCCACATACATCTCGTGTTTGAGCCGTTGAATTGCGACTCCACTTTGTCTCTATACTGACACTTTGCTTGTTTGATTGCCATACGGAGGGAATAACTACACTGTTTGTATTCGGCCATATTCTCAGCTGCCTTGTTATGATTAAATGCAGTGGTACGTGCTTTCAGTTTTGTGTGAATGCAGCCATCAATCCACAGTTTCTGGTTAGGGAAGGTTTTAATAGTCACAGAGGGTACAACATCCCCTATACACTTCCTTATAAACTCACTCACCGAGTCAGCGTATACTTTAATGTTGTTATCTGAGGCTACCCTGAACATATCCCAGTCTACGTGATCGAAGCGGTCTTGAAGCGTCGAATCTGATTGGTCAGACCAGCATTGGATAGACCTAAGCACGGGCGATTCCTGTTTTAGTTTCTGCCTATAGGAGGGCAGCAATAAGATGGAGTAATGGTCAGATTCTTTAAAAGGAGGGCCTTATATGCATCGAGGAAGTTAGAGTAGCAATGGTCAAGCGTGTTACTCGCTCGTGTACTGCAATCGATATGCTGATAGAATTTCGGTAGCCTTGTTCTCAAATTAGCTTTGTTATAATCCCAGGCTACAATAAATGCAGTCTCAGGATATATGGTTTCCAATTTGCATAGTCCAGTGAAGTTCCTTGATGGCCATCTTGGTATCCGCTTGCGGGGGGATATACACGGCTGTGACAATAACGGAGGAGAGTTCTCCTGGGAGATAATATGGTCAGCATTTGATTGTGAGGAATTCTAGGTCAGGTGAACAAAAGGACTTGAGCTCCTGTATGTTGTTACAATTACACCATGAGTCGTTAGTCATGAAACATACACCCACACCCTTCTTCTTACCGGAGAGAAGTTTATTCCTGTCGGCGCAATGCACTGAAGATCCTGACAGCATGTCCCCAGCTAGCCATGTTTACGTGAAACAGAGCATGTTACAATCCCGGATATTTCTTTAGAAAGCAACTCTTGCCCTAATTTCGTCAACTTTGTTAACTAGGGACTGGGCATCAGCGAGTGATATACTCTGAAGCGGTGGGTGGTGTGTGCGCATCCGAAGCCTCCCTAGAAGACCGCTCTGGCACCCTCTCCTCTGGTGGCATTGTTTTGGGTTGGCCTGTGGAATCAGTTCGAATGTCCTGTGAGGTGCAGACAAAGGATCTGCTTTGGGAAAGTTGTATTCCTGATCGTTGTGCTGGTTGTGCTGGTAAGTTGCCGTCTCTCTGATATCCAATAGTTCTTCCAGGCTGTATGTAATAACACTTCAGGTTATCTGGGATTACAATGTAAGAAAAAATACATAAAAAAAACAAAATACTGCACAGTTTCGTAAGGACTAGAAGAGAAGCTGTCATCTCTATTGGCACCATCGTATTATATTGCTTTTCAAGAGGGTTTTATTGCACTGTAAACTTAGATTTATTTTCTCTGAGCAGTAGTAACAATGACTTTCTATCAGTTTTAATGACCACAAAACAGTGCACGAATGTCATTGAGCATAACCATGTCAGACTGAGTCTCAGTGGAATTAGAGTTGGGAGGGTTCAGAATCCGTTTAGTCATCACTATGTTTGACATGCTATTCCTTATACTATTCTTCCTACACTGGATCAATTAGACTACACTATTTATGAAGAAAAATGTAAATGTAAGATCTGGGAATCATTATGACCATCATTCATGACTATGATAAGAGACTTCACAATAGTCCAACTGCAATCAAATGTTTTTATGGGCTGCAAGCAACAATGAGAGAGAAATTTAATTGGGCGAGCTGGACATTTTTCAAAACACAGCTAAGTGCACTCCTCTGTATGAAAAAGGAGTACACGTAGCAAGCAGATAATTTGCAGTATGTGTGTTTATTGTACTGGTGTTTGAAGCTGATATTTAAAAAGCAATTTTTGCCTCAATTACATAGTCATGTCTGTTTCAATATGCTGCCTATTATGGTAGGTAGTAAAGTGAACAATGTCATTGACAAAGCAAACTCTTTCAATCCGGGAAATTCCAGGCCCAAATGAGAGGATGTCTAGAACAGAACAAAAGCAAGGGCCAAGGATATTTTTGAAAGTAAAACATTTTCCTCGCTTCATACATTAACGTTGATCAATATTTAATGTGTGGTATAGCAGTGTTGTTTTCTAAATTAATACATCTGAGGTTATTGTGATTATTGTAGCTATGTATGATAATCATGGAAAACGTAGAAATCTTTATCGGAAAACAGTAATTGTCTTGCAAGCAAAATGCAGGTATTTATTGACGTTGTATCGTAACATCTTTCTTACCGTAGTGTATGTATGTACAGTATGGTCATGTTCTTGTTTACAAATAAAATATGTTAGATTGAACACTGTTTATTGAAAGCAAGCCTTCTTTACAGTATGTTCAGAACCCAAATGAATTCCTTCGTTTGTTATGTTCAAACATTTCATTTTGCTAATCTTGTAGCCAGAGTTTATACGTCTCACAACTAACTTTGGACTGAGCTCAAGCCTTCTCCTCATTCTTCTCGCAGTACTTTTGTTTAGATATTCAAACACTTCATTTCTTGTTGTGACAATGGCAAAGTCAGGAATGACGTGAAAATAGAGTTCTTTGGCCACGCACACCAGTGGCGGGTTTGGCGTTGACAAACAGAAGCATATGCAGAAAAGTACCTCATTCCAATGGTAAAATAGGGAGGTGGATCTTTGATGTTATGGGGCTATTTTGCTTCGACTGGTCCTGGGGCCCTTGTCAAGGTCAACAGCATCAGGACTTTACCAAGTACCAGGACATTCTAGCCCAAAACCTTGTTGCCTCAGCCAGAAGACTGCCATTTGGCCGCACGTGGATCTTCCAGCAAGACAATAATCCAAAGCACTAATCAAAATCCACAAAGAAATGGTTAATATACCACAAAATCATAATTTTACAATGTCCAACTCAGTCTTCGGACTTGAACCTCATTGAAAACCTGTGGTTTGAATTGAAGAGTGCAGTCCATAAGAGCATACGAAAAATATCAAGGATCTAGAAATATTCTGTATGGAAGAATGGTCTAAGATCCCACCCAACCAGTGGAGGCTCCTCAGAGGAGGAAGGGGAGGACCACCTTCCTAAGTGAATTTCAGGAAAATAAAATAGTGAAACAATAATACAGTTTACATGATAAGTACATTAGAGTTACCAGCCTCAGAAATTGCAGCCCAATTAAATGCTTCACAGAGTTCAAGTAACAGACACATCTCAACATCAACTGTTCAGAGGAAACTGCATGAATCAGGCCTTCATGGTTGAATTGCTGCAAAGAAACCACTACTAAATGACACCAAAAGAAGAAGAGACTTGCTTGGGCCAAGAAACACGAGCAATGGACATTAGACCGGTGGAAATCTGTCCTTTGGTCTGATCAGTCCAATTTTGAGTTTTTGGTTTCAACCACTGTGTCTTTGTGAGACGCAGAGTAGGTGAACGGATGATCTACGCATGTTTGGTTCCCACCATGAAGCATGGAGGAGGAGGTGTGATGGTGTGGGGGTGCTTTGCTGGTGACACTGTCTGCGATTTATTTTGAATTCAAGGCACACTTAACCAGCATGGCTACCACAGCATTCTGCAGCGATACACCATCCCATCTGGTTTGCGCTTAGTGGGACTATCATTTGTTTTTCAACAGGACAATGACCCAATACACCTCCAGGCTGTGTAAGGGCTATTTGATGAAAAAGGAGAGTGATGGAGTGTTGCATCAGATGACCTGGCCTCCACAATCACCTGACCTCAACTCAATTGAGATGGTTTGGGATGAGTTGGACCGCAGAGGGAAGGAAAAGCAACCAACACGTGCTCAGCATATGTGGAAATCCTTCAAGACTGTTGGAAAATAATTCCAGGTGAAGCTGGTTGAGAGAAAGCCAAGAGTGTGCAAAGTTGTCATCAAGGCAAAGGGTGGCTACTTTGAAGAATCTAAGATAAAATATATTTTGATTTGTTTAACACTTTTTTAGTTACTACAGTACATGATTCCATATGTGTTACTTCATAGTTTTGATGTCTTCACTATTATTCTACAATGTAGAAAATAGTCAAAATAAAGAAAAATATTTGAATGAGTAGGTGTGTCCAAACTTTTCACTGGTACTGTATATAAAAAAAGAAATAACGTCATGCTCATAAAAAAGAAATCTTCCTCCCGTCATCCACTGCTGTCAACATGTTTATCAATCTTATAAAATATTTTTGAAAAAGGCCATTATCCTCACAAGGGGATGGTGCTGGAGTACTGAAAACAGGGGTGCCAATACATTTGACCCATGTCTTTTTTATATTTTATTTTATTACTTGTAAAACAAAATCTCTTTCTCTGAGCTCAGTATTATTATTTTTTTCTTTGTCTTTTTTTGCTCATCTTTATCAAGTGTGCCAGTAATTATGGACCCGACTCTATATCCCAGGACCGAATAACTGGTGCCGTTGTGCAGAAATGTAGGTAGATCATGGAAATTGCTGGATGCAGAAGTTTTCAGTCTATTTTGTAAAAAAATGAAAAATAAAACCACGTGGCTAAGCGGTGTACAATTGACTTTTAATTGCACCACGACAAAGCATAAACGAGACAGAAACATAACAAGACAAGTAGACCACTTATTTTTGGTCTGGCAGATGGGGGGATGCCTGTTCCCAGTGGGCTGTTTAATAACTACATCATTTGGGACCTGCACCTGCCCTCTCCATTCTCCCCGAGGAGACAATATACTGTACTATACTATAAGAGAGCTGGGACATAGTTGCCAGAGGCTATGTCACCTTTCTGCCTTGTTGTCAGTTTGCAGTGGCTAAACAGCCCTGAGCTTATTAAGTGGGTGACAAGGAGGTTAGAGACCCTCGGGATAGTAGGTAAGCTGCTAAAAATGGATTTAGCCACCCAGCAATAGGCAGTGATACTTCTTGCTGATCATTGTGCAATGAGTCTTCGGCTCAGAAGTATCCCTCCCATGGCAGCCTCTATGCTCATGTGGCTTCAGGCATGCACACATGCAGACACAGGCAAGCGTACATGCACAAACACACACACAGACACACACACACACAAACACAGAATATTGTGTCGAAGCTGAAATAACTTTCCCCAAATATCCAGAGAAACTTCAGACGAGGCACCAAATGAAAGCTTAGTGTCGTCTCTGCGACTTGAGAGATGATGGCGCTAATTCCCCATAGATCTCTCTGAGAGTAAGCAAGTCATCATCTGATTGGCTTTAACTATCCTCTCCTCAAAATCCACCTCAACCTGTAGTAGAAACGTCTTCTTGCAGATGGCCACAACGCACAGGTACTGAGGTGCAGTCATGAGGGATCCTTAAATCATATCTCCCCTTCGGCTGTGATGGTAACAGGGTAGCTACCTCTTGCAATTCCTCTTAGTCAATTCATTCAAGTGTGAGCGAAACCTCAAGTAGAGTAATTATTCTTCATTTGTTCTTAACCAGTCCCTATTACAATTTTTACCTGGATGATTTCACCTTGACTTCACCTTGATGGAAGGTTAGGAAGACCAATTGCCTAGAAATTAGAACAGTCCTTAGCAAACCCTCCATCAATAAGATGAACAAAATGCCTATCAAGTGACCTTGCTGATATGGTCATCAAACAGGAAAGGCAAAGACCTTTTCCATGTTCGGACTAACAGTAAATGCTCACGTTTGGCTGATTCTGACAGAAAGTACTGTAAATGAACATTGAAAGCATGCAACATTTTAAAGCACAGATTGTGGGCATGCTGGTTTCCCTTTTGTGAAATTGCCTTTTAATTTCTAATGAGCAATTGCACATTAGAGCATAATAGTCTCTAATTTAAGTAAATTTTGCTCCCTCGAGGGGATTCAAAATCAAGCAGCATCAAACAATATGTGGTAATGGAATTGAAAAAGATTATATGAATTATGATGATATTAATTATTTGTAAAAATATAATTGTGTAATATAATCTTCCACTAGAAAGAGCAGCTAAGTGCACTTTTAACGTTTTGTTATCAGTGATGTTATTTTGTACCACCCACAGTTAACACATTTGAAGATACATCTCTAGGATCCAATAGCCACGTTGGGTCATACTGAACTAGAATGGAGCTAAATGAAAAGACCAGTCTAATGAGGTTAATTGCTATATCAAAGCACAGTTCATTTGATTATCTACATGAATAAACCATGAATTGATCAATAAAAAAGTAAATGCATGTACTGTATACTTGAAATACTGAAAAAAAGGTTCATTATGGAATAAAAGTGTAGATATACATACATCACAAATCAATGTTCACATTTACAAAATTAGTAAACATATAGAATCATATCCCAGAGGTAACATGCATGCACGTATATTGAATGAGTACATTTTGACAGTCAAAATGTTTAAAGGAGTTTCTTCAGTCAAATTTTTCCTCAGAGGGAGCCTGTGGTCCATTAAGTAGACCACATATCTTAAAACTTAATCTCTCCAAATGAATCTTGTATAAGTAGCTAAGTGGAGGTCTGAGGCCTAGGGGGGACCCATTAATGTGAGGCATTGCCTGAATCAAGCCATAATTCTTGCTAAAAGTTTGTCTTATGTGGCTGATACTTTAGCATGACATTTATAAGGCATTTGTCAAAGCAGCATTCCGTAAAAGGCAGACAGATTTTGAAGTTGAAAAGAAAGGAATGCCAGAGCAGTGCTTTGCTCTGTATTTTGATGCACTCAAACGGATAGATTCTCTAGAACGTAATGTGTGGTCGATGAGGCCTACACATACAGTAAATGTCTACTCTGAGTGCAAAAAACATTAGGAACACCTAATCTTTCCATGATGTAGACAGGCCAGGTGAATCCAGGTGAAAGCTATCATCCCTTATTGATGTCACTTGTAAATACACTTCAATCAGTGTAGATGAAGGGGAGGAAACAGGTTAATTAAAGAAGGATTTTTAAGCCTTGAGACAATTGAGACATGGATTCTGTGTGTGCTATTCAGAGGGTGAATCGGCAACACAAAATATTTACCGTAAATTCCGGACTATAAGCCGCAACTTTTTTCCCAGGCTTTGAACCTCGCGGCTTAAACAATGACGCGGCTAATATATGGATTTTTCCCGCTTTCAGTTTTTTTTTCTCCAAAAAAATACATTCTGTGACGTGCTCAGTTTTTTGGCTGCATGAAGCTTTCATTAGACCAATGAAATTGCCGAACGGGTTAAGGTCAAACAACTTTTTTGTTTACTGTTTAGATTAAATCGAGCGCTCTCAAACTTCCCATCATTCTGATTACGGTATTCATTTTGTCACCCTCATCATGGCAAAGACACGGAGAAATGCATATGATGCAGCTTTCAAGTTGAAGGCGATTGATCTGGCTGTTGGAAAAGGAAATAGAGCTGCTGCACGGGAGCTTGGTCTTAATGAGTCGATGATAAGACGTTGGAAACAGCAGCGTGAGGAATTCAATTTGTAAGTCGCTCTGGATAAGAGCGTCTGCTAAATGACTTAAATGTAAATGTAAATGAATTGACTCAGTGCAAAAAGACAACTAAAGCTTACTGCTAATTTTTCATTTTTTGTTACAAGCCGTGTTTCGTTAAAGCCTATTTATTTTTGTTACAAGCCGTGTTTCGTTAAAGCCTATTTATTTTTGTTACAAGCCGTGTTTCGTTAAAGCCTGTGTAAAGTTCATTTGTTTCAATGTACCGGTTAGGCACCTGCGGCTTATAGACATGTGCGGCTTATTTATGTCCAAATATATATTTTTTTTTAATTCAGTGGGTGCAGCTTATATTCAGGTGCGCTTAATAGTCCGGAAATTACGGTAAGTGCTTTTGAACGGGGTATGGTAGCAGGTTTGAGTGTTGAGGCTGTTCTGAGGGGAAAAGGGATGCAACTCAATATTAGGAAGGCAGTGTCCCTAATGTTTTGTACAGCCAGTGTATACTGAAGTTTGGACAAATCAGTGTTACTGGTAACTTGCCTATGGCAAGATGAAATCCAACACACTTTTCATGTGTGCTGGGCTGTAAAAAAACTATGATAAGGTAGAACATGCACACTCAGATACTAAAACAAATGTCATTTGGATCGAAAAATGTCAAATTTAAAGATAAACAAATAACGGTATGGGTTGGAACTTCTGAGTGTGAGGGCCCCACTTTACCAAACCACTACCTTGTCTCCCATATTCCTTTACTTTGCCTTCTATACATACTGTTGACTTAATAGACTCAGAGAAACTATCAATCGCACTCCACACTGCCCTTTCCCACCTGGACAAAAGGAACACCTATATGAGAATGCTGTTCATTGACTACAGCTCAGCATTCAACACCATAGTGCCCACAAAGCTCATCACTAAGCTAAGGACCCTGGGACTAAACACCTCCCTCTGCAACTGGATTCTGGACTTCCTGATTGGCCGCCCCCAGGTGGTAAGGGTAGGTAACAACACATCTGACACACTGATCCTCAACACTGAGGCCCCTCATCAGTGCGTGCTTAGTCCACTCCTGTACTCCCTGTTCACCCATGACTGCATGGCCAAGCATGACACCAACACCATCATTAAGTTTGCTGACGACACAGCAGTGGTAGGCCTGATCACCAACAACATTGAGACAGCCTATAGGGAGGAAGTCAGAGACCTGGCAGTGTGGTGCCAGGACAACAACCTCTCACTCACAGTGAGCAAGACAAAGGAGCTGATCGTGACCTATATGAAAAGGAGGGCAGAACAGGCCCCCATTAACATAGACAGGGCTGAAGTGGAGCGGGTCGAAAGTTTCAAGTTCCTTGGTGTCCACATCACCAACGAACTATCATGGTCCATACACAACAAGACAGTTGTGAAGAGGGCACGACAACACCTTTTCCCCCTAAGGAGACTGAAAAGATTTGGCATGGGTCCCCAGATCCTCAAAAAGTTCTACAGCTGAACCATCGAGAGCATCCTGACCGGTTGCATCACCACCTGGTATGGCAACAAATACCCCAGTCACCCAAGTCATAGACTGTTCTCTCTGCAACCGCACGGCAAACAGTAACGGAGAGCCAAGTATAGGACCAAAAGGCTCCTTAACAGCTTCTACCCCAAGCCATAAAGCTACAGAACAATTAATAAAATGGCCACCCGGACCAGTACCCCCGCACATTGACTCGGTACTGGTACCCCCTTTATATAGCCTCGTTATTGTTATGGAAATATCTTGTGATACTTTTTGATTTGATTTTTTGTACTTACATTTTTTTAGTAAATACTTTCTTAACTCTTTTTAATTTCTTGAACTGCATTGTTGTTTAAGGGCTTGTAAGGAAGCATTATACGGTAAGGTCTAAACACCTGTTGTATTCGGCGCATGTAACAAATAACATTTGATTCGATTTGATAGACCCCAGGGCAACGTATGTAGCCTATCGTTTTGAAAACCCTATTCATCATCAAAGCTCTAAGCAATCTGAAACAATCTGTGCGTGTTTGGCAATTTTATTTGTGATTCCAAAGCCATCAGCAGCCATTTTCACATAAAAACACTGTTTGAAGTGAGATGACAACAAAGTGAATGACATAAAAGGCTAGCACAGCTACATTTAGTGTTCCATCACAAATCTATTGTTGCGAGTGTTCCAACCCACTGGGAACAGTCAATTCAACATTTATTCCACATTAGTTCAACGTAATTTCATAAAAATGACGTGGAAACAATGTTGATTCAACCACTGTGTGCTCAGTGAAGGTTGACTACATTTAAAATACCCAAATGCGGGACAACTGAATGATTTTGCAGGACATTTGCGATACAATGTAACCTATATGCATTTGTTGGGGGGTGGGCAGAAACCGTAATATTCATTTAGATCTTCTTGCAATTGAATTACTGTTTCATGAGCAAATTAGAGCAGATGGTGTTAACAAACTATATAGCTTCCCTGTATTTTGTTTAAATCAAAGCAAAGCAGTATGTGTAGCCCACGTATCTGATGCTGTCTTGACCAAAAGAGAATGACATGTTGCCACATTAGTATTTGTTTGATTGATGCCATCAAGCATTTGGCCTCCCTTAATAAAAAAATGTACAATTATCGTTTTAATACAGCTATTTATTTACTTTTTTAGCTCTTCATCAGAAGCACACTTTTTGTAAGTAGTGAGGCCTAGCTGTCCTCTCATGTTTAGCTGGAATTTAGCCCAAACGACGGGCCTATGACATCGGCCTACGTTCTGTCTTGCGCTGAAAAGAATATAAAATCTCAACAACGATTGGAGAAGTGTTTAACATCACCAGTACCACATCCTTATGATATACTGTATATTTTTTCATAAGCGCAACGTGACTGCAAGAGACAGGCTGGAATGTCTGACTGAAATACGGGACAAATCAATCTTTTTATTTTCTATTGGTGGTGTTTGAATTTGTTGATAAAATTAGAATTTTTGGGGGGTTGCGGATCAAAGGGCCTAAATGTGGGACTGTCCTGTACAATCTAGGACATGTGGTCACCCTAGCCCCGGGGTCGGCAAGCCGCGGCTCTAGAGCCGCATGCGGCTCTTTAGCGCCGCCCTAGTGGCTCCCTGGAGCTTTTTCAAAAATATGAAAATGGAAAAAGATGGTGTGAATATATTTTTTGTTTTAATATAATTTATTATCCAATGCTGTAAAAAATGTGTATAATAAATATTTAATTTCAACATTTCTGTCAACGAAGATTTACGTCATAGCCTGTCTGGCACTCGGCGTAGTGCCAGACAGGTGGCTGTTGTAAACAAACAGGCGGATGTGTCATCGGCCATGGATCCCAAAGGGAAAAAGAGAAAGATAGCTGAGGAGAACAGAGGATTCCACAGTCCTTGGACCGAATCATTTGCTTTCATTGCCAATGCGGAAGGATTGCCTGCATGTTTGCTTTGTAATGAGAAGTTGTCAAATAACAAAAAGAGTAACGTGGAAAGACATTTCCATTCTTCCTGACAGTTATAGGAACATAAAGAAATATGCATTTGGAGTATTATCCATCTTTTGATCAACATACCTGTGCGAGCAGATATTCTCAAACATGAACTACATAAAATCCAAATACCGCACCCGCCTCACAGATGAGAGTTTGCAGTCCTGCGTGAAGATTAAAGTTACATCTTACATGCCCGATGTTGAGAAGCTGTCCAGTGATGTCCGAAAACAGAAGTCACAACGGGTAAGAACACAATCCTGTCATAGGCACATATTTAGTAACAAAGTGGCTGTTTTTATAAAGTGATTTCAGATTTTTGTCAGTATATATTTGGAATGACACATAGGGATATTATTGTGTTTTGTTGCTCAGGTCCGAGGATGGCTGCATTGTATTGTGCGTGTCAAAAGAGTGCTGCTGCATTTTACCCTTGCACATTTGCAGAAAACTAAAGAGAAGAGGATAATGCACAGAAATCGAACTTAAACTGTATTATTGACATTTTATATACTCTACCTTTTCAAAAGGCTGCTGTTTTATTGCACTCTGTCTGTTGCCCAGATAAGGGGGAAAAGAGAAGAGGATTGTATCGTATTATTGAGGATTGAAAAGGACTGCATTTTATTTCCATGGGGAGGTCTGAAATTACAGGAGGCCTATTATGCATGTTGCACATTTTGTTGTTGTTTTTTCGAATCCTAAAATAAAAATGACATCAAAAATCTGATTTCTGTATTGTATTTCTATAATTTCATCAATGCAACGAAACATAATACATTAATATTATAATGGAAGTTAAACTTAAAGCACCATCGTACAGCAGAGTAGTCACGTGGTGCGTCATTCTCTCCAGGATGCGCTGCAGGTAAAATAAACATTTAATCATGAATGCTCATTATGTATTTATAGCCTACTTATCATTTTGATAGTAGGCTAATATAGCTAATATAGACACTTACAGCATGAGTTGCCTTCATTATAAGGCTTATATAAGGCTTTTCATTTTTTGCGGCTCCAGACAGATTTGTTTTTTGTTTTTTTGGTCCAATATGGCTCTTTCAACATTTTGGGTTGCCGACCCCTGGCCTAGCCCAATGGGAAGAAGTATCTTACAAGGTTTTTGGAACAATGAATGCCCATGAATATTGCATTAGCTTTCATACTAAACTAAACTCCTTTTATGTTACTACCTGAAACTAAAAGGTAGCTGTCCTCTTTATGGATTAATAACGCTCAGGACAGATTTGCCATATTTATTAACTCCGATTTAATTGTACTTCCTACTGCTTTCCACAACAGAAGTGAAGTGCAAATGAGCTTGGGAGCGTCAAACAGACGGAATAGCACCGAATTGAAGTTGGTGCCACGAATCAGCGCTGCCAAACTTTGTTGTTTGGCTAGCAGGATGTCTTCGCACACTCGTAATGCTGAGCACCTCCAAAAGTCAATAGCTTCAATGCCTTTCCGGTAACACTTCCTTATGGATCCCCATCTGCCAAGAAAACTGCACAAACGCTTAGCCCGACTCAGTCGGCACATTGAGTAAATAGCGGCTCTGAACCTTAATAAAGGGACGACAAGCATTAAATTCTTCCAGATTTTTTTTAAACATAGGCCATCATCACATTTCTTTCTCTCTGTGGAAAGCAGGACTGTATTGCAGTTGCTTAATATTCTCCCTTAGTGAATATGAAACGGCGGGGCCTGTCTATTTGAAGGTACCATGTAAATGAGGCGGGGGCCAGTCGGGCGCCCATAGCTGTGCCCTGGCATGACAAGTCACTATGGAAAAAAACTCATCATAATAAACCTGCCAGTCATCTTAGCCACCTAACATTATGTTTTATGTCTTAAAAATAGTTATTTCCCCCTCTCTCCTTTGGAACTCGGAAACCGGGGAACGAGATTAAGCGGCGGATGTTTATAATATCAGCCATAGGTGCACTCATGCGCCGGGATGTTTTAAATCAGGCATGAAATTCATTTTCAAACTCCCTTTCAAAGGAGGCCAATGTAATGAGACCAATATACATTGTGTTTTGGATCTGACGGCTGGCAGTCACACTAGTAGTCTTTTACAATCTGCGTGAGTTGTACGTCTCTGTCACAAAGGTCCTCCCTTGTAGCCACCAACTGCTTTTGATCCAGACATCAGAGGCAAAAAGACTGACTTTGCTTGTGTTTATGTGTGTGCAGTCACAGACGGGACAGTTGTGGCAGGACTGTGTTGTGCTGGGGCTTTGTCTTTTGGCACATGTGGGAATGCTAAATTATGGCACTTTGCTGTGATCTGGCACTTAGATTAGGCTTGCTTGGAATTGATCATGTGGCTGTCATGGTGTCTATCGCAAGAGCCTTTAACTAGCTTGTCTGTTTCTTTCAGTCTCGCTCTCTCACGCACACTACAGTATCTCTCTTTCTTTCTTTCTCCCTCTATCTTTGTCCCTCCCTCCTCTCTATCGTTCCTCACTTGTCACAGCTGCTCGGGCAGTAACTTTAGTTCGCTGCACATCATATACTGTATAATCAGCGTCATACTCTCAGGCATGCTACACTTTGGTTCATGCTACACTCAGGCCCAAGTCCATTACAATGGCTTAGATACAGTGCCTTGCAAACGTATTCAGACCTCTTGGATATTTTCACATTTTATTGTATTACAAAGTGGGATTAAAAATAACTTAATTGTAATTTTTTGTCAGCAATCTACACAAAATACAATGTAACGTCAAAGTGGAAGAAATATTCTAATATATTAAAATATTAATATAAATTGATTAACTAAAATATAGTCGCTACATAAGTATTCAGCTCCCTGAGTCAATACATGTTAGGAACACCTTTTGCAGCGATTACAGCTGTGAATCTTTCTGGGTAAGTTTCTAAAATCTTAGTTTGCACACCTGGCTTGTGCAATATTTGCCCATTATTCTTTTCAAAAATCTTCAAACTCCGTCAAGATGTTGGGGATCATGGCTAGACAGCAATTTCCAAGTCTTGCTATAGATTTTAAAGCAGATTTTACAGCAAAAGTCAAAACTGGCCACTCAGGAACATTCACTGTCTTCTTGGTAAGCCACTCCCGTGTATATTTGGCCTTGTGTTGTAGGTTATTGTCCTACTGAAAGGTGAATTCCTCTCCTAATGTCTGGTGTAAAGCAGACTGAAGCAGCTTCTCCTCTAGGATTTATCCTGTGCTTTGCTCCATTACGTTTCTTTTTTTGTCCTGAAAAACTCCCCAGTCCTTAACGATTACAAGCATACCCATACCATGATGCAGCCAAAACCATGTTTGAAAATAAGGAGGCAGTTACTCAGTGATGTGTTGTATTGAATTTGCCCCAAACATGAGGCTTTACATGTAGGCCAAAAACTGTATTCCTTTGCCGTGTTTTTTTACAGTATTACTTTAGTGCATGCACAACATAGAAATGTACTATATGTTTAGGAATATTTTTACTCTGTATATTTGTATTCTTCTTTTCACTCTGTCGTTTAGGTTATTACTGTGGAATCACTACAATGTTGTTTTCTCCCATCACAGCGATTGAACTCTGTAGCTGTTTTAAAATCCCCAATGGTCTCATGATAACATCCCTGAGCAGTTTCCTTCCTGTCCTGCAGCTCAGATCAAAAGGACGACTGTATCTTTGATGTGTCGGGGTGTTTTAATACATAATTCACAGAATAATTATTAACTTGACCATGCTTAAAGAGATATTTAATGTCTGATGTGTTATTGGTACCGATCTACCAATCACTGCCCTTCTTTATGAGGCTTTCGAAAAGCTCCCTGGTCTTTGTAGTTGAATCTGTGCTTGAAATGCAATACTTGACTGAGGGACCTAACATATGTTGTTGTATGGGGGACAGAGGAAGGATTAGTCATAAAACAATCATGGCAACCGCTTTTATTTCACACAGAGTGAGTCCATATTACTTATTATGTGATTTGTTAAGCCACATTTTACTCCTAAAATAATTTAGGCTTGCCTAAACAAAGGGGCTGAATACTTATGCAACAACTATACACTGGGTGGACAAAACATAAGGGACACCTGCTGTTTCCATAACATAGGCTGACCACGTGAATCCAGGTGAAAGCAATGATCCCTTATTGATGTCACTTGTTAAATCCATTTCAATCAGCATAGATAAAGGGGAGGAGACAGGTTAAAGATGGATTTTGAAGCCTTGAGACATGGATTGTGTATGTGTGCCATTTGGAGGGTGAATGGACAAGACAACAGATTTAAGTGCTTTTGAATGGGGTAGGTGCCAGGTGCACTGGTTTATGTCAAGAACTGCAAAGCTGCTGGGTTTTTCTTGCTCAACAGTTTCCCGTGTGTATTAACAATGGTCCACCACCCAAACGGCATCCAGCCGACTTGACACAACTGTGGGAAGCATTGGAGTCGACATGGGCCAGGATCCCTCTGGAATGCTTTAAACACTTTGTAGAGTCCATGCCTCAACGAATTTAGGCTTTTCTGAGAACAAAGGGCATGCAACTCAATATTAGGAAGGTGTGCCTAATGTTTTGTACACTCAGTGTATTTTAGTTAATACATTTGTATTAATCTTTAAAAAAGTTTCTTCCACTTTGACATTACAGAGTATTTTGTGTAGATTGTTGACGAAAAATTACATTTAAATAAATGTTAATCCCACTTAGTAACACAATAAACGTGAAGGGGTCTGATAATATTATCTTGATACTGAGAGAGGGTAATCTTTAATGTTGTTCAATCTTTGAAACATTATTGAATTGGAGCAAACATCCTGTAGGCCTAAACTCTTTTAAGCTCTTTTGTCATGCCAGTATGTAAATCCTGTATGGTAATTACACAATGGTTTGAAAAAAATAACAAATATGTACATTACTCACTTCAGCTATTCAGATTAGTTTCACTTTGACCAGTGGTGGAAAAAGTACCCAATTGTTAAACTTGAGTAAAAGGAAAGATACCCTAATTGAAAATGACTCAAGTAAAAGGGAAAGTCACACAGTAAAATACTAGTTGAGTAAAAGTCTAAAGGAATTTGGTTTTAAATATACATCAGTATGAAAAGTAAATGTAATTGCTAAAATATATGTAAGTATCAAAATTCCTTTTATTAAGCAAACCAGATGGCACTATTTTCTTATTTTTTAAATGTATTTCTACTGATAGCCAGGGGGACACTTCAACACTGACATTATTTACAAACGAAGCATGTGTGTTGAGGCAATAAGGATGACCAAGGATGTTCTCTTGATAAGTATATGAATTGGAACATTTTCCTGTCCTGCTAAGCATTCAAAATGTAACAAGTATTTTTGGGTGTCAGATAAAATGTGTGGAGTAAAAAGTAAAAACATTTCTTTAGGTATGTAGAGAAGTAAAAGTTGTCAAAAATATAAATAGTAAAGTAAAGCACAGATACCCATAAAAACTACTTAAGTAGTACTTTAAAGTATTTTAACTTAAGTACTTTACACCACTGACTTTGACCAAGTCCAGGAGAGAAATCATTTTGTAAAAGCCCCATCAATTCATCTTGCGTAGCCTACTGTAGCATACACCAAGGGGAGTTAAGAGGTTTACCTGATTGGAGATCAGTTAATTTAATGTAAGGTCACATAGTTTCCTTATTATCATCCCACAGGCACAATGATCAAATCCACAATGACATTGCGTCCACACAATGCATCCCATTTCCTGTCCCCATGCTATATTTACGGTATATATGTATATGTTTTGCATAAATATGCTTTTACCTCAAGTTCAACTCATCAGATTCCACTCCCCTGTGACATGTTAGACGAATGCTTGAGAGAGGTTTTCCCTGACGTATTTGACAAAACTGACAAGCGGCGGCTGAGCGCAAGCATAATAATGACAATCTCAGGGGACTTCAACTGACGCTGTATCTGACTGCAAACGTCCATGCAGAGGCTAATACTGAGACTTCCTACCCTTGCCTTTGCCACAGACCTGCTATGCCCCCAGAACTACTGATTTCAATGTCCCAACCTCTGTATTGGAATTATTCTTCATTATCCTGTTGACTGAAGTTGACGCCAATTCAGCACAGTATTTTAGATCATGTTTACGTCACAGCTTTGGTTGAACACAATCACTGTATACAAATCACGAGTACATATTTTTACATTGCTACAGCTTAATGGGAAGGGAAAACATTACAAATGTGATCTATGGTTACTGGCAAGTACAGATTCATGTTTTCTTTTAAATCCACAATTTGGATCCCTCCACAGCCTCATAGAGGATCTAGATCATTGTTCTAAACTCTCTGGAGTACAACTAAATTACCGTAATTTCCAGACTATTAAGCGTACCTGAATATAAGCCGCACCCACTGAATTTGATTATTTTGTTTTTAACATAAATAAGCTGCACATGTCTATAAACCGCAGGTGCCTACCGGTACATTGAAACAAATGAACTTTACACAGGCTTTAACGAAACACGGCTTGTAACAAAAATAAAAGGCTTTAACGAAACACGGCTTGTAACAAAAATAAATAGGCTTTAACGAAACACGGCTTGTAACAAAAAATAAAAAATTAGCAGTAAGCTTTAGTTGTCTTTTTGCACTGAGTCAATTCCTCATGCTGCTGTTTCCAACGTCTTATCATCGACTCATTAAGACCAAGCTCCCGTGCAGCAGCTCTATTTCCTTTTCCAACAGCCAGATCAATCGCCTTCAACTTGAAAGCTGCATCATATGCATTTCTCCGTGTCTTTGCCATGATGAGGGTGACAAAATGAATACCGTAATCAGAATGATGGGAAGTTTGAGAGCGCTCGATTTAACCTAAACAGTAAACAAAAAGTTGTTTGACCTTAACCCGTTCGCCAATTTCATTGGTCTAATGAAAGCTTCATGCCGCCAAAAAACTGAGCACGTCACAGAATGTTTTTTTGGAGAAAAAAAATTGAAAGTGGGAAAAATCCATATATTAGCCGCGTCATTGTTTAAGCCACGAGGTTCAAAGCTTGGGAAAAAAGTTGCGGCTTATAGTCCGGAATTGACGTTATCCTACGTACTGGACCACAAAAGAATAGAACTTAGACAGTACCATGTAGTTCATCGATAAAATGGTCTGAAGGTGAAGTGGACATACTCGGTATTCATATCTCGAAAGAAAGACATTATCTTAGTACAATACATTTTAATAGAAATTTAGAAAAAATAAATAAGATCTTGCTACCGTGGAAAAGAAAATACCTGTTTATTTGTGGAAATATCACCCTGATTAACTCTTTAGTCATATCCTAGTTTACCTATTTGCTTATGGCCTTGCCTTCATCTAGCAAAAAATATCCAATATTATTTAGAACTGCAAGGCAGACAAAATTAAACGGGTCTATTTATAAAATGAATATGCATTCCAAATGTGTTATTTCATAGTTTGATGTATTCACTATTATTGTACAGTGTAGAAAATAGTAAAAATAAAGAAAAACCAATGAATGAGTAGGTGTGTCCAAACTTTTGACTGGTACTGTATATAGTTTATACAGTTGAAGTCGGAAGTTTACATACACCTTAGCCAAATACATTTAAACCCAAGTTTTTCACAATTCCTGACATTTAATCCTAGTAACAATTCCCTGTCTTAGGTCAGTTAGGATCACCATTTTATTTTAAGAATGTGAAATGTTAGAATAATAGTAGAGAGAATGATTTATTTCAGCTTTTATTTCTTTCATCACATTCCCAGTGGGTCAGAAGTTTACATAGATCAATTAGTATTTGGCAGCATTGCCTTTAAATTGTTTAACTTGGGTCAAATGTTTCAGGTAGACTTTGTTGTCCTTAAGCCATTTTGCCACAACTTTGGAAGTATGCTTGGGGTCATTGTCCATTTGGAAGACCCATTTGCGACCAAGCTTTAACTTCCTGACTGATGTCTTGAGATGTTGCTTCAATATATCCACATAATTTGTCTTCCTCATAATGCCATCTATTTTGTGAAATGCACCAGTTCCTCCTGCAGCAAAGCACCCCCACAACATGATGCTGCCACCCCCCGTGCTTCACGGTTGGGACTGTGTTCTTCGGCTTGCAAGCCTCCCCCTTTTTCCTCCAAAAATAACGATTGTCATTATGGCCAAAGAGTTCTATTTTTGTTTCATCAGACCAGAAGACAAAAAGTACGATCTTTGTCCCCATGTGCAGTTGCAAACAGTAGTCTGGCTTTTTTATGGCGGTTTTGGAGCAGTGGCTTCTTCCTTACTGAGCGGCCTTTCAGGTTATGTCGATATAGGACTCGTTTTAATGTGGATATAGATTATTTTGTACCTGTTTCCTCCAGCATCTTCACAAGGTCCTTTGCTGTTATTCTGGGATTGATTTGCACTTTTCACACCAAAGTACATTCATCTCTAGGGGACAGAAAGCGTCTCCTTCCTGAGCGGTATGACGGCTGCTTGGTCCCATGGAGTTTACACTTACGTACTATTGCTTGAACAGATGACCGTGGTACCTTCAGGCGTTTGGAAATTACTCCCAAGGATGAACCAGACTTGTGGAGGTCTACAATATTTTTTCTGAGGTCTTGGCTGATTTCTTTTGATTTTCCCATGATGTCAAGCAAAGAGGTAGTGAGTTTGAAGGTAGGCCTTAATTTCTCAGAACAAGAATAGACTGACGAGTTTCAGAAGAAAGTTCTTTGTTTCTGGCCATTTTGAGTCTGTAATCGAACCCACAAATGCTGACGCTCCAGATACTCAGCTAGTCTAAAGAAGGCCAGTTTTATTGCTTCTTTAATCAGGACACAGTTTTCAGCTGTGCTGACATAACTGCAAAAGGGTTTTCTAATGATTAATTAGCCTTTTCAAATTATAAACTTGGATTAGCTAACACAATGTGCCATTGGAACACAGGAGGGATGGTTGCTGATAATGGACCTCTGTACGCCTATGTAGATATTCCATAAAAAATCTGCCATTTCCAGCTACAATAATTATAATAGTACAATAATTCACTGTATCACAATTCCAGTGGGTCAGAAGTTTACATACACTAAATTGACTGTGCCTTTAAACAGCTCGGAAAATTCCAGAAAATTATGTCATGGCTTTAGAAGCTTCTGATAGACTAATTGACATCATTTGAGTCAATTGGAGATGTGGCTGTGGATGTTGTTCAATGCCTACCTTCAAACTCAGTGCTTCTTTGCTTGACATCATGGGAAAATGAAAAGAAATTAGCCAAAGATCGGGAAGCTTGTGGAAGGCTACCGAAACATTTGACCCAAGTGAAACAATTTAAGGGCAATGCTACCAAATACTAATTGAGTGTATGTAAACTTCTGACCAACTGGGAATGTGATGAAAGAAATAAAAGCTGAAATAAATCATTCTCTCTACTATTATTCTGACATTTCACATTCTTAAAATAAAGTGGTGATCCTAACTGACCTAAGACGGGGACTTTTTACTAGGATTAAATGTCAGGAATTGTGAACAACTGAGTTTAAATGTATTTGGCTAAGGTGTATGTAAACTTCCGACTTCAATTGTATAAACCCCAAAAATATATAGGGGATTGGAAATGATGCATACAATCAAATGGATGGAAGCCACAATCTACCTATCTTCAATTTTAAATCTGATCTACCCCCTAAATTAAAGAAAGTACAGATCACAGTGATAGCGATGGATAATTTAATGAGTGTCTACTGTATAATGTAGATGTTCCTTGTGAAGCTCTAACAATAGCAGCCAATGATAGTTACAACGATTTGAATTTAAATGCAAATAAAATGTATGACTTAGTCACATATACCATTTTCCATATCAGTGTTTTCTTATGCTTTAGAATAATTTGAATGCCTTTTACCATTCCTGTCCATGCGATAAACATGTTTTATTCTTAATGTAATGCATGTGTTTTTATTTTCTTCTCTTTCTTAGGTAAGTAAAACAAATTGTTCCAACTGATTGAAAGCGGACCACCTCAAGCGATCTCATTCAGCTGACCGCGCCGCCGGTAGAGTATTTACGCTTCACTTTGATGAAAGTTGTATTTATTTTAAATTAATGACAAACAAAGTGAAAAATGTTACAAGGGCCAACATCGGGCATTATCAGCCTTCCCTGTAGCTCAGTTGGTACAGCATGGTGTTTGCAACGCCAGGGTTATGGGTTCGATTCCCACGGGGGGCCAGCACAGAAAGAAAATGTATGAAATGTATGCATTAACTACTGTAAGTCGCTCTGGATAAGAGCGTCTGCTAAAATGACTAACGTAAAAAATGTAAATCATTATGCATTTGCACTCGTTTACAACAGGGTGCAAGTGTTGAAAATAGTCCTCTGTAAATGTGAACCTTTCTTAGACTCCGATGCTCTTTCCAACTCATTCTTATTGCCATCTATTACACAAAATGTTTTGTTACAAGCAAAGGAAAGAGTAAGCAAAGATTGTGAATGTTGATGTGGGCTTAGCCTGTCTATTGATTCAGTGCCACACGGCAGTGAAAAACTAAAGGCGTTACACAAACATCTTTCAACTGTATCATTGTCAGTAATTGTAGATGTGGTAGTAAGATGTGGTAGTAAATTACATTTTAGGGAAAGTTAGTGCTTTGCCAGTGTGCTGATGTTCCTCTCACATCTGTGTAATGCAGTGTAATTGAGTGCAAATTGCATATCAGCTCCCCATCAATGCAATTAATGCAGGAGTTGATTTTGTCTCATGGGGCATAGGGTGAACGCATATGCTCTGTGATCAGATGGTATCTTCCACATGGGTCCTGAGACAGTGGCATTACAGACACTCCATTTTGACAACTGAATAGATAATTGGCAGGTTGAATCAAGCGCAGACCCTGTTCGAATACTAAAGCATCCTCCCTTCCTCCCTCCATTCACTGATCGGACTTGACTTGATTAGTGCAAGCAAGCTTTCCTCTGCCAGATGTCATCATGTCAGATCAGTGATTTCCACAAGAAACCTTGAACGAAGGAAGAAAGGAAAGAAGGATTCATGTTAGGAGTATACGAACAGGTCCGCAGTCCACTGGTATAGAGGACTGATAGCATTGGTTTGTTTAGTACTGTAGTTAGAGGTATGGAAATGCATTTCCATGAACAACAGAAACATATGCTGCAATTAATCATGAATTGCATTTCCTGATAAAATTTTACTTTAGTTCATCGGGTCCTTTGATAAATCCCTCCTTTGCCTTATTTAAAAAATATATATATATATTTTTGACCTTGTCACAGGGGTCGATGAATGGAGACCAAGGCGCAGCATGGATAGGGCTCATTCTTAATTCTTTAATGAAAACACTTTGACAGCAAAACAAGAAAATGACCAACAACAGTCCCATCAGGTACTTACGACTAAAACGGAAAACAACTACCCACAAGCCCCAAAGGAAAACAGACTGCCTAAGTATGGCTTCCAATCAGAGACAACGAAAGACACCTGTCTCTGATTGGAAACCATACCCGGCCAAACATGGAAAAACAACACATAGAAATAGAAAACTAGAACACTCCCACATAGAAACAGAAAACCCCAAAACCCACACAAAACAACCCCCTGCCACGCCCTGACCATTTTACTATGGCAAATTACCTCTTTACCTGGTCAGGACGTGACAGACCTTTATTTAACTAGGCAAGCCAGTTAAAAACAAATTCTTATTTACAATGACGGCCTACCCTGGACAAACCCGGACGACGCTGGGCCAGTTGTGCGCCACTCTATGGGACTCCCAATCACGGCCAGATGTGATACAACCTTATCTGTGTCTTGTCTGTTTTGTTTTCGGATGCACAGTCTGGTTATTGATGCACACTGCATATTACAAACAGCACGTGTTCATTCCTGGGCAAGCGCAGTGAGGGCAGCATGATGAAAATGTTTTAATTGTTTGAAAAGATTGTATCAAATAATAACATAACATGGGTGAAAAAGGGAAATTGATTGCCACAGGCTATGTTCAATACGATGCGTATACAGGTCTCTATTAGGTCTCTCTGTATGAAGCTCTTTTGAAATAGGTTTTCAATATCACACTTCCACTCTTTTATAATTTCCCATTGTGCTCTAGCATGTATCGACAGGCTCCAGCCATGTCATTGTGGTGCTAATTTGGTGTTTTCTGATGTTCCATTTTGGTGTTGCCTGAAAACAAATTAGTATGCACCAAGTTGATAAAACACCCATCAGGGGAGGCGAAAGGGGACATTAATTGAGAAATGTAACTTAAATATGCTCAAACCAAACAAATCTACCTCCTTCCAACCCCTGTCTCTACTCTCAAAATCTCTAAAAGTCCAATGCTGTCATTTTTTATCTCAATATTAAATCATTTCTTGGTAACAATTAAGTACTTTACTGTGATTGTTTTAAATTAAAATGGTCAAAAATCTATAAAAATAGCTTCTTAGCAAAGAGAAATTTCTCAAGCATAAATGTTGCTAAGACTGTCTGGGAGTTTGAGTTGGGACAGGAAAACTGAAAAATCTAGTTATTGGCAGAGAGGTTTGGAACTCTCTTTCTTATTGCCCTATTAACTAATTTACTGCATGGTAATGTCACATGGAACGCCAAAACTCAATCAAATCAAACTTTATTTGTCACATGTGCCGAATACAACAAGTGTAGACTTTACCGTGAAATGCTGACTTACAAGCCCTTAACCAACAGTGCAATTCAAGAAGAGTTAAGAAAATATTTAGTAAATAAACTAAAGTAAAAAATTATAAAAAGTAACACAATAAAATAATAATAACGAGGCTATATGCAGGGTGTACCGGTACCGAGTCAATGTGTGGGGGTACAGGTTCGTCGAGGTAACAGAACACCATCAATAGACAAATTGAAAACAGCTCAAGGACAGAACTACATAAAAAAAATTTAAAGGCACACGTAGCCGACATATCAATGCATACACACAAACTACCTAGGTCAAATAGGGGAGAGTCGTTGTGCCGTGAGGTGTTGCTTTATCTGTTTTTTGAAACCAGGTTTGCTGTTATTTGAGTAATATGAGATGGAAGGAAGTTCCATGCAATAAGGGGTCTATATAATACTGTTCGCTTTCTTGAATTTGTTCTGGATTTGGGGACTGTGAAAGGACCCCTGGTGGCTTGTTTGGTGGGGTAAGAGTGTGTGTCAGAGCCGTGTGTAAGTTGACTATGCAAACATTGTGGGATTTCCAACACATGAATGTTTCTTATAAAAAGAAGAAGTGATGCAGTCAATCTCTCCTCAACTCTTATCCAAGAGAGACTGGCATGCATAGTATTTATATCAGGCCTCTGATTACAATGAAGAGCAAAACGTGCCGCTCTGTTCTGGGCCAGCTGCAGCTAACCTAGGTCTTTCCTTGCAGCACTGGACCACACGACTGGACAATAATCAAGATTAGACAAAACTAGAGCCTGCAGAACTTGCTTTTTGGAGTGTGGTGTCAAAAAAACAGAGCATCTCTTTATTACGGACAGACCTCTCCTATCTTTACAACCATTGAATCTATATGTTTTGCCCATGACAGTTTACAATCTAAGGTAACACCAAGTAATTTAGTCTCCTCAACTTGTTCAACAGCCACACCATTCATTACCAGATTCATTACCAGTCTAGAACTTAAGGAATGATTTGTAGGAGACACACACATTGTCATGCTTCTGCCAACAAATCCCCTGATACCAACAGGATCAGACACACACACACACACACACACACACACACACACACACACACACACACACACACACACACACACACACACACACACACACAACACACAGATCACACAGATCACAACTGCTGCTACCAGACTCTTATTCTGATTGCAAAATTCTACACAATTTAAACACTTGTCCCCCAATTTCGCTTCCCCAAAACACGTGTAATTTCTGTACTACAAATTGTGCCTTCCTGTATTTTACTTTACAAAAAAATGTATTCTATTCTACTGAGCCATTTACTTTATGTTCGTATTAATTTGCATTTCATTGGACAGTGTATACCATGTACATATAACTAATACAACTTGAAAGTTATCTGTGAAACAGGTAGGAAATTATGCCTTTCTAAGGCCCTTCTCAGTAGTTGGTATTAATACTTATCTTATGAAGGTGCATAATGGGCTTTACAGACGTGGTTCCTTTGTGCATGTTGAATAAATGTAATACAACCACTGAGAACCCTCCCACTTGCTGGCCAACTCATGGAGTTTTCATTCAATAGGGTTTTCAGCAGTAGCGGTCGGTGCCATTTAAGATGAGGGAGGATGATTTTTTTTCTTATTTCTATTACAGCATTTGGATGACTGTCGTATTCCAGTCACCCAGCTCAATGTAACATAGACAGGTTTAGGCTACTACATGATACTTAAATGTAACTGCATCTAGCTGAACTAGGGTGTAATCATTAGTCATTTGCAAATTAGAGTTTCTATTGGACAAATTCAGGTATGTTCATCCCCGTTTTGTTCCCTTTGTTTCCGTTTAAGACGCGTTTTTCAACAGAATCGGCACAATCTCCTCCTATCACCTTTCCTCTTCTCTTGTGGCAACACATCAGCTGTCTGTGACCAGGTGGAGAAAAAAAAAACATTTCAAGCCAGACCTTCATATCATGACCACTAACCGCTACAAACAGCCTACATTGTTGTCACGTCATAGTCAACATAGCTGCTAGAATGAAAGTGTAAGTAAACCCGCTTTAATCATGCAGTTCAGTGTACAGTCAGAAAGCAGTTTAGCAGTTACACTGGTGGGCCCCGGTGGCAATAAATTAATAAAAACAAAAGATTACCTTGACTTGGAAGAGTTCCAGTGTTGGATAGCCATAGCCAGCTAGCTATCATAGCATCCCTCTCTGTTTGAGCCGGGTGTTTGAGTAGGCTAAACTAGCTAGCTGCATTCACTTGCTATTTAAAATAAAATAAAATACAACCAAATATAGCTAGCTCTTTCTCTCTCTCACTCTTTTGTTTTTCCTTAATTTTGGAAGAAATTAGTTTGTTCAAAACTGTTCAACTATTGTTTTTATCTCTCTTTGAGTCACCTACTCACCACATTTTATGCACTGCAGTGCTAGCTAGCTGTAGCTTATGCGTTCAATACTAGATTCATTCTCTGATCATTTGATTGAGTGGACAACATGTCCGTTCATGCTGCAAGACCTCTGATAGGTTGGAGGACGTCCTCCGGAAGTTGTCATAATTACTGTGTAATTCTATAGAAGGGGGTGAGAACCATGAGCCTCCTGGGTTTGTATTGAAGTCAATGTACCCAGAGGAGGACAGAAGCTATCTGTCCTCCGACTATTGTATTTTACATTTTTATTTAACCTTTATTTAACTAGGCAAGTCAGTTAAGAACAAATTCTTATTTACAATGACAGCATGCCTGCCCCAACCAAACCAGGACGGCGCTGGGCGAGTTATGCGCTGTCCTATGCGACTCCCAATCACAGCCGGATGGGATGCAGCCTGGATTTTAACCAGGGACTGCAGTGACGCCTCTTGCACTGAGATTCAGAGCCTTAGACTGCACCATGGTGCCACCCTATGGAGTGCTGCTGAGGCTACTTTTTATTTTATTTAACCTTTATTTAACTAGGCAAGTTAGTAAGAACAAATTCTTATTTACAATGACGGCCTACCCCGGCAAAACCCTCCCCTAACCCGGACAACGCTGGGCCAATTGTGCACCGCCCCATGGGACACCCGATCACAGACGGTTGTGATACAGCCCGGGATCGAACCCGATGCAGTGCTAGAGGCCTCAGAACGCTGCACCACTTGGCCCCCTACTGTAGACCTTCAAAACAGTGTATTTTTGGTCAGTTATTTGGTGATGTGACTATATTTAGTATAGTTTTATCTAAAAGGGATACCTTTTTTAATGTTTCACTTTTTATTTTTATGTAATCCACTGAGTAGGATGGTCCCCCCTTCCTCCTCTGAGGTGCATCAACTGGTTTTCAGTACATTTATCTTAAGCCATCCTTTTAAATAGAGTAGAATACATAGAGAGAATGGGTTCAGAAAATAGCGATCAATTAAAAATGCCATCTATGCATCTTCGTCTCAATTTCAGCACAAACTCGTAGATTTAAAAATACTCTGATCTTGTAGATTATTTAGGTACATTTTATGGTTAGGAACATATGTATGAATCATTTTTAAAAAAATGTTTGGAGAGCCTTTGCGCACAAAATACATTGATAAATAAAAAATAGTAATTTGATTCATCCTAAAAGTTGTCATATTCATGGTCAATCCATTAAATATTTGAAGATTGAATTCATTTTTAAAATAGGGGTTGAACAATAGTCCTATAAATCTACCCTAATTCTCTTATTAAAATAGGCTACATGTCCCAAATTATTGCACAATGTTAGCCTAATATGATCCACTAATGCTAGCGATATTTAAAACAGAGAAAAGCCCGGGCATAGGCTATAACTAAAACATTCTAAAGCACATACATCAAGCAGTTTCAGTCCTACAGCAGCCTATAGCTTGAGTGTCCAAATTTCATCCGCTTAAATTATGAGGGCATACAATTAAAATTCAGAATAACAGCACAGCTATTTATATCCTATTTTACTGTGGAAAAAGGGCCGTAATACATGCCATGGTGATATGATTTTCAGTTTGCTTACATATGGCTGGTTTCACATTTTCTCCAGGGATCATAAGGAAATATAATCTAAAACAATTACTATGTGTATTTACAATCCCTTTCTCCAAACGGATTATTAATTTACCTAGCTCTTATCAATAGGGCTTATCCATTTATAAGTTACAGTGCATCGGGAATGCTGTTATTTCTATCAGAAAAAAAATTAAGTAGATGCTTTTTCCACTTGGAACCGGCACGTTCGCTCAACCTTATTCATGGTTTCCTCGCGCGTAAAGGTGGTGGAATTGAGGGAATTAAGTAGCAGTAGACACCTCCGCCATGCCATCATTTATTCAATCTCCATCCTTCCTAACAAATAGGATGAATAGCTGGTTATTCTCATGCTTAAGTTCAAGGTCAGGATACGCATAAAGAGAACTAGATAAAAAGGGAATACGGCTCCATTTACACATGCTTAACTTGGGTCGGAATCAGGGCCTTAGTAAATAAATAGCAACCTTTAACAGGCGTATGGACAACGCTGCATTGACAGGAAACAAAATGGCTTTTTTTATATCTCCCTGCTCTGTCTTTATACCTTCTCGCAAAACTTTTGATCAACGTCCCCTTGGGCAAAGGGGGGTTTGAGGTGTTGTCATGCAGCCGGAGTATCAAGTCTCTCCTTGCCCCCACTATTACACAACAGCAACTTTGAAACGAGAGAGAGAGAGAGAGAGAGAGAGAGAGAGAGAGAGAGAGAGAGAGAGAGAGAGAGAGAGAGAGAGAGAGAGAGAGAGAGAGAGAGAGAGAGACCTGTGGCTGACAATAATTGCCTGTCCACAAAGAAGGTCGTTTTCAGACGGGGGGGTGTAAAAAAAGTCATTAGTCCGGGGCCTTCTGTCAGCCCCTATGCTGATCAGTTCTCTTGGATTGAGCCGGCAGAGTAACATACGTCAATCACAGTTACAGCGGTCGGAGTGGATCTCAAAAGAATACCTATTTGAGGCCTTTCAGATTAAAATTTGAGGCCCAGGACAAACTGATACAATGTAAGATTATTATTGGTCGAACGAGGAACCAGGGAGCGAGGTCTCATTTGTAGCGGTGCAGAGAGCGAAGGCATTAGAGTGAAGCGACCAGACAGAATTTAAAACAGAGAACCAGAGAACCAGAATTAGAGAGAATTATCCAGAAAAAGAGAGAAGAAGCCAGCAGACAAGCAATGGTGCTGCTATTAAGACTTCCATCTCTCCACACAATGGAATCTCCACTGCAGTAGAAGTCTCTCTCCTCTCTCCAATTTCAATTCCCATCACTTTTTCGTTATCAGCCGCACCACACAGCTTTGTCCTCTTGGTTGATATTGTCCCTGAAAGGCGTGTGTTGTCTCTTCGTCTAGAGCCTGTTCATTGTTATGATATCAGTTAGGCTGTAAGTAACTCTCCCTATATCATATACTGTAGCTACATGCGCCTTCACAACATTATAGACAAAAAAAACTTGTGTAGTTGATGATATTGTACTCAGCAATTATACCTGGCCTACGTCTGGGTTCTTGCCCAGACTCTGAAATTACACAGGCATGAATAATAGGTACAGCACAGTCCCACTTCAGAAGTGAAATGTCATGCAGGTAGTGTAGTGCCACAGAGACAACCTTTCCATTTTAATACTGTATGCTCCATTGGCGGCTCCATTATGCTAATGTTTAAGGCGATGCTGTTGAAATGATTCGTTAACATAATAGCGGGGAGCTAATTGGGCGAATTCCACGCCAGATTACTGGGAGTGGTAAATCACCTGCCATAACCTCCCAGTCATATGTGGCCACACACACACAAACACACACACACACACACACACACACACACACACACACACACACACACACACACACACACAAACAAACACTTGCACGTACACAAACAAATGCATGCAGGCCCCCCCACACACACTAGCATATGCATGCATGCAAGCACGCATACATACACACAATACAGAGTTTAAATTAGAGTTCTACTTGTGGTTACCCGAATCACTCACTCTGGCTGGGTTGTAGCATAGCGAGGTAGCCTGCTCACAGTACAGAGACAACGTGAGAACAGAAGTGGCTGTGAAGGGAGGAAGTACATCTGAATACTGAGTCAAAGCCTGTTGTGTAGCTCAATCACATGGAAACCTAAGCAAATCTGACCTGACACTTTCAGATAACTTTTTACCTCGTTGACACCGTAATCACAGAACAATCTAACAATCTCAAGGTTTAAAAACAGTTTATCTTCATCAAAGGTGTTAATAATTTTAGACGCCACTGTATGCTAATGTAACATTATCTATTTAACTCACTGTAGTATTTCAACATGAAATCCCATCACAATTATGGAGCTGGAGACTGTTCAAATGACTAATAGGCATCTTTCATCTGAGGCTCTCAAGAGTCAAGGGTGTCAATCATTTCGGAACCGCTGTATATCCTCTCATTGCTGTGCCTTCCATGTTGTGTGGAGACGAGCCCATTGAGTTAACCAACTCCCCCCAGTATGTCTTCCCTGTAATCAGAAGGCAGTCATGTGTTAACCCAGGTCTGATAAACTGTAATGCACAAAGGGACAGGTTGGCCAATATGTTTTTCATATGTGCTACATTTGCAGCTGCGTGTGTGTACAGTAACTGTCTATGAATATATGGGTGTGTATACACGAGTGCGCATTCATGCATGTACGTGTGTGTGTGTTCGTGGGTATGTCTGTGCGTGTGTGTATGGATTAAGAAATGATTAATGCCAGTAGACACTGAATCCTGTAATTGAAAATCCTTGTCGCAAGGTATCCTTTGTTGACTCTGCTGCTCTACTATGTTGATGTACAGTATTGTCTTTGAAGAATCAGAATGCATTCCGCCATAATCAAACAAGAAAACGGTCACCCAGAGGCGACGCTCCTAGTAGCCGGGGACTTTAATGCAAGGAAACTTAAATCAGTTTTACCTAATTTCTATCAACATGTTAAATGTGCAACCAGAGGGAAAAGAACTCTGGACCACCTATACTCCACACACAGAGATGCATTCAAAGCTCTCCTTTGCCCTCCATTTGGCAAATCTGACCATAATTCTATCCTCCTGATTCCTGCTTACAAGCAAAAATTAAAGCAGGAAGCACCAGTGACTAGATCAATAAAAAAGTGGTCAGATGAAGCAGATGCTAAACTACAGAACAGTTTTTCTAGCACAGACTGGAATATGTTCCGGAATTCCTCCAATGGCATTGAGGAGTACACCACATCTGTCATTGGCTTCATCAATAAGTGCATCGATGACGTCGTCCCCACAGTGACCATACATACATACCCCAACCAGAAACCATGGATTACAGGCAGCATTCGCACTGAGCTAAAGGCTAGAGCTACCGCTTTCAAGGAGCTTGAATCTAACCCAGAAGCTTCTAAGAAATCCCGCTATGCCCTACGAAGAACCATCAAACAGGCAAAGCATCAATACAGGACTAAGATCGAGTCGTACTACACCGGCTCTGAAGCTCGTCGGATGTGGCAGGGCCTGCAAACAATTACAGTCTACAAAGGGAAGCACAGCCAAGAGCTGCCCAGTGACATGAGCCTACCGGATGAGCTAAACTACTTCTCTGCTCACTTCGAGGCAAATAGCACTGAAACATGAATGCGAGCACCAGCTGTACAGGAAGACTGTGTGATCACGATCGCCAGAGCCGTTGTGAGTAAGCCCTTTAGACAGGTCAACTTTCACAAGGCCGCAGGGCCAGACTGATAACCAGGACATGTACTGCGAGCATGCTCTTACCAACTAGCAAGTGTCTTCACTGACATTTTCAACCTCTCCCAGTCCGAGTCTGTAATACCAACATGTTAAGCAGACCACCATAGTGCCTGTGCCCAAGAACACTAAGGTAACCTGCCTAAATGACTACCGACCAGTAGCACTCACGGCTGTAGCCATGAAGTGCTTTGAAAGGCTGGTCATGGCTCAGATCAACACCATCATCCCAGAAACCCTAGACCCGCTCCAATTTGCATACCGCCCCAACAGATCCACAGATGATGCAGTCTCTATTGCACTCCACAATGCCCTTTCCCACCTGGACAAAAGGAACACCTATGTCAGAATGCTATTCATAGACTACAGTTCAGTGTTCAACACCATAGTGCCCTCAAAGCTCATCAATAAGCTAAGGACCCTGGGACTAAACACCTCCCTCTGCAACTGGATCCTGGACTTCCTGACTGGCCGCCCCCAGGTGGTAAGGGTAGGTAACAACACATCCGCCAAGCTGATCCACAACACAGGGGCCCCTCAGGGGTGCGTGTTCAGCCCCCTCCTGTACTCCCTGTTCAATCATGACTGCACAGCCAGTTACGACCCCAACACCATCATTAAATTTGCCGATGACACAACAGTTGTAGGCCTGATCACCGACAACAACGAGACAGCCTACAGGGAGGAGGTCAGAGTCCTGGCCGTGTGGTGCCAGGACAACAACCTCTCCCTCAACGTGATCAAGACAAAGGAGATGATTGTGGACTACAGGAAAAAGAGGACCAAGCACGCCCCTATTCTCATTGACGGGGCTGCAGTGGAGCAGGTTGAGAGCTTCAAGTTCCTTGGTGTCTACATCACCAACAAATTAATGTGATCCAAGCACACCATGACAGTCGTGAAGCGGGCACGATAAAACCTATTCCCCCTCAGAAGACTGAAAAAATTTGGCATGGGTCCTCAGATCCTCAAAAAGTTCTACAGCTGCACCATCGAGAGCATCCTGACTGTTTGCATCACTGCCTGGTATGACAACTGCACGTCCTCCGACTGCAAGGTGCTACAGAGGGTAGTGCGTACGGCCCAGTACATCACTGGGGCCAAGCTTCCTGCCATCCAGAACCTCTATACCAGGCGGTGTCAGAGGAAGGCCCTAAAAATTGTCAAAGACACCAGCCACCCTAGTCATAGACTGTTCTCTCTGCTACCCCATGGCAAGCAGTAGCAGGGCACCAAGTCTAGGTCCAAGAGGCTTCTAAATAGCTTCTACCCCCAAGCCATAAGACTCCTGAACATCTAGTCAAATGGCTACCCAGACTATACGCATTGCGTATAGTCTGGGTAGCAAGAAGCTATGCGGGCAAGTAATTGGGAAAATATATTTTGTGTTTGGAATATGTAGACTGGTAATTTGGCAGTAGGACAGGTATTTGGCAGTACTCTGAAATATACTTCATTATTGGACAATCATTTTGATGCTGTCGATCAATTGCATGTCTCTCTGTGGTCAGTCTCTCTGGTCTTTACATCTGTGGTATGCTTTCTGCTTGAGTTAGTGGGAGTAGTCAAATGTCAATCAAAGCCATTTACGCCCATTGGGTTCTGCGAATTATGAGACTCCGTGCCCAAGATGTGGGTGAATCTGTTCCTTGATCGACGGTAAGGGACATGTATGTAATCTATTAATGCGGTACACTGTAGCGTGATACAATTCCAGACAGTGGTCACCTTATGGAATGTCTTGCATGTTAATGTCAAAGCCACCATCTCCACTAACCGCCAAACCCTAAATAGACCCTTTATTGAGCCAAACCCCCATTGATAATCATCAATATGCATATATTCCATTCTATTCACACATCTATGCGGGTACTGTAGATCTAATGCCAGTCAATCCATATACTTTTGGTCTGTCCAGCTTTACCCACCATGTCAAGTCATGAATAGGCCATTGTATTCCGTTTCTGGGGCTACAAAAACACACATCAGACCGTAGGAAGTCCATTTATCGACATAACTCATGTACACAAAAGGAGTCATTCAGTGTTTCCCACATAGTCATCATGTGACATCTGATATTCCAGAGACCACCTAGGTCCCTTATTGAATCGATATTGCCTTGTAATGAACTCTGAAAGATTGAGTGTGGGAAGCCAATTTGCAATGTCAATGCCTACTATAGCTAACACATTCTACTTGTATTATCATCAGTGGTGGCAAAAGTACCAAATTGTCATACTTGAGCGAAAGTAAAAATACCTTAATAGAAAATGACTCAAGTTAAAGTGAATGTCACCCAAAAAATACTACTTGAGTAAAAATCAAAGTATTTGGTTTTAAATATACTTACAGTTGAAGTAGGAAGTTTACATACACTTAGCTTGGAGTCAATAAAACTTGTTTTTACACCACTCCACAAATTTCTTGTTAACAAACTATAGTTTTGGCAGTCGGTTAGGACATCTACTTTGTGCATGACACAAGTCATTTTTCCAACAATTGTTTACAGACAGATTATTTCACTTATAATTCACTGTATCACAATTCCAGTGGGTCAGAAGTTTACATAGAGTAAGTTGACTGTGCCTTTAAACAGCTTGGAAAATACCATCAAATTATGTCATGGCTTTAGAAGCTTCTGATAGGCTAATTTACATCATTTGAATCAGTTGGAGGTGTACCTGTGGATGTATTTTAACCTCTCTGGGCCAGTGGGACGCTTGCGTCCCACCTACTCAACAGCCAGTGTAATCCCGTGGCGTGATATTCAAATACCTTAGAAATGCTATTACTTCAATTTCTCAAACATATTACTATTTTACACCATTTTAAAGACAAGACTCTCGTTAATCTAACCACACTGTCCGATTTGATCCCCTGTTTTGGTTAGAGATGATCAAGAAGGCCAAGAAAAAGTCAGAGAGAGCGCTTCCTGTTTAGAATCTTCTCAGATTTTGGCCTGCCAAATGAGTTCTGTTATACTCACAGACACCATTCAAACAGTTTTAGAAACTTTAGGGTGTTTTCCATCCAAATCAAACAATTATATGCATATTATAGTTACTGGGCAGGAGTAGTAACCAGATTAAATCGGGTACGTTTTTTATCCGGCCGTGCAAATACTGCCCCCTATCCCCAACAGGTTTTAAGGCCTACTTTCAAACTCAGTGCCTCTTTGCTTGACATCATGGGAAAATCAAAAGAAATCAGCCAAGACCTCAGAAAAAAAATTGTAGACCTCCACACGTCTGTTTCATCCTTGGGAGCAATTTCCAAACGCCTGAAGGTACCACGTTCATCTGTACAAACAATAGTATGCAAGTATAAACACCACCCAGCCGTCATACCGCTCAGGAAGGAGAGGGGTTCTGTCTCCTAGAGATGAACGTACTTTGGTGCGAAAAGTGCAAATCAATCCCAGAACAACAGCAAAGGACCTTGTGAAGATGCTGGAGGAAACAGGTACAAAGTATCTATATCCACAGTAAAACAAGTCCTATATCGACATGACCTGAAAGGCCACTCAGCAAGGAAGAAGCCACTGCTCCAAAACCGCCATAAAAAAGCCAGACTATGGTTTGCAACTGTACATGGGGGCAAAGATCATACTTTTGGAGAAATGTCCTCTGGTCTGATGAAACAAAAATATAACTTTTTGGCCATAATGACCATCTTTATGTTTGGAGAAAGGGGGAGGCTTGCAAGCCGAAGAACACCATCCCAACCGTGAAGCATGGGAGTGGCAGCATCATGTTTTGGGGGTGCTTTGCTGCAGGAGGGACTGGTGCACTTCACAAAATAGATGGCATCATGAGGTAGGAAAATGATGTGGATATATTGAAGCAACATATCAAGACATCAGTCAGGAAGTTAAAGCTTGGTCGTAAATGTGTCTTCCAAATGGACAATGACCCCAAGCATACTTCCAAAGTTGTGGCAAAATGTCTTAAGGACAACATAGTCAAGGTATTGGAGTGGCCATCACAAAGCCCTGACCTCAATCCTATAGAAAATGTGTGGGCAGAACTGAAAAAGCGTGTGCTCTGTCAGGAGCACCCCAGCTCTGTCAGGAGGAATGGGCCAAAATTCACCCAGCTTATTGTGGGAAGCTTTTGGAAGGCTACCCGAAATGTTTGACCCAAGTTAAACAATTTAAAGGCAATGCTACCAAATTCTAAGTGGGTGTATGTAAACTTCTGACCCACTGGGAATGTGATGAAAGAAATAAAAGCTGAAATAAATAATTATCTACTATTATTTTGAAATTTCACATTCTTAAAATGAAGAGGTGATCCTAACTGACCTAAAACAGGGATACTGGGATTAAATGTCAGGAATTGTGAAAAACTGAGTTTAAATGTATTTGGCTAAGGTGTATGTAAACTTCCGACTTCAACTGTAAGTATCAAAAGTAAATGTAATTGCTAAAATATACTTAAGTATCAAAATTAAATAATTTCAAAGTCCTTATATTAAGCAAACCAGACGGCACAATGTTAGTGTTTTTTGAAATGTATTTACAGATAGCCAGGTGCACATTACTACACTCAGACATCATTTACAAAAGATGCATTTGTGCTAAGTGATTCCGGTGGATCAGAGGCAGTAGAGATGACCAGGGATGTTCTCTTGATAAGTGTGTGGACCATTTCTGTCCTGCTAAGCATTCAAATGTAACAAGTAATTTTGTGTGTCAGGGGAAATGTATGGAGTAAGAAGTACATTATATTCTTTAGGAATGTAGTGAACTCGTAAAAATATAAATAGTAAAGTAAAGGACAGATACCCCCAAAAACGACTTGTACTTTTTTACGTACCCTTTTCCTGCAGTCAAATGACCTAGTGGCCTCATGGGTGGAATGTTATTCATACAAAATAAACGCTGGTGTTTCTATGTCAAACCGTTTTATTATATTTCAGTCTTCTGTGATGTATATAAAGTGTAATTGTCACGGCTGTTCGAAGGAGCGGACCAAAATGCAGTGTGTTCGTAGTTCCACATATTTATTAAAAGTGAAACTGAATGCAATACACTTAAATACTTGAATATACAAAAACAACAAACCGTTACGCAGAGAGGGAAAACACACTACTCAAAAGATAATAACCCACAAACAAATGAGAAAAACCCCTACTTAAATATGATCTCTAATTAGAGGCAATGAGGATCAGCTGCCTCCAATTAGAGATCAATCCCAACAGAAATAGACAAACTAGAACTTAAACATAGAAATAGAAAACATAGAACAACCCAAAACACCCCCTGTCACGCCCTGCCCTACTCTACTATAGAAAATGACATCTTACTAGGGTCAGGACGTGACAGTAATATTGGGATGCGAACTCGAAATTCAATATATTTCGACTCTACAGTATATCTGACATGGTGCATGTGTTTTCTTTTTTGTAAGCCCATAACCATGTGTGTGAGGTGTATACATTTGACCAAGATCAAGAAACACTCTGTGTGACCCTAATTTAGCCCACTGCAGTATAAGGTTTTAAGTACTTCACCACTGATCATCATCAACAGGTTGCCTGGTTTCATTTTGTCGACTGGTGTCTATGTAATCTTGTCTCATAGCGTGAATGTAAATATGTACTGTATTGCTTTTTCTCAAGCAAGGGTGGCTTACAATTGGCAATTGAAAAGAGGAGTTTTCGACAGATCAAACTTATCAACAGAGATATTCATGAGGTCTCACAGTGATTTTCAGTGCAGTCCTTACTATTCATAATATAATGCTTAATCTTGATACTAGACAAATTGATGGCACATTTATTTATGACTTAGTCAACTCAGTGGGTTGCATTTGAATGTTCCATTGTTCCAGACTTGTAACAGCATATCAAGACATAGCATTTCATTGTAGTCTTCCACAGACTCGTTATGAGGATGTGTGGGCAAATACTGTATTTTGGACTTGTTGGGTTTGGAATATTTAGTCATTTGGCTGTAGGGGGAATTTGGCATGCCTCCAAAGTCACTTTCTTTATTGGACAATAATTTTGATGCCGTCGACCAACCGCATGTGTGTTGTCAGCCCCTCTAGTCTGAAAATGTATGATATGCCTTGTGTCTGAGTTAATGGGAGTTGTCAATCAAACTGTGGCTCAGTTGGTAGAGCATGGTGTTTGCAACGCCAGCATGGTGTGTGCAACGCCAGGGTTGTGGGTTCGCTTCCCACGGGGGGCCAGTATAAAAAGAATGCATGAAATGTATGCATTCACTACTGTAAGTCGCTCTGGATAAGAGCGTCTGCTAAAATGACTAAAATGTAAAAAAAAAAAATCATATTTGTAATCTTTGGTTGGACTGAGACACGAAAGGAAAGTGCCCACACAGCATTGTAAAACAATATTATTCTGATTAGATTACAGGGGAAGGATTATAATGAGTTATTTTGCTGACCTCAAGACCCAGATAGTGACTTTTAACCATTTTAGTTGTATGTCACTAAAGCTGACATTAGTTATATGTCACAAGGATAACAGCAGAAATCTGGTGATAGGGAGGAGGTGGGGATGTATTGGGGGCATTCAACACCGAGTGGAAAACTCACAAAATGTGGTTTCCCACTCGATGTTGCATGCCCCAAATACACCCCCACCTCCTCCCTAGCACCAAATGTGTCCTGTTATTCTTCAAGCCGTAGCAGTGCCATGATCATGTGTGGCTCAGGTGGTAGACCATGGCACTCGCAACATCAGGACTGTGGGTTTGATTTGCGCTGGGGTTTCCCATACAATAAATGTATTCATACATACTCTCACTTTGGATAAAAGTGTCTGCTAAAATGACATGTAATTGAACTACAGGTGAGGTGACGTATAACTACTATGGTTAAATGTCAACATTCTGACATATTTCTAATGATATGTCTGTATTTTAATACTTCTGTTCTGTCTCAGATGACACAGGTGGGTTTGTGTCTGTAATGTGCTTCCGAAGGCTCACAAAAATATATGAACTATGCCTCGTAATTTTGCTTGTGTGGACCTGCTTGTGAGTACATACAGTAGAGCACTCTGCAGCCCTTTCTCCAATGCAATTTGAACTAGTTTAACTCAAGTGTATCTATAATTGGTTCAGTAGCTGATTTTACCATTTTACATGCTGTTTTGCAATTAACTTATTTTTTAAATGTCCCATTGAAAATGCTTTGACAATTTTGGGCCCCTACTCTCCCAAACTGACTATAATTAATTTCCTCTAAACTCAATTTTCATAACTACAATATGCTGGGAAAACCAAATTGCAATGTTGATTTCTAATTTATTTCCCCTCCAAATTGTGTGCAGGGAGACGTTGATGTATTATCAGCAATCCATTAACTAAGTTTCTAATAAGACACCTAATCCAAGGGCATAAGGAGACTTCCGATAATGAAAGTGATTTAATGTCACTGTATAGACCTGTATATATCCCAGACAATGTGTAGAAAACTAAATAAATCATAGGGAATTGCATTATTTTGGATTGAAATGTACTTAAATGCAAAATTAATTTAAATACATGCCTTCTTTGTTTCCAAAACTCTACGGAAACATGTTGGAATTACACGGAGAGAGAACTGCGTCAACACAAATCAATGACAGCTAATTAAATGGTGAGGACAGAGTAAACAATGTATTGGACCACACCTTTAATGGTGACTGGCATATATTCTGCTGTCCAGGCCAATAGTCCCAACAGTGAACAACGGACTCACTATATTCTCTAACTTTTGTTCTATTGGATTGTGGATATGTTCATTTTATTGGTTGCCTTAAAGGGACATTTTTCTAAATCATCTCCTGCACCACCCCAACATCAAGATATGTGAAAATGGCTCTATTTTATGTTTGTAGTAAAAAGATATAGGAAGATAAGTGTTTCCAATTACTTCATCAACCAAATAGTTGACAATTAGTAGGCAATTACCTGCAATTGCCTACTCATAATTGGTTAAAATCACATGATGCACACCGATCATGTAGTTGGAAACACTTATCTTCTGTTATCTTTTTTATTACAAAACATAGAAAAACACGCCATTTTCACATATGTTGATGTTGGGGTGGTGTTGGAGATGAATATTAAGTTGAAACATTTCCCTATCACGGAATACATCAGTACAGTATTCCTTATGGTAGGAAAAAATAAATTAACAACTTAATGAAAGGTGATTGAGAAAGACTTATGTTTAACATCGAAAATTATTGAAATAAATCTTACTTTTCTTGACCAGTTTAGGTGCTTTGCCATCTTGTCCAAGGCACACAACTGCTCTACTTTATAAAACTACATTTGAAGTTGATAGTTTACATTCACTTAGGTTGGAGACATTAAAACTCATTTTTCAACCACTCCACAAATTTCTTGTTAACAAACTATAGTTTTGGCAAGTCGGTAAGGACATCTACTTTGTGCATGACACAAGTCATTTTTCCAACAATTGTTTACAGACAGATTATTTCAATTATAATTCACTGTATCACAATTCCAGTGTGTCAGAAGTTTACATACACTAAGTTGACTGTGCCTTTAAACAGCTTGGAAAAATCCAGAAAACGATGTCATGCCTTTAGAAGCTTTTGATAGGCTTGTTGACATCATTTGAGTCAATTGGTGTACCTGTGGATGTATTTCAAGGTCTAACTTCAAACTCAGTGCCTCTTTGCTTGACATCATGCGAAAATCAAAAGAAATCAGCCAAGACCTCAGAAAAAAGATTGTAGACCTCCACAAGTCTGGTTCATCCTTGGGAGCAATTTCCAAATGCCTGAAGGCACCACGTTCATCTGTACAAACAATAGCACACAAGTATAAACACCATGGGACCACGCAGCCGTCATACTGCTCAGGAAGGAGACGCGTTCTGTCTCCTAGAGATGAACGTACTTTGGTGCGAAAAGTGCAAAGAAATCCCAGAACAACAGCAAAGGACCTTGTGAAGATGCTGGAGGAAACAGTTACAAAAGTATCTATATCCACAGTAAAATGAGTCCTATATCGGCATAACCTGAAAGGCTGCACAGCAAGGAAGAAACCACTGCTCCAAAACCGCCATAAAAAGCCAGACTACTGTTTGCAACTGCACATGGGGACAAAGATTGTACTTTTTGGAGAAATGTCCTCTGGTCTGATGAAACAAAAATATAACTTTTTGGCCATAATGACATTGTGTTTGGAGGAAAAAGGGGGAGGCTTGCAAGCCGAAGACCACCATCCCAACTGTGAAGCACGGGGGTGGCAGCATCATGTTGTGGGGGTGCTTTGCTGCAGGAGGGACTGGTGCACTTGTATGTAAACTTCCGACTTCAACTGTAGATTATTATGCTTCATATTCTTCTTATCCTTCCACTATATTGCTATTCCAGGCCTTCTATCCTGAATGGGCACACCATCAATGATGTGTCTTCTGAAGTGTGGTGAGTAAATGCTAATGGTTCATCGTATGCATAAATAATAGAGCAGTGTGAAAAGGCAAAAAGTATCTAATTAACCTAAAACGTTGAAATTGCCTCTTACTGTCCTACATATCGTTAAGAGCAAATTTGCATATTTTAAATTCAGTTTGGGCGAGTACACTAACTTCACTAACACCTACGGATCTAGCATCAGTCAAGCTATGGGACTTTCATTATTATTATATAGCTCAGTTATTCCTAGAAGGCTGCCTCTGGATAGAGAAGCGTACAGTATCCTGGGAAAGTGCCACTGCATGAGTTGCTGGCCAGGAACTACTGTATCTGGCTACAGGCTGAGGTAGTGTTTTAATTGGTTAACTGCCATGTAGTATGTTTTGCATACGTCAATGCTCTTCCACGTTTACACGGAGGGGAAAACATGTTTTCTATTCCGTTTGCTGTCAGCCAAAACATGTTTCTCCCTCTCTATAGCAGATTATTAACATAAACATGACATACATATGGGTCTTTGAACAAATCACTGCGTCTCTGAACATATTTCCCCTTAGAAATAATGACTACATTTGTTTAATGATTTTACGTGATTGATGACCCTTGGTGTTTCCCAATGCTCTTCGTAGCAGTCAGACCATCGCAAAATGATATTGTATATTACTGTATCTTAGTCTATGGCGCTCTGACATTGCTCGTCCAAATATTTATATATTTTTAATTTCATTCCTTACTTTAGGTGTGTATTGTGTGTATTGTTGTAAAAATGTTAGATATTACTGCACTGTTGTCGCTATAAACACAAGCATTTCACTACACCCACAATAGTATCTGCTAAACACGTACAGATGAAGTCGGAAGTTTACATACACCTTAGCCAAATACATTTAAACTCAGTTTTTCACAATTTCTGACATTTAATCCTAGTAAAAATGCCCTGTCTTAGGTCAGTTAGGATCACCACTTTATTTTAACTATGTGAAATGTCAGAATAATAGTAGAGAGAATGATTTATTTCAGCTTTTATTTCTTTCATCACATTCCCAGTGGGTCCGAAGTTTACATACACTCAATTAGTATTTGGTAGCATTGCCTTTAAATTGTTTAACTTGGGTAAAGCATTTTGGGTAGCCTTCCACAAGCTTCCCACAATAAGTTAGGTGAATTCTGGCCCATTCCTCCTGACAGAGCTGGTGTAGGCCTCAGGTTTGTAGGCCTCCTTGCTTGCACAGACTTTTTCAGTTCTGCCCACAAATTTTCTATCGAATTGAGGTCAGGGCTTTGTGATGGTCACTCCAATACCTTGACTTTGTTGTCCTTAAGCCATTTTGCCACAACTTTGGAAGTATGCTTGAGGTCATTGTCGATTTGGAAGACCCATTTGCGACCAAGCTTTAACTTCCTGACTAATGTCTTGAGATGTTGCTTCAATATATCCACATAATTGACCTTCCTCATGATGCCATCTATTTTGTGAAGTGCACCAGACCCTCCTGCAGCAAAGCACCCCCAAAACATGATGCTGCCACCCTCGTGCTTCATAGTTGGGATGGTGTTCTTCGGCTTGCAAGCCTCCCCCTTTCTCCTCCAAACACAATGTCATTATGGCCAAACAGTTCTATTTTTGTTTCATCAGACCAGAGGACATTTCTGTAAAAAGTATGATCTTTGTCCCCATGTGCAGTTGCAAACCGTAGTCTGGCTTTTTTATTGCAGTTTTGGAGCAGTGGCTTCTTCCTTGCTGAGCGGCCTTTCAGGTTATGTCGATATAGGACTTGTTTTACTGTGGATATAGATACTTTTGTACCTGTTTCCTCCAGCATCTTCACAAGATCCTTTGCTGTTGTTCTGGGATTGATTTTCACTTTTCACACCAAAGTATGTTTATCTCTAGGAGACAGAACGCGTCTCCTTCCTGAGCAGTATGACGACTACGTGGTCCCATGGTGTTTATACTTGCATACTATTGTTTGTACAGATGAACGTGGTACCTTCAGGCATTTGGAAATTGCTCCCAAGGATGAACCAGACTTGTGGAGGTCACCAACTCTTTTTCTGAGGTCTTGGCTGAGTTCTTTTGATTTTCGCATGATGTCAAGCAAAGAGGCACTGAGTTTGAAGGTAGGCCTTGAAATACATCCACAGATGCACCTCCAATTGACTCAAATGATGTCAATTAGACTATCAGAAGCTTCTAAAGCCATGACATCATTTTATGGTATTTTCCAAGCTGTTTAAAGGCACAGTCAACTTAGTGTATGTAAACTTCTGACCCACTGGAATTGTGATACAGTGAAATAATCTGATTGTAAACAATTGTTGGAAAAATTACTTGTTTCATGCACAAAGTAGATTTCCTAACCGACTTCCCAAAACTATAGTTTGTAAACAAGATTTTTGTGGAGTGGTTGAAAAACAAGTTTTAATGACTCCAACCTAAGTGTATGTTAACTTCCGACTTCAACTGTATGTGACCAATAAAGTTTGATTTGATTTGAAAACAAGGATTTAGTATGAGGCTTGCTCTATCTTATTTGACATCGTCCAACTGAATCAACACTGTAGATACAGATGATTCATTCATACCCTTCAAATAGTCCCGTGTCAAACACATGCAAAAGTAGCCTGCACCATTGGTTGTCTGCGTGGTTTACAATGATTCTTTGTGCTTTATGATATGATTATGAAATGGCCCCCAGTCAGGCCCCGCCAACGAATCAGTATACATGTAAATTGCTGATGAGTTTGATTAGAATTATTGTAGCAACGATTATAATGCAATTAGCATAAGCCATTTAATGAGTGGCCACGATATTGCCACATTGTTTTATCAGCTGCGGCTTAACACTAGAACCACAGAGGCAGTCATTTTGACTGCATATTAATTTAAAATGGAAATATCCTTTTTAAAGTCAAGCCCCTCTCCGTCCTTGACTTTACCTAAATAAGTGTATTTAACAGACATATTCTATTTGAATTTTTTATAAAGACGTTTTGATTTCTATATAGTATTAGAAAGAGCAGATTCCACGTTTTCTAAAACAATTACCTTTGTTTTAGAATATCACGTTTTCCAAGACTAACCGCTGTTCCATGTGATCCACAAGTGTGAGCACACAGCAGCAGATAGCCTACAGTAACATAATGTCACGTCCTGACCATAGAAAGCTCTTATTTTCTATGTGAGAGTAGGTCAGGGCGTGACAGTTTTTTTTTCTAGTTATTATTTTCTATGTGGGGTTCTAGTTTAGTTTTTCTATGTTTGGTTGATTTGTATGATTCCCAATTAGAGGCAGCTGATAATCGTTGTCTCTAATTGGGGATCATACTTAAGTAGCTTGTTTTTCACTTGGGGGTTATGGGATATTATTTATGTGTAGTTGCATTGTAGTCACGGTTCGTTTATTCTTTATTTGTTTTGTATTTTTCTAAAGTTTCACTTTCTAATAAATTATGTGGAACGCTACTCACGCTGCACCTTGGTCCGATCATTATTATGATGAACGTGACACATAAGCTAATGAAAATGCTATTGTGTTCTTTGAATATGATTTTTTTTCATATTCTAATATTACCCAATACTTTTTCAAAAACACAATGAAAGGATATTTTTTTCTGATAGCAAATATAAAATGTATTTATTACTGTTAGAATGTTGCTGTCAAAATGGCTGCTCATTGATGTTCTAAGGGGTTAGCGAGGCCCGGCAGTGAAGTGTTTTAGTTAACGTTGCATAATTACGACACTGCATAGCGCCAAGAAAACTCTGGTCAACACTCTGTGGTGCAGCAGGCAAGAATCCTCAAGAAAGTGTGGGCGTTTCAAGGATAAACAAATGTGTAAGAGGATATGAAACAGGAGAATTTGAGTAGAAGACCGTATGTCTGTTTTGGGATATTTGGGCCAGTTTTACCGTAATGCCCGACTGTGGGTCCCAGTCATTGGCTCCTGAAGGATGTCAAGAATCCTAAGTAATAAACAGAGAGCTTAGTGCCACCCCGGCTTAATAAATGTCACTTTTGGAATCTTATTACTCCAAACAGCCCCGAAACGCATGATTAATGACACCCCTCTAATTATAGATGCAGTGTTGGAAGGCGTTTGATGATCTCATCTCCAGGAATATTTATAACATGTTATTGCCAGTAGTGTTCAGATAATTCCTTTACCGACCACCCCTCACCCTCATATATGGACACATACAAAAATGTAAAATGTGTTAATAGAATAAATCGAAAAAGGCAGCAGCATTAACTGGTGGAGATTCCATCATGGTGAGAAGAGACACTAAATATTAGGCGAGAAGGGACGTTAGGAGTTTATAGCCGTCTATGACAAGTCGTTCATCGTCGCCAGTTGGGTGGCTGAAGGGCAGACTCGTAAATGTTCCCAAATATATGTGACAAAAAAAACAGGTCATCCTTGGAGGGCGAGTCGAGCCCTCCAAGGATGAGCCATCACATGTCCTTAGCTAAAGCTCTGTGTTGACATTGCAGATTACCTACAGTATTAGGAGAGGGAGAGGCTATTGCTTGCCAATTGCTGTCACTGATTCTCTTAAATAAAATTACACATGATTGGCTGGACTGAGAAAGTGTTGTTTTAACACTGTATTCTCTTTCTACCCTTTCTCCAAACAGAGATTTGCATTCATGTATTCTTCTAACTATGTTTGATTCTTCAGATCTGCAACCTTAAAATGTTACTTTACTGTTTCTCAGACTTAAATGTGTCTTGAATATTCTGAGTACTTATTATACATTTGAAATCTGCGTAATTGAGATTTAAATGCAAGCTTTCCTCAGAGTTGACTCTAAAACCACACACACTGGATTGTGTGTTTGTGAAGTAATGGAGAGGTGGACTGCTTTGCATCCATCAACGTCAATAGATTCTGTCTCCTCTCTTCCTGTTATCAATCACACGGCTCCAGGAAAAATATTTCCGGCACAGCCAAGGGGGAATGAGTTTGAGAAAGAAATCCATGTAACATTTAAAGGTTGCTGGGCTCATTAATGTATAATGAGGTGTCCTGAATCTTGCTTAGTTGTAGTCCAGTGTTGATTACTGTCCAGGAGTAATGTGGCGCTAAGGGCAAAGTATCTTTGGACTGAGGGGCTCATTTTCTACAAGGAAGATAGTTAGGGGGTATGTTCCAATATTATCTCCTTTCTCCTGGATTGTGCACTCGTTCATTACTTATCACAAATCTAAAATCATTGGATTGGTGTAGGCATGGGTTAGTGGGAGTTTCAATCATATTTTTAAACCTGTAATATCCGTTAAAATCATTGGAGAGAAGTTCACACGGGATTAAAGAGAGATACTTGGGACAAAACCTAGGTCTCTGGACAGGAAAAGATTTGTCTGGCACCATTTGAGGATGCTCATGGGATAGGCCATAAGTGTTTGTCTTCTCAATCCTTTTAGCATATTTATTTTGTCCTAAAACTCCTATTCCCACCTCTACCAATTTAGAATTGCCCTGGAAGACTCCATAAATCTTGCATTTTTGGGCTTTCCATGAAAATGCGTACAGTACTTTAAAAATGGATAACGGTTCCTTGAAATTGAATTGATGCACGTGTATACTGTAAGTTGGTCATATCTCGAGGATGTTTCCATTGGCGTAATATTGTGTTTTTTCAACATACTATATGGACAATTTATTTTCATAATCAACCTTCCTGTGTGCTGTTGATTGCGAATTGAAATGATGTGAAATCTCCTTTAGTACCGGTCTCTTTTAGATGTGGTACTTTAGATGGCCTCCCAGCAACTCTCCATTTAATGCTATCGCCACTTGGTTCATTGACAATATCATTTCCAGTGGTGGTTCCCCTAGAGCAGTGGTTCCCAAACTTTTTATAGTCCCGTCCCCCTTCAAACATTCAACCTCCAGCTGCGTACTAGCACCAGGGTCAAGGCACTCTCAAATGTTGTTTTTTGCCATCCTTGTAAGCTTGCAACACACACACTATACGATACATTTATTAAACATGAGTGCGAGTTTTTGTCACAATCCGGCTTGTGGGAAGTGACAAAGAGCTCTTATAGGACCAGGGCACAAATAATAATATAATAATAATCAATAATTTAGCTCTTTATTTAGCCATATTACATATAAAACCTTATTTGTTCATAAAAAAATTGTGAATAACCCACCACAGGTTAATGAGAAGGGTGTGCTTGAAAGGATGCACATAACTCTGCAATTTTGGGTTGTGCTGGAGAGAGTCTCAGTCTGTTTCCACACACAGTCTGGGCCTGTACTTAGTTTTCATGCTAGTGAGGGCTGAGAATCCACTCTCACATTGGTACGTGATTGCAAAAGGCATCAGTGTCTTAACAGCTCAATTTGCCAAAGTAGGATACTCTGAGCGCTGCCCAATCCAGAAATCTGGCAGTGGAATTTCGATCAGGCTCTCTTGTTCAGATATCGGTAAGTGGACTGGAGGCAGGGCATGAAAGGGATAATGAATCCAGCTGTTTGTGGAAAGTACCTGCGTAATTGCGCACCCAACTCACTCAGGGGCTTCGCTATATCACATTTGACATTGTCCGTAAGCTTGAGTTCATTTGCACATAAAAAATCATACAGTGATGGAAAGACCTGTGTGTTGTCCTCCAACTTCTTCATCTTAGCCTCAATTTTGTACCGCACATTGAATATAGTTACGGAGAGTCACTGTAATCCTAGATTCAGATCATTCAGACGGGAAAAAACTGTGTCCAAAACATCTTTCAAGCTGTCAGGTATTCCCTTGGCAGCAAGAGCCTCTTGGTGGATGCTGCAGTGTACCCAAGTGGCGTCAGGAGCAACTGCTTGCATGCGTGTTACCACTCCACTATGTCTCCCAGTCATGGCTTTTGCGCCATCAGTACAGATACCAACACATCTTGACCACCAAAGTCCATTTGATGTCACAAAGCTGTCCAGCTATTCAAATATCCTCTCATGTTGTCCTGGTTTCCAGTGGTTTGCAGAAGAGAATGTCTTCCTTAATTGAACCCCCATAAACGTTACGGACATATACCAGGAGCTGTGCCAGGCCTGCCATGTCTGTTGACTCATCCAGCTGTAACGCATATAATTCACTAACTTGTATGTGAAGCAGTAATTGTTTCAAAGCATCTTCTGCCATGTCACTCATGCGTCGTGAAACAGTGTTGTTTGATGAAGTCATTGTCTGTAGAGTTTTTTGGGCCTTTTCCCCCAGCATTGTCCCAGCCATATCCGTGGCAGCAGGAATAATTAAGTCCTCCACAATAGTATGGGGCTTGCCTGTCCTAGCCACTCGGTAGCTCACCATATAAGACGCTTCTAGCCCCTTCTTATTAATCGTATCTGTTGCTTTTATACATGTCTTATTACTCGAAAGTCGTCTTTATTCTCGCTCAAAAAACTCCCGTGGTTTATTTTTCAAATTGTCATGTTTCGTTTCTAAATGTCTGGGCAAGAATGAAGGTTTCCCACGAGAGATTAATGGTTAATGTGATTGGATGTTAATTATTTGACTAGGCTACCTGTATTTGACATTGTGTTGTTATTTCACTGAACACTATTTCATTTTGGCAGTGAAACGAGGCTACTCGGGCGAGAAAATACCTCACCCAAATGTATGGCCCCGTTAGAAAATATAAATGTACTGTTTGAAAATGTGAAGAATTTATTTATTTTTGTTTATTTTTTGAAAATGTGAATCACATTTTTATTTAGCTCTGACGGCATTGCGTTCCCCAGTTTGGGAATACCTGCCCTGGAGAATTAGTCAGAATGTTAAAAAGCTTTCAAATGCAGCTATCAGCTGCTGAAACACAGACTGAAGGAAAGAATCCTCTAAGCGTTTCCGGTGTTGATATCGTTTTAATAACGCTTTCAAAGATGATGACAGTTCACACAGGCAATTAGTCTAGTTTTATCACGTTTTCTTTGATATACAACACTCTTAAAGATGGAACGTTGCATTGATAGGACTATTAGGCCTACATAGAACTTTATTTTATGAAAAGTGGTTTCTGTATTTATTGATGTTGTCATCTAGTGTGAGGCATAATGCTCAGAGTTTCCACATTATGCAACCATTTCATAGAGCTGATATTCCTTTACTTTCTCAAAGCTACGGAGTAAAGTGGACCTCTTTACTCTGGGTAGCGCTGTCCCAGATCAAATTGTTGGGATGAGAAGAACTGTGGAGGTAGAAAATTGGGTTTAGTTTTTTGATGTATGTGTAGGCAGATGCTACTGTTCTCAGTCTCAGCTCGTGGGGAAAAATCTGTCTTCAAACCCTGAACTAACCATGCTTTAATGAAGGCACATTAACAGTAGGTTGATGTCGAGGGAATATTGGCAATTGAGAGCATGTTTTACCTGACCTCATTTTATTTTATTTTATTTTACCTTTATTTAACTAGGCATGTCAGTTAAGAACAAATTCTTATTTTCAATGACTGCCTAGGAACAATGACGGCCACATAACAACAAAGTAGTCGATGTGGTGGGAGAACAAGACACACACATTGTGGAAGATGCAGGCATGGGAACAGAGGTGAATGATTTCTTGTTATTGTACAGGCCAATTGTTATTGGGACAGTGAACATAGCAGGGAAGCTACTCCCTATCTAATCCAACTACTGACAGAAGGAGAGATTTCAAATATGGACCGAGGTTAGTCCAGAATGAGCTCCCCTTTTTTGCTTCCCGTCGATGCTGTCAGGACTCCCAGACTCCAGAACCCGTCTGGGAGGGTTTTTAAGATATAACACAAAAAAATCGTGACAGCTATATGTTCCCCTCTTTCTCTTAAAAGTGACTTTAACACAGTTATAACTCATGAAAACTGCGTTTTCCCATTTGATCCATCACCATCTTATGCCCCTAATAGTGACATAGGCTTATCATTAGCTGCCTTATAACAAGTGCTGCATCATTCTTATGACATTGTTATCTATATTAATGGCTCCCTTGCTCTGGTGAAGTGGTAGCGGACATATGTCACTGGTCCTCAAAATGAAATTGGGTTGTCATTAAATCAAATTATTTATTTGTCACATGCTCCGTAAACAACAGGTGTAGACTATCATTGAAATGCTTACTTACGGGTCCTTCCCAACAATGCAGATAATGCATTAGCTGCCACGATGCCTTATAACAAGTGTCGCATCATTATTATGAAAGTGTTAGCTGGCTAGCTTCATGGCAGCCAAGTTGAGGTGAAGTGTTAGCTACTAGCTGAGTACAAAGCTAATGAAATGCACAGCATGGAGCCAGACTGTTCAGCTCTGGGCCTCATCGACAGGGAGAAGGAAGGAGAGTCTGGTCCCTGACACAATAACTCAGCGCCGTTTACCATCCGCCTCCGAATGAGGAGTAGAGGCAATAGGGGAGGCATAAATCTTGGCTGATATCTCCTAGATTGCATCCGAATGTCCCTTTAAACAACCGCCGTGGCTGCCACTGCGACACCATCAGAACGATCCATCGCCTTTGGCCTTGTACAATGAGTCTCTCCACTCCAATCACAGATAACAACAAAAACAAGGTGCCCCTGTGCAGAAAATGGGTATTGGCACTTTTCTTCTGTACTCGGAATAGCACGTCCTTTAGTGCACAAGGGAAAAAAGAGTACTTACACATTCGAGTGGGGTTTAGCTTGCGTTTGAATGTAATATCTATAAATGCAGAGAGCTATGTCGGAAGTGAGGTTTTTCAAGGTCAAGGAGAAAAGTGGAGCCACTTCAATCATGACTAGGCCTGTTGAAATGAACAAAGGGAAAAAGTATCGCGCACAATCTGTCAATTTATGAGCAGCCATGCCTTTGGACATCAAACAATAGAAGCAGTAAAGTAGGGATTATGTTACTCAAGGTGTTCGGTGAAACTGAGTAAATCATTTCTGTTCTTTTACTCCCCTTTTTTAAATTGATTGGTTGCGGACCATCCTTATTTTTTCTACTGTCCTGAAAGGTATATTACCAAAAACCGTCAAGTCAACTTAGCAAAGTCATCATTTGGATTTTCCTTTTTTGCTGAAATGGATAATACCACAACAAAGTATTATTATTTATTCATAAGCAGTTGTTGGCTGAGTTAACACTAAGAATGGGAAATTACTGTGCTGTTAAAAAATAAACTGTGTTGCAATTTAAGGAACACTAATTACAATTTTGGGAGTGGTTTGATCGTTAGCGCCGGCGAGGCGGCAATAAGACAAAGTTTTATTTCTTTCCTTATTCATGGCTGTTGGGAATGAAAGGGAAACCTATTAAAGCGGGTAAAATGCACACCGTCCGATCCTGGGGAAACTGACGAAGGCATGACCTTTCAATTCGGCAATAAAATCGGAATGTATTGCTGTGCAATGAGGAAATGTTTTTAATCATAACAAAGTTGCTGGGTTGAAAGTCAGTCCCAATGAGGTCGTTTGTGATTTATTATTTATGATGTAAACAATTATGTCCTCGCCATATGGTGTGGCATCTGCGAGGAATATGATATGGCGGCTAAAGTTATTGGATTGCACGACCTGTCACTGACTAATGCAATGTGAAATGTCATGTGACAGTGTTGAGTGGGCAATCAGTGTTAAATATAGGTTTGACATATAGTACATTATATAATAACATTAACCATTTAATGCCTAATAAGATTTTTTTCCCACTACACAGTTCCACAAACTGCATTGGACTGCGTTGTCTAAGTGTTGGGCAGCCTATGGACCTTTCAATTGATTGTTAGTTTCAAGGCCATGATCATAGTTTGGAATGTGAATGGAATAATAGCTAGATAGTTAGACAGGCGGACAGAAAGACAGGAAGGCAGGGAAGTGCACAGGCAGGCATTGGGACAGACAGGCATTTATTTATTTTTTATTAGAATCCCATTAGCCGACGCCAAAGGTCGACAGCTAGTTTCACTGGGGTCCGACACATAACGAAAAATAAATTAGACAAAATACTTTACAAGTTACATACATTTTAAAACATTAACATGTTGTGTGTGTGGGTGTGCATCTATCAGTTACACATACTTGTAAGTACGTATACAGTGCATTCGGAAATTATTGAGACCCCTTGACTTTTTCCACATTTTGTTACGTTAAAGCCTTATTATAAAATGTATTACATTGTTTTTTCATTCATCAATCTACACACAATACCCTATAATGACGAAGGAAAACAGGTTTCCAGAAAATTTTGCAAATGTATAACAATTTTAAACTCAAATATTACATTTACATAAGTATTCCTTTACTCAGTACTTTGTTGAAGCACTTCTTGGGAATGACACTACAAGCTTAGCACACCTTTATTTGGGGAGTTTCTCCCATTCTTCTCTGCAGATCCTCTCAAGCTCTGTCAGGTTGGATGGGGAGTGTCGCTGCACAGCTATTTTAAGGTCTCTCCAGAGATGTTCGATAGGGTTCAAGTCCGGTCTCTGGCTCAAGGATATTCAGAGAATTGTCCGGAAGCCACTCCTGCATTGTCTTGGCTGTGTGCTTAGGGTAGTTGTCCTGTCGGAAGGCGAACCTTCGCCCCAGTCTGAGGTCCAGAGTGCTCTGGAGCAGGTTTTCATCAAGGATCTCTCTGTACTTTGCTTCGTTCATCTTTCCCTCAATCCTGACTATTCTCCCAGTCCCTGCCTCTGAAAAACATCCCCACAGCATGATGCTGCCACCACCGTGCTTCACCGTAGGTATGGTGCCATTTTTCCTCCAGACGTGATGCTTGGTATTCAGGCCAAAGAGTTCAATCTTGATTTCCCCAGACCAGAGAATCTTGTTTTCATGGTCTGAGAGTCGTTTAGGTGCCTATTAGCAAACTCCAAGCGGGTTGTCATGCGCCTTTTACTGAGGAGTGGCTTCCGTCTGGCCACTCTACCATAAAGACCTGATTGTTGGAGTGCTACAGAGATAGTCTCCCATCTCCACAGAGGAACTCTGGAGCTCCGTCAGAGTGACCATCGGGTTCTTGGTCACCTCCCTGACCAATGCCCTTCTCCCCCGATTGCTCAGTTGTAGGAAGCTGTAGGAAGAGTCTTGGTGGGTCCACATTTTTTCCATTTAAGAATGATGGAGACCACTGTGTTCTTGGGGACCTTCAATGTTGCAGAAATGTTTTGGCACCCTTCCCCAGATCTCTGCCTCAACACGATCTTGTCTCTGAGCTCTATGGACAATTCCTTCAACCTCATGGTTTGGTTTTTGTTCTGACATGCACTGTCAACTGCAGGACCGTATATAGACAGGTGTGTGCCTTTCCAAATCATGTCCAATCAATTGCATTTACCACAGGTGGAAACCAATCAAGTCAAAAAACATCTCAAAGTTGATTAATGGAAACAGGATGCACCTGAGCTCAATTTCGAGTTTCATAGCAAATGGTGTGAATAATTATGTAAATATTTTTATTTTTAATACATTTGCAAACATTTCTAAAAACCTGTTTTTGCTTCATTATTCTGGAGTGTTGTGTGTAGATTGATGAGGGGGGAAAAAGTATTTTATCCATTTCAGAATAAGGCTGTAACGTAACAAAATGTGGAAAAAGTCAGGGAGTCTGAATACTTTCCGAATGCACTGTTCACAAACTAGCGCTACAGGAGATGGAAGTTCCATGCAGTTCCATGGAGTTCCTATCAATCATGGCTCTGTATAACACTGTACGTTTCCTTTATTTGACAGGCAGACATACAGGTATGTGGACAGACACGTAGGCATGCAGACAGGCTGGCATGCAGACAGACAGACAGACAGACAGACAGACAGACAGACAGACAGACAGACAGACAGACAGACAGACAGACAGACAGACAGACAGACAGACAGACAGACAGACAGACAGACAGACAGACAGACAGAGACACACAGACAGACAAACATGGGGACAGACAGAACAAACACAACAGCACAAACAAAAGAAAAATAACAGATGGAAAATAAGACGGAAAATAACAAACAGAAGATAACCTGTGCAAAACAGTTGTTGACTGATGATGATCCTTGATACAATCATTGAAAATGTCTTTGAGTGAGTTCAAAATAACCATTTCCCCACACATCTTGGGCCTTTACACCATGAACATGAGGTGAGTAGCAGACTTCTACAAGCCTTTGTATACCATTTCAAACCCTTCAGACTGGATGAGGAATCTTAGAATTTTGGAATGCTCAACACAGATCACATAATCAGAAATATGCCATGTGTACGCACATACTAATGTGTTTGTAAGTGGAGTGTCCCCATGTAGTTCGGCACAGCTGCAGAATAGCGGAATCCCACGTGGGATGCATGTACGTCTGTCCCCCCACCTCACATAGACAGCTGTGTGCCTACCGATGCCATGCCGCAGACCGTGTCAAACGCTCCCACAGCGCCATATGGCACAGGCTCCACCCTCTATATAGTCCTTCTAATTTGTATGAATCAAACTCATTTGACTCCCCATTTTGTCTCCAGACGAAATTGAGTATTCATAATTGTTTGTTAGAAATTAATTAGAGGCAAATTAAGGGCTAATTTTTCACATTCAGCAAATAATCTGGAACTGATATGGCTACAACTGATGGACTATAGTATAATTACAATTAGAATTTTGTGGGGAGATTAACCTTTGTGGGGAGATATCACCATTGTGGGGTTTAAATAGTATTTGTTAGCCGCGCTTGATTGAACTTGGCTGGTGCAATGGAGCCAATAGAATAGTCCCAAAAGTGCGAACCTTGCCATCTGGCCGGACAGGTTTTCAAATACTATGAAATAACGATTATTGACAGTGAAGGGTTCAGCCTAGAACATGAGGGAGGGGTGAACCTAAGTTAAGAAAAAGGAAGTTCAATCAGAGACATGAGGGGAGACTGCTGGGCGGGGACCAACCAGGGTTGAGAAAATGAACGTTTAAGGAAAGGGAAGCTCAATCAAAGATATGTCATGTTGAAGTGGTTTTTAAAAAACCATCTGTAAAAATATATATAAAAGAAAGAATATATCTTGATTACATAAGTATTCAACCCCCTGAGTCAAATCATGTTAGAATCACCTTTGGCAGCAATTACAGCTGTGAGTGAGGCTTTCTGCGTAAGAGCTTTCCACAGCTGGATTGAGCAACATTTGCCCATTATACTTTTCAAAATTCTTCAAGCACTGTCAAATTGGTTGTTGATCATTGCTAGACAACAATTTTCAGGTCTTGCCATAGATTTTAAAGCAGATTTAAGTCAAAACTGTAACTCCGCCACTCAGGAACATATACTGTCTTCTTGGTAAGCAACTCCAGTGTAGATTTGGCCTGTGTTTTAGGTTATTGTCCTGCTGAAAGATTAATTAATCTTCCAGTGTCTGGTGGAAAGCAGACTGAACCAGGTTTTCCTCTAGGATTTTGCCTGTGCTTAGCTCCATTCAGTTTCTTATTTATCCTGAAAAACTCCCCAGTCCTTAACGATTACAAACATACCCATAACATGATGCAGCCACCACTGCTTGAAAATATAGAGTGGTACTCAGTAATGTGTTGTATTGTATTTTCCCCAAACAGAGCACTTTGTATTCAGAACAAAAAGTTAATTGATTTGCCACATTTTTTGCAGTATTACTTTATTGCCTTGTTGCAAACAGTGTGGCGAAATCCTGAACGGAGCCTTCACAGTGCGCTGCCACTTTAAGAGCGCGTCAGCAGTCAGGAAAGAGAAGATGAAGATAGCTCTTCTAGATCTGGGTTGATGCTCTTGGTTGGCGTAGCAGTTTGACAGTGTGTGCAACTCTTTGCAGAATTGTTGTTCATTTTCAGCGTCCTTAGTTTGTAAAGTGTTTATGTCGATCAATGGTGTTACCGCTCTAGGTCGTGTTTGGAATCTTTTGTGACCTCTCCTGTCATTAATCACATGTATTAGTAACAACATTGTTGCAAATCTTTGACAAACAAACCAACAAACCATCAGGTGTATCAGACGGACAGACAGTGCAACTGCAAGTCTGAAGTCAACAGCTAAGATCTCCCCCACTCTCACTCTCTCACTCTCATTTTCCCTTTATCGCTCCAGTGCTTTACACTCCCTTTGATGTTCAGTGTCTCTGGACTATTATTGCCCTGCCGGACGTATATTTGATTTGACATTTTGTGTTCAAAGGAGTGCATTGGAGTTTGTTTGTTTATTATTTGGGATTATTGATTATACGGGATTGTTTTTTGTGTCGGACTATTGTGATTTGGCCGAGGAGACTAGGGACGTTTTAAGGCTTTCTATGTTTTGTCTATGAACACACAGCCACACATATTCATACACCCCTCACTCCTCCACTGGGAGTTAATACAGAATATTGAAAATTCTATAAGGTTTATGAATGGGTTCTTTCTTGTCAATTGTTCCTATGAAGTTGCCTTTGAATTGTTCTGCCATTATTCTTGTATGAGGTATTATTGGTTGGGTTACCCCTGTGCTGTGACGTGTGTTTTATATGGTGTTTTGTCTTATCCTTTTTGTCTTATCCTTTTTGTCTTATCCTTTATCCTTTTTCTCCACTGGCTATCTGGCTAACAAGCTACACTTCAGGTGGTCTCTTCTGCTGACGTGTGTGCGTCTGGTAGCGGGTCTCTATCTGTCCTACTCTTTTCCTTTCGGCAGGGATAATACCTGCCTGGCGCCCAAACAAAAATCTTTATCTTTACCTCTAACAATACCACTACAACAGGATGCATGTTTTGGAATATTTTTATTCTGCACTGGCTTCCTTCTTTTCACTTTGTCAATAAGGTTAGTATTGTGGAGTAACTGCAATATTCTTTATTTATCTTGGTTTCTCCTACCACTCCTATTAAACTCTGTTTTAAAGTCACCATTGGCCTCATTGTGAAATCCCTGAGTGGTTTCCTTCGTCTCTGGCAACTGAGTTAGGAAGGACACCTGTATCTTTGTAGTGACTGGGTATATTGATACACCATCCAAAATATAATTAATAAATTCACCATGCTTAAAAGGAATATTGAATGTCTTATTTTTATTTTTTATCCATCTACCAATAGGTGCCCTTCTTTGTGAGGCATTGGGACTTCCCTGGTCTTCGTGTGATTGAAATTCACTGCTCGGCTGAGGGACCTTACAGATAATTATGACTTGTTTCAAGAAACTAGGCGTATGCCGCACGTTACTACTTCACAGGAGTGGCATTTGAACGTGAACATGAGCAGAAATGCCTTCCGGAATGTGCCTTAATAACAAACTTGTATTCCACCCACAATTGTATGTGTGGGATACAAAGATGAGTTAGTAATTAAAAAATCAGAGTTCATGCAACTTATTATGTGACTTGTTAAGCAAATCTTTACTCCTGAACTTATTTAGGCTTGCCATTACAAAGGGGTTAAATACTTATTGACTCAAGTCATTTAAGCTTTTCATTTTTTATTAATTTGTAAACATTTCAAAAAACAATAATTCCACTTTCACATTATGGGGTACTAGGTGTAGGCCATTGACCCAAAAAATCTGCATTTAATACATTTTAAATTCAGACTGTAACACAACAAAATATGGGAAAAAATATACGGCGGTGAATACTTTCTGAATGCACTGTTGTTTAAGAAACTGATGACTGTCAATTGTCAAAACTGTCGAGACAGCCAAACTGAAGGGTGGGGAAAGGGTGTTGAGACTAATGTGATGTTCAAAACAACTAGGACCTCGGAAATCTCGGACATACAACTTCAGTGCATTCAAGACCTTGGAACTTGGAAAAAAAACGAGATGGAGTTGCACACACTGTCAAACTGCCACGCCAACCAAGAGCATCAACCCAGATCCAAAAGAGCTATCTTTATTTTCTCCTTCCTGACTGCTGATGCGCTCTTAAAGTGGCAGCGCACTGTGAAGGCTCCGTCTAGGATTTCGCCACAATGTTTGCAACAAGGCAGTAACGTAATACTGCAAAAAATGTGGCAAATCAATTAACTTTTTGTTCTGAATACAAAGTACTATGTTTGGGGCAAATCCAATACAACACATTACTGAGTACCACTCTATATTTTCAAGCAGTGGTGGCTGCATCATGTTATGGGTATGTTTGTAATCATTAAGGACTGGGGAGTTTTTCAGGATAAATAAGAAACTGAATGGAGCTAAGCACAGGCAAAATCCTAGAGGAAAACCTGGTTCAGTCTGCTTTCCACCATACACTGGAAGATTAGTTAATCTTTCAGCAGGACAATAACCTAAAACACAGGCCAAATCTACACTGGAGTTGCTTACCAAGAAGACATTATATGTTCCTGAGTGGCGGAGTTACAGTTTTGACTTAAATCTGCTTTAAATCTATGGCAAGACCTGAAAATTGTTGTCTAGCAATGATCAACAACCAATTTGACAGTGCTTGAAGAATTTTGAAAGTATAATGGGCAAATGTTGCACAATCCATCTGTGGAAAGCTCTTACCCAGAAAGCCTCACTCACAGCTGTAATCGCTGCCAAAGGTGATTCTAACATGATTTGACTCAGGGGGTTGAATACTTATGTAATCAAGATATATTCTTTCTTTTATATATTTTTTTTAGAAATGTTTTTTTTTAAACCACTTTAACATTACAGATCTTTGATTGAGCTTCCCTTTCCCTAAACATCCCTTTTCTCAACCCTGGTTGGTCCCCGCCCAGCAGTCTCCCCTCATGTCTCTGGTTGAACTTCCTTTTTCTTAACTTAGGTTCACCCCTCCCTCATGTTCTAGGCTGAACCCTTCACTGTCAATAATCGTTATGTCATAGTATTTGAAAACCTGTCCGGCCAGATGGCAAGGTTTACACTTTTGGGACTATTCTATTGACTCCATTGCACCAGCCAAGTTCAATCAAGCGCGGTTAACAAATACTATTCAAACCCCACAATGGTGATATCTCCCCACAAAATTATAATTGTAATTATACTATAGCATCATCCATCAGTTGTAGCCATATCAGTTCCAGATAATTTGCTAAATGTGAAAAATGAGCCCTTAATTTGCCTCTAATTAATTTCTAACAAAAAATTATGAATACTCAATTTCGTCTGGAGCCAAAATGGGGAGTCAAATGAGTCTGATTCATACAAATTAGCAGGACTATATAGAGGGTGGAGCCTGTGCCATATGGCGCTGTGGGAGCATTTGACACGGTCCGCGGCATGGCATCGGTAGGCACACAGCTGTCTAGGTGAGGTGGGGGGGCAGACGTACATGCATCCCCACGTGGGATTCTGCTATTCTGCAGCTGTACCGAACTACATGGGGACACTCCACTTACAAACACATTAGTATGTACGTACACATGGCATATTTCTGATTATGTGATCTGTGTTGAGCATTTCAAAATTCTGTGATTCCTCATCCACTCTGAAGGGTTTGAAATGATATACAAAGGCTTGTAGTAGTCTGCTACTCACCTCATGTTCATGGTGTAAAGGCCCAAGATGTGTGGGGAAATGGTTATTTTGAACTCACTCAAAGACATTTTCAATGATTGTATCAAGGATCATCATCAGTCAACAACTGTTTTGCACAAGTTATCTTCTGTTTGTTATTTTCCGTCTTATTTTCCGTCTGTTATTTTTATTTTGTTTGTGCTGTTGTGTTTGTTCTGTCTGTCTGTCCCCATGTTTGTCTGTCTGTCTGTTTCTGTCTGTCTGTCTCTGTCTGTCTGTCCCCATGTCTGTCTGTCTGTCTGTCTGTCTGTCTGTCTGTCTGTCTGTCTGTCTGTCTGTCTGTCTGTCTGTCTGTCTGTCTGTCTGTCTGTCTGTCTGTCTGTCTGTGTCTGTTTCTGTCTGTTTCTGTCTGTCTGTCTGCATGTCAGCCTTTCAGCATGCCTTCCTGTCTGTCCACATACTTGTCTGTCTGTCTGTCTGTCTGTCTGTCTGTCTGTCTGTCTGTCTGTCTGTCTGTCTGTCTGTCTGCATGTCAGCCTTTCAGCATGCCTTCCTGTCTGTCCACATACTTGTCTGTCTGTCTGTCTGGCTGTCTGCATGTCAGCCTTTCAGCATGCCTTCCTGTCTGTCCACATACTTGTCTGTCTGTCTGTCTGTCTGTCTGTCTGTCTGTCTGTCTGTCTGTCTGTCTGTCTGTCTGTCTGTCTGTCTGTCAGTCAAATTAAAGGAAACGTACAATATTATACAGAGCCGTGATTGCATGGAACTTCCTTCCATCTCATCTAGCGCAAGTGAACAGCAAACCTGGTTTCAAAAAAAGAATAAAGCAACACCTCATGGCACCACACCTCTCCCCATGTGACCTACTTTTTGTGTACAGCGTATTTGGAAATGATTCAGACCCCTTGACTTCTTCCAAATGTTGTTACGTTACAGCCTTATTCTGAAATGGTTAAAATACAGCGAAAACAGTTTTTTTTATACATTTTTGCAAATTGATAAAAAATAGAAAGTATTTACATAAGTATTCAGACCATTTGCTATGAATCTCAAAGTTGAGCTTAGGTGCATCCTGTTTCCATTGATCAACATTGAGATGTTTCTACAACATGATTGGAGTCCACCTGTGTTAAATGCAATTGATTGGACATGATTTGGTAAGGCACACACCTGTCTATATAAGGTCCTGCAGTTGACAGAGCAGAGAGACGAGTCAGGATTGAGGGAAAGATGAACCGAGCAAAGTACAGAGGTCCTTGATGAAAACCTGCTCAGGACCTCAGACTGGGGGGAAGGTTCACCTTCCAACAGGACAACTGGCCAGGTCGCAGTTGACAACTGTGTGCAGAGAGATCCTTGATGAAAACCTGCTCAGGACCTCAGACTGGGGGGAAGGTTCACCTTCCAACAGGACAACTGGCCAGGTCGCAGTTTACAACTGGCCAGGTCACAGTTGTAAATGAGAACTTGTTCTCAACTAGCCTACCTGGTTAAATGAAGGTGAAATAAATAAATAAAAACAACGACTCTAAGCACACATCCAAAACAACGCAGGAGTGGCTTCCGGACAAGTCTCTGAATGTCATTGATTGGCCCAGCCAGAGCCCGGACTTGAACCCGATAAAACATCTCTGGAGAGACCTGAAAATAGCTGTGCAGCAACGCTCCCCATCCAACCTGACAGAGCTTGAGAGGATCTGCAGAGAAGATTGGGAGAAACTCCCCAAATACAGATGTTCCAAGATTGTAGCGTCATACCCAAGAAGACTCAAGGCTGTAATCGCTGCCAAAGGTGCTTCAACAAAGTACTGAGTAAAGGGTCTGAATACTTATTTAAATGTGATCAGTTTTTATTTTTTATATTTTAGCAAACATTTCTATAAACCTCCTTTGCTTTGTCATTATGGGGTATTGTGTATAGATTGATAGAATGATGAGGGTAAAACAATGATTTCAGAATAAGAATGTAACCTAACAAAATGTGGAAAAAGTCAAGGGGTCTGAATACTTCTGAAGGCATTGTAATATGGTCTGAGAAGAACAATAATGTCAGGCCAGGCATGTTGCCAATATGCTAGTATAGTGTATTAGGCCTACTGCCCAAACCACATTCCTACAGATATTTTTTTATTACGCTGATGATACATTTTTCATGCAATGTTTTAAAAAGATTCAGAGCGGTAGATCTTGGCTTGCTTTTTGACTGCTAAAGTGATATTGACTCAGAAAAGGTTGGTGAACACTGCTGTACACACTCCAGGCCTTGATTAAAAGGATGATCAGGCGATGGTGTATGTTTCATGATTAACTACTCATGGTGTGATTGTGAAAACGTACAGGAACTCAAGTCCTTTTGTTCACCCAACCTAGAATACCTCACAATCAAATGCCGATTTTCGGTTATAGTCACAGCCGTGTACATTCCCCCTCAAGCCGATACCACAACGACCCTCAAAGAGCTACACTGGACTTTGTGCAAACTGGAAAGAACATATCCTGAGGCCACATTTATTGTAGCTGGGAACTTTAATAAAGTAAATCTGAGGAAACCGCTTCCGAGGTTATATTAACACATTGCCTGTAATACTCACGCATCCAAAACTCTCTACCATTGTTACTCCTCCTTCCAGGATGGCTACAAGGCCCTCTCCCGCCCTCCCTTTGGCAAATCAGATCAAGACTCCATCCTGCTCCTCCCTTCGTATCAGCAGAAACTCAAACAGGAAGTACCCGTGCTAAGGTCTAGTCAACACTGGTCTGACCAATCGGAATCCATGCTTCAAGATTGTTTTGATCACGCGGACTGGGATATGTTCTGGGTTGCCTCTGAGAATAACATTGACGTACAGTATACACGGACACAGTGACTGAGTTCATCAGGAAGTGTATAGGGGATGTTGTTCTCACTGTGACTATTAAAACCTACCCAATCAAAAAATTGTGGATAGATGGCAGCATTCGTGAAAAACTGAAAGAGTGAACCACCACATTTAACCATGGCAAGGTGACTGGGAATATGGTTGAATACAAACAGTGTAGTTCTTCCCTCCGTCAGTCATTCAAACAGGACAAATGTCAGTAAGGAGACAATGTGGAGTCGCAATTTCACGGCTCAGACACGAAATGTATGTGGCAGGGTCTACAGACTATCACGGATTACAAAGGGAATCTGATGTCTTGCTCCCAGACAAGCTAAACACCTTCGCCCGCTTTGAGAATAACATAGTGCCACCGACGCAGCCCACTCCCAAGGACTGTGGGCTCTCGTTCTCCGTGGGCAAAGTGAGTAAGACATTTAAGAGTGTTAACCCTCGCAAGGCTGCTGGCCCAGACGGCATCCCTAGCGACGTCCTCAAAGCATGCGCAGACCAGCTACCTGGACTGTTTACAGGACATATTCAATCTCTCCCTATCTCAGTCTGCTGTCCCCACTTGCTTCAAGATGTCCACCATTGTTCCTGCACCCAAGAAAGCAAAGGTAACTGAAGGCAACGGTAACTGAATACCGCCCCAATAGACCCACAGATGATGCAATAGCCATCGCACTGCACACTGCCCTAATCCAATCTGGACAAAAGGAATACCTATGTAAGAATTCTGTTAATTGACTATAGCTCAGTCTTCAACACCATAGTAACCTCCAAGCTCATCATTAAGCTTGGGGCACTGGGTCTGAACCCTGCCCTGTGCAACTGGGTCCTGGACTTCCTGACGGGCCACCCCAGGTGGTGAAGGTAGGAAACAACACCTCTACTACGCTGATCCTCAACACAGGTGCCCCACAAGGGTGAGTGCTCAGCCCCCTCCTGTACTCCCTGTTCACCCATGACTGTGTGGCCACGCACACCTCCAACTCAATCATCAAGTTTGCAGAAAACACAACAGTAGTAGGCCTGATTACCAAACATTACGAGACAGCGTACAGGGAGGAGGTGAGTGCCCTGTCGGAGTAGTACCAGGAAAATAACCTCTCCCTCAACATCAACAAAACAAAGTAGACTGTGGACTTCAGAGGGAACACGCCCCTATCCACATCAACGGGACCGCAGTGGAGAAGTTCAAGTTCCTGGAAAAGCTTCAAGTTCCTCGGCGTACACATCACTGACAGTGTGGTGAAGAAGGTGCAACAGCGCCTCTTCAACCTCAGGAGACTGAAGAAATTTGTCTTGGCCCTTAAGACCCTCACAAACTTTTACAAATGCACAATTGAAAGCATCCCTTCAGGCTGTATCAATGCCTGGTACAGCAACTGCACCGCCCACAACCACAGGGCTCTCCAGAGGGTGGTGAGGTCTGCCCAAGGCATCACTGGGGGCACATTGCCTGCCCTCCAGGACACCTACAGCACCCGATGTTACAGGAAGGCCAAAAAGATAATCAAGGTCAACAACCACCTGAGCCAAGGCCTGTTCATCCGCTATCATCTAGAAGATGAGGTCAGTACAGGTGCATCAAAGCTGGGACCGAGAGACTGAAAAACAGCTTTTATCTCAAGACCATTAGTCTGTTAAATAGCCATCACTAGCCGCCTCAACCCTGCACCTTAGAGGCTGCTGCCCTATGTACATAGACATGGAATCACTGGTCACTGTAATAATGTTGACATATTGCTTTACTCATTTCATATGTATATACTGTATTCTACTGTATTTTAGTCAACGCCACTTCAACATTGCTCGTCCTAATATTTATATATTTCTTAATTCCATTATTTTACTTTTAGATGTGTGTGTATTATTAGATACTATTGCACTGTTGGAGCTAGGAACACAAGCATTTCGCTACACCCGCAATAACATCTGCTAAATATGTATGTGATCAATACATTTTTATTTGATTTGAATCCCTATATGAACACTGTCACACACAGGAATCGTCGTATTCTTGCTAATGCTCCAGACTCATGTCATGGTCCGTTATGTGGCAATTGCTTTCTTCTAATGGTAGAAACAGAATCAGGGTTTTCACTTGGAGATTATACTGCATTTGGTCCTCTGTTTGATCTAGAATGTGGGTTCACGCTTGAAAGAATTTTAATTCCAATGTTATACGTCTTTAACATGAATAAACCATGAGGGGCCAAGCTGGTTGAAGTCTTATCCAGTCATTTACAGTTATGGGCTTTTGTTAAAAAATTAAGTCAAAGTCATCTCACGGGGCCCTGTGGATGTGTTTTATGTATCTGTTCATCAATGGTGGTGCTAAATGGATTTTGCAGTTATGTATCCTATTCTGTTTTGTCATAGACTGAGTTTGTATAGCTGGAAGACTGGTACAATGTTGCAAATGAGGGGAGGCTAATTAGTGCTTGACAGCAGCACATGCCACATTAAAGGTCCTGCAAAGTTATCCTATGTCCCAAGTAAAAATAGCCTTTGAATGACCAAAACATCACCCATAACATTTGTACACTATTAAAATACTATTGTACCAATGGGCCACATATAATTCCGAGCCTAAATGCTATACCTCACCCCATTTTCTCTGCAAAATGCCCTCATGGTCAACTGATAAAGGACTGATAAGAGCTGATAATGGACTGTTGGATGTCAGACAAACAGCAGTAATACACAATTTCATTTCTATTGTTTTGTAACGAATTACAAAATACAGTTAGTTCACTGATACAATTCTTCATCTTCAGAAGAATTAGTAAAGCTTGAGTCATCTTAGAACAGGGTTTCCCAAACTCCGTCCTCAGGACCCCAAGGGGTGCACTACACAGCTGATTCTAATAATCAACTAATCATCAAGCTTTGATAATTTGAATCAGCTGTGTGGTGTTATGGCAAAAACCAAACCGTGCATCCCTTTTGGTCCTGAGGACCAAGTTTTGGAAATGCTGCCTTAGAAGCTGAGACATAAGGGAATGTATACTAAACAAAAATATAAACACAACACACAACAATTTAAAAGATTTGACTGAGTTACATATGAGGAAATCAATCAATTGAAATAAATTAATTAGGCCCTAATCTATGGACTTCATGTGACTGGTCACAGAAACTTAAAAAAAAAAAATGGGCCACACGATGTGCCTCAGGATCTCGTCACAGTATGTCTGTGCATTCAAATTGCCATTAATAAAATGCAGTTGTGTTCGTTGTCCATAGCTTATGCCTGCCCATACCATAACCCCACCGTCGGGCACTCTGATCACAATGTTGACATCAGCAAACCGCTCGCCCATACACGTCGTCTGCGGCTGTGAGGACGGTTGCACGTACTGCCAAATTCTCGAAAACGATTTTGGAGGCAGCTTATGGCAGAGAAATGAATGTTAAATTCTCTGGCAACAGCTCTGGTGGACATTCCTGCAGTCAGCATTCCAATTGCACACTCCTTTAAAACTTGAGACATTTGTGGCATTGTGTTGTCTGGCAAAACTGCACAGTTTAGTATCTTTATATTGTTCCCAGCACAAGGTGCACCTAGGGCTGGGAACAAAATTTCGTCAGCCAGTGATTGTCAAGCAAATAACTGTCGGTCTCACGGTAATTGACCGTTAATTAACATAAACACATTTAGCGTCGCCTGGTGTAAGGGGTGCGTACTGGCGGCAGAGAATTTAGACGCAGGAGAGCAAAAACTGTGTTTCCAACGGCGCAGTTTAATAATAAAAAACCCACCGGAAAACAGAACAATCAATAAATGGGTACAAAACCCAACGCACACCAGACATAATGTGCACAAGCACTTACAATACCGGATAAGGACATGGGGGGGAACAGAGGGTTAAATACACAACATGTAATTGATGGAATTGAAACCAGGTGTGTGGGAAGACAAGACAAAACAAATGGAAAATTAAAGGTGGATCGGCGATGGCTAGAAGACCGGTGACGTTGACCGCCGAATGTCGCCCGAACAAGGAGAGGGACCGACTTCGGAGGAAGTCGTGACACCTGGCTTTCACACATAGACTTTTTAAAAATGTCTAGTAGGCTAATAAATCCACGTAATATAGTCTACACCTTCACAATAAATCCATTCTTTATTTTAGACAGGTCTAAAGAAGCATAAAATGAAGAAAATGTAGTCTATTTCAGAAGAAAAGAATAGCATACTCGGAGTTGTCCTGATGTGGCTATGCCAAATGGTTGTGGGCTACATTAGTTCATTTAGCAGACAAGATTTGTTTATAATTCCATGGCATTATTTCATATTATTTTATAGTATGAAGAATACAATTGAACAAAGATGAATAAAATATAAATATTTTCTCCAAATTATTTGAAGGGGTGCGCACATGCGGCTATTCTGTGTTGAGCAGTTAACAAAGAAATAGGTACTCCTATATGCTTAATTTAGAGTTATTAATGGAACTTTAGTTGTTCTACAAACGTTGAGCTATATATTTAGATTTTTAACCTCTATGGGATCAGTGTCCCTATACCGGGACCGTTGTTGCTAACGTGCGCTAAGGTGACTAGAATGACATTGTAAGTAACATCCAACTTTCCAGGACATAGACATGTCTTATATGTGCAGAAAGCTTACATTCTTGTTAATCCAACTGCACGTTCCAATTTACAGTAGCTACCATATTACAATGAAAAAATACAATGCTATTGTTTGAGGAGAGTGCACAACAACAAAACTTTTATCACAGCACTTGGTTGTATACATTCACTTCTGAAGGTACAGTTGAAGTCGGAGGTTTACATACAGTACACTTAGGTTGGAGTCATTAAATGTTGTTTTTCAACCACTCCACACATTTCTTGTTAACAAACTATAGTTTTGGCAAGTTGGTTAGGACATCTACTCTGTGCATGACACAAGTAATTTTCCCAACAATTGTTTACAGACAGATTATTTCACTTATAATTCACTGTATCACAATTCCAGTGGGTCAGAAGTTTACATACGCTAAGTTGACTGTGCCTTTAAACAGCTTGGAAAATTCCTGAAAATTATGTCATAGCTTTAGAAGCTTATGATAGGCTAATTGACATCATTTGAGTCAATTGGAGGTGTACCCCGTGGATGTATCTCAAGGCCTACCTTCAAACTCAGTGCCTCTTTGCTTGACATCATGGGAAAAATCAAAAGAAATCAGCCAAGACCTCGGGGGAAAAAAATGTAGACCTCCACAAGTCTGGTTCATCTTTGGGAGCAATTTCCAAACGCCTGAAGGTACCACATTCATCTGTACAAACAATAGTACGCAAGTATAAACACCATGGGACCACGCAGCCGTCATACCGCTCAGGAAGGAGACGCATTCTGTCTCTTAGAGATGAATGTACTATGGTGCGAAAAGTACAGGCGTACTAAGATCGTACTTTTTCGAGAAATCTCTTCTGGTCTGATGAAACAAAAATATAACTGTTTGGCTATAACGACCATTGTTATCTTTGGAGGAAAAAGGGAGAGGCTTGCAAGCCGAAGAACACCATCCCAATTGTGAAGCACGAGGGTGGCAGTATCATGTTGTGGGGATGCTTTGCTGCAGGAGGGACTGGTGCACTTCACAAAATAGATGGCATCATGAGGTAGGAAAATTATGTGGATATATTGAAGCAACATCTCAAGACATTAGTCAGGAACTTAAAGCTTTGGTCGCAAATGGGTCTTCCAAATGGACAATGACCCCTAACATAGTTCCAAAGTTGTGGCAAAATAGCTTAAGGACATCAAAGTCAAGGTATTGAAGTGGCCATCACAAAGCCCTGACCTCAATCCTATAGAATATGTGTGGGCAGAACTGAAAAAGAATGTGCGAGTAAGGAGGCCTACAATCCTGACTCAGTTACCCCAGCTCTGTCAGGAGGAATGGGCCAGAATTCACCCAACTTATTGTGGGAAGCTTGTGGAAGGCTACCTAAAATGTTTGACCAAAGTTAAGCAATTTAAAGGCAATGCTACCAAATACTAATTGAGTGTATGTAAACTTCTGACCCACTGGGAATGTGATGAAAGAAATAAAAGCTGAAATAAATCATTTTCTCTACTATAATTCTGACATTTCACATAGTTAAAATAAAGTGGTGATCCTAACTGACCTAAGACAGGGAATTCTTACTAGGATTACATGTCAGGAATTGTGAAAAACTGAGTTTAAATGTATTTGGCTAAGGTGTATGTCAACTTCCGACTTCAACTGTGAATAATGTACTTACATTCAGTAATCTTGCTCTGATTTGTCATAATGAGGGTCCCAGAGATAAAATGTAGCATAGTTTTGTTTGATAAAATACATTTTTATATTCAAATTTAGGAACTGGGTTCTAAAGTTTGAACCCCTGCTGTTTCTGTAGGCTGTGTGTAGTGGTTAGCGGTCAATGGTAATGATATGAAGGTTTGGCTTGGAAAGGTTTTTTCGGATGGCCGGGGAAAGTAGGGAAAAGGTGAGAGGAGGAAAGTGCGTAGATATTGTAGTTGCGAGAAGGAATTATATTTACAACGAGCAATGTGATCATGCTGTTATGTGGCTGCTATGAAAGTTAACTGTGTTTACGTGTGATCAGGGTTGTGTTCACTCCACCGATTCTGTTGAAAAATCTTTCTTAATACATTGTAAGGCTGCATGATGAGACTCTAATGATGATTTTAAAAAAGTTGCTTGAAAGGCATTTGCCCTGCTTAGTTTTTTTTTGCGCATGCTGTACACACTCCAATAGTCACTCATTCACAATTTTACAAGCACCTGATAATGCCTCGAATTTCACGGCGGCATCCACTTTGTGGCTGTAAGGCCCCTTAAAAGAATCCATGCCTTTTGCGGCCTGGAGTGCCGCTTTGTGCCCTTCTCCTTGGGTGTGCTGCGCAATCCAAAGCTTTCTCACTCACATGGCTCTCTGTCACTTGATCAGGTCTTTCTCACAGGCTACATACAAGTGAAGACAGACACATCAGGGACTCAACTGTACGCGTCCTTATCCAATTCCAAGGTGCATATTGAAGATATTGGAAGAACGTTCCACATTTACTTTTCGTCAGCCGACAAGATGAGTAGGCCTAACGAACAGCAAAAGCACTAGCCTATGTCAATCTACTATCCCCCATAGTACAAAGTCGAACTATTCTATTCTGTGCAAGAAATAAATATTCCAAACATAGTCTGGGACAGTTGTGGGATGCATCAAAAAAATATTGTTTATGCAATATCGCTGACGCAACAGATCAGACCATTTAGCTTAAAATGTTGATAAACTATTAGGCTATTTCTTCACAGTATAAGCGCAGCAATGCGCACATGGTAGTAGGCTATAAGTGCCAATGTTCCATTAGCTGAAAACACCATTATCAAATGTGACCGCAAATGCTATTATGAATGTAATGCTTTTATTATAAAGGTGCATTTTTATGGTGAAAATTATCTTCCCTAAACTTGAAACCCACCCACTGCTTATTTTTATTTAACCCTTATTTTACCAGGTAAGTTGACTGAGAACACATTCTCATATACATCAACAACCTGGGGAACAGTTACATTGGAGAGGAATGAGCCAATTGTCAACTTGGGATGATTAGGTGGCCATGATGGTATGAAGGCCAAATTGGGAATTTAGCCAGGACATCAGGGTTAACACCCCTACCCTTACAATAAGTGCCATGGGATTTTTAGTGACCACAGAGAGTCAGGACACCAGTTTAACACCCCACCCTACACAGGGCAAAGTCCCCAGTCACTACCCTGGGGCATTTTTTAGACCAGAGGAAAGGGTGCCTCCTACTAGCCTTCCAACACCACTTCCAGGAGCATCTGGTCTCCCATCCAGGGACCGACCAGGACCAAACCAGCTTAGCTTCAGAAGCAAGCCAGCAGGGGGATGCAGGGTGGTAGGCCAGTTAACCTCGATACCCCTTGTAAAGCGGATTCTTGTGCTTCATTTTAAGAAGTTATTTGGCCACTTTAGTTGTGATGCAAACCTTATTAAAACATATAGGCCTAGGGGCTAGGCAACATGAGGTGTCAAATCAAATCAAATCAAATTGTATTAGTCACATGCGCCGAATACAACAGGTGTAGACCTTACAGTGAAATGCTTACTTAGGAGCCCCTAACCGACAGTGCAGTTAAAAAAATGGATAAGAATAAGAGATAAAAGTAACAAGTAATTAAAGAGCAGTAAAAAAGAACAATATATACAGGGGGGTGCCGGTACAGAGTCAATGTGCGGGGGCACCGGTTAGTTGAGGTAGTATGTACATGTAGGTAGAGTTAATTAATGTGACTAGGTGTGCGACTATGCTTAGAAAATGTCGCAAAAAAAAGCTTTGTTTCTTATGCTGGGCGTCATTCACAAGTGATAATATATAATTCACAAGTGATAGGCTAATATTGTCACCCATCAGACTATTCTTGAAAGAATACATGTCATCTATGCACTTAAATAGCGAATGGAGGAGGCTTTTCCACGTGGTTTATTTTAATGCCAGCCAGGTAGGCTATACTCCTGTTGTAAATATAAGCAATGTGCTTAATAATAGGAAAGTTGATATATAAATATAGTAGGCCTAGCCTATAGAAAGCTGATGAGACCCTCGTCTTTTTATTAGTGGCCATCATTCTGTTTTCTCCCGCAATTGCATAGCCTATAGAAATGTTGCACAACATGAGCTCATGGGCTCTCATGAAGTGTTTGATTCGATTTCCGGTTACATTTGCATTGATGTCAGATTGATTAGAGGTACAATAGAGTGCTGAGTACCAGGTAGTTAGCAGGTTTGGTAGGCTACTAATGACCATCAGCAGCATCAGAGCTTGGAGAAGCCTAATTACCGTCATGTGGAATTTGACTGCCTTCATGACTTGTGACCACCGGTGTGGCAGTAATGCAATAGCCCTAGGTGCACCTGTTTAATGATCATGCTGTTTAATCAGCTTCTTGATATGCTACACCTGTCAGGTAGATCGGTTGTCTTGGCAAGTGAGAAATGCTCACCAATAGGTATGTAAACAAAGTTGTACACAACATTTGAGAGAAATACGCTTTTTGTGTGTATGGAATAATTTCTGGGAACTTTTTTATTTCAGCTCATGAAACATGGGACCAACACTTTACATGTTACTATAATTGTACTGGACAATTGTTTTAAGCCTGCCTTTGCATTATAAACGACAATATGTTCCGAATTGTACAGTATATATTGATCAGGCATTTATTTGATCATTTACAATAGGCCATCATAGACAGAATATTGATCAACATGAACACTCTTGAGAAATAAAGGTGAGAAATAATGGTGAACTGTCTTCTGACAGAAAAATAAATATTAGAACAATAAGACAAATATATTGTAGGCACTCCATTTGATTCGTACAATTTGTAACCCTCATCTCCCATCCGAATGCTTAAAAACAAAACAAAAAAAACAACGTGATAACATATAATGTAAAAGTGAATTACTTATGCTTCAGGAAATGCAACCAACTACAGAGATTGATTGGAAGGGAGCCGGGAGAGGAGAGAGACCCATGTACCCCACTTCAATCAAGCAGGCTTCAGTCACACACTTGGCTTCAGTCACCCCCAAGATTTAAGAGGGAGACAAATCTGGCATTGGCCTCCTGCTTGTCAGGCCTCTCACACTGGGCAGACGGGTCCTGGGATGGACAGCTTGCACAGCTTCTCCACATATGACGATGGATCAAGGGTGACCTCATTGAAGAGGAGATCCAGGAGCCTGTCTTAGTAGCCAGTAATGTTTTTGAAAGGGCAAATGTTTGTTAAATGGGTAGTGAATTGAATTTCCTTTTATCTACTGTTCTGTGTTATGATGCTATCAATTTGTTGATGTAGTGATCTACTCATTCTACAATGTGTTTTCTGGTGTTTTTGAAGTACTCAATGTGCAATATTTGGTTGTGCACGTTTTGGTGAAACTTTTCAATCTTTGTATTTGGAATGTGTGTACCAGAAATTATCAATTGATTTGAAATGAATAACTATGACTTACAGTATGTTGGGTCTGTCTTCACAGGCTTCACAGCATATCCCCCTTATTTGGTCTGTTTTCACAGCATATCCCCTTCCTTTGGGAAAGCTGATTTTTGTATCACAGCATTTCTGCTGTGGTGGTGGCCTGGGAAGCTGTGCAGACAGTAGATGTAGAAATTTTTTAAATGTCTATCATTACAGCTTGATGATAGTGGAAAGATAAAAGATGGAAAGTGAAACAATAATAACCCCCACCCCATCATCATGATTAGCCCCAATGACACAACCTACATCAACTGTAAGACAACAACCCACACAATGGAATGGCAAAATATGATTTTCAGGGGTATATTACAAAGAGTATACACACCGCAACTTCTTTTGTGGACAACATTCGTTAGTGTCAGCTGTGTGCTGGCAGTTCTCAGACTCAATGTACAGGGCTTAGGGATGGAAGAACAAAAACCATATAGTGACTATCAAGTGTGCTACAGAAAATATCCCATTCACAAGTCAAAGCAGCCACAGTTACAGCCACCGTGTCAGACTCAACAAACTCTGATACTTACGTTATGATCAGTGCTTGCAAGATTCACTGATAAAGATGGTACAGCATCTGTCTTCAGGATTAGCTTCCGGGCAAGACCCATCGAATGTTCTACCCAATTGATAAAGCAACTTCGCTCGATATGTGCACTGCACACACGTGTGACATGATCGTAATTTCCGGTGCGGCCTGTCCACCCGAAATGAAAAGCAGCCACTGTTGTTGGATGTCTTCATTCTTTGTAAAATAGTGTAATGTTGAATGAACACTATGGAATCCAGTCACAACTCAGTGTGCTTTTTCCGGGTTAGTTACCAGTATTGTTCTGCCATGTTCTGCTTGAGCTATCTTACGGTTTGTAAACAAAGCTGTATGATGCGCATATGTGATGACGGTTTTAAGGCGTTACATATTTAAATTAGTTAAGATTATAAGACGCTACCATAGGTGTATAAAATGTATGGCATTGCATGACGTTGCATAATACCTGAAGTAATGCCTGCCTCCTGAATCCAAGCGTTTGACATGGGGGAAGGGGACCAGTAACTTTATGATCAACTTTGTCAACGTACCAGCTAAAGTAATTTTTCATACTTGGGTCAATCCAATTTGATGAAAAACATGATTTTTATCACTTTAAACAAAAAAATAAAGGTAAAAAAAGGCATGTCAATATTTATGCAATGTCTTATCGACAACATCCCCAAGTACAAGTGCAACCAAGTTTGTTGTCACAAAATATAATCAGAAATACATAAATACTGCATGTATTGTTCAGCCTCCCCACTACTCTATGATGTTGAATCGCCCCACTCACAGGGTAGCTAGATAGTAGTTAGAGACCAGTTCATGACAGCCAGGCTGCTGCTGTATAAAGGGCCTGTGTATCTTTATTGCATCTCCCAGTTGGTTCTGTGTTGTTATCCATCTGCGGGCCTCGACTTAGCCTGCGTCCCAAATGGCACCCTATTCCCTATTGTGAGCTAGTAGTGGACCAAATAAGGAATAGAGTGCCATTTGTGACGTATTCTGAAGCCTTCTCCCTGTGCTCCTTCTGTACGCCTCAATAGAGTCATCAAATCTGGAGCTTTGGTAGGCCATAGACTGACTTATGTGCATATGTATGTGGGTGGATATGTGAGTGTGTTTGTACAGTGTGTATGAATACATACTGTGTGTGTGTGCGTGCGTGCATGTGCATTGAGTCTCCGTCCCTCTGATATTCACCAAACATGAATAAATGCCATTAACTATGTTTCTTTTAAATGCACAATTTCTCTTTTATGTCAGCTGGAGAAAAATGGAACACCTCTATGGGGATGCCTCATTTCCAACCAAATTTGATTTGGAGCAAATTAGGATTCATGAGGAGTGATGAGTAAATACCTGTTGATATTTATCACAACCAGGAAATAACAATAAAAGATGGCATCTGGGAGCATCTGATTTTGCTGATTCTGTACTGGGAGGGAAAAGTTGGTAATTGGAAGAAAGTGAAATACACTATATTTATACTCAATTAATTCCCATGATGTCTCCTAGCAACACATTGATGTTGAATAGTCTTTTAAATTAGTTAAAATAAATTCTAAATACAGAGGAGTCCAAGAAGTAGCAGTGTAAGGAGAATGGTTTTGAGACAGATTGATTAAAGCAGGGGTGTAAAACTTCAATTAAATGCAGTCTCTAATAGCAGCCTTTCCCTTTTAGACACATTTCAAATAAAAACCAGGTCTAAATTAAGTGTTTATGACTGAACTTCAGTAGGTACCATGAAGATTGTGCAAAAAAATTAGAAAAGAGAGCAACATTATTGCCATGGATGAGACAGCAGTGTGGTTTGACATGGTCGGTTCAACTACTCTATGGGGGATACGGAACAAGATCTCACTTCAGTATTCAACATTTGTCCAGAGAAGGGGGTTTAGGTTGTTAAACGAGAAAAAAACATGATAGTTCATTTTAGGCATTAATTCCGACTGAGGGACCAGGACAATCATCAAATACTGAAGTGAGACTGAGATGTTGTTGCAACTATGGGGGATACAAGGCACACCAAGGCATATCGAGTGAGAGAATGGTGCTTACGTGTGAAATCGGGGTGTATGATAGTCAGTCTAGTTTTTACAAGTCTGAGCTGCGATGGATTTGCTGCCGTAATAGTCATACTTGTCATAAACTGTGTGGTAGTCTTTTCTACATTTTATTGAGCAAAAGCTGTGTGCGTTAAGGAAATAGACGCCTGGCTGAAATAGAAGAGTCTCTAAAAAGCAACGTTGTGTTCAGTGATTGAAGCAAATAAACGCCTGGGCTATTAATTCAAGTTTTACCGTACTCTCTCTCTCTTTTTCTGGTTGTCTGTCTTGCCTCTGTCATCCAATATGCTCACAGGCCCAACCTAAGCAATTAAAGACAAAATATACCAATACCAACACCAATACTCTCCCTCTCTCTCTCTCTCTGACCCACAGGTCGTTAGATCAATCTAATTTCAACATAATCAGCACTATGTATACATTAATTCAGTGTTGATAGTAAAATGGTATGTTTCAATCATCGTAATTGTCATGCCATCAACCTAAATAAAGAGGTAAATTGAAATAAACTGTGAAGCCAGAGTGCAATGATTCATGCCTGAACATTGACTCCTACAGGTATATGAGCGGTAATGCACTTCAGTGAGAAAACAAGTCGACCATCCAGATCAAAACTATGTTCGATTCAGCTAAACTATCAGCAGCTTCCATACTTATTTGCGTAGACTACCTAAATAACATTGAATAGAAAGTAACTCCAAAGGACACCATGATTTCAATGTGAAGGTATAATATCATTCATCCATCCATGATTGATTGGGTTTTTTGAACTTTAGAAGTAGGTACGCACAATTCCTTCGACCTCATGGCTTGGTTTCTGCTCTGACATGCACTGTCAACTGTGGGACCTTATATAGACAGGTGTGCCTTTCCAAATCATGTCCAATCAATTGAATTTACCACAGGTGGACTCTAATCAAGTCGTAGAAACATCTCAAGGATGATCAATGGAAACAGGATGCACCTGAGCTCAATTTTGAGACTCATAGCTAAGTGTCTGAATGTAAATAAGCTATTTGTTTTTATTTTTAATACATTAGCAAAACTTTCTAAAAACCTGTTTTTGCTTTGTCATTATGGGCTATTGTGTGTAGATTCATGAGGATTTATTTTTCATTTAATACATTTTAGAATAAGGCTGTAACGTAACAAAATGTGGAAAAGGTCAAGGGTTCTGAATACTTTCCGAAAGCACTGTACTATCCAAGCAGAAGATGCATCCTTCAAATGTTGATGTTTGTTTGCGTTTACAATTCAATATCCAGTTTGTCTACAATTGTAGTGATTGATATGTTGGATTCACGTCTCCAACTTAACCAAAAATCTAAGTAAAAAAATTGCACTCAATCAAATCAAACTAAATGCACTTCAAATAAAGTTTGATTTGATTTTGTCCTATTAACTAACTTAGATTTTAAATTGAGATGGAGAGGAGAATCCAGCACATTAATTCCTTGTAGATTAAATTTGAAATCGACCAATATACAAGACAATATCTAAAGGTAAAAGTGTATTATTAATATCATGAATTTGGCATTCTATTTGTAGGGCTAATGTTAACTACTTCTAATCTTCCAAAGATCCAATCAACCATGGATGAATCATAGTATACCTAGCTACACGTTGAAATGATGGTGTCCTTTGTTGGGCAAATCAGATGTCAATCACAGAAGGTTGGTGGGACCTTAATTGGGAGGGAAGGACAGGCTCGTGGTAATGGCTGTAGCAGAATGACTGGAATGGTATGAAATACATCAAACACATGGTTTGATGCCATTCCATTTACTCCATTCCAGCCATTCTTATGAGCTGTCCTCCCCTCAGCAGCCTCCACTGATGTCAATGTATAAACCCAACCTCAATCCAAATGTACTTTCACATACAGCTTGTATAAGAAAAGTTTGAGGAGTTACTTTCAACTATACAATGTTATTTATGGAGTCTACGCAAATGAGTATGGAAGCTGATCACTGTCTAAATGTGTTGACACGATAGCTCAGCCAAAATCAACACAGCTTGTTTCCAAAACTAAGCAGGGTACATACAGTTAGGCATCTGGATGATAGACTTGTTCTTGTTGAAGTGCATTTGCTTTCATATTTTTATTTTATCTTTATTTAACTAGCCAAGTCAGTTAAGAACAAATTCTTATTTTCAATGACAGCCTAGGAACTGCCTTGTTCAGGGGCAGAATGACAGATTTTTACCTTGTCAGCTCGGGGATTCAATCTTTCAACCTTTCGGTTACTAGTCCAACGCTCTAACCACTAGGCTACCTGCCGCCCCATATACCAGTAGGAGTCACTGTTCAGGCAGAAATCGTTGAACTGTAGCTGCACATTTTATTTCAATATACCTCTTTATTTAGGTTGATAACATGATGTTGAAACAATGACATTGATTCAAACATGCCATTTTGCTATCAACATTGAAACCCCATACTATTTTACTATCAACATTGAAACAACGTCAAATAAAATATGTCTAATCAAATCTAAAGTTTCAACCACCTAATCAATATATTGAATATAGGATCAAAACGATTGAATGTATACAGAGTTCTGATTTTGAAATTAGAATTATGTAACTACCTGTTAGTCTGGTTTTAGTCAATGTATTTTTTTTATTATTGTTTATCGAGATTTTGTTCATTTGAGGGACCTAGGAAATTGTGTTGTTTTGAAGCTCATTTCATGCATTTCTACATGATTTAATAGACTCATAACATATTTTAGGTAGGCTAATTAATAATAATAATGAATAAGGAAACTAAAGTCCAGACCTGATTTTCCAAAATTATATTCCGCTACCCAATATGTTTTATTATGATCATTTATATGAATTTATTTATACGTATTTTATTTTACAAAAAGTGATTAGATCAATTGATAGCGACAGAGTTATACATTGTATAATATTATTTCCCATGTGCATCAGAGTCACATCTTCATCTGGCATTTTACCACTTGTTTCTAGCCTAAAGCATCATGGATTTATAAAAAAAAAACATTATTATTCTGAATATTTTCTGTTTACTCCTCAATCAAGAAAGAGCAGCAACCCCCACAAAATGTTGGCGCCCTCTAGCTCTTGAACCTATCACGTTTCAGGGAAGACCCAGATGCAGACAATGTCGAAGTAACAAAAGTTTATTACTAGTCCAAAAGGTACAGAACGGCAGGCAGTCTCGGGATCAGGGCAGGCAGAGGTCAATAATCCAGGGTGGTGTGACAAGGTACAGAAACGGCAGGCAGGCTCAGGGTCAGAGCAGGCAGAATGGTGAAAACCGGGAAAACTAGAAAACAGGAACTAGAAACAGACAGGAGCATGGGGAAAACCACTGGTAGGCTTGTTGGACAAAAGTAACTCGCAACAGACACTGGGGATAATGGGGAAGATGGGCAACACCTGGAGGGTGCACAACACCTGTAGGGTGCACAACACCTAGAGAGTGCACAACACCTAGAGAGTGCACAACACCTGGAGGGTGCACAACACCTGGAGGGTGCACAACACCTGGAGGGTGCACAAAGACATGTGAAACAGATCAGGGTGTGACAGAACTCCTGGTCTAGATTGAACCTGATTGTCTCGCTCCTGGCAGGGCTGGGGGAAGAGGAGTGCTAACTCGAAGCGCCCTTGCCTTGCTCCCGTTCCCCATGCATTAGCTCCGTGCATGGTGGAAGGTGACTGGGGGCTAATAAATAGATTTTTCATTCCTCTCCTGTGGAGATCCCGTAGCACGCTGGGCCCGGGCTGAGGTGGTGGTGGAGTAGCGGCCCACTCCACTGGCTGTCTGATTCCTTCCCCAATGCCTCGGCCCCCTTTTCCCTTTTTCCACTGGGTTTTAGTGTGGATTGATAAAGGCCTCTATGTTGTTTTGTTCCCAACTATTTGTTAAGATGGGATATTATAACCCTGTGCCATGTCCTGTTATTTAGAAGGGTTGATATATGTTCATATTCTTTGTCAAAATTCTAGATCTATATTGTCGATATTCCTTGAATTGATGCAGATTCTCAATGTTCCTTGAATTGATACAGATTCTCCATGTTCCTTAAATTGCTATGGCCCTATTCCTTGTTGTACTTTTTTATATTTATTTTTTATTTATTTAGCCTTTATTTAACTAGGCAAGTTTTGTGACTCCCTTACCTGACTCTCCATGGTCAGTGGATTGATACTTACCTGTGTGCCACGTTACTTGTCGAGGGGTTAATACAGCTGTGTCATATCATATCATGTGTTCTATTTTATTCTGTCATGTTGCCCTATTTCTTGCCTGTCAGCCTCTTTCGATCTAGACTCTCAATGATTGATGCAGGTGTGTGCTGTGTCACATATTTTGAGGCGTTATTATAGCCTTATCCCACATCTTCTCTATTTAGCCTTAATATGGATTAAGAAAGTAGTCCCCTTCACTTATTTAGAGGTATATGCAGTCCTATGGCTTCCCATCTCCTATTTTCAGACTTACTATGGCTTAAACTAGTATCCTTCACTTCTTTAGAGAGGTATATGCAGTCCTATGGCTTCCCATCTCCTCTTTTCAGACGTACTATGGCTTAAACTAGTCCCCTTCACTTCTTTAGAGAGATTAGTAAAGCCATATGGCTCGATCCCTGTTATGTGAAGTGCCAAACATCACCCCTCCCAGGCCTATGCTATATTAATAGTCATTTTCTCTAAGAGATCCATTAGGATTGTTTGTGTACAACTGATTTCCAATAGAAATGCAAGTTATAGATCTGTCATTCTCATTGAAAGCATGTTTGATAAGCGGTAGATCTGTTCTATGTGCACTGTGCAGTATTTCTATGCTTCCCCTCTACAAGTTTAGTTTTTGCTTCTTTTTACTTTTGGTAAATCAGCTTCAAACAGCAATTTTGCAACAGAAACATATATTTTTGGTTATTTAAAATATATTTCAGTGCGGTTTCGATGGTACAATGATTCTCTACACTTGCTTGTTGTGTCACAAACATACATTTTGAATTTTGGAAACAGGAAATGGCTGAGATATTTCTATATATGGCAGCTTTAAGTTATTCTACACTGTATGTACGTCACGCACTGTAGGCCTTTCTATAGATATACCTAAATAGTTCTAGCTGCAATTGCAGCCCAGTCCTCTTTTTATTAGAGGGGTACATATGGTACTATACTGTACCCGTATTCTCTTTACAGATCTTCACTTAGCTAAGACAGCCTTGCGTTACTGTCACGTCCTTCTACGAACATCCATTGAATAATTGCAGCCCAGTAGCATGTACAACTCTAGTGACAGGCTTTCAGTGGTCAGATACAAACACAGATTCAGTCCACACCTCCCTTCTCTCTGGAGATATTTATGGTTAATGGCAGCTTCACAATATGCCCACGTTTACTCCCCTGCCTTTAGAAGGATGAATTCTGTGTCATGGCACTTGCAACGCCAGTATTGTGGTTTCGATTCCCGGGGCCAACCCTACGTAAAATGCATGCACAAATGACTGTAAGTTGCTTTGGATACAAGCGTCTACTATATAGCATATATTATTATATTATACTTATGCCACTCTTATGGGCCCTGGTCAAAAGTAGTGCACTACATAGGGAATAGGGCGCCATTTGGGATGCATTGTCTGTGGGTGAAACGTTCATATGCCCCTATCTGTTGCCTGTAGATCAGGTTTGGGCAATCATACAGTATCCTGTGAGGGCTGGTGAGGTGCAGGCTTTTGTGCCAGGCAAGCAGTGACACACCTGACTCTCCTAATCAAAGTCCTGATTGAGGATGGGCAATCTTACCCTGCGAGGGTCAATGTGGTTGCGGGCTTTTGTTCAGGCTTTTGTTCAATCAATGGCTTGATTGAAGACTATGACCAGTTGATGAGTAGAATCAGATGTGCTATCGCTTGGCTGGAACAAAAACTAACTTCGCCACACAAACTTGTCTACAGTGGGATAGATTCTGACTCCTGCCTTATGCTTCATTCCACTCTCTGCCTTCCAGCTCTAAACTGCCCATGTACCCTTCTTTCTACCGCATTTAGAGGGTAAAATACAGCCTTTTACCCAAAGCCTGCCTAACTATCCACTTCCTAAACAACTGTTGTAGACTAACAGTGAAATGCTTACTTATACCTCCTTTTCCAATAATGCAGAGTTAAGATAAAAATGTTTTTAAATGATTTAGTGACATGAGGAATAAATACACAGTTGAATAACAGAACAACAATAATGAGTAAAAATAACATGGTACCAGTACTGAGTCAATGTGTAGTGGTACGAGGTAATTGAGGTAGCTACTGTATGTACGTAGGGGTAAAGTGACTAAACAGCAGCATAGATAATAGTAGCAGCAGTGTATATGATGTGTGGCGTCAGTAGCAGTGGAGGCTGGTGACTTTAATATTTTAGGAGGATGGGAGACCCACGGTATAGGCGCGGAATGCACGGAGACAACAAAGTGTGTTTAAAAAATTGTCATAGACAAATTTAATAAAGACATAGTACAATATTATGTGGAATGGGAATCAGAGGGCTACTTACAGTGTTGGAAAGGGATCACAGTGTAACGATCGTCGTAGAGAGGTAACCAAGATGCAGAGCGGTACGTGTTCATGATTATTTATTTAAATCAAACAAACACTCGAACAAAAATAACAAAGGGACACGAAAGCGCACAGTTCTGTCAGGTACAGAAACACAAAACAGAAAACAACTACCCACAAACACAGCTGGGAAAATGCTGCCTAAGTATGATTCCTAATCAGAGACAACGATAGACAGCTGCCTCTGACTAGGAACCATACCCCCATCTCACCCCTCTTTTACACCACTGCTACTCTCTGTTGTTATCATCTATGCATAGTCACTTTAACAACTCTACCTTCATGTACATATTACCTCAACTAACCGGTGCCCCCACACATTGACTCTGTACCGGTACCCCCTGTATATAACAGTAACTAAGATGGGGAGAAGTATGTCCATAATAAAGCACTGCTATGCCTTCTTAGCAACACTATCAACAAGGCAGGTCCTACAGGCTCTGGTTTTGTCGCACCTAGACTACTTTTCAGTTGTGTGGTCAGGTGCCACAAAGAGGGACTTGGGAAAATTGCAGTTGGCTCAGAACAGGGCAGCACGTCTGGCCCTTAAAAGTACACGGAGAGCTAACATTAATGACATGCATGTCCATCTCTCCATGGCTCAAAGTGGAAGAGAGATTGACATCATCATTACTTGTTTTTGTCAGAGGTGTTGACAAGCTGAATGTACTGAGCTGTCTGTTTAAAATGCTAGCACACAGCTCGGACACCCATGCCCCACAAGACATGCCACCAGAGGTCTCTTCACAGTCCCCAAGTCCAGAACAGACTATGGGAGGCACAGAGTACTACATAGAGCTATGACTACATGGAACTCTATTCCACATCAGGTAACTGATACAGGCAGTAGAAACAGATTTAAAAAGCAGGCAAAAATACACCTTATGGAACAGCGGGGACTGTGAAGCAACACAAACACAGGCACAGACACATGCATACGCACACATGATAACATACACACTATTCACACACGTACACATGGATTTTACGTTGTAGATATGTGGTAGTGGAGTATGGGTCCGAGGGCACACACTTAGTGTGTTGTGAATTCTGTAATGAATGTTTTGTAATGATGTTAAAATTGCAGAACTGCCTTAATTTTGACGGACCCTAGGAAGAGTATCTGCTGCCTTGCCTGAAGTTTTTCCTTATATGTTAACCTATCTAGGAAAACTCTGGATCCTATAAGGCATGACAGTGATTCATCAGTTGTAAAAAGGTTTTATATGGGCTATCATGGGACCAGTTTTTCCTAATCAGGTCACATGGTTTTAAAAAACTCCTGAAAAAAACTCCTGGCCCTGGCGGGGATGAAAACCCTGCCAAACTGCAGCTACCTTATATTTGTTCATATAAATATATTTAGACTAGATTAGGTGGGTGATTTCCTCTACCCAGACACATAGACAACGACTGATAGACAACAGAACTCACAGGGCTGAGCTTGTTTTATGGATGTTTGCATCCATATGCAACTGTACAGTAGGCCTTATAAAACATGTACTCACATCTGTCATCACTATAATGTTGATTGAATAATTCCAGTTAATAATTTAAAATGTATAGGCAGCCCAATTTTGAATATTAACCAAATTTGATCACATTCACATTTTCTCCTAACACACAAACGGACAATAAATACATAACGTCACCAATTAGTTTACCCTGACCAGATGGACAGGGTGCATAGGCTGTATGCAGCTGCTCTTACTAGTAGCCTACAGTTGATCAGACTGAAACATTGTCTCGTTTTCATCCCATACAGCATGTCAGATTTCCAATGTTTAGGTGTAGCCTGGGCTGCTGTTACATTTATGTCATGAGTTTTTGCTTGTGTCTATCCGGAGTGATTATGTGTTATCATTTTTGATAAATAAATACCAGAGGAAAGTGGAAAGCCTACTTGAGCGCAGGTGAAAAAATGTGCTGCGTCAACCTCTCTCTTTAATCTAACTTTTAATGGATGATGCGATGGAAGCGATCAAATCATTTGGAATTGTTTTTGACATCCCAAAAAAGACAGTCGAATGTTCGATATGTTCAGCAAGTAAAGCAAATGTAACGTGAAATTACTTCTGCAAGCTCCTTGAGGTTGCCCTTGTTGGCTTTCCCTCTCGCCGTGTCCCCTAGTGTAAAACCAAATTATTGCATCCCCAAAAAGGCAGTGGTGTTGATAAGCCACTTTGAATACACAGACCTTCGTCATAATCGGTGCAGCTTTATCCCAAAAACTTGAATCTGATGTGGGCATTTATATTCTCCCTGCTTTTGTTTTGTCGTTTAGCTGAATGATCAATGTTCTTCAGGCCACTGTACCCACCTTTCGACCAAGACTTAGACTTTCCAAAAAGCAAGCAAGGCCAGCAATACAGGCAGCTTGATGAAAGGCTCCCTGTTAACCAGCTATACTTTTGATACCAGTTTGTATTGAACACCCTCACCTTTTCATCAAGAAACTGATCTCAGGCAAAGGTTGACCCTTGCTTTTAATTCGCACCTTTTTCGTGTATCCCAGGGAATGAAAGGAGTTCTCAAACAAAAAGTCCACAACATTTTTGGCAGCATTGACCATTCTGGTGGAGAAACCTGCACACTCGCATTGGTAGAACATTTAAATAAATTGCTCTAACTGGACACAAAAATAAAGATAAAACCAAGAAAACTATTTATAATATACCTCCTCCATCTCCTGTAATTTGAAAAAAACTCATTTGAATTGAATATTATCCCAAAAATGCTCAACTATCACTCTTCACCTCTATCCAACAATGTCACCAAGCTGCACAACACATAGAACCCCCATAATGCCCCGTGGCACATTTCCAATACAACTAACTAGGTTTATTCTCTGATCCTAATTCTATGATTGGATGGACAACATGTCAGTTCATACTGCAAAAGCTTTGATTGGTTGGAGGACGTCCTCCGGAAGTGGTCATAATTACCATGTATGTCTATGGAAGGGGGTGAGGCCTCTTAGGTTTTGTATTGAAGTCAATGTAGCCAGAGGAGGACGGAAGCTAGCTGTCCTCAGGCTACAACATGGTGCTATCCCAGAGCAATGTTGAAGTTACTGTAGACCTTAATTACAAAACAGTTTATTTTAATAAATTATTTGGTGACATGAATATATTTAGTATAGTTTTATCTAAAAAGCATAACTTTTTTAATGTTTCACTATTTGTATTTGTATAAAATTTCACTGAGGAGGATGGTCCTCCCCTTCCTCCTTTGAGGAGCCTCCACTGGTCAGTAGACATGTTTGAGTGCTGTGTGTGTGTGTGTGTGTGTGTGTGTGTGTGTGTGTGTGTGTGTGTGTGTGTGTGTGTGTGTGTGTGTGTGTGTGTGTGTGTGTGTGTGTGTGTGTGTGTGTGTGTGTTGGATGTCAGTGTAAGTACTGTATGTATGAGTGTCTGGGTAGAGTCCAGTGTGTGCATAGAGTCAGTGCAAGAGAGTTAGTGCAAAAAAGGGTCAATGGACATAGTCCGGCTAGCCATCTGATTAGCTATTAAGCAGTCTTGTTTAGAAGTTGTATGGCTTGGGGGTAGAAGCTGTTCATGGTACTGTTTGTTCCAGACTTGGTGCACTGGTACCGATTGCCATGCGGTAGCCATGTCTTTGACAATTTTTTTGAGGTCCTGGATGGCAGTGAGCTCGGCCTCAGTGATTTACTGAGGGATAGCAAGCAGGCATTCCGAGAAGAAAATGTATTCCACAGGTCATGTCTCATCTTCTTTCCTTGACTGCATCCCAAATGGCACCTTATTCCTAATATAGTGCACAACTTTTGACCAGAGCCCTATGGGCCCCAGTCAAAGGTAGTGCACTATAGGGTATAGGGTGCCATTTGAGACGGAGAACTTCTCTCTCCAGGCTGTCAATGGGTACATGCCCATTTGGGTGACTTTGGAGGGGTAACATTAAGCCCTTACTCTGTGTCCTCTCCAGTTTCCACACCTCCCTGCTTGCTTTCTGAGGGGGTAAATCCAAGACCTGTGCCTGGTCTTCACTGCTGCTTCTTCCTAAAGCTGGGTTAATGCCTAATACCAGGGCTTTTAATCCTCTTGGGTTGTGCTGTAGGTTGTGAAGTAGAGATCTGGCTGAGTGATACACCAAACGAAAGGGAGAGGGTTATCCCTGTGTCTTCTTCTCTTATTATGTTATGGATGAATGAATATGAGTAGCGGAGCATTAGTGCACACTATTACAGCGAGCTTCTACGTGAACTAGAAATGACTTGACATTCGCCACCCTTTAAATAGTGGTTGGGATGACGCATTTCTTCCCAGTTCATACAATGCTTTGTTCCGCAACTACATTCAGTCAGTGTGTCATTAGTTGTTTTTTAAGAATGAGCTGTGTTGGTGGCCATGGTCTTATACAGCAATACAAAGGGGACAATCTACATTTTGAAATATCAAGAAATATGTGGGCCTACTTGGCAAATAGACATTTTAACAGACTATAATCTTAGTTTTCAGGGAACAATATAGCCTACAATGCAATTTGAAATGACAGCTACAACACAGAATAGTACATGGAGCTTCTGAATATTACAATAATTAATGCATATGGTGGGTTGGCACATCTACAATAGTCTCAACAGTGGTTCAGCTGGAAAATGTGGTTATATCGCCACCTGCAGGCAGACCCAGGGTGGTGCTGTTGGCTCTCACTGACTTTCCTGGCAGGGGAAAACATTTAAATGTTATATTATATTGACTGTTTATTTTTATTTGTTCATGCAAGCTCTGTACTTTGGTAAATTATTTCATTCATTCCTTTCATTGCTGTAAAACCTTTGTACTACTAACAAGGCCAAGTACATTACAGGGTCTGTCATTGAATTTCATGTCACTCATGTTGTGGAGTGCCTCTGTCCCCGACCATTTTCTTTTCAAACTAAGAGGGGACGGGATGTGAGTATAACATAACATCAAACCTGGGTATAGTACTTGAGAAAAAAAAATTAGCTGCGCTTGACTGACTTGCTTGTCTGTCACAATGGAACTAACGCAATAGTCCCCTCACCCATCTGGCACTCCAGGCAAGCTCAACCAAATGTTCAAAACATCTGAAAGATTTCCAATACCACTTGAAACAGGGTTTGCATAAGATAACTCAACACAACACAATCACTTTTTAATCTGAATTGAATGTGAAGAAAATCTGTCCCTAAAAATGCACAGGTAAGGCCCAGTATACGGCCTAGAATGTGGATGAGAAATGAGCTGTGTTAGCCCCATCATCTAAATGTTAATAGCTTTACTACTGGAAAATACTATTGACCTCCCATGGGGAAAGTAGTTAGAACCTGGAAAATACATTCCACCTCTGCTATACTATGGACTATTATGTTGAGCATATTGATAATTCCATTAACATTTCCATGTGTTGACCTGTCCTTTCCACATCACTGTTTGTTGCAGAATAGTTTGTACTCAGTAATGTGTTAAATGTTTTGATCTTTGTGGGTTGGAAAAGGACTTCACATCAATTTTGGGTCAACAACATGTGGACTGCTGTAATGCAGTGAGATACGGCTTGAATGGAAATTGAACTTAAGCCTGAATAATTAACCTACTTCAGCGATTAGTTATTTTGTCCGGATGTGTGACTACCATAGCTCATGTGGTTTTAGAATGGCAGAGGAAATTATTGTAGAATGGCAGAGGAAATTATTTAAGCTTAATTGGTTTAGCATTATTATACAAAAAAACGACTACTTCTACGAGGCTGCAGCTACTAATACTAAAAATCGCTACCACTTGGCTGCTACTATTTCTAATACTTGGCTGCTTCTCCTTTACCCACTACTACTACTACTACTATTTACTACTTTATGCATTTTAAGGCCATTCCCACAGAGACAAGTGAATAATTGTTCAGCACAAATCCTACTAAAGTCATAAAATCCACACTGCCTCTGTAACCCTTTCCCCTGCTGCCGTCCACAACTCACAAGCTGAGGCATTTTATTCTCTATATGCTACTTCATTGTCAAGAACGGAGAGTACTGTGCAGGAATTAAAATAGAACAAGGTCTTCAACCCATTTGCACAGCTGAGAATCTATCCTACCTTTGGTAGCTTAGCAACCGGCATTGGTATGCGGTATAGAGAGTTTAAGGTTGAGCGGAGGGTTAATGGAACGTATAGAGACTCGTCCCCACATGTTTGCCATTATCATCCCTGATCACTATAAGCCTTGTGGAATCACTCTGTTTAATGGGGGATATCTGCCTGTCTCCCTGTGTCCTAATGACACATGCATCATCCTGTCACTCAGCAGATGTAAATATGGACATGGCCTTTGGCGGTGCGGTGGCAGCGTGCTTATAGGATAAACTTAAAGCAGCTACTGTGGAATCATTTGGAAATGCTTCCTTCCTTCTTGAGATCAGTGATCGGATATGTTGGATAGGTTATGTTGGATAGATTACAGGAGATCAGTGATCGGATATGTTGGATAGGTTATGTTGGATAGATTACAGGAGATCAGTGATCGGATATGTTGGATAGGTTATGTTGGATAGATTACAGGAGATCAGTGATCGAATATGTTGGATATTTTTAAGTGAGGTTTTACAATGTGTTGCTTTCACTAGGCCTAGTTGTTTCAAATCAGGGATCTCTTCAGTTTGGGAAGGAAAGAAGGGGGCCATTTGAGGGGACTTGAGAAATATGAATGGGTCCTGTACGGTAACTTCAACACGTTCTCAATTGTTTGTTTTTGGTGCATAGAAATAAATAAATAAGGAGATGACGCAAACCGCATTTCTTGAGAACGGAGGCAGATGGGTCATTGTCTGCCTTGAACTATCTGAATCAATGACTCGTGAACTGAGTACACAAAAACTATTCCATGTACTGTATTGTTTGTGTACATTTCACTCTCGCAAAACATATTTCGCTGGACTTGTATAAGCAATCTGTCGTGTCAAGTCGAAGCAACATTCAGGTGTTCGCACCACAACACACACACACCCCATCCCGCATGTTTTCAATCATTGCGAGAGAGCGCATCGGAAGGCCTCACATACAGTGTCCCCTTATTCCCCTATTGTTAAGAGCCCCCCCCACTCCTGTCCATCTGATGTGGGAAAAAGCAATTTCCCATTCAAATACAGTATGCTCGAAATTGCCATTAACTCCCACCACTGCAGCAATCCAAGTTCGCTGAAGCTTGCAAGGCTGCGGCGGCTGCAGTACCCTTTCATGTGGTTCAATTCTGAGAAGGGAAAGGCAACACTGAACACTGAGTGCAATCCCGTAGATGGCCTGTTTCAGGTGTTCACTGTAAATTCCAATCGATTGATGCTATCGAGCGCTGTGCTGCCTGAATCCAACTTGACGGATCCCGCAGAGGCCAAGGCGTCCAAATGGCCCGGTGAATAAGGTTGTTTTGACAGATCCGTTGTGGTTAAAAGGCCCTGTATTGAGCACAGGGAGTGACTGGAGCGCAGGAGCTGCGAGACGAGAGCATTTTAAAGGCACTGCCATCAGGCCGTCAACGCCATTCACTCGGTTCAATGGCATGGTAAACCCATTTAGACCATTTGAAAAGTCACAAACACTCTGGGAAAGACTAGTTCTCCAGCCAAACCTAGTGGGACTACAGATATTGGAGTTTGGCTTTGGCTTTTCAGTAGATTTGGCTTCTCCAAGGTATTCAGAAAGTGGCATACAGAAAAGATGGATAACTTGCTGTGCGCACCTTTTCTTATGGCTCATCAGCTTCATCTTCAGACTATGTTAGGAAAAGACAATAGTCATTATCATGAGAACAGTCAGTTCTCTCTCAGTTGTATGAAGAAACCATATTCTCTTTCACTTGAAATATGCAAGGATTCAGTTCAGTATTCATGTATTCAGCCATTAAGATGTCTGCATGTGTTCACTGCAATTTGCATATTCAGTAGTGGACTCATCGTCATTGCATGTTCCGAATTATAACCACTGTATTGGTTACATGTTAAAAAAATAGCCATTGTGAATAACATCAGTGGTGTATGTGGATCACACAGTGAGCTCCAAAAGTATTGGGACAAGTGGCACCGTTTTTGTTGTTTTAGCTCTGTACTCCAGCACTTCGTATATGAAATTGTACAATGACTATGAGGTTAAAGTGCAGACTGTCAACTTTAATTTGAGGGTATTTTCATATCGGGTGAACCGTTTAGAAATTACATCACTTTTTGTACATCGTCCCCCCATTTTAGGGGATCAAAAGTATTGGGACAAATTCACTTATAGGTGTATTAAAGTAGTCAAAAGTTGAGTATTTGGTCCCATATTCCTAGCATGCAATGATTACATCAAGCTTGTGACTACAAACTTGTTGGATGCATTTGCTGTTTGTTTTGGTTGTGTTTCAGATTATTTTGTGCCCAATAGAAATTAATAGTAAATAATGCATTGTCATTTTGGAGTCACTTTTATTGTAAATAAGAACATAATATGTTTATAAACACTTGTACGTTAATGTACTGTGTTTACGGATAGTGTTTACGGATACATACTGTGTTTACGGATAGTGTTTACGGATACATACTGTGTTTACGGATAGAATGAATCGTGATAAAGAGTAATAAAGTTACAGACGCACAAATATCATACCCCCCAAGACATGCTAACCTCTCACCATTACAGTAACAGGGGAGGTTAGTATTTTGGGGGGGTATGATATTTGTGCATCTGTAACTTTATTACTCTTTATCACGATTCATTCCGGACTATCCGTAAACACAGTAGCATCTACATTAACGTACAAGTGTTTAGAAACATTTGAAACAGTTGTTTGTGCTGGGCTATAACAAAAGCATGCCCACCCAGTGGCTCTTCAGGACCGGTGTTGGAGACAGCATGCTGAAGCTGGATTACTATAACATACGAAAGACATTGATTCTAAAAAAGGAGCACTGTGCACAGGCAACACTGCATATGTACAGTATGGGATTATTTGTGGTTCTATTTGTGGCAACAGTGTGAGAAGCTGATAAAGTGGTAGATGTGGAAGTATTGGTAATGCCACAGCAACTGTAGCAGCGGTAGCAGCAGCAACTGAATATATTGAGATTAACTGAATTAAGCTTGCTCCAGCATTCCCATGTCACGAATATCCGACTGGTTATCTTAGACAAACTTCTGGTTCACTAGGGTCAGCGTGAGCAAGACTCTACACATACTTATTATCTGGTTTATAAATCACCTCAACTACCAAACCACTGGGCATAATCACATCCAAATGATGGTTAGCATCATGAAACGTGTCATGAAACATTAAGATGGCGCTGCAGTGGATTGAAGCCGTTTCTGCTATTTTGTGTATTTGTTACGCTGATCTTAACTTTTTATGTACCTAATGTCTCCACCATCATTTCCTATGACCAAAACCAGCTTCTGGAGATCATAACGGCGATCTCTAACCTTGATTTGGATTACAATTTCTAATTCAACAAGTCGGCAGCTCTGGACATTCAGCTTTCTCTGGACCAGGCCCTAATCCTCGGGACTCGAAAAAAGTTTTGTTGAGTCTGTCATGGTCAAGCTCAATCAGGGCAATTTAGTATTGAATGGGGAAGAATCTAGTTTTTTTTTAGTTTTTTTTACCTCAGACGTTTTTGTGATCTCGTTATTTTTCATCACACATGTTCGATCTGATTGAGGAACAGTATGTTTTTTGGGATAGATGTCCATGTCATTGCAAAATAGATCACACTTATTTTCTCTCTCTGCCAAACCATGACTTTGAAACCATTTCAGAGATTGTGTCTGTTCGGTCAGGGTTGTGGATTAATTCTTATGTCTTAATATTCCATTTTGATGCTACAGTAAAAAAGGCAGCACTTTATTTGGGATACAAGTCCTACACATACAGTTAGTTATTCAAAGTATAATCTACCTTTAGATTACCTTCTCTGACCCAAAATACATTTATTTGATTATTTTTCAATTTCCACCTTTAATTACATGAGATCATCATTCCACAGGAGTGAGTCTGATGAGCTGAGGGATTGATACAGAGCAAGAAAGCCTTTATACTTTTTACTTTATCAAACTACATTTTTTTCTCTCTTTTTTTATTGTGACTATCTCGGCACAGTTTTTTAACCTGAGTAAAATGTAAAATAATGGGCGGGAAGGAGCTTGAGTTCACCGGAGCGTAAGGGAATAGGAATTAGCCGAGGTTGGTTCTAATCAGCCCGTGCCATAGGTGGCTGGGAGACTATCAGCCCGGAGAGAAACTGCTTAATAACAGCTCATTAAGAGAATAGTCCATCACTGATAAGGGGGCCCATGGGACGTGCTAATTAAAAAGAAGGGCTGTCAGGGGCTGAATTGTACCTCGGCAGTACCAGATGAACATGGAAGTTTAAGTGCGAGACAAAAGGTGCTATATGCTCTCAGTTTTCCATTGTTCTACCCACCGTGAAGCGGGGTGACCCCAGATACACTGTGCCAGGTTCCTTTAGCTGTTGTTTAACACTGGTTGTATTAAAAGTTGAAAAGGTTAAATTTGTACAATGATTCCACAAAATACGTTGTTTTTTTTTTGTCCGTTTACTGTAATGTCATTGTGTGCAGGTCTGCATAGTGTGTGACCGTGTGAGCATGTGTGTATGTGTGCGTGTGTGTGTGTGCAGTGTGTGTGTGTTGCGTTCTTGTCTGTCGGTGTGTGTGTGTCTGTGTGTGTGTGTGTGTGTCATCCCCCACTTGGTGGCAGAAGAGTTCTACAGAATGAACCTGGTTCTTCCTCGATCACCACCACATTGTTAAATGCACTGCTCCAAAAACACCATATGAGATGATTCAAGAGCACACACTTCAGTCGCCAGAGATCAAAATGTGATCATTGCAGGAGTGATGAAGTTCACCTGAGTTTCATGTTCAATTTGAATATGTCCAATGTGTGCTGAGCTCAATATATTTGTTTTTATTTGGTGGTACTTTAATGGAGGTGGTGGACTTCATCGTTATGGCCTCATGTTAGATAACACTTCATTTGACGCTTCCCCATGACATGAACATGACTGTTTCACTTTGAAATGTAGTCTACCATGCTATACTACAGGAAGGTTGTTATGCAGCTGTGCAATATCAGTACAGTCATAATGCAAACTGATACCTCTGTCATGACAAAGGTCATCTGACTTGCGTGGTCATGAATGGACATGACACCCATAGAAATAGAAGCACTAAGTCACACCAACACATTTCTTAACACACTAAGATATTTCCATATTTTCAGTTTGAATATTAGTATTCACTCACAAAGGCCATCCAAAGTGGAGGAGAAAATTCTTATTCCCCTTTTTATGTGCAGGCAAATGATTAACAGATGACAGAAGAGAGACTTAGAGCTCGATAGAGGTAGAGAGACATTGATCAGGGTTAAATGTATCTCTCTTATCTCTACATTGCCAGAAGCCATGAATTTTATTCCATGTCTGTTAAAAGCATCTGATCACTGGGTGGCACCCACTCTAGGCCACCGCAAATAGATAGGTTGAGAGGCTTGGCAACACTGTCACCGGCACCCAGACGCTTCATCTCCAGTGACCATATAAAAGGAAATAAAATAAAGGTGCTCGGGATTAAGATTCTGTTAGAGACCCACCATTTTCCACACGGAGTTCAGAGTTGGAATATCAGTCTTCTTGATATTCTCTCCTTCAGTGACAAATAGCTGATTTTGCCCAGACAGGACTTAGTTAAATATGATTAGAATGCGTTTACATCTTGGTTGTTTCCCCCTTATTCATTTCATTGGTGCTGCTGCCATTGATAGTAGGGGCAAGGAGCGTTCATACACAAACCATTTCTTTTCTGGGAAGAATTGACTTAATGACAACCTCCTTTGGCCGCAATCGATGGGGAAGAAGGCGGAGGTGCATTATGAAGAAAAGAAGACACATAGTATCACATCACATAGTCATCTCCATCACTCTAAACTAGCGTCCTTAAAATGTAATCTCCAGAAAAGTACCCAGCACATTCCTATAATGCATTGTAGATGCCACTACAATATATTTTTGAATGTGCTTCATTATTTAAAAGCAGTAGGTTTACGGAGTTCAAATTCTTCTTGTACTGTCAGAAGATCACTTTTGGATTCATGCACTGAACAAAATCATATTTTTCTAATAAAATGAAATGACTAAATAGTGATTCAAACATGCTTTTCTACTTTGCGGGAAAAGGTTTTTAACTTACTGTATCTTAGAAAATATGTACGCTGCTTTACTTTGAATAGGTCTGAAATAGCACTGTTACCTTGAAATGTCACAGGGTTTTATAAACCATTAATTCAACACAAGTTCTTTCCTCACCACTAAGGTCACTTAATCATATAACCATCAGCAGCTAACCTTTGTGTATTTACAGCAGTTGTTTTTCATTGTTTAGTTCAGACTGTCCGTCACATATTACCTTGACATTTCCTGCCATTTTCAGAGTTCAACAAAAGCCAACCATTACCACAACACTATAACGGTGAGTGGGCATTCCCGCTTTATCTTTATATTGTATCTTTATCCAGCTCCTGTATAAAGTCTAAGTCGCCTTGTATGTATTATACGCCCACGGGGAGCAATTATGGTATCTGTAACTGTATTTAGACAGCCTATTTAAAACAAGTCGTTGTTTAGTTTTTATTAACATTTGATTAGAATTAGGCTATACACTGTCTTGTTAGGCCTTAGCTATACACTGTCTTGTTAGGCCTTAGCTATACACTGTCTTGTTAGGCCTTAGCTATACACTGTCTTGTTGGGCCTTAGCTATACACTGTCTTGTTGGGCCTTAGCTATACACTGTCTTGTTAGGCCTTAGCTATACGCTGTCTTGTTAGGCCTTAGCTATACGCTGTCTTGTTAGGCCTTAGCTATACGCTGTCTTGTTAGGCCTTAGCTATACGCTGTCTTGTTAGGCCTTAGCTATACACTGTCTTGTTAGGCCTTAGCTATACACTGTCTTGTTAGGCCTTAGCTATACACTGTCTTGTTAGGCCTTAGCTATACACTGTCTTGTTAGGCCTTAGCTATACACTGTCTTGTTAGGCCTTAGCTATACACTGTCTTGTTAGGCCTTAGCTATACACTGTCTTGTTAGGCCTTAGCTATACACTGTCTTGTTAGGCCTTAGCTATACACGGTCTTGTTAGAGCCTAGTGAATTTAATCTTGCTTATTGACTATGATGCCCATGTCCAGATGGCAATTTACAGTATGCCTATGTTTAACAATGTGTTTCTATGTTGAAGAAACGCAATTAAAACAATGTGGACTGCAATTTTGCATTTCGATTCATCTTTAAAAAGTGTTGGAATGTTTATTTTAATATCTTATGTTGTTCTTGTCTATAACTGTTCTGTACTTTATCATGTATTTGTACATTGTATGTGGACCCCAGGAAGAATAGCTGCTGCATGTGCAGTAGCTAATGGGAATCCTAATAAACTAAACTAAACCTCATTGTTAAGCTAGCTAACTTTACCATTATATCCAAACATTTAGGGGCACAGAAAGAAAGGAAAAGGGATAGCTTCTTCAGGAAATCAATGATCATAGCAAGGAATGAATGACAGACCTCTTGCATGTGGTCATCACAAACCATAACAAGAGACAATGTACAATTTCCAATTGAATGTACCTCATTAGGAAACTTGTGCTTTTACACAGATAACTTTGTAATTTCAATGACAGGTATTCGTATCAACAATTTAGCTTTTATAATAAGCAGATGTCTTTACAGTGTTACCTATTAGTTTCTAGGGTAGAACATGTACTTCAAAAGTAGCTAGAATTTATAAAGGCCCAATAAATGCTGTATCTCAATTTAAAAAAGTATTTTCTGGTGCTTCTACATTTCATGTGGTGCACCAGGGCTACCAATTTTTTTATTTTATTTAGAGCCTTGGATGGCACTATTATTTAATGTTAAACATTTGAGGCAAGACCAGCCGTGTTGGTATGTTTGGCTTAAACGTGTATACAAAATTTAGCAATATCAAAATCTGTGTTTTGCTACTGTATGTTGCCAGTGTAGCACATGGGGATGTGTGAAACTTACTCCACAACCTGAAGTGTCCACACTTGTACCAGTGAATTGCTAGCTTTTATGTGTGGCGCCGACTTGTAAGACGCTTCAGGAGGGTGGTCACGTGTGCTAGCAAGGCAGAGTTCCTGGGTTCGAGCCTCGGTGTGAACTGAATCAGGAGGAAGCGGTATTCACTAAGCAAGCAGCATGACGTCCTTTACACCGGTGCCGTGACCCGGATCTACAGTTGCGATGTTGAGTAAGTTTGAGGGGTGAATGTATCACATGGGGATGTGTGAAACTTCATCTTCAACCTGAAATTTCCCCACTAACTGGTAAGACACTTCAGGAGGGTGGTCACGTGCTAGCAAGGCAGAGGTCCTGGGGCCTCATTTATCAATATTGCGTAGAAACTATTCTAAAATACTACTTATGAACGAAATTTGGAATGTTCGTACACGTATAGATAAAGTGTGATTTATCAAACCATCCTACCAGCGTCATACACACATCTAGAAGATAACCATAAATAAATACTAATTGTTCACAGCCTCTAGATGAATTTTGAAATGCACATCATTATTCATATGGTCAAAATCATCCCTTTAAAGCCTGTGGGGAATATACAACGCCGAACCATGAAATACAATGTCGCAACCAAAAAAGCTAAGAAAAAAAGACATTTCAGAGTCTGAAATACAGGTGCTAGTGTCAGAGATTGAGTACAACCAAAAAAATTTATTAAGCTCAGTCAGTTGTGACTTGACCAGTAAAAATAAAAACGTAGCTACAAAGAGAGGACCGTTAAGAAAATGAGTTGCTTTAGCTTCAAATATACTTTTAAAAGAGTAGTGAAAGACAGCGACCCGGCTCTATGTGTTTAACTGGTTTGTGACTCACTGACACCACCCCCGGTATTAACAAGGGAAAGACTGTATGAAGATGTATATGCTACCAGCGTGTATTACAATACAGCTATACACAAAGGCAGCATACAACAATTGTAACTAACTATTAAGATCAATATTCAAATGTCACACAACTCACTTTGTGCACGCACACCATCCCACAAGTCCAGAAAGATGTTATTGAGTCCAGTTGTTGATGGGCAGAGATAGAGATGTTGCTCTCTGTCACTGCTTGTATTGTGTGACCTGTATAGACAAGAGGATGGGCAGATGTCCATTCTCTTAGTAACATTAGGGTTGTGAGGTACTGATAACAGTCACCGGCAGGGAATTCGTAACAAGTAGGCAACACTCACCAATAAGCCATTAATTCTCAGCATTCTCAGCAGCTCAGTCCTATAGGCGTATAGCCATGAACAGCATCTTTTAAGCATCACCTGCACATTAAGAGTGGAAGCATTTTCTGTTCACAGAGTTGAACTCATTTTGGGATTGTGCTTTTATGGTGATGTGGGTTGCCTTCTATTATTCCGTTTGTATTTGGGAACACATTGTTGGCAAAGAAACCCCTCTTGACTTCAACCTGTAGTGCGATAGTGTATGGCAATTGTATGTTACAGTTTGTTTTGCTGATTGCATCCAAACATTGGCTCATCGCGGTCTGTGAGATGCCGATCGGCAATCTCTCGCTGAAAAGTGTCCGTTGCCAAAAACCTGAGGGTAGATGGCACTTGGAATGGCATGTGTTTGTCTTTCTAAAGTAGGTCTTAAATCCTCACAAATCCACTTAAATCCTATAAGATTGGTTTTGGGAAACAATATCTGATGAGCCAATCTGTACTTCTGCAAAAAGTCTCTAAAAACGCGCTCTCTTTGGCATGTGCCAAATCTTCCAACAGAGGAAGATCAGCCTCTCTGTCACGCCTGCTCCCGCTCTTCCCCCCTGGCGCTCGAGGGTGCCAGGCTGCCCTGCATTATGCACTCCTGCCACCATCATTTAAGCACACCTGCCTTCCCTTGTCACGCGCTTCAGCGATATTGGACTCACCTGGACTCACTCAATCACCTGTTTATTACTCCCCGTACCTGCTTCTATTCTACAGCGTCATTCCTTACAGAATGCAGCAGCCATCGCACGAAGCATCGGGGAGTACTGGCGTTCTGGTTGGTGGTGACATCGGTCCTGGGTCGCCGCCGATGGAACCGGGGTTGCCTAAGCCAGCGCGTCGGTCGTCCACATCCAAGCTGGCTCGAGATGTTTCCTTTCCTCGGTTGGCTCGGCAGGTTCCCATCCCACGTCATGATCCGCCGGATCATCGGGCTTCCACGCCGCAGCGGGATCGGCAGGCGTTCATGCCTCAGCCAGATCGTCAGGCTCCTATGCCTCAGCCGGCTCGCCAGGCTCCCACGCCCCTGCCGGTTAGAGGGGAGGTTACCCCCAGCCGGCTTGCCCAGCGCCCATGTCTCGGCCGGCTCGCCCAGGTGGGATGCCAGGTGGCGTCCCTAGAGGGGGGGGTACTGTCACGCCTGCTCCTGCTCTTCCCCCCTGGCACTCGAGGGCGCCAGGCTGCCCTGCATTACACACTCCTGCCACCATCATTTACGCACACCTGCCTTCCCTTGTCACGCGCTTCAGCGATATTGGACTCACCTGGACTCACTCAACCACCTGTTTATTACTCCCCGTACCTGCTTCTATTCTACAGCGTCATTCCTTACAGAATGCAGCAGCCATCGCACGAAGCATCGGGGAGTACTGGCGTTCTGGTTGGTGGTGACATCGGTCCTGGGTCGCCGCCGATGGAACCGGGGTTGCCTAAGCCAGCGCGTCGGGCGTCCACATCCAAGCTGGCTCGAGGTGTTTCCTTTCCTCGGTTGGCTCGGCAGGTTCCCATCCCACGTCATGCTCCGCCGGATCATCGGGCTTCCACGCCGCAGCGGGATCGACAGGCGTTCATGCCTCAGCCAGATCGTCAGGCTCCTATGCCTCAGCCGGCTCGCCAGGCTCCCACGCCCCTGCCGGTTAGAGGGGAGGTTACCCCCAGCCGGCTTGCCCAGCGCCCATGTCTCGGCCGGCTCGCCCAGGTGGGATGCCAGGTGGCGTCCCTAGAGGGGGGGTACTGTCACGCCTGCTCCTGCTCTTCCCCCCTGGCACTCGAGGGCGCCAGGCTGCCCTGCATTACACACTCCTGCCACCATCATTTACGCACACCTGCCTTCCCTTGTCACGCGCTTCAGCGATATTGGACTCACCTGGACTCACTCAACCACCTGTTTATTACCTCCACTATATTTGTCAGTTCCCCAGCTCTGTTTCCCGCTGCTGCATTGTTTGTCAACTGTCTTTGTGTTTCCCAGTTCTGACGCTGTTCCTGTCCTGTCCTGTTGCATGTCCGTTCCTAATTAAATGTCAACTCCCCATACCTGCTTCTATTCTCCAGTGTCATTCCTTACACTCTAATTCGATTTCCCATTATCTCAGTCTTTTATAGTATTTCATAAATGGTTTCACTTTTACACGTGCCTCTAATTTAACAAATGACTGTACTTTATATGGATTATTATCATAACAAATGCACTGATGTAGTCAAATTATATGATATCGCCTGTCAAGATACAGTTGCATGAATTCACAATGGAAATACAAATAAATAATTTCACACATTTTCAACATATACACTGAACAAAAATATTAACGTAACATGTAAAGTGTTGGTCCCATGTTTCATGAGCTGAAATAAAAGATCCCAGAAATGTTTCATACGCACAAAAATCTTATTTCTCTCTTGTGCACAAAGTAGTTTACATCCCTGTTAGTGAGCATTTCTCCTTTGCCAAAATAATCCATCCATCTGACAGTTGTGGTATATCAAGAAGCTGATTACATATTATTATTATAATTTTTTTTTGTAATTTAGCAGATGCTCTTATCCAGAGTGACTTACAGTAGTGAATGCATACATTTCATTTCATGCATTTTTTTTTTTGTACTGATTAAACAGCATGATCATTACACAGGTGCACATTGTGCTGAGAACAATAAAAGGTCACTCTAAAATGTGAAGTTTTGTTACACCAGAGCTGTTGCCAGATAATTGAATGTTAATTTCTCTACCATAAGCCACCTTCAATGTTGTTTTAGAGAATTTGTCAGGACGTCCAACCGGACTCACAACCGCAGACCACGTGTATGAAGTTGTGTGGGCGAGCGGTTTGCTGATATCAACGTTGTGAACAAAGTGCCCCATAGTATGGGCAGGCATAAGCTACGGACAATGAACACAAATGCATTTTATCTATGTCCAATATCCAGCAACTTCACGCAGCCATTGAAGAGGAGTGGGACAACATTCCACAGGCCACAATCAACAGCCTGATCAACTCTATTCGAAGGAGATGTGTCTTGCTGCATGAGGAAAATGGTGGTCACACCAGATACGGACTGGTTTTCTGATCCTCTCCCATACCTTTTTCTAGAGGTATCTGTAACCAACAGATGCATATCTGTATTCCCAGTCATGTGAAATCTATAGATTAGGGCCTAATGAATTTATTTCAATTGACTAATTTCCTTATATGAACTGTAACTCAGTAAAATGGTTGAAATTGTTGCATGTTGCGTTTATATTGTTGTTCAGAATATTTTTGTTCAGTATTTTTCCCCCGTCCACTAGGCTAAGCTTCACAAGCAGTTCCCTTATTCCACAACTTGTCACTGTCCTTACGCATGGTCATGGCTGTGCGTGAATTTACGCACACTCTCAAGCATCATAATGATAAATCTCACACTTTGCGTGGAAGTGATCCTGTGCATGGTTTACGCACATATTTGTGCCTACGCATGATTGATAAATGAGGCCCCTGGTTCTCACACCTCTAATCACCCTTTGCTGACACCATAACGGCTACTTCTGTGTCAAAACAATGTGTGAGCTCAGTGACCCGAGTGAGTCCTCATTCCTCTAGCTTCGTTGGGGGAAAAAGGAGCCTTCAGACTTTCAGAATCATCTTGAGCACTCCCAATATTGCACGGCAATGATTCTGCCCATCGCTGTCCCCCTGCACTGGGAGAGCACAGGTGTTGGCCAGGAACAGCTTGTGTGTTGGGCCCGTGAAATTGTGATGAAGTGACAGTTAGTAGCCTCTTTGGAATTCCACCGCCTCCATGTGGTGGTGGTGGCGTTCTGGGGTGACATGGCAGATCTTCGGTTCACACAGCTGGCCGTGGCGAGTGCCAACTGTGCCCGCCGACCGCTCCCTCCCACAGATGTCAGTGCCGGGACCCGTGACCGTATGTCTTGACCTTGTTCTCTCGCCTTAATGTCGCTGAATAGGAAGTGAAATGTGGATACTGGCAGGTGTCCCTTGAAAAAGAGATATTTGAATCTCAATGGGACAACCTGGTAGAATAAAATGATCCAAATATGAATGATTTGAGATGCACCAGGCTGCTTCACGACACACGGCAAAGCTGTGGAGAAAAGGAACATATTGCTTTCTCTCTGTACACCGTCGATAAGAATAAGATTATCGACGAAGTAACATGTTTGCAATAGAATGGTTTTAAAGGCTTGAGAGAGACTGCTGAAATGCAGCTCTCTATATATCCCAATCGTGGTTGCGGTTCCTTTTCTATTTTCCTTTTTGGACAATGGCATTTCATTTGTCTTCAGTAGACTCTTTATGAAATGTGTGAAAGCTTGCTCAGTTTTGAGGAATGTGTGTGTGATAGGTTATTTCAGCGTGTGGCTTCGGTCATTCAAGATGTCTACAGTATTTCACTCCCTGCTGTTTTTATAGCTGTACACTGTTTTAAAATGGGTCACCTTCATGACAGTCAAATATCTCCATAGTATGAGATAGCATATTCATTCCAACAGCAGAGGGCCCTATTATTTATTGGTTCCAATTCATATTGCCCTTCACATGCTGCTATAGCCTACATAACCAAGCTACAGCATCCCTTCATCATTGTAGACACAAGCTCATATCCACACCATCCACCCCTCAAACTGGTACCACCACAATCACTGCTCTTTATCAGTTAGCACACTTCAGAGTCGACTGAATTAGACTGAGAATCCCCATGGAATCACTGATTGGGAGCAGGTGTTGTAGTGCAGGGTTTCTCAAACTCGGTCCTGGGGCCCCCCCTGGGTGCATATTTTGGTTTTTACCCTAGCAATACAAAGCTGCACTACACAGCCAAGGTGATAATGGCCAAGTCATTTTTTGCTTGTTTTTGCTGTTCTCCTAATAGGATTTTAGAGCTTTTTAATTGTATACAAGTGCATTAGGCCTAAATCAGCTTTCAAAAAATGTATTGGACGGGGAAAGAAATTAATTATCACTGAACATGATGCATCTGACTTGAATATTTTCCTTATGTTCATTTTCAAATGGATTTATTAGATTAAATTAGGGCAGATACCAATTAACAGTTGAAACAGTTATTCAATACAATGGATCGTAGTTGAGGCAAATTTTCAACATGGTTTGTGATACAATTTGCTGATTTCCCATGGCCACCCATGAATGGTTTTTGGTCCCCCCTTTGCCACCCCACTAAATAAATCCTAGAATCGCCCCTGACAATAGTTTGTTGCAATACTGTATCTTGTATGGCATAAGTATGGCATAAGTTTTTTCTGACAACTGACAATTTCCTAATATGGATGCTGTAACATTGGACTTAGAAGACTTTGACTTGAGCTTGCAAACTATCTCAAAGTCTTTGCCCGCTGTCATTAAATAGTCATAATGCCACATTCTTAAAGTGGCATTACACCATTTAAAAATAATCTAAAATGCATAACCTTTTGGCTTTATAGGTGCTTGTGAGCAACCCCATAAGCATTTTATGCCATTTTTTTGAAAGGTTTGGTATCCTAAAACAAAGGATATTGTGGTTTAATGAGGTAAGTAATGTATACATATTGTACCTCAACCATACAGAAATGTATACATATTGTACACAAACCATACCGAAATGTATACATATTATACACAAACCATACAGCCTAAATGTAAGGTAAACAATTATCAACTAACCTCCGTCTGTATTGTACCTTTAAGACCCCTGATACAACAAATGCAGTAGCTCATAGAGTTGGTGCTCATTCCTGAATCAATGGCTCTCAAAGACAAACCAGGAGCTTGAAACCATCCGTTGATTCACAGTACAAACAATAAGCAGTTTGGTGGGGTCATTTGTCAAGGTAAACTAATTGGTGGTAAATATACATAATATATTAGAAATGCGTCATGGCAAAACATCAACCAACTCTGCCTTTGGAAAACGATCTAAGTCTAAAGTCTTCCTCGTTTCCTCATGTCATCCACATCTGTCTGGCTGTACAAACAACCCAAGGCTGCCAATATGCAAATCCAATGGTCCGTTTTGGAGGAAAGTGTCGACTGGTGTTTATATCAGTCAGAGTACTGTTTGTTTGTTCTCCCCTGCTTAACATTCTGCTAAGGTGCCATTTTCTCGGGGTCTCTCTTTTGAAAGAGGGAGCGACAGCAAACTTTTTAAATCTCTCTCCCTTTTCTCTTCATGAATATCCAGATTTGTTTTCTCCTTTTGCTCTGACAGATTATGCATCATGGTTTTTAATTGATCCCTCTGGGGTGGGATTTTCAATGTTTGTGGGATTTAGCATTGCTGCGGTTTGAACTCCACGCTGTGATTACCACAGAAAACACAAACCCTTGAATACCTGACTGACTGGGGATGCATCTAATTGTCTATAGGATGATGTATACATCGCTTAAGCATGTTCTCTTTTGTACAATGTTGTTTTTAGGGCTTTTTAAAGGGGAATATGAATTTGTGGTGAATATGTAAAGAAGGTGTCGGGTTACGGAGAGAAGGAGGGAGAAGGAAAGCGTTTTAAATATTAAATATTAGGTAGGAACTAGACAGCCTCCTCTTAATTTTATCCTCCAATTTTTTATCTAGCGAGAATGAGCTTTATGGAGTGGTACTGGACTTTAATCAGTTTCCTGATGCCAAGCAGCCTGGTGCCCTATTCAATGCCGATGGCAAAGTTGCCTCAAAACAAAGTGACATATGTTAAGCACGTGGAGTAATGACTCAGGATTCAGATGCGAAAGTGTATGCTCTCGTGACAAAAACTCATACAGTGCATTTAGAAAATATTCAGACCCTTTGACTTTTTCCACATTTTGTTACCTTACAGCCTTATTCAAAAATTGATTAAATAAGATTTTATTCTCAATAATCTAAACACACTAACCCATAATGACAAAGTGAACAGGTTTTTCTAAATTTTAGCAAATTCATGAAATATAAAAAACAGAAATACCTTAATTAGATTAGTATTCAGACCCTTTGCTATGAAACACAAATTGAGCTCAGATGCATCCTGTTAACCTTTATCATCCTTGAAATGGTTGTTTAACTTGATTGGAGTCCACCTGTAGTAAATTCAATTGATTGGACATGATTTGGAAAGGCACCCACCAGTCTATATAAGGTCCCACAGTTGACAGTGTATGTCAGAGAAAAACCCAAGGCATGAGGTTGAAGGAATTGTCCGTACAGCTCCGAGACAGGATTGTGTTGAGGCACAGATCTGAGGAAGGGTACCAAAAGATTTTTGCAGGATTGAAGGTCCACAAGAACACAGTGGCCTCCATCATTCTTAAAAGTTTGGAACCACCAAGACTCTTCCTAGAGCTGTCTGCCTGACCAAACTGAGCAATTGGGGGAGAAGGGCCTTGGTCAGGGAGGTGACCAAGAACCCAATGGTCACTCTGAAAGACCTCCAGAGTTCCTCTGTGGAGATGGGAGAACCTTCCAGAAGGACAAACATCTGCAGCACTCCAACAATCAGACCTATCTGGTAGAGTTGCCAGACGGAAGCCACTTCTCAGTAAAAGGCACATGACAGCCCGCTTGGAGTTTGCCAAAAGGCACCTAAAGACTCTCAGACCATGAGAAACAAGATTCTCTGGTCTAATGAAACCAAGATTGAACTCTTTGGCCTGAATGCCAAGCGTCACATCTGGAGGAAACCTGGCACCATCCCTACGGTGAAGCATGGTGGTGGCAACATCATGCTGTGGGGATGTTTTTCAGTGGCAGGGACTGGGTGACTAGTCAGGCTGGAGGGAAAGATAAACGGAGCAATGTACAGAGAGATCCTTGGTGAAAACCTGCTCCAGAGCGCTCAGGATCTCAGACTGGGGTGAAGGTTCACCTTGTAACAGGACAACAACCGCAAGCACACAGCCAAGACAATGCAGGAGTTGCTTAGGGACAAGTCTCTTCAGGTTCTTGAGTGGCCCAGCCAGAGCCCGGACTTGAACTCAATCGAACATCTCTGGAGAGACCTGAAAATAGCTGTGCAGCAACGCTCCCCATCCAACCTGACAGAGCTTGAGAGGATCTGCAGAGAAGAATGGGAGAAACTCCCCAAAATACAGGTGTGCCAAGCTTGTAGTGTCATACCCAAGAAGACTCGAGGTTGTAATCGCTGCCAAAGGTGCTTCAACAAAGTACTGAGTAAAGGGTTGAATACTTATTTAAATGTGAGATTTCCTTTTTTTTATAAATGTAAAAACTTCTAAAAATCAGTTTTTGCTTTGTCATTATGGGGTATTGTGTGTAGCTTGATGAGGAAAAAACATGATTTAATACATTTTAGAATAAGGCTGTAACGTAACAAAATGTGGAAAAAGTCAAGGAGTCTGAATACTTTCAGAATGCACTGTATGTACTAATCTGTCTTCCCAATAAAAACTGGTTCGCAAATTCTAACATATAATTTATGGGGATAACATGTTATGTGTTTATGAAAGATGCATCATGCTGCCTTGTTGACAATATGACCAGGTGGCGCAGATTACTGTTCAATTTTCGAAGAGCGCTCCCCCCTCACCGCTTTTGCCCCCTCACGGCTTTTTTCACATCATGGGTCACAGCCCGGTGCACCCCGTTATATCTTAATAAACTCCCTCATTGACTGTATCCATCTTAAGATAGCCAACATCCAACCTACATCCCACCCAATGACTCATCAGATCTTCCAGTGCTCTCTCCCGTGCCCTTTGGTATTAATGTCTTCATCCCTGCCCTCTGGGTTTTTGAGGCTTAGAGGCCAGATGATCCATGCTCATTAATGTCATACGGTCCGAGGTCATGTGTCATTGCGGTATTCCCTCGTCATTACCACTCGTGAGTAACCCAATCTAACAAATCCTCTTATGAAGATATCATTCTCATATCATCCTATCAGTCTGTCCGTTAGCCCTCCCCACCATCCCCACGACCGATGTGGTTCTCTCTCTCTCGACATCGATCAGATGGCATAGTGATGTATTAGGATGACAGGCCATATGGATGACTTGTAATACATTATGAATGTATTTCCCTAAAGCGTTTTAGCCCGGGGCTTGATGTCTGATGCATGGCGATCTGAGTTAATTTCGTCTCGTTGGCATGCAGATGAAGAGTTGGGCCTCCAAACCATCAACCACAATAATTGAACTGTCGTCCAAAAAGCTGAATTCCCTATTCATAAAATTTGCATTAGCCCCATATCGGGCGAGTTTTCTCTCCTCGACCGCTCTTACTCAAGTAAGTTGAGTGCATTTTTAAGATATACAGTAACTGACAGAAGACAAGATTCAGAGCCTCAATATTTCAGATAGAGGTGAACAATTTAAGAGAGAGGAAACAAAGTTTTATAATGATGACCCCAAATTTGTAAAAAAAACAACAGCAACAATCGCTTCCTGCCTCTTCTAATCTGATCCAGCCGCTGAGTGACTGATGCTGACTGCAGGTCGGTGTGATACTTTGTGGGCACGGGGAAGGCTACAGAATTGGACTACCAGGAGGTGTGAGGTACAGTACATTCAGCGAGAACATAACGTTAGGAGGAAGAAACAGCTCAATCCCTAAAGGAAATGTTATGAAATGTGACCTGTACGTTATCCACAGGACAGTGGTGGGATATTTTGGGCGACATGTCAGTTGGAAGACTCTATGCGCTAATGGCACAGACAATGCCTGCATTATCAATGACATAACATCAGCATGACCATTCATTTCTACAGTGCATTCAGAAAGTATTCATACCCCTTGACTTATTCCACATTTTGTTGTGTTACCGCCTGAATTCAAAATGGATCAAATAAAATACAAATCTCACCTATCTAAACATAATACCCCATAATTACAAAGTGAAAACATGTTTTTAGAAATGTTTGCAAATTTATTGAAAATTAAATATATTAATATCTTATTTACATAAGTATTCACACCCCTGAGTCAATATATGTTAGAATCACCTTTGGCAGCATTTACAGCTGTGAGTCTTTCTGGGTAAGTCTCTAAGAGCTTTGCATACCTGGATTGTACAATATTTGCACATTTTTATTTTTTCAAGTCTTGCTATAGATTTTCAAGCCGATTTAAATCAAAACTATAACTAGGCCATTGAACCGTCAATGTTGTCTTGGTAAGTAACTCCAGTGAATATTTGGCCTTGTGTTTTAGGTTATTGTCCTGCTGAAAGATGAATTTGTCTACCAGTGTCTGTTAGAAATCTGACTGAATCAGGTTTTCCACTCTGATTTTGCCTGTGCTTAGCTCTATTCCGTTTTATTTTTATCCTAAAAGAATCCCTAGTCCTTGCCGATGACAAGCATACCCATAACATGATGCCACCACCACCATGCTTGATAATATGAAGAGTGGTACTCAATGATATGTTGTGTTGGATTTGCCCCAAACATAACTCTTTGTATTCAGGACATAAAGTTAATTTCTTTGCCACATTTTTAACAGTTTTACTTCAGTGACTTATTGCAAACAGCATGTTTTGAAATATTTGTTTTCAAAACAGGCTTCCTTCTTTTCACTCTGTTGTTTAGGTTAGTATTGTGGAGTAACTACAATGTTGTTGATCCATCCTTAGTTTTTTCCTATCACAGCCATCAAACTGTAACTGTTTTCAAGTCACCATTGGCCTCATGGTGAAATCCCTGAGCGGTTTCCTTCCTTTCCGGCAACTGAGTTAGAAAGGACGCATGTATCGTCGTAGTAAATGGGTGTATTGAAACACCATCCGAAGTGTAATTAATAACTTCACCATGCACAAAGGGATATTTAATTCATATTCAATTCATTTTACCCATCTACCAGGTGTCCTTCTTTGTGAGGCATTGAAAAACCTCGCTGGTCTTTGTGGTTGAATCTGTGTTTGAAATTCATTGCTCGACTGAGGGACTACAGATAATTGCATGTGTGGGGTACAGAGAAAAGGTAGTAATTCAAAAATATAGTTAAACTCTATTATTGCACTCAGAGTGAGTCCATATAACTTATTATGTGACTTGTTAAGAACATTATTACTCCTGAACTTATTTAGGCCTGCCATAACAAAGCGGTTGAATACTTATTGACTCAAGACATTTCAGCTTTTCATTTGTAATTGATTTGTAAAAATGTCTAAAAACATAATTCCACTTTGACATTATGGGGTACTGTGTGTAAACCTCAATTTTATCCATTTTAAAATGCAGGCTGTAACATAACAAAATGTGGAAAAAGTCAAGGGATGTGAATACTTTCTGAAGACACTGTATATGAACTGAGTACATTCTGATGTGTCACAGTTTATTCCATCATATTTATTTTGTTGATGTTATAGCTTTGATTAGTGATTACCTATTTCCACTTTTCATAATTTCCTTCCAGGTTTAGAGCAGTTAATCAGGTTTTATGATGGAAAATATCAATGACATTGCCAGACCCAAAATAGAGCCCGATTCCCACTAAGTGTCTGATGTCGGTCCATGTCTTTTGGACGTCTTTTTTTGGTCCTCTGTCTTTTTTCACGTCTTTTTTAGGTGGTCCTGACCCGCCTTGAAATCCTAACCAATGATAGACATCCACAGACATTCGGACGGCCTATATTTGGCCCAAACATAGACGCTCAGATTTGATCCGGTCCGGACTGTCCTTGATTTAGCCCAAGCATAGACATCTATAATTGGTTTAGATTTAGTCCTTTCCGGACCGGAACAAATCTGAACCAATCGTCAACATCTATGTTTCACAAGTTTGGACAGTACAGTACAGTACAGTGGAGCACAGCAGAGTACAGTACATTAGAGTATACAGTAACATACAATGTAGAGTACAGAACATTACAGTACAATACAGTAGAGCACACTAGAATACAGTAAAGAAAAATAAAGTAGTGTACTGTATTGTACCCTACTTTACTCTAATGTACTCTACTGAATTAAACTACTGTATTGCACAGTACTGTACTCTACTGAATTCAACTATACTGTACTATAGCATGCTTTACTGTACTGTACTATAGCATACTTTACTGTACTTTACTGTTCTTCACTTATCTACTCTACTAAATTAAACTGTACTGTACCGTACTGTAGTCTACTGAATTAAGATAACTCAAGCAGCCTTATTTACAAGTTCGAACACTGGAATGTAAGATGTAATCTACACCTCGATTAAGCAGTTAGAAATCCTCAGTATTTAATTTAATGATTTTCTATTTGAGTGCAATAATTTATTTTTAGCCTACACTTTCTCATTTTGGAGTTCTAATGCAAGTGGGATAGGTGTGGCTTCGTGACAATGATCAAGGGCAGCTGCTAACCGACTTGACAGCTCCAACACAGATACACCTCAAACATCAGCAAAATGTCAGGGGCGTATTCATTACGCCGATTCTATTGCAAAACGTTTCTTACGTGGAAGCAAACGGAACGAAACGGGGAGGGATATACCTGAATTTGTCAAATAGAAGCTCTTGTTTTTCTCTGTTTGCCTCGGTTTGGTTCTTAAAAGGTAAATGGTTTCTGTAATGCTTAAGCCCCTGCTATGAGGGTGTCGGCAATTGCCGGTTAACGCTTGATCTGATTGAATCTAGGCCTTAAACAGCTGCAAATGATCAAGATATCAAAGTGTCACCAACAAAAACGTAACCAATAGGCCTGTGACATTCATTTTTAACTTGCAATTAGCACTTTTTGGTAGTGCACAATGCATGCCATTCCATTAGAGCATCATTTATTTTTAACTCATAGCAATGATTCCAAGTCCTATTGTTGAAGATTAAGGGGTACTAAAATAATTGTAATGACTGGAAATCTATATCTTTAATGTAAAGATATATCCTAATCATATTATTATCTGTACTGAAGTAGAAAGCAATGGGGTTAGAAGAAGCTTACATAAGCCATAAAGTAAAATACAACATCCATTTATGGCCAGCTATGTAAACTCTAACGTTGATTTATCCTGCAACAGATGTCATTCAATTGATAATATTCATTTTTGTCTGCTTCTAATGCCTCTTAAGGGGAAAGTAATCTAAAAGTAACTGAAGTAATCAGATTATGTTACTGTGTTTCATTAATCCAAAAGTTATGTTACTGTTTACAATTTTGGACAGGTAACTAATAGCTAATGGATTACATTTAGAAAGTAGCCAACACCATCACTGTGCACGTTCGAGTTCAAGAGCATCTGTTTATTAATGTTCAAACTTTAAAGTAATAGGACGGAAGCAGTCAATACTGTTTTCTGGAAAATCAAGGCAACTGTCCAAATCTTGAGGTGGTTGATTTAAACCTCATGTCAGAAGAGATAGAGGCTGATTTTACTCATAAATTCCGATAAATCCATTACAAATCCATTATATATCAAGGTTAAAAATAAGGGCTGTCAAGGTTAATCAATTAACTTCAGTTAACTTTTTGTAATTTTAGTGCACACATTGTTTTAAATTGCGATCAATAACATTGTCTGAAAGCGTTGAAAATACACTGAAAACATCCAAAATACGAAATCTATATAGCTAAAATCTACAATGCCATGTAAAAACAAGTTGCCATTGAGGTTAAAGAAAGTCTGCTTTCTAAATGTACCTAATTTTGCTAATCATTATTTAGACAAAATCAAGACATCAATATTCTTGTAATGTTTTTGTATGAACATTTTTTTAATACTGCTCACTTTGAGCAAATTCTGAATTTGCGATTAATCACCGCAAATCCTGCGATTAACTCGATTCATTGTTTTTAACGTTTGACAGCCCTAGTTATAATCCAATACCTTGTAATTATTATAGTGGAAGTTTTAATGGATTCTACTGCATAACCCTCTACTCCTCCATATGTCCCATTTAGTGCAAGAATAAACATGATGTTTCTTTTGGTGAAATCATGTTAATATTGAGTATATTAAAAGTGTTTTCATCAAACAAAGCCTTGTGATTTTCATGACAAGCAAAATGGGCTCCAAGTAGCTTGACTGTCATCAATGTATTGACTTGTTCCAAGTTTTAATTCAAAAATATTTATTCATATGTTTGTGCATTTGATGTAGGCCTACTGTGGCATCAACACCTCTAGAGGCGAATGGAATTCTTCATGATCACATTGTTGCATTGATATAACTGAGGCAATAGTGTTTGATACAAAACAAACAAACATGAATACAAACATGAATAAAGGCATGAATAATTGATTCATAAATTAGGGATAGAATGAAAGATGGAATTAAAATGTTCATGAGGTGGGAATTGAATGTGCTTGTGAACAGCTGCAGAAGAGAGAAGAGTTCCAAATGCTAGGTAAACGACACACGAACATATTCTCAATGGATCCTGGCCTCATTTCCCAGAGCCTTCATAGCATTAAGATCATCGTTATAACAGTCTTATGATGTATCTTTAGCCCAGAGTCTTAGTTAGTAACACGGCTCATATAAACCTTGGACATGTACGAGTGATCCAGACCAAAGTGTATCGTCAGACGTCTAATGTAATATTACAAATACAGTACCAGTCAAAGGTTTGGACACACCTTCTCATTCAATGGTTTCTTTATTTGTAGTATTTTCTCCATTGTGGAATAATAGTGAAGACATCAAACTATGAAATTACACATATGAAATAATGTAGTAACCAAAAAGTGTTAAACAAATCAAAATATATTTTAAATTTGAGATTCTTCAAAGTAGCCATCTTTTTCCTTGATGACAGGTTTGCACACTCTTGGCGTTCTCTCAACCAGCTTCACCTGGAATGCATTTCCAACAGTATTCAATGAGTTCCCACGTATGCTGAGCACTTGTTGGCTGCTTTTCCTTCACTCTGCGGTCCAACTCATCCCAAACCATCTAAATAGGATTGAGGTCGGGTGATGGTGCAGGCTAGGTCATCTGATGCAGCACTCCAACACTCTCCTACATGATTCCATATGTGTTATTTCATAGTTTTGATGTCTTCTCTATTATTCTACAATGTATAAAATAGTAAAAATAAAGAAAAACCCTTGAATGAGTCCAAACTTTTGACTGGTACTGTATGTACAGTGGGGGGAAAAAGTATTTGATCCCCTGCTGATTTTGTACGTTTGCCCACTGACAAAGAAAGGATCAGTCTATAATTTTAATGGTAGGTTTATTTGAACAGTGAGAGACAGAATAACAACAGAAATATCCAGAAAAACGCATGTCAGAAATGTTATAAATTGATTTGCATTTTAATGAGGGAAATAAGTGTTTGACCCCCTCTCAATCAGAAAGATTTCTGTCTCCCAGGTGTCTTTTATACAGGTAACGAGCTGAGATTAGGAGCACACTCTTAAAGGGAGTGCTCCTAACCGCAGCTTGTTACCTGTAAAAAAGACACCTGTCCACAGAAGCAATCAATCAATCGATTCCAAACTCTCCACCATGGCCAAGACCAAAGAGCTCTCCAAGGATGTCAGGGACAAGATTGTAGACCTACATAAGGCTGGAATGGGCTACAAGACCATTGCCAAGCAGCTTGGTGAGAAGGTGACAACAGTTGGTGCGATTATTCGCAAATGGAAGAAACACAAAAGAAAAGTCAATATCCTTCGGCCTGGGGCTCCATGCAAGATCTCACCTCGTGGAGTTGCAATGATCATGAGAACGGTGAGGAATCAGCCCAGAACTACACGGGAGGATATTGTCAATGATCTCAAGGCAGCTGGGACCATAGTCACCAGGAAAACAATTGGTAACACACTACGCCGTGAAGGACTGAAATCCTGCAGCGCCCGCAAGGTCCCCCTGCTCAAGAATAGAATACATATACATGCCCGTCGGAAGTTTGCCAATGAACATCTGAATGACTCAGAGGACAACTGGTGAAAGTGTTGTGGTCAGATGAGACCAAAATGGAGCTATTTGACATCAACTCAACTCGCCGTGTTTGGAGGAGGAGGAATGCTGCCTATGACCCCAAGAACACCATCTCCGCCGGCAAGCATGGAGGTGGAAACATTATGCTTTGGGGGTGTTTTTCTGCTAAGGGGACAGGACAACTTCACCGCATAAAAGGACGGGGCCATGTACCGTCATATCTTGGGTGAGAACCTCCTTCCCTCAGCAGGGCATTGAAAATGGGTCGTGGATGGGTATTCCAGCATGACAATGACCCAAAACACACGGCCAAGGCAACAAAGGAGTGGCTCAAGAAGAAGCACATTAAGGTCCTGGAGTGGCCTAGCCAGTCTCCAGACCTTAATCCCATAGAAAATCTGTGGAGGGAGCTGAAGGTTTGAGTTGCCAAACGTCAGCCTCGAAACCTTAATGACTTGGAGAAGATCTGCAAAGAGGAGTGGGACAAAATCCCTCCTGAGATGTGTGCAAACCTGGTGACCTACAAGAAACGTCTGACCTCTGTGATTGCCAACAAGGGTTTTGCCACTAAGTACTAAGTCATGTTTTGCAGAGGGGTCAAATACTTATTTCTCTCATTAAAATGCAAATCAATTTATAACATTTTTGACATGCGTTTTTCTGGATTTTTTTGTTGTTATTCTGTCTCTCACTGTTCAAATAAACCTACTATTAAAATTATAGACTGATCATTTCTTTGTAAGTGGGCAAATGTACAAAATCAGCAGGGCATCAAATACTTTTTTCCCCCACTGTATTTGTAACATTTTGTCAAGCTTAGTTTTATCCAAAGCTGAATCCTATCCGGTACAAATTGGAAACACCTGGAACACTATAAACGCCAAGCTATTGTCAGAGGTCAGGGGAACAACAATAATACAGCATGCTCTCCAATATAACCGGCGGTACAGTCGGTTGCTGTATATAAATGTGCATATTTGCTACAACCTGAGCCCATTGCAAACTCACAATGATGGAGCTATCCTTAAAAAATACAGGCTCCCACGAGAGGAGATACTCAGACTGCTCGACCTGCGCTGACATTCACAGGCAATGTGTACAGGGACATTCTATGGGCGAAAAAAACCTATTCGAGCAGTTAGGATCATACCCTCTGATAGTGAGGACAGTGAGCTTAAGGGCAGTGATAGTGAGGAAGAATGGATCAATGTAATCGCTGCCAAAGGTGCTCCAACAAAGTAGTGCTTAAAGGATCTGAATACTTATGTAAATGTGATATCTGTTTGTTTTTTTAATACATTTGCAAGAATTTCTAAAAACTTGTTTTTGCTTTGTCATTATGGAGTATTGTGTGTAGATTGATGAGGAAAAAAGCTGTAACGTAATTTTTTTTTGGGGGGGGGAAGTCAAGGGGGTCTGAATACTTTCGGAATGCACCGTATGCTAAAATGTAAATTCTATTCTCCTGACATTTACTTTATCTTCATATTCTTATCTTGTATAATTTCTTATTGATGTTGCATTGTTGAGAAGGAACCTGCAAGTAAGCATTTCGTTGGGTAATGTATACCATGCTTATCCCATACATATAGCTAATGAAACTTCAAACCTGAAATGTGAATAACCGAACACGGCCCTTAGCTCTTAGCTGTCACACTTACAGGTTCACTCTGTGCTTGTTTTGGAAACACTCTTAACGTTTTAATCTCTGTCGCCCTCTGGTGGCATTTTCTGAGCTACACATAAATTGTAAACTACCTACATTAGATACACTTCAATTTCAAAACTAGTCCTACAAACATGTTTAGTACTGTTAGAATGGTAGGAACAGTGGGGTTCTGATTCAGTTCTACATCAACAACGCGACTACAGAGCCAGAGCAACAGCAGGCAAAGAAAAGCAAAATAGAAATATTTAAGATATAAAATTGTGGGGTTTTGGTTCCCAAATTGTCCCCTTGTTGGGGAATAAGAGTTTTGATTGTCTCGATTTGAAATAAAATATGTTACCAATTACCATTCCAAAAGGATACAAAAAGGACAAAAAAATTATCTCTTACCTGGCGGTGGTGCTCTAAACAGGCACAAATTCTCATAGGAACACAGCCATTTTAAAAGTGCTTTTGCAATGTGCCATGCCTTCATTGTTCGTCTTACAGGAATGATATACATATGAGGAGAAAGCTGAAGTCGTAACCTTTTCCCTGGTGTAATCAGATCTCCTGTCTGATTTCCAGTTCGTCCATTAGAAAATCACATGACGTGACATGGCCACTGGAAACCAGATGTGTCTGGTGTGATCTGGTTTGGGTAGTACCTCACTGTGCGAAAATGGCTGAACGTATTTTCAAGCCTAAAAATGGCCCTAGCGATCTGGACTTTTGAGTTATCAAGCAGCTGGGAAACGAGGCCCAGAAATGGATCAGTGCTACCGAAAGCCAGCCAAAAGCCCCCCGTGTGCTCCTTTTGGGCTGAATCTAGGACCCAATTACAGGTCACACAATCACCCGGAGGTGTCCTGTGCACAAATATAGAGATGTATGAGGGAAAGAATATGCCTTATTAATCCTTCATTATGAGATCCACATGAGATCCATTATGAGATCCGCTCTCTACTTATTTCTATTAATCCTCTTTCCTCCTTCTGACTGAAAACTGTCTTGGCACGGTGAGGATGAAACGCGGCCCGCCGCCATCTGCTCAGAACAGCTAATAAAAGCAACCCAGTCAGACTGTTAAATTATGCCTTTTTATGATCATGATGTCTGATGGGAATGTTTGGCTACTATTGACGGCCGAGGCATTCTCTGGTGGCCCACTGTCCGTTGACTCCACCCACCTATTCCCTTTTAGATCATTCTCAGATGAGACATGGTTGACTGAAATACTTTTTTAGGTCAGGGACTCTGATCCTATCAATTTGACTGGGCCGCCTGTTCTCCAGTCACTCCTCGACCCCCCAACTGCCAATTTAAAACCGGTTAATATGCAGCTTATTGTCTGATGTCCCTCGTCTGTAGCACTCAAACATTACCGTGGCAACAAGTCAGGGGAAGATGGATGAGAAAAGGGGGGTGGGGGGTCAGTTCATCGCTTGCTGTTGTACAGAAACACACCGGTCGACTGATGGTGGCCCGTCTGGTCCGAGGCTGCCCGCAGCTTTCTGTGTGTCTGTCTCATTTCACAATTCATCAAGCAAGCACAACTGTCTTCAGCCCCGGCCATCCATCATGGCCTGTCAGCCAGCCATCAAAACCTGAGAGATGAGGCCCTGGTGTTGGAATTCCATTAGTCCCAGTAGCTAGCCATCCCACCTTGTTTTGCCCTCAATGAGATAATAAAACCATCAGCAAATCAGGAGATCTCCCGCCTTGGGATGTGATGCAGTATTAAAGCCGTATTGACTTACATTCTTTTTATTTTTCTATCCTTTTGGGTGTTTGCTCATAAATGAAATATTTTAGCTTTTTCCCCCCTCCATTTGTTTTCTTCACATCATCTTTCTGCCTTCTATTCTTTGCATATAGAAGGGTTATTCCCCCCCCCCCACAAAATGCAGGAATAGTTTGGCTTAGTGATTCTATGGCAGCTCAGACTCCATTACGTGGCTGCTGGGCGTATGTAGAACAGATGACTTAGGCTCATAAACAGATTTTGTTTCTAAATATAACTTTGCGTGTCTGTCAAATGGCAATTTGTCTCATAATGGGGGATGGTGAACAAATATTACAACAGGTGTTTCGAGACGGAAGATGGCACAATGACAGTGTTTAGGGGAGACCGGGTTTGGTTGTCACAGTACGTATTACTCAAAATCCAGGGGGGCTGTCTAATAATTTCAAGATAAAAATGTGTGTCCTCTATGGGAGAGGTCATCCATGTGGTCAATTCAGGTCAGGATCACAAAACATTTAGGTGAGAAGAATATTTGTATTTGTCATGGTTGAATGTAAATACTCATATGCTTGTTATTTCTTTATTATAATCCATAAACAATGACTTTTATTTAAAAGAGCTTAATTTCAAGCCTATTGTCAAGTTCCTAGGTCAAGCCATGTGATAACTAGCATCTTAATTAGCGGGGGGGGGGTGTCACAATGGGCGGATTCGATTATACTGAGCCGCAGGGCACCGGTCTATAATCTACCCGGTGAGGTAGGAGCGCCCTTCTCAAATTGATCAGTAATATGCACTGCTCGGTCATGTTGTCAACAAGGCAGCATGGTGCATCATCCAGAAACATACATCTATTTTCCATTAAACATGTTTTGAAGGCAGATAAACTGTTTTTATCAAAACCAATCACTTTTGCATCTGAAAACACAGAATGTCCAGGCCAGATTGTCACAATCTGACAACCATCCCCATTGTAACAATCTACCCAGTAAGCTAAATGGTGTTGAAAAGACGCCTACAGTAGAAGGCTTCTTTTCCAGTTGTTGAAAAGATGTCTTTGTTTCACAAGTTGGACAGCATAGTACAGATCAGCAGAGCACAGTACAGTGCAGTTCAGAACAGTGCCGTGCAGTACAGTACAGTTCAATTCAGTGTAGCAAAGCACAGTACAGTTGTCACGTGTGCTCCCTCTCCGGCCTCTAGGTCACCAGGCTGCTCGTTATGGCGCACACCTGTCACCATCGTTATAGAATGACGCCTCACCAAAGGGAAGCATCAGGGGGTGTTTATTTTTTTGTTTTTGGTTGGAGGTGATGTCGGGTCTGGGTGTCCAAACCGGAGCTACCTGGGAGGCCTCAGCCGGTTTATTGGAATCCCATGCCTCGGCGGATTCGACGGGTTCCCCTGCCTCAGCTGGCTCGATAGGGTCCCCTGCCTCAGCTGGCTCGATAGGGTCCCATGCCTCAGCTGGCTCGATAGGCTGCCATGCCTCAGCTGGCTCGATAGGCTGCCATGCCTCAGCTGGCTCGATAGGCTGCCATGCCTCAGCTGGCTCGATAGGCTGCCATGCCTCAGCTGGCTCGATAGGCTGCCATGCCTCAGCTGGCTCGATAGGCTGCCATGCCTCAGCTGGCTCGATAGGGTCCCATGCCTCAGCTGGCTCGATAGGGTCCCATGCCTCAGCTGGCTCGATAGGGTCCCATGCCTCAGCTGGCTCGATAGGCTCCCATGCCTCAGCTGGCTCGATAGGGTCCCATGCCTCAGCTGGCTCGATAGGGTCCCATGCCTCAGCTGGCTCGATAGGCTCCCATGCCTCAGCTGGCTCGATAGGCTCCCATGCCTCAGCTGGCTCGATAGGCTACCATGCCTCAGCTGGGTGAACAGGTTCCCGTGCCTCGATGAGGCAACCGGGAAGGCCTCAGCCGGCACATCAGGCTGTCACGCCTCAGCCGGTTCGCCAGGTTTCTGTGCCTCAGCGGAGGCGACCGGTCCGCTCCTGATCCCCGGGATCGTCCCTGTAGTTGAAGTCCTGCGGCCGGAGCCGCGCGCCGGAGTGGGGGTACTGTTACGTATACTCTCTCTCCGGCCTCTAGGTCACCAGGCTGCTCGTTATGGCACACACCTGTCACCATTGTTACACGCATCAGCACATAATGACACTCACCTGGACTCCATCACCTCCTTGATTACCTGCCCTATATATATGTCACTCCCTTTGGTTCCTTCCCCAGGCGTCATTGCTTCTGTTTCTGTTTCATGTCAGTGCGTTGTTCATATTTCTTGTTTATTTATTAAATTATTCACTCCCTGAACTTGCTTCCCTACTCCCAGCGCACACGTTAAAACAGTAAAGCAAAGTAGAGTACAGTTGAGTTTAATTCAGACATTTCTAAGTGACCTCAAACTTTTGAACGGTAGTGTCTGTTGAATTCAAAAGGTACTCGCACTCAAAACCATGGAAATTGATAACCCAAGGAGGTCGAGACGCAAAAGAATACCAAAAGTGTCATGCCCTGATCTTTTTCACCTGTCCTTGTGCTTGTCTCCACCCCCCTCCAGGTGTCGCCCATCTTCCCCACTTAACCACTGGGTATTTATGCCTGTGTTTTCTGTCTGTCTGTGCCAGTTGGTCTTGTTTGTTCAAGTCTACCAGCATTTTAACTCAGCATAAGCCTTTCCCCAGTCTCTCTTTTTCTCATCATCCTGGTTTTGATCCTGTCCTGACTCTGAGCCTGCCTGCCATCCTGTGTCTTTGCCCCTACTCTGGATTACCGACCTCTGCCTGACCTGACCCTGGGCCTTCCTGCCGTTCTGTACCTTGGCCCCACTACCCTGGATTATCGACCCCTGCCTACCTTGACCTGTCGTTTGCCTCCCCATGTTGTTGCAATAAACATTGTTACTTAAACACAGTCTGCACTTGGGTCTTACCTGAAACCTGTTAAAGTGAAAGTGCAATGTGCTATAAAACAAAAACGGCGCATACGTTTCTGCTTATGCCTTCATCAGTGCTGTTCAAACAAATTAGGAAGAAACATACTTAAGGAGACACACCTGCTGTGCATAACAGGCGCAACAGGTGCAAGCAGATAGTTGATTAGATACTAGCGAATAGGGAGTCAATGCATATTAACAAGGAATATGTAGAAGACTATAAAAAAATTGACAATTCAAATGTCACATATAATTTAAAAAAAATATCAGAAGGTAATCAACTATCTGCTTGCACCTGTTGTGCCTGTTACGCACAGCAGGTGTGTCTCCTTAAGTACGTCTCTTCCTAATTTGTTTGTACAGCACTGATGAAGGCATAAGACAAAACTTATGCACTGTTTTTATTTTTGTTTAATAGCACATTGCACTTTCACTTTTAGTATTCTTTTGAGCATGGATTAAATTATGTACATCAAATCAAAGTTTATTTGTCACGTGCGCCAAATACAACAGGTGTACACCTTACAGTGAAATGCTTACAACAGGCTCTAACCAATAGCGCAAAAAAGGTATTAGGTGAACAATAAGTAAAGAACTAAAAACAACAGTAAAAAGACAGGCTATATACAGTAGCAAGGTTATAAAAGTAGCGAGGCTACATACAGACACCGGTTAGTCAGGCTGATTGAGGTAGTATGTACATGTAGATATGGTTAAAGTGACTATGCATATATGATGAACAGAGAGTAGCAGCAGTGTAAAAAGAGGGGTTGCGGGGGGGGCTCACAATGCAAATAGTCCGGGTAGCCATTTGATTACCTGTTCAGGAGTCTTATGGCTTGGGGGTAAAAACTGTTGAGAAGCCTTTTTGTCCTAGACAAAAAGGCACTCCGGTACCGCTTGCCATTCGGTAGTAGAGAGAACAGTCTTTGACTGGGGTGGCTGGGGTCTTTGACAATTTTTAGGGCCTTCCTCTTTAGGGCCTGGTGTAGAGGTCCTGGATGGCAGGCAGCTTAGACCCAGTGATGTACTGGGCCGTACACACTACCCTTTGTAGTGCCTTGCGGTCAGAGGCCGAGCAATTGCCGTACCAGGCAGTGATGCAACCAGTCAGGATGCTCTCGATGTTGCAGCTGTAGAACCTTTTGAGGATCTCAGGACCCATGCCAAGTCTTTTTAGTTTCCTGAGGGAGAATAGGCTTTGTCATGCCCTCTTCACGACTGTCTTAGTGTGTTTGGACCATTCTAGTTTGTTGTTGATGTGGACACCAAGGAACTTGAAGCTCTCAACCTGCTCCACTACAGAATGAGAATGGGGGCGTGCTCGGTCCTCCTTTTCCTGTAGTACACAATCATTTCCTTAGTCTTGGTTACGTTGAGGGAGAGGTTGTTATTCTGGCACCACCCAGCCAGGTCTCTGACCTCCTCCCTATAGGCTGTCTCGTCGTTGTCGGTGATCAGGTCTACCACTGTTGTGTCGTCTGCAAACTTAATGATGGTGTTGGAGTCGTGCCTGGCCATGCAGTCGTGGGTGAACAGGGAGTACAGAAGGGGACTGAGCACGCACCCCTGGGGAGCTCCAGTGTTGAGGATCAGCATGGCAAATGTGTTGCTACCTACCCTTACCACCTGGGGGCGGCTCGTCAGGAAGTCCACAATCCAGTTGCAGAGGGAGGTGTTTAGTCCCAGGATCCTTAGCTTAGTGATGAGCTTTGAGGGTGCTATGGTGTTGAACGTTGAGCTGTAGTCAATGAATAGCATTCTCACATAAGTGTTCCTTTTGTCCAGGTGGGAAATGGCAGTGTGGAGTGCAATAGAGATTGCATCATCTGTGGATCTGTTTGGGCGGTATGGAAATTGGAGTGGGTCTAGGGTTTCTGGGATAATGGTGTTGATGTGAGCCATTACCAACTTTTCATAGCACTTCATGGCTACGGACGTGAGTGCTACAGGTCTGTAGTCATTTTGGCAGGTTGCCTTTGTGTTCTTGGGCACAGGGACTATGGTGGTCTGCTTGAAACATGTTGGTATTACAGACTCAATCAGGGACATGTTGAAAATGTCAGTGAAGACACCTGCCAGTTGGTCAGCACATGCCCGGAGCACACGTCCTGGTAATCCGTCTGGCCCCGCAGCCTTGTGTATATTGACCTGTTTAAAGATCTTACTCACGTCGGCTACGGAGAGCGTGATCACACAGTCGTCCCTAACAGCTGATGCTCTCATGCATGCCTCAGTGTTGCTTGCCTCGAAGCGAGCACAGAAGTGATTTAGCTCGTCTGGTAGGCTCGTGTCACTGGGCAGCTTGCGGCTGTGCTTCCCTTTGTAGTCTGTAATAGTTTGCAAGCCCTGCCACATAAGACAAGCATCGGAGCCGGTGTAGTATGATTCAATCTTAGCCCTGTATTGATGCTTTGCCTGGTTGATGGTTTGTCGCAGGGCATAGCAGGATTTCTTGTAAGCTTCCGGGTTAGAGTCCCGCACCTTGAAAGCGGCAGCTCCACCCTTTAGCTCAGTGCGAATGTTGCCTGTAATCCATGGCTTCTGGTTGGGGTATGTACCTCATTTGTACCTAATTTCTTACCTCATTTGCACTCACTGTATATAGACTTTTTTGTTTTCTTTATTTCTACTGTATTATTGACTGTATGTTTTGTTTATTCCATGTGTAACTCTGTGTTGTTGTATGTGTCGAATTTCTATGCTTTATCTTGGCCAGGTCGCAGTTGCAAATGAGAACTTGTTCTCAACTAGTCTACCTGGTTAAATAAATACAAAAAAAACATAGTCACTGTGGGGACGACGTCCTCGATGCACTTATTGATAAAGCCAGTGACTGTTGTGGTGTACTCCTCAATGCCATCGGAAGATTCGCGGAACATGTTCCAGTCTGTGATAGCAAAACAGTCCTGTAGTTTAGCATCTGCTTCATCTGACCACTTTTTTAAAGACGGAGTCACTGGTGCTTCCTGCTTTAATTTTTGCTTGTAAGCAGGAATCAGGAGGATAGAGTTGTGGTCGGATTTACCAAATGGAGGGCGAGGGAGAGCTTCGTACGCGTCTCTGTGTGTGGAGTACAGGTGATCTAGAATTTTTTTCCCTCTGCTTGCACATTTAACATGTTGATGGAAATTTGGTAGAACTGATTTAAGTTTCCTTGCATTAAAGTCTCCGGGAACTAGGAGCGACGATTCTGGGTGAGTGGTTTCCTGTTTGCTTATTTCCTTATACAGCTGTCTGAGTGTGGTCTTAGTGCCAGCATCTGTCTGTGGTGGTAAATAAACAGGCACGAAAAGTATAGCTGAAAACTCTCTAGGCAAGTAGTGTGGCCTGCAATTTATCACAATATACTCTACTTCAGGCGAGCAAAATCTAGAGACTTCCTTAGATTTCGTGCACCAGCTTATAAATATGCACAGCCCCCCCCCCCCCACCCTCGTCTTATCGGAGTGTGCTGTTCTGTCTTGCCGGTGCAGCGTATATCCTGCTAGCTGAATATCCATGTCGTCATTCAGCCATGATTCCGTGAAACATAGGATATTACAGTTTTTTATGTCCCATTGGTAGGATATTCGTGATCGTACCTCGTCTAATTTATTGTCCAATGATTGCACATTGGCGAGTAGTATTGACGGTAATGGCAGCTTTCCCACTCGCCTTTTCTGGGTCCCGACCAGGCATCCGGCTCTTTGTCCTCTGTACCTCCTCTTGCAAATAACGGGGATGATGGCCCTGTCTGGTGTTTGGAGAATGTCTTGTGCTTCTTGCTTGTTGAAGAAAAAATCTTAGTCTAATCCGAGGTGAGTGATTGCTGTCCTGATATCCAGAAGCTCTTTTTCGCTGTAAGATACGGTTGCAGAAACATTATGTACAAAATAAGTAACAAATAACGCGAAAAAAACACATAATAGCACAATTGGGTGGGCGCCCGTAAAACTGCTGCCATTTCTTCTGGCTCCATTTTCTCGGCCTCCTTGGGTTATCCCTTTTCATGGTTTTAAGTGTGAGTACTTATTATGTAAAAAATACTGTTCTTTAAATAAAGGCTTAACTTTTTTATATATATAAAGCCTTTACTTTTTCAATTGTTGCTGAAAAAAAAGTGGCAAACACTGTGACAATCAAATCTAATTTGATTTGTCACATGTTTTGTAAACAACAGGCGTAGACTGACAGTGAAATGCTTACTTACGGGCCGGTACCAATAATGCAGAGAGAACAATTGAAAAAATTATAGAAAGATAACATGAGGAATAAATACACAACGAGTAATGATTATTTGGCTATATACACAATCCCATATGTGACAACCAACCCTGGGATGGTGCTGGTTGTCACAAGTGGACAGAGTGTGTTTAATGGCTTATCACTCCAATGTTGGAAAAGACATGAGGATAAAAATGATCCCCATTTCAACCCAAAACCTTAGTCTTGTAAGATATACTGGTGCTGAGAAATACACAAATTTGTAAAAAGTGTGAAAACCAACCCCGTTCTCCCCTACCTGAAAACAGAGTTGTGCATTGATTCAATGTTTAATTGTGCAGGATAAGCCTGTTGTTTTTCAGTGTGCTTTTGCAGTGTAAATAGGATGTCAGTCCCTCCATTTATGGCCCACTGTGAGCAGTATTATGTCCCTCTGTTATAGCAAATGTAATGTCTATCTACATTCTTGTAGCAAATGAGATGCACTGCACTGGTGTCCTAGTTCCACATTTTTGGGGGGCCAATCCCTGCTTTAGAGGCTGAGTAGACTCGTTTTCTATCCACAACAAGAATGATTTTGTATTATTTCTGGCCCTTTTCAAAGAATAGAATAGATCTCGTGTGATATAATGATGTTTTAGGATAGCTCTAGGTGTAATTCTTATGGACATATTTATTCACAGATATTTAGTAAAATATTTCCTTTTCACTACAAGAGGGCAAGAGGGCAGAATTTTCAACTCAAGAACATTCCCACTAATAACTTAAGGGACAGATTAAGGCTCACATTTCCAAAGGAGACTTTGGGGAATATTTGACTTAGCGAGGTGAATTTCTGCGCTCTACAGTCTTATATTATACTTGGGGGTTCCTCTTTGCTGCTCACTGGAGAGAAAGTCTTTCTATGGACGTTGTTCCAAGCAAATGTATGCCCTGCCGTCTTTCCCCTCGTCATCCCCGGTGACAGGATTATGTCCTGTCACTGTGCCTCTCTTTGGCCGAACGGAACGAGCCCCCAATTCTGAAATCACCCACTCTGTGGTGTTTTAGTAGGTAGAGAAGATGAGCAATGTTGTCTCATCTCCCAGCAATGGCATTACTCCTTTTCCTTAATCCCTCAAATGGACCTTCAGGCAGTCAATTTGCAGCCAGCCGAGTGTGAAGCTCATCTAATGATGGGTTATTGACCTGTTTCCTGTTTTGGGCGACGAGAGTAGAGGCAAACTGAAAGAGTTCCTGTTTTCACACATCAGGCTTGTAACGTCAGCCTCCCCTCTTTCCAGTCAAACACGTACATTTCAATAAGGAAGGTTTTTTTTTCGGGACACATTTCTCCCGAGCGGTCATCTTCATGTCACAACGGGCATGTCATGTAATCCTCCTGCTGTTTTAGTTTTTTTTGTCAGCCGTCACCAGCTAGCCCTGGGTCTGTAATTAAATGCCAAGCAGATGGAATCATCCTTCATAGTTATTTACATTAATTCATGCAGGGTGTAATTGAATCGGGAGGGCAGGGCTTGGATGGAGGACAGGTCTCAAGGAACTCAAGGAAAAACACATGATATCATAGCGGGATTTTTTCCCATCTTCTACATAAATCGTCAGATAAAGATAGACAACCCATCATGGCTCTGTGCTAGTCAATGTTAGTCAACAGATTTAGGTGATTGAGGAATAACACTTAACTCTGGCAGAGTGCCAAAATGCCACTGGCCATTGCACTTTGCTTTCATTTTTTGATCTGTTGCCAGCAGGTTTACTCACTCACAGAGCACTGATTCAATTAAAATATATTAAGCTATTAGTTATATGCCGCATATATTACTTAAATGCCCAGTGCAGTCAACATTATGTTTTACCTATGTTTTATGTCATATTGTACAACAGCCGATGAAAGTAAGTGTGACTTTTTTTATCAGTGTTATTTCCTGATAGTTGCTGGTTGAAAATATAAACTACACAGGACCTTCTAATAAGCAGGTTTGAAATAAATTGGTTAATAGACGATATCAAAGAGAGTTCCAAACCTCTCTGCCAATAACAGCTAGTTTTTAGTTTTCCCCTGCCCATTTTAATGGAAATCTATTACAGTAAGGTACTTAATTGTTACCCGGAAACGATTTGATATTGATATAAAAACAGCTGCATTGGAACTTTAAATCTCACAGTAAAAAATATATTAGAGGAATTTGGATCCCTTTACCATTCAATATATTACTGGCATGATGTTGCATTCGAAGATGCAAGTAAAGGAGAATAAAGTAAGTTTGTGATTAAATCGCATTCCCAAAGAGGCTTGGGGACATCCTCTGGTGGTAGGCCGATCTCCCTCCCTCTCTCTCTCTCTGTCTCCCCAATCTCCCTTTAGCTGTGTTTAAATACTCATACTAACATACTGTATACTACATACTTAATGAGTATATACTACATACTATTAGTTCATTTTAGTATATTGTAAACAAACGGTATCCTTTCAGTTGAGCGTACAAGCGCTTCGCCTGTCTAACGGAAGTTGATGCTGTTGCTATGCAACTTCTTGCTAGCTTGTTAGCATAACAAATTACTAGCTAGACATCGTACGACTTAATTAACAATCTCCATTAAGAACGTACAACAACTATACCACTTGGATAAGCTAAGAATGACGTGAATAATCAAGTCAACTGGTTGCGTTCGTAAATTCACTCTGGCTATCTACTCCAATTTCAGAGCACTCTTGTCTGAGTGTGCAAGAGCGCAGAATAACTGACGAATTTACGAACACTCAACACCATTGAATATGGTGGGTGTCAGTAAACATCGGCAAAAAAGCTGAATTAAATTGTTGCCAGGAGCACAGTTAGTCACCAACGCTCTGGATAACATGAAAAAAGCTTAAACAGCTCAGCTAGGGTGAGTAAAATGGTCAGAGTGAGGTGTTCACTAATGTGTGTCTGGAAGTAGCTAGCAAGCTAGCCAACGTTAGAACAATTAGCTTGAGGGCTTGACTGCCGTTCTGAGGTCAGAATGCTCGCTCAGATCAACCCTACACCTCGGCCAGAGTGTCCAGTGTACGTTCTGAATGCTCCGCGATCAAAACGCAATTTACAAACACAGTTGGGTAGTTGGTTAGATAGCAAAAAATTCAACGTCCCTTTTTCAGGACCCTGTCATTCAAAGATAATTTGTAAAAATCCAAATAACTTTACAGACCTTCATTGTAAAGGGTTTAAACACTGTTTCCCATGCTTGTTCAATTAACCATAAACAATTAATGAACATGCACCTGTGGAACGGTCCTTAAGACACTAACAGCTTACAGATGGTAGGCAATTAAGGTCACAGTTATGAAAACTTAGGACACTAAAGAGGCCTTTATACTGACTCTGAAAAACACCAAAAGAAAGATGACCAGGGTCCCTGCTCATCTGTGTGAACGTGCCTCAGGCATGCTGCAAGGAGGCATGAGGACTGCATATGTGGACAGGGCAATAAATTGCACTGTCCGTACTGTGAGACGCCTAAGACAGTGCTACAGGGAGACAGGACGGACAGCTGATCATCCTCACAGTGGCAGACCACGTGTAACAACACCTGCACAGGATCGGTACATCCGAACATCACACCTGCGGGACAGGTACAGGATGGCAACAACAACTGCCCGAGTTACACCAGGAATGCACAATCCCTCCATCAGTGCTCAGACTGTCCGCAATAGGCTGAAAGAGGCTGGACTGAGGGCTTGTAGGCCTGTTGTAAGGCAGGTCCTCACCAGACATCACCGGCAACAACGTCGCCTATCGGCACAAACCCACCGTTGCTGGACCAGACAGGACTTCGCAAAAAGTGCTCTTCACTGACGAGTCGCGGTTTTGTCTCACCAGGGGTCATGGTCAGAATCGTGTTTATCGTCGAAGGAATGAGCGTTACACCGAGGCCTGTACTCTGGAGCAGGATCAATTTGGAGGTGGAGGGACCGTCATGTGCTGAGGCGGTGTGTCACAGCATCATCGGACTGAGCTTGTTGACATCCTCTTCCCTCATGTGGTACTCTTCCTGCAGGCTCATCCTGACATGACCCTCCAGCATGACAATGCCACCTGCCATACTGCTCGTTCTGTGCGTGATTTCCTGAAAGACAGGAATGTCAGTGTTCTGCCATGGCCAGCGAAGAGCCTGGATCTCAATCCCATTGAGCACGTCTGGGACCTGTTGGATCTGAGGGTGAGGGCTAGGGCCGTTCCCCCCCAGAAATGTCTGGGAACTTGCAGGTGCCTTGGTGGAAGAGTGGGTTAACATCTCACAGCAAGAACTGGCAAATCTGGTGCAGTCCATGAGGAGGAGATGCACTGCAGCTCCTACTGCAGCTGGTGGCCACAACAGATACTGACTGTTACTTACCCCCTTCTGTTCAGGGACACATTACTTTGACTTTGACCCCCCCCCCCCCCCTTTGTTCAGGGACACATTATTCCATTTCTGTTAGTCACATGTCTGTGGAACTTGTTCAGTTTATGTCTCAGTTGTTGAATCTTGTTATGTTCATACAAATATTTACACTTGTTAAGTTTGCTGAAAAGAAACGCAGTTTACAGTGAGAGGATGTTTCTTTTTTTGCTGTATTTAGTTAATATACTGGCAAGTTCGATGTATTAGTAGCCAACTAACATTAGGTAGCTAGCTAACATACCGGTACATACTTCTGTAATGATTTGCTATGATGTTCGTGAGGATAGAGTAGCTAACAAGTTTTCAGCCAACATAACGTGTAAAGTAACTTCTTTGAAAAGTCATTACTTTTTTAGATTGCTTAACATTTTCTTAACATTTGTCATAATTAGTTAAAGAAATTCATTTGTATCTGCTCTCGTCAAACGTCGGCTGCATATTTTCCACCATTTTCTTCAAATCTAGAAATGTTTTATGAAGCCACGCCCATTTTCGGAAGAATTGCATTATGGGCCCTAAAAGCACGGAAATCGTGTCCACTGCTTGTATACTTCGTATTTTGGCAAATGTAGTATGACATCCGGGAACTTTTATCATTCTACCTATATCCATACTATGACCAATAAGCATAATTCATACTCAATTTACTTCACAAATAGTATGGTTAGGGCGGTTAGTATGAGTATTCTAACACAGCTTTTCTCTCTCTCTGTCTTATGCTCTCTCACCCTCTCTCTGTCCTGGGTCATTCCATTTCAGCAAGCCATGACACCCACCTTCTCAGATTGTTCTGAAATTGTTTCTGTAGTTAGAAACAGATAAGTATTCCTGCAACATTATTTTATTGAAAGACAATTTGAACTCTAAGAAATTAAGCTAATTGATTGCACCCAAATTGGCCATTTCAATTTATTGGATTCATACTGTATAATCTTCAATAAATATAGTATCCAAAGTCCGATTTGGACCAAAACTGATTAAGGCGTGAGGAATCCAAATAAATGGTCAAAAGCTACCCACGGACCCCCCAGACCCAACACCAAATCCACCCCAGTGGCCAGTATACAGTATCAGTTCCTGTAAGTTGTCTAGGTGTAGCAGGTAAGGCGGGGTCAGGCGCAGGACACAGAAATGAGTAATTCACATAACTTTACTCAAAACAACAAATATTCCAAGAAGGAAAATAATCAAGCTCACAAATACAGACCAACTTACAACGAATAAACACGCACAAAACCATGGGGGAAACAGAGGGTTAAATAAGGAACATATAATTATGGGAATGGAAACCAGGTGTGTACAATGAAGACAAAACAAATGGAAAATGAAAAGTGGATCGGTGGCGGCTAGAAAACCGGTGACGTCGACCGCCGAACGAACAAGGAGAGAGACCAACTTCGGCGGAAGTCGTGACAGTTCCCTATGTTTGACAAGTAGTATGAAGCTGCTGTTTGGATAATTATTTTTTCAACCTATGTAATGTATTCTCAGTGAATTTGGTGATGTTTTCCTTTCCCTGTTCAGAGAAATTAGTCATTGAAGTTGTTAGGTTTACAATGCATTTGGAAAATATTCAGACCCTTTGACTTTTTTCACATTTTGTTACGTTACAGCCTTATTCTAAAACTGATGATTTTTATCAATCTACACACAATACCCCATAATGACAAAGCAAAAACTGTTTTTAAGAATTATTTTAGCAAACAAATTAAAAATGAAATATCACATTTACATAAGTATTCAGACTCTTTACTCAGTACTTTGTTGAAACACCTTTGGCAGCAATTACAGCCTCGAGTCTTCTTGGTTATGACGCTAAAAGCTTGGCACACCTGTATTCATCTCTGCAGATCCTCTCAAGCTCTGTCAGGTTGGGTGGGGAGCGTCGCTGCACAGCTATTTCCAGGTCTCTCCAGAGATGTTCCATCGGGTTCAAGTCCGGGCTCTGGCTGGGCCACTCAAGGACATTCAGAGACTTGTCCCAAAGCCACTCCTGCATTGTTTTGGCTGTGTGCTTAGGGTTGTGTTCCTGTTGGAAGGCGAACCTTCGCCCTAGTCAGAGGTCCCGAGCTCTGGAGCAGATTTTCATCTGTAACGGAATTTACGAACACGCAGTTGGATAGTTGGTTAGATAGCATATAGTTAATATACAGGCAAATTCGATGTATTAGTAGCCAACTAACGTTAGGTAGCTAGCTAACATACTGGTACATACTGCTGTAATGATTTGTTATGAGGTTCGTAAGGATAGCGTAGCTAACAAATTGTCAGCCAACGTAACATGAAAAGTAAATTATTTAATAGTCAATACTTTATTATATTGCTAAACATTTTCTTAACATTTGTCATAATTAGTTAAAGCAATGAATTTGTATCTGCTCTCGTTGATGTCTGCTGCATTTATTCCCCCATTTTCAAAAAAAAATCTTAAAACCTGTTTTTGCTTTGTCATTATGGGGTATTGTGTGTAGATTGATGATGGGGGGAAAAAATCATCAATTTTAGAATAAAGCTGTAACGTAACAAAACTTTGAAAATGTCAAAGGCTCTGAATAGTTTCCAAATGCACTGTAAACCTAACAACTTCAATGACACATTTTCTGAACAGGGAACGGAAAACATCACCAAATTCACTGAGAATACATTACATAGGTTAAATAAACAATTCTCCAAACCACAGCTTTATTTTACATACTTTTCAAACATAGAGAACTGATACTATATACTGGTCATTTTGTGGGGTTTTGGGGGTCCGTGGGTGGCTTTTGCCCATTTATTTCGATTCCTCACATCTTTGGTCCGAATCAGACATTGTGTACTATAGTTACTGAATATTATATGAATCCTATCAACTGAAATGGCCAATTTGGGTGCATTCAATTAGCTTAATTTCGCAAAGTTCAATTTCTTTTAACAAAATAATATTTCAGGAATGCTAATATTATCTGTTTCTAACTACAGACACGATTTTAGAACAATCTGAGATGGTGGGTGTCAATCCTCTTTTCTCTCTCTCTTTCTTTAATGCTGGTTCTTTATCTTGGCGGACCCTACCGATGTGGGAGGAGAGGTCTCAGTGGAGGGCTAGACAGGGATCCCGACTCCATGAGTCCTGGCAGTTCTCTATATCCCCCTGCTGTCACCCTGTGGATGTATACCCGCAGCTAGGACGAAATGCTGTCATGTCACTGTCAGAAACGGTATGAAGAGAAAACCACCACCCATGCAATCCAAGGAGTGTGTGTGTGTGTGTGTGTGTGTCCCATTTTAGCTGATGTTCAAGTGTATAAAGCCCCTGCTCATCAAGTTCCTTGCCTGAGCAGTTGAAACCAGGATGTTTCAGTCAGAACACTTCTCCTAAAAGGTCAACTCCTGCACAGTTTCCGAAGAACCCTGACACACCCTGACCCTGAGTTATGGGAGAAGAAAATACGCCCCATTGATGGTATTTCTCTCTTCACCTTTGATTCAAGATGGCCAACAGATAGTAAAATCTACCCGCCAGAATGGACAATGGGTTTCTTCTTTGTTTATGGTTATGAGAGGTTAAATGGAAATCAACCTACAGATGAACATTGGCAAACGAATAGGCCAGTGATGAGTCACGAATCCCAAGGCCAAAATTAATAAAACAATGAGCGAGCGGGCTGTAATCATGGGCCACACTGACACATAGGACCATCCAGTCCAGGGCCTGATTATTTATCTGTAGTGTATATGACACTAACGCTTAGATAAAGAGCATATGCATAACAAGCCTGAGGGTATTAAGATGAATGTGATAACTGTTACAGATGCTAGTCTTGTATCAGGAGGATAGTTTACTCTCGTGCCAGGTCTATAAAATGTCAGTGTATCTGAAAGATGTCAGAATGGGGCTCCAGTTGAATGAATGTAGATTTCCGCCTAAATAGACATACCCAAACATGATTATTTTTCATAAAAAAGAACTGGTATTGTTGCATAGTTTTACAAAAATCTGAAACTCACCTTTCTGGTGAAAATAGTTATACATTGCTGAGGTGTACTCACGTTTGAGGACACAAGCTCAAGTACATAGTAGAAAATTATGAAAATATGAACAATTATATACTTTTTTTCTATTCAACAAAAGTGGGCTTGAAATGACTGAAATGCTTTCTAAATATAGTAACAATCAAATTATAAATGACTTACTATAAGATTTAAAATGTTTTATAACTATAAAATAAATATGATCATACTTTAGTGACAGTCATATAACTGTCAACAGAGAATTTTCTCCTAAATATCCACCGGGCGGCAAAGAGACATTTTTCAAATGTGTGCAGACTCGTTACAACTTCAGCTTTAAGCACAAAGTGATTTAGAGAAAAGTGGCCAAGAAAAAGTGATCTTAGTTCAATTCTATGAAATCATGTAGTATTTCTTCATGTTGAGAGTTTTAAATCTGGCTGAAAATATAACAGCGATGAGATTCACACACACAGGAAATAGTTCCTTAGTCTGGATAGGCCAGAGAATGTGACACGTCACTCCCTATGCAAATGTGGGGTTTGAAACCTGACACTTCAAGTCAGCTCCCCTGGGAGAGTGGAAGCTGAGAGGAGAGAGACAGGGCTCTCTGACATTATAAGACATGGGACTTATAGGAACGGTTGCAACTCTTATTAACACTTGGCAACTCTTAGAACTGTTTTCAAATGTATCATATCAAAATGCAACTGATATTGATACCGACGTTCTGTGTTGGTGCCCACCACTTCTGTTTACAGTACCTTATTCAAGACCATGGATTTACCATCTTTAAATTGCATATGGAAAATAAAGAATTAGTTCAAGCGAGAATTGTTCATCTTCTATATCCCCTCAAGCTTCCTGTCTGCAATCAACATTGTGCAATGATATACCAAGAAACCAGTACCTTTGGTCCCTCTGTCTCTGCTTAAAGGCAGTTAGCTCTGCAGACCTTCAGTTCCTTTAAGTCTTTGTCTTGTGCAGGTGAGTGATCCCTGGAAAGGTTTTGGTCCCATTGCAGTGATGAACTAGTTAGATACCTCACAGCTACACCCTGTGTTTTCGACTGGCGTGTTGTGTATATAGGATGACAGTGGCCACCTCTCTGCTTCTAGGCTTTCAAATGTAGAATTGGGGCTCCTGTGCCTGAACTGAGACAATGACTGTACTTCTGACTATTAGAGTGACAGGAGCGATATCCAATTCAATTACTTTGGGAGACACTGGGTATGGCTGAGATGTGTCTAGAGGCTAACCCCTATAAAAGATCAGCTTTCCCTTGCCCAGCTGTGTCCTCACTCCGCCACTGGTACCTGCTACTACTAACCTACCTCGCTCATAAATGCAGATGGCAATTTCCTATTTGATCTTTTCAAAGTGTTCCTTATGCACAAAATCAAATGGATTCCGGTAGTGTGAACAATATGGAAGAAAAGATAAGTAACGTCTCTTAGTGTCGTGGAATATATCACAAACGAAAGTGGAGCGAGGGTCAGAGATTGAAGAGTAAGGGGTAACTGAAAAGTCTTGGAAGCAGATCGATCAGGTCCGATGGAATATGTCTTGGGTTATTCAGGTGGTTTCACTATGTCATTAAGACAGTGTTTACTGACAGCGTTGTTAGGGATCAGGTTGGCGAAGGTGTTTGGATTGGACAGGATTGTGGCCTGATCAGAACAGCATAGCCTGTAACTGTGATATATGAGTTTGCTGTGCTGGACTCTCACCTTGGGCTGACTTTGTTACCATATTTATTGCGCCGGGATTGCTGACGACTGCCTTTTTTTTCTTCTAATTGAACATCATCCGACCTAATTCACCTCATTCTCGTGAAAGAACCAGCCAAGAAGTTAAAAAAAAAACAGGTCAAGGTTGTGGGAAGTGGTGCGCATTTAGCATATTGAGAGAGTGGAGGAAATAGTGCATCTTCTTCCTTCAAGTTATTGCGAGTAATAAAAGTTTGATTTAAAAAAAAAAGATGCTGTGGCGCATCTGCAGTTAGTGCTGCTCCCTTGTCAGACAAGAATTGCAGTGTTTTTCTTCGCCCCTGAAGCCTGACATTAAAGGCTCATGTCTGGTATCAGTAGCAGCACCCCAGTGGTAGACCTGCTGAGATTTATGCATTATTAGTTGGTGGGTGGGGGGGGGGGGGGGGGGGGGCAGTGAGCAGAGCTTGTTATCTTTGCTACATGTGTGACCTCCCCCAGGAAACTCCTGTAATAACTGCTCAGTGTGTGTGCTGTTTTTGAAACATATCCGTGGTGCGCCACATCAAAACGTCTGTACTAATACTTTTACCCCACATTTAATGTTTGATGGGAAGATCTCATGAATTTCCACTCCTTATGTAATTGAAGGGGAGCGAGGGACGGGTTATAATTCACCAGATAACATGAACACATTAGTATTTTTGTTGATGAGAGGGGCAGTATTTTATCCCTAATCAAAGAAAACATATAGGATTTAGTAGACAAAAATAGGAAAAAAAACAAATAGGAAAAATTATTGGTCTTATTTGTCCTGTACAATGTTCTCATACTTTGTCATATTTCGATCAGTCAAGCAGACACTCTACGGTAGACCCATATCGTTACACTGATATGCTTATGGCTGTAGCAATTATTGCACATATGACTTCAACAATTGGTGTACCCTTCATAATGTTGTTTATATTTGTCCTTAAGAATAATGATGTGGGGTAGAATATTCAATTCAACATTTATCTAATGTAATCATTTCAGTAGCTTATCGTAAAGTCATTCCAAGGTTTTAACTGTTTGTATACTGAATGTACCTGGCTGTGAAAAGGGGTCAGAATAAGAGTTGCATTTGAATCCTGAAGCAGCATACGACTCTCGTGTTTCTGCATCCTGATTGGTTCAGTGTTATACTGTTGGTGTTATCAGTTTACACAATATTCATTGTGAGATGAACGCAAGAGCACTGCTGATCACTGGGCCTCGTAGACAATACGAGATAGTGATGACCATGAAGAGAGAATTAATAAACACTCCATTTTCTTGTTGTTGGACCTCTCCCCAGCAACAACCATATTTGTGGCCACTTCTTATTTGATCTTCATGTAAACATCTTCCAATGTTCACATCCTCCATCTAGTCCAATCTGTACCCAAACCCATGGCTATGTGGCCCGTGCTTTAGCAAAATGATGGTTTAAGATGGGTTCAAATGGCTTAAAGTGCAGATTGGCCACACCACACAAAATGTCCTGTGAAGCAAAGGCCCTGTTCTCGGTCCGGTCTGTATCAGTTGTCGGCAGCTTGTGCTCTATGCAATATGGATTTGAACCATCTGCCGAGGGTTTGAGCTGCTCCTCCCCTGTCTTCCTCTTGGGCTGACATCAGAGGATAGGACACTGGAATGAGCAGGCTATGTAGGCCACTCTGAGCATTCCATCTGAGTATCCAAGGTTGCGAGTACATTATGGAGGCTTTGCATTTCTGGCTGTCTGTTTGTTGGCATATTATGAAGAGCCACAGCCATGCAGTGGGAGATATAAAACAGGGATCAATATGTTTATGATAAAAGTTTGTGCAATACACCAAGACAATTAATTTGGTCAGGATGCTAGCAGGCTAATTTGTTCACACAGTCCTTAGCTACGTTCATTAACTTGTCCAAGGATTTGTTGTTGACATTTAGAAAGTTTGCATAGAAAATAGATGTGAAACTTGCCTGCTACGGTGTGTTTTCATTGGTCTGTCTTATGTCAATAAAAACAACTGGAAATAATGACGTCACAAAAAAAGTGTTTGAAGTATTTCTATTATCAATTTAGGCAAATTGCACTTTAATAAATTGCCGACAGCCTGTATGCCCTCCCACCTATCTGTTTCATGTCTCAAGTGGCCCGCAAAAGCCAGCACGAATAGAATGTTATTCTAATAATTCTCATGTGCCAAAGTATCCTCATGGTCCATGCCATTGGGAAACTTGCTCTCCTGTAGATCTGAAATAATTGGATGGTAAAACTTGCATCCAGCCAACCAGAAATGCAACGTGAAGCAATTCAAGCATTCTTGAAAGTCAAGACCATCCTTGTCCTGCAAACAAACATTATTTTTATAGTTGAACATTTTATTTAGCAAGCAGTAGGCATTTAGAATTAAACGTGGAGTGGAGCTTTATAGTTACGTGATGACATCACGTGCCCCACGGATCTTATTATTTGGCATTCATCATTTATTCGAAAAACACAGTTTTCAACATAATTTGATGCAATAAAGAAAGTTAGACCAAATAAAAATCTATCCGTGTCGAACGGATACAAATGTTATCGCTCTTTAGAACATTTCTCTTAAAGCTGCCATTTCCATTACACATGTTGCAAGAATCTTTGGTGTTGCAACATTGCTTTTGTCGAATAAACCTGGGTCAATGGAAACCTGCCTACTGAGTGAACAATATTTTGGAGCCATTATGACATTCAGGCTTTTGAGCAGTAAAAGAAGCAGGACCAGAAACTATTTTATCAGTCTGTTTTCCATCGAGTGCTGGGTTGATTGTAGGTGGCCATTTAGTCAATTTGTGTGTCTATATATTTTCCAGTTATTTTTCATGTCCTCTTGGTTTATTTGTGACAGGAAAAGAGACAGGACCAGTTTTGAGAGTATGGATGATGATTTATGTCAATAGATTTTATGTCTGCTTCTTCTAAAGTCTCCCAAAGGTTGCGCCAAAGAGCATATAAAGCATAAGTGTCTTCAGTTTTGAACTTTTTGAAATGTAGTGTTATTTTTTTATTAGCTACAGATAAGACTTCAAAGGAAATGTTTACTACTGAAGGCGTGCATTAGTGGTGAGTAGTAGTATTAGTAGTAGTAGAGGTAGCAATGAGTTAGGGTTATATAAATATGCATTTCTTTAGGATACATTAAAAGAAGCACCACTTTGTACCATTTACTACTATAGTTGGCAGTTAACCAAGTAGCCCAAGTACAGGCTGAGGGCACACAATACCGCTATTCTGCAGTCCTGTTTCCGACTGGTGTTATTTACTGAGAAACAGTGAGGTAATAACAGTGTTCAGATTTAATGGAAGATGTTTAGTTGTGTGGGACTTATTCCAGTAGGCTTTCGCCTCCAGATGGGGGTTAGCTAACCTTGGTTAGGTAGCCTCCATATAATCTGCACTGTGAACTGGCATTAATTTTGCAGTAGGTATAGGTATGAAATCGACTCGAGAGTCTGGGCCCACTTGTCCCCTATAATCTTTTTCACAGTGGTGAAATGGAACAGGATAAGAATAAAGTGTTTTCCCTCCAAGGCTTGTCAAAAAGCTCTCTGACGCACAGAAACTTATCAGAGGAGTTTACCACCATGTTTTGTTTTTTACGTGAGAGGGCAAATAAAGGATGCTATCATATGAGGTGAAAGAAAAATTTGTTGATGTGGTATAGACTTAACTAGCCACACACCCACGAGTGCACACACACACACACACACACGCGCAGACATCCATGCACACAAACACATACCCAGCCCAGCTGTGCATCTTCCCGCTGGTTCGTCCCCTCCAGAGAACCCAGGTGACACACCGGGAAGCCACGACAACAACCCTCAGGGTAGACATCGCTGTTTCATGTCTGCCACACTTGCACCTAATTCCTCCAGCGCGTAATGAGCCACTTGATCATCATGCCACCTTTGGCTGGTTCAATGCAGAGAGAGAGAGCAGGGAATGGGGTGTATATTTCCCCTGCTGAGGACTCCTTCTTATCAACAAAGCATAGAGTTGCACAATGGGCCAGGCTGACCCCAATGGCTTCATGTACCGTTGTGGATCAGTATGAGAGGAGACGGCGAGCAAAGCCAGTGGAAGGTGTTAAGTGGTGGAATGCAGGGAGAGGTTATCTCTGAGTGTGGGGATTTGAACTTTCGAACACATTTCTGGTTTAAAACATCCTTCATGGTTCAAATGAGGTTTGTGAATACTCTCAATCACTCTAGCCAGCATCACTGTATTGCGCATACATTTGCTGTAAGTTGACATTTGGTTACAGCAACTAAGACCAATAAATATAGTTTTATGACTTTGTGGAACAAATTGTGAATACATAATGGCATTGAGTGTCAACGAAAAAAATACATCGTTATGACTCATACTCTTTGTGTTTTGCATATGTTGTCCGTCAGATAACAATGAATCAATGACAGTATGACACCATACTGTCTGCTGTCCACTCTCTTTAAATGCTCCCTAACAGCTATTCAAATTTTCCAGCTGTTTCTATGTCAGACAGAGGGGTCCTTTGTGCTCGACTCATAAGTAAAACATTTCCTTTCAAAAGGGAAAGGTTAACTTTTGATGTCCCTGTATGTAGTTTATTGAAATGGCATGCCAAGACCGCACAATGACAGGTGTAATAAAGGAAAATTAATAGCTGCTGAATATCATAAATAATTGGATTCCTAACAGGTGCTATGACATTTGTTCACTTTTGATTGCCATACAATGGCATTCGTTTCGTAATTGCTGTGCTCACGAGTGAACTCGTCATCTAAACAGACTTGCTTGCCAATACTACCTATAGCTCACGGTAAACAACTATCTTACACAGTACACAACTATCTTGATGTGACAACAGTGAACTCTTATTGAATGGAATTCGGAGGAGAATATACAGTTGAAGTCGGAAGTTTACATACACCTTAGCAAAATACATTTAAACGCAGTTTTTCACAATCCCTGACATTCAATTCTAGTAAAAATTCCCTGTCTTAGGTAAGTTTGGATCACCATTTTATTTTAAGAATCTGAAATGTCAGAATAATGGTAGAGAGAATGATTTATATCAGCTTTTATTTTTCTTTCATCATATTCCCAGTGGGTCAGAATTTTCCATACACTCAATTAGTATTTGGTAGCATTGCCTTTAAATTGTTTAACTTGGGTCAAACGTTTCGGGTAGCCTTCCACAAGCTTCCCACGATAAGTTGGGTGAATTTTGGCCCATTCCTCCTGACAGAACTGAGTCAGGTTTGTAGGCCTCCTTGCTTGCACACGCTTTTTCAGTTCTGCCCACGCATTTTGTATAGGATTGAGGTCAGGTCTTTGTGATGGCCACTCCAATACCTTGACTTTGTTGTCCTTAAGCCATTTTGCCACAACTTTGGAAGTATGCTTGGGGTCATTTTCCATTTGAAAGGCCCATTTGCGACCAAGCTTTAACTTCCTGACTGATGTCTTGAGATGTTGCTTCAATATATACACATAATTTTCCTGCCTCATGATGCCATCTATTTTGTGAAGTACACCAGTCTCTCCTGCAGCAAAGCACCCCCACAACATGATGCTGCCACCCTGTCCTTCACGGTTGGGATGGTATTCTTCGGCTTGCAAGCCTCCCTCTTTTTCCTCCAAACATAACAAGGGTCATTATGGCCAAACAGTTCTATTTTTGTTTCATCAGACCAGAGGACATTTCTCCAAAAAGTACAATCTTTGTCCCCATGCGCAGTTGCAAACCCTAGTCTGGCTTTTTAATGGCGGTTTTGGAGCAGTGGCTTCTTCCTTGCCGAGTGGCCTTTCAGGTTATGTCGATATAGGACTCGTTTTACTGTGTATATAGATACTTTTGTACCTGTTTCCTCCAGCATCTTCACAAGGTCCTTTGCTGTTGTTCTGGGATTGATTTGCACTTTTCACACCAACGTATGTTTATCTCTAGGAGACAGAACGCATCTCCTTCCTGAGTGGTATGACGGCTGCGTGCTCCTATGGTGTTTATACTTGCGTACTATTGTTTGTACAGATGAACGTGGTACCTTCAGGCATTTGGAAATTGCTCCCAAGGATGAACCAGACTTGTGGAGGGCTACAACTTTTTTCTGAGGTCTTGGCTGATTTATTTTGATTTTCCCATGATGTCAAGCAAAGAGGCACTGGGTTTGAAGGTAGGCCTTGAAATCCATCCACAGGTACACCTCCAATTGACTCAAATTATGTCAATTAGCCTATCAGAAGCTTCTAAAGCCATGACATCATTTTATGGAATTTCCGAGCTGTTTAAAGGTACAGTCAACTTAGTGTATGTAAACTTCTGACCCACTGGAATTGTGATACAGTGAAATAATATGTATGTAAACAATTGTTGGAAAAATGACTTGTGTCATGCACAAAGTAGATGTTCTAACCGACTTGTCAAAACTGTAGTTTGTTAACAAGAAATTTGTGGAGTGGTTTTAAAAACTTTTTTAATGACTCCAACCTAAGTGTATGTAAACTTCCGACTTCAACTGTAGATGATTCTCAGTGTTTCCTGTTCAGAAAATGGCCATGGCCATGTAAATACCGTATTTGGGTAATATTGCAGACTAAAAAGCTATACATTCAAGGCGGTTACATATGTATTTCTGTGAGACCTTGTTGTCTTGTCCCGATTCCATCTTGTAGACACTTTAGTCATTACCATTCTCTTTGTACTGGGTGCTGAATCTGACACATGCACAAGGTTAACCACAGTAAATGCATAGCCTTGACCCTGGGCTCGTAATAAGTATGCCCAACATACCTCTGCACACTCACCGGCATCCTGCCTCCACTGCGAATAACCAAGGTTACTGTGTAATAGCTACTACAGTCTGTGTATTACTAGAATTGTATGCATGTAGCGCGAACAGTGCAAGCATCACAAAAATGCCTTTGAACATAGAATAAATATTTTTTTTTTAAAAACTCATATCTATTCCATTGTATATTCAAAAGGCATGCCAGATGCGTTTTTTTATGATAGCACTTCAGCAATCATGTTATGTCACATTCCACGAGTTATTTGTCACCATGATTTTTTAAATTTGATTTGCGTCCACACCCACCATTCTGTACTATTTAGCCAAGCCTATTTACATGTATACCATTCCAAGGCCTTAAACATACTCTTGACACTTCAGTCTTTTCAGTTTTTATTAAACCCTTGCGCTTCTCAATTAAATCAGTCAGTTAAAGGAGGTAGATACAAAGGAGAACCATCTAACTAGTGTTCCGTTAAATGCTTGTTTTAGATGTGAAGAGTCCATTCAGATAAGCGGAGTGATTTCAGCCCACATGCGCACAGAAATCGTAGTGAAAATTTAGTCTGCACTTGTTTTTAATGACCAGCAGCTATATAGTTTTTTTTTTTACCTGTTCCTAGTGCTGAAGAGACAAACAACTTGAACATTCATGACATTGGCTAAGTTCAGAGAGTAGGGTATTCAATTGCATATTTTGAGTCGGAAAGATAGCAGGCTGAACCTGATAAGCCCAGTGCCCTTGGAGTGTTAAACGATTAGGTGATCAATAAAATACCTTATATTTGAAAGAACTAATCCCAACATTTTAGCAAAAGTTTCTCCCAGGGAAGCAAACATATCACTAATCAATCTATCGCTCAATATTTTCCGCTGCTCGACAAAGGGGCGCCGTGACATTAACATAATCTTAGATGGTAATAAGTACAAGGCATTTCCTTAATTCCAGCAAGATTCAATTTGTCCACATTTAATTTGTTTTAAATTGGTAAAAAGCATGTTGGAAATCGAATCTCCATACCAAGTAATTGCTGCCGAAACTCTCTCTGTGTGTGCTTGTGCATGTGCGCACGTGTGCTGGTTTCACCACATAGAGTAGAAAGACCTACTAGGGAAAACGTAATCTGGCAATTTCATACCTGGAATTTTAAGTAAAACTACTACGTAGAGATGTAGGATCTTAATTTCACCTATATTGTAACAGCAAAATAATTCTGAAGCAACAGGATTTGAACGTTTCAGCTCTTTGCTTTCTCTGTCTGAGAAAGGTCCACTTTCTTTGGGAGAGATGACAAATGGAACTTAATAACGGGATATATGGATGGTGACAAAATAAGTAACTTTTTTTGTACTCACACTACTGTAGGAGTTGAATGAGTCTGTTCACCCTGGTGGGTGAGGCTGTAGAAAATGGCAAAATGGCAGTAACTAAAATGGACAGAGGCTAAGAAGGGATGAATGAGAGTGGGGTTTAAATGCACCTTGTGAGAGACAAATGTATATCCAAGAGGTAGATGGGATGCTTTGAACAACGTAAGCACAGTTTTTGAAAGAAGTGCTCCAAGATACAGTACGTTATTTCCCTGCCGCACTGAAAAACAACCTTTTCACTTGTTTTTGAATTGGCCTGTTAATGAACTGGATTGCTTTCTTATGGTTTCACAATCCATTTGAAGCAATTTGTTTTAATATAAAGTCCTTGATGAAGTGGGAAAAACTGAATTTCAATCAACTGAATGTATTTTAGTACAGTCATAATGAAATAACTTAGAATAATCTGTTACACATCCGACTGTAGCTGAGGCGCAGGAGATGACGAGCAATACTGTAATGTAATGAAGTGTCCACGCACTCAGGATCACGGCACACATTTCATTTTATTAGGCTAAGCTTTCGGTCGCAAGACCTTCATCAGAGCATGCTTAGCCTAATTATACGACAGTGTGCATTGCGCCTGCGTGTGTGTGGAGACTTCATTCCATTACAGTATAGTCATAATGAACCACGTAATCAGCTATGATTTTGATCATTATATCACTACCATTGTTTCGTTGATTAGCTAGACCACCCAATTTGGCATTTTACATCTTTGAGTGGCTATGTTTGATATTTAAGCTACCAATGCTAAATATCAGGGCAAAATACATAAAAATGCACCAAATTAAAACTTTTCAATTTAGTTGAACAGGAGTTATAGGTAAAACTATGTTTTCTTAGACTGAATGGATTATTCCTCATTAAAACCATGAATAATGAACGGGTAGCAGCTCATGAAGTTGTCTTGCTGCTATTCTGACATGCAATATTACGAATAATAGATAAAATCATAAGATTAAGGCCATAAACATACAGTAGCTCTCATTGTACAGTAAATATTGTATGATACAGTAGACAAGGTAAACATGAAATCTAAGGCACTAAGTCATATTTCCATTATATTCCTTAAATAAATCACTGCAATTAAAAACAAATAAAATAATAATAATAATAATCTTTATCGGGATGGTAAAAATGTTTCAGTGTAAACTTAAATGACTAAAACCAGATATAAAATATGTAGAACAGATAATGGAGCAATATACAGTTGAAGTGGGAAGTTTAAATACACTTAGGTTGGAGTCATTAAAATTCGTTTTTCAACCACTCCACAAAATTCTTGCTAACAAACTATAGTTTTGGCAAGTCGGTTAGGACATCTACTTTGTGCATGACACAAGTCATTTTTCCAACAATTGTTTACAGACAGATTATTTAATTTATAATTCACTGTATCACAATTCCAGTGGGTCAGATGTTTACATACACTAAAGTTGACTGTGCCTTGAAACAGCTCGGAAAATTCCATAAAATGATGTCATGGCTTTAAAAGCTTCTGATAGGCTAATTGACATAATTTGAGTCATTTGGAGGTGTACCTGTGGATGGATTTCAAGGCCTACCTTCAAACTCAGTGCCTCTTTGCTTGACATCATGAGAAATCAAAAGATATCAGCCAAGACCTCAGAAAAAAAGTTGTAGACCTCCACAAGTCAGGTTTATCCTTGGGAGCAATTTCCAAATGCCTGAAGGTACCACGTTCATATGTACAAACAATGGTATGCAAGTATATACACCATGGGACCACGCAGCCGTCATACCGCTCAGGAAGGAGACGCGTTCTGTCTCCTAGAGATGAATGTACTTTGGTGTGAAAAGTGCAAATCAATCCCAGAACAACAGCAAAGGATCTTGTGAAGATGCTGGATGAAACAGGTACAAAAGTATCTATATCCACAGTAAAACGAGTTCTATATCGACATAACCTGAAAAGCCGCTCAGCAAAGAAGAAGCCACTGCTCCAAAACCGCCATTAAAAAGCCAGACTACGGTTTGCAACTGCACATGGGGACAAGGGTGGCAGCATCATGTTGTGGGGGTGCTTTGCTGCAGGAGGGACTGGTGTACTTCACAAAATAGATTGCATCATGAGGAAGAAGAATTATGTGGATATATTGAAGCAACATCTCAAGACATCAGTCAGGAAGTTAAAGCTTGGTTGCAAATGAGTCTTCCAAATAGACAATGACCGCAAGCATACTTCCAAAGTTGTGGCAAAATGGCTTAAGGACAACAAATTCAAAGTATTGGAGTGATCATCACAAAGCCCTGACCTCAATCCTATAGAACATTTGTGGGCAGACCTGACAAAGTGTGTGCGAGCAAGGAGGACTACAAACCTGACTCAGTTACACCAGCTCTGTCAGGAGGAATGGGCCAAAATTCACCCAACTTATTGTGGGAAGCTTGTGGAAGGCTACCTGAAACGTTTGACACAAGTTAAACAATTTAAAGGCAATGCTACCAAATACTAATTGAGTGTATGTAAACTTCTGACCCACTGGGAATGTGATGAAAGAAATAAAAGATTAAATAAATCATTCTCTCTACTATTATTTTGACATTTCACATTCTTAAAATAAAGTGGTGATCCTAACTGACCTAAGACAGGGAATCTTTACTAGGATTAAATGTCAGGAATTGTGAAAAACTGAGTTGAAATGTATTTGGCTAAGGTGTATGTAAACTTCCGACTTCAACTGTATTTTTTGAAGAACAATCACCAAAATAAAAAATAAACAGTCAGGGAGAATCAAGAATTCCCAAAATATCATGCCATTTTGTTGGCATTGATTTTGTTATAATGTCTGCGTCACTCAGATTGCATAAGCATGGCAGAATGTGTAGAATTGCAGGAAATTCACTTTAAAACTGCACATGATCTCTCAGCCCCATGGCAATATCTGTTGAATTGCAGGAAATGTGGTTTAATACAGAAAAATCTTCTATCTGCGGCCAAGAGGACGCTCTTTAAAACCACACCATTGGCCACTCCCACTACCCCAGACAGATGGAAAGATCAACGGAAGTGGGGAAAAATGTGATTTTAATCATTTTCAAATGGATGGCCCGCTGACATTACATTTAGTGTTATTATTGGTTGTCTCAGATTTCCCTAGGTGAAATAAATAGTTCTGACAGCTTTACTGCTGCATAGGCAGGGCAGTTATGTGTGACCTCTCCGTGTTATTGCTAAGGGAGTATAGGACGACCAGTGGTCTAAGACGGTGATATCAATCCAGTCATATTCAGATTTCCCTATTTCACCCGATCGAGAAACATACTGTGCAGCAGTCAAAACATAGGCCTGGCATAGACATGATCCTATTGTGGCCACAGAGAAGATCAAAGGTTGCAGATGATGGTAACGATCATGGATTAACCAACAGATGAAAGACTACTAGAGCCTTGAGTCAAGGCAGTGACAAATACCACCATCCTTTCTGTTCACCCTTGGAAAGAGAGAGAAAAAGAGAGCAAGAAAGAGCAAGCGAGTAAGAGAGAAAAAGAGAAAAAGTGAAGGCAAGCCAGTGAGAAAATTGAAGAGGGATGTGGGAAGCAGGTAAATCAAAGGGGGTTGTGTGGATTTCCTAAACCAAACAAGTTGTTCCAAGCGGTGTGTAATTCACTCCATAGATGATGGGTTTTACAGCCCTTTTGCCTGTATTCTATGCAGCGGTTATCTGTAAATCTGTCAGCGAAATAATAAATTCCATTCCCCCTCTCCATAATCTAATTTGCCTTTGGTGCCAACGGTGCATCAAATGCCTCTGACTTCTTCTCCGGTGGCGGAATCCTGCACTAGTTGCCTTGGCGCTGGCTGCTGTCGCCGCGCCGACGGAGCCCGGGAGTAAATCCCACCTGTCCCACATGAGCCGCTCCGTCAACTGCCCAAAAAATCCATTATCTCGGAATGTTTTATGGGCTTAATGGAGTCCTTATCTTTATTTTGCACTGGGAAAAATATTAATTACACAGCGTAAAAGTTCCTTGGTTATCATCACCCCCCCCCCACACACACATGTACTGTATCTATCTATGCTTTTCAGTGCTGAATGCAAATGTTTTGTTAAGGCAGGTGTCGACTCGAGCCGATGTGTGTGTTTTCACAGTACTGGTGGCTGCCAATCATTGTGTCTGTTCTTGCACATCGCAACCAACCTCTGAACACAGGAGTTACTATCAACGAGATAAGGGAAAATAATAAGCATGTGAATGTCGCTTCTGTCTGGCAGGGTAGTTAAGAAACCAAGGTGAGGTTTTTTTGTTGTTGTGTGTTTTCCCCTTCACACAGCGTGGTGTGACATTTCTCGACAAACCTTTGGAGTGTTGTAAAGGATAAAAAAAACATAATTGGTACTGTATGCTAAGATATCTACGGTGATGTATACATAGGAGATTCAGAGATCAAGCAGTATACACTTTCCCATTGTGTTCCTCTCCATAACAAGCCCTTTCATACAATCCCTTGGTCTTAATGACTTTGTACTTCCTTTCGCATTTCACTGAAGCACTAACAGGCTGGAGCAGGGAGGCAGGCAGCATCCCTTCAGTAAGGCGAGTGCAAATGAAATCCCATAATTACTAGTCACATTGAGAGAGAGAAAGGACACAAAAACAGCAATGTTTTAGTTTTTTTATTTGTACTGGAAGCATAGCTAACACGTCTGTGGATGCTGTGAATTCAATAGGAGCAGGCTCATTACAGCACAACACTTGCATCCTCTACGTTGGCGGGGTCTCCATGGTGATTAAGGTCTCACAACCTGGTCTCAGAACATTTTGTATTATTCTGTACGTAAATCCAAGACACTCCATTTAGTATGATATGTTATGTTTCGTATGGCATATATTCATTTGTGGATGTCCATCACCCATTTTGTATGATATGTTATGAATTACAATTTGTATTACATGTTACAAATTTGCAAAACTTACAATATGCTACAAATTTGCTAAATGTATGATACTTACAAATTCTAGGTAGGTGACTAGGTGGCTAACGTTAGCTAGCTTGCTAATGTTAGCTAGGCTAGGAGTTAGGGTTAGAGGTTAGGGTTAAGTTAAGGGTAAGGTTAGGGGAAGGGTTAGCTAACATGCTAAGTAGTTGCAAAGTAGCAAAAAATGTGTAAGTAGTTGAAAAGTTGCTAGTTAGCTAAAATCCTAAAGTTGTCTGTGAAGAGATTCATCAAACTCGCAGCCTTTGGGTTGCTAGACATTCACATTATACGCCCACCCATCAACCTCAACCAACCACCCTCCTAAGTAACCATCTGTCTTATGTAACCATATCAAACCTAAGATATCATACTGAATGAATCTACTTGCACATCATCATCTGCTCATTTATTACTCCAGTGTTAATCTGCTAAATTGTAATTACTTCGCTACTATGGCCTAATTATTGCCTACCTCCTCACGCCATTTGCACACACTGTATATGGACTTTCTTTTTTCTATTGTGTTATTGACTGTATGCTTGTTTATTCCATGTGTAATTCTGTGTTGTTTGTGTCGCACTGCTTTGCTTTATCTTGGCCAGGTCACAGTTGTAAATGAGAACTTGTTCTCAACTAGCTTATCTGGTTAAATAAAGGTGAAATAAAAAAATATATAAAAAAATGGAGTGTCTCGGATGTATGAACAGAATAATACAAAATGCTTTGAGACCAGGTTGGGTCTCATCACATTGAGGTTAAAAAAGGATAAATATGACACGTGGGTAATTATAGGTAATATTGCAGAAGAGGTGAGATAAAGAAGAGGAAAATGTCGACACACATTGGTTTAGAGCTTAATGAAGGCTTATGGTTTTCTTAGCAAGAAGGTAGAAAAATAACTCTGGGGGTGGGCTTAAGCAACTGCCACCTCATCTTCGATGTTGAGTTCTTATCAACTGACCAGTAAAGCGGTCCATACTTACGCCTCTGTCTTTCAGAAAAGGTGTACTCAGCTGTTTTACTTCAGATCAGTTCAGATGAAATCAGCTGTGTTTTCTGTGAAAGGCGTATGGTTGGTTCTGTGAAAGGGTCAAGGTTGGTTCTGGGTTAACTTCTGGACTGACTTATGTTTTCTTTTTTCCTTCTGACTTCTCAGACTACCGAGTGAGCTCATTTAGAATACTTTCATAAACCCACTGTGTTATTATTACAGATAAAGAATGAAACAGCAAGGGAGCTATGTAACAGCATTCAATCAAAAGCACTTTAAAGATGATTGACTAATCAAAGTCGGGGAATTGAATAGGGAAACACAGTGAACCAGATGGCCCTGCGCTGCACATACACTTTTCTACTTTATAAACTGTGAAAGAGATGTCAGATATATTTTTTTAGATGCCTTATGACTGTGCTCCATATTCATTGGAGACGTCTATGTAAGGCCTACTACACATGTTACGAGTTAGCTGACCATGACTCCATCTGCATGAACAAGAATGATGACAAACAGTGCACTACTGTTGGAAAATGTATTTTAACTCACAAAATTAAGTTCTAACAAAACCTTACCAAACTGTGTGTTTGTGTGTCTTTGATAGTCAGAGTGAAATGAACTAGGCGTGAAAGCAGCTAAAGTTTATATATCATTATGGGTTCATGATGGTACATTATTAGTGACAGAGAGCAGCTTTCTCCCTCCAGAGGGAAATCTTGTCCAAGAAGATGGTATTATGTCCATGAGAATAGAACCCTATAACGAATAGCCATGTGCACAGTCCCGTCTCAAGCGGACACTTTTACAATGATCTACTGCAAAAGCCCTTAGAACAGCAAAACGTGTTTATTAAAGTGCAATCGTCGAGGGAAACAAACCTTCGAAGTGGAGCAGCTGTTGTGTCGCTGGATGTCGCTCACCCTCGAAATTGCTGAGGTAAAATAATCACACAACACCACACACACACACACACACACACACACACACACACACACACACACATCCTCACAACTCACTCACAATTCTCATTAATCTGTTCCTCCCCTAATAGCCCCAGTATAAATATCCTATTGCCTCTAAGGCTGCGTTTACACAGGCAGCCCAATTCTGATCTTTTTCTTCTAATTTGTCTTTTGGCCAACCAGATCAGCTCTGAAAAAGAGCTGATCTAAAAAGGATCTGATGTGATTACTCAAAATACCAATAAGAGAATATCAGAATTGGGCTGCCTGTGTAAATGCAGCCTTAGACTCAATTAAAGATACAACAATAAAGTCAATTTTCTTATCAGCGCGTTGGCAACTGCATGTGAATAGATTCAAAACAGTACCAGACTACATATTTCTTTTTTCCTCTTTTTTTTGTGGTGATGATGCTTGCTTGACTGCCCATGCTGGAGACATACAGCACTGCAGTATTGAGTGTTTCAAGAGATATGTTCCCTATAGAATGATATACTGTACAGGGTGCAGTTATTCTCTCTTCCCACACAACTCTCTCGCAGAGACAGATTCAAACGAAGACACTTTAGAAAATACATGTAACTCCCGCCTAACCTGTGGTCAGGTAGAATGCATGTTCATCTCTCAAAACGAGTTGGTGCTCATACTGCCCAATACCTTTACTGCCCCCATACTGTGATGGCTGAATATAGTGTCACTGCAAAGTGCACTTAATCTGCCTTCCGTAATCTGCCTTGCCTTCCAGTCAGGGAGACATTACCAAGGGGTGATAAAGAGGGGTCCATCGGCATCAATCTTTTTATTAGAAACTAATGGTCTTCCACTTCCAAGATGTCCACCGGCCACCTTCAGCTATAGGGCCTTCTCTCTTGTCGATTGCTTGAGCCCCTCCTATGATTGAGATCTGGGAGATGACTCATCCCTGTGGGGCGGGGGTACACCATCACATTCCGAATCCCGAGCCACTTGGAGTCCCTCTCCAAAGCCATAACCACCGTCTTCTTCAACAGACTCCTTTTGGTGACTGACGCCTCTCTGGCCGTTTTTCACGTCTTGTTTGCTTACTCCTAATCATAGTTTTTTTCCTGGAACTCAGAACTCTAGAGGAGCATATTGCGGTCGTGCACCTTCCTGGACGCGCCAAAAGCAATTCCAGTTACTCCACACTATGGGAAAACTCAGTAAAACATTCAAATTTATTGTATTGGATTTTCACAAAGTTCTGATGGGATGCAATTACACTGAACAAAAATAAGCATCATCAGCCGGGCTAATGACCATGGAGGACCTTCCCCTTTTGTGACTGGTCCAGACAGAAGTACAGACTGACATACACTAAGCTGCCACATAAATTACTTGACATGAACTGTGACAGACTGTGCATATGCGTGCCTTTTGTTGAGGACCTAAATTAGGCTAGATTAAGCAAATTGCAATCTATTGTTCACTGAGTTTCAATGGCTCCGATGACATATACTGTATGTGGCAAATATGTGTGCGTGTATCACAAAGGATCATTTCTACTTCAGGGAACATTTTGGGTTATAAACATAATCAAGCACACCCAGCTTTTATAAAATGGCTGAAAATAAATATTTTGACTGACTCATAGGACTGATATCAGCAATAAATACAGTAAGAAAGTTGCAATTGTGTATGCCTTTACTTTAGGTGCTAAAACTATATGAAGCCTGTTTTTTTGTTTGTTTAATTAATGCATAAAGAAAGACATTGAGCAAGTGGTTAGTTGTTGAATGGTATTGATAATGTACAAAAGCAAACTATCCACCCAGAGGTAATTACTCATTGCAAACCTGCTACAGTAATTGTTCAACTATGTGCATGTGTTTTTCTTTCCTGATTGGTGGTTGTGTCCATATAAATAGAATCTCATTCTGTGATTGCGTCATTGTGATTGACAGACACAGGGTCATGTTCAGTAGTCACAAAATGGAGGTTGTACCTGCATTTCTACTATAAAAACACTCGTTTGTGGTTTCAAAGTGTTTCCTGTTCCATACTTTTAATAATGACTGCCTATAATTTCATTTGGCCCTACTGAAAAGATGGGCTTAAAGTGTATAGGAGAGTCTTCCACTAAATAGCTGCCGTTGAACTGCCAATTTTTAAGGACCTACCCTTCACACTCATTTAAACTTTGGCTGCACAAATGATTTTTAGGAATCAATAATGGAACTCCTGGAATGATGGCTCGCTTAGGCTATATAAATGCACTGCAATTAGGCCTCCCGAGTGGTGCAGCGGTCTAAGGCACTGCAGTGCTTGAGGCATCACTACCGATCCGGGGTCGATCCCGGGCTATGTCGCAGCTGGGCGCGACTGAGAGACCCATGAGGCGATGCACAATTGGCCCCAGCGTCGTCCGGGTTAGGGGAGGATTTGGCCGGCCGGGATGTCCTTATCCCATCACGCACTAATGACTTCTGTGGCGGGCCGGGCGCATGCATGCTGACACGGTTGCCAGTTATACAGTGTTTCCTCCGACACATTGGTGCGGCTGGCTTCAAGGATAAGTGAGCAGTGTGTCAAGAATCAGTGTGGCTTGGCAGGGTCGTGTTTCTGAGAATGCATGGATCTCGACTTTCACCTCTCCCGAGTCCGTATGGGAGTTTCAGCGATGGGACAAGACTGTAACTACCAATTGGGGAGAAAAAGGGGTAAAAATTAAATAAATGCACTGCTATTAGATGATTGACACAAATGTAATAGCCAGGGGTGTGAAAATGCATGCTATGAGTCATGGGCAGTATATTTAGTCCGCATGCCTTTATCCACACCACCGAAACAGTTGAGTCATACCCAGCAATTTCACTTCAATTTCCCTGGTTCAAGATTTGAACAATATAGTCTATCTGTAGGTCTATTCTATAGCATCTGCATCAAAACACACACAGTTTATCCATGTTTACAATTGCATCCTTGATTAACAGTAATGTCCACACACCTGTACAGAGCTATTCACCAAGGTCCCTGCTACCATGACAACCCCACCCCCCTCCCCCTTTCCCCCATTCTCCCTCCTCTTGGCAGAGCTCTTACTGTGAGGGGGTTTAGCAACAAACTCAAATTGGTGGCGCATACTTGTAAAGATTGGGGAAAATAATGGATTCAATGAACCTGATACTCGTTTTTGGTTTTGAGTGAAAATAGAAAGGACATTAGTGCTGCTATCCCTGCCTATTTGAAATATGCAACAAACCCCAAGTACTGAAGGGATGTTGGAGATCACTAAAACTATATTGTATAGAGTCAATCACAAGAGATAATCACGCATGTGTGTTGTTGTTTGTGCTCTCTTCTTCGGATTTGGCATCAGTGGTTTAAGTTTTATCACGTCATCTCAACCGAAATACCTATTTTAGGTTTGCTCTGCGTGCTGTCCACGACTGCAACCGTTAATTTTCCATGAACGTGAAATTGCGCACTGTCATCATCAATACAAGCATTTGGACCATTCGGAAAGGAAAAGTAAACATTTCCATGCAAGCTGCGGAACAGAATGGAACAGGCTGCCAATATATTTTGGAGTGCGCAGTAAGGCTAGCTACCCTCTTGCATAGACTATGCTGTACCTGGAAAACATATTTGGATTAACAGATGAACAGTAGGCTATTAACTAACCCGCGCTCGCTCCACAGGACCGCTATACGCATTTGCCTTTTAAAACAACGGAAGCATTGTCTCGACAAGCAGTGGGATTTATAAACCGAAGATGGGTATTTGTGGATACTTTACCGTGTCTTGGAAGTGCCTGGTGGTTCTGTCTTTCAGACTGCTGTTTCTTGTTCCCGCAGGTTTGCCTGTCCACAGTCAAGGGGAATCCCAAACCGATAGTAAAGTGATGGACAATATTACCGTCAGGCAAGGCGAAAACGTCTTTCTCAGGTAAAACACTTTCTCATTATTCTTACACTCACTATAAAAAGTTGTATTAACTATGAGTCCAACGTTGCTTTGCCAATTTAAAGTAAAATAAGAGTGGTTTATGTCTGGTTAAATGATACGATTCTAAATGTTGGCTGTGCTTATGATGGAACTAAGGTGCTTATGATGGAAGAAGCCCCTATACAGGCATGTGCACAGATAGGACTTTACCTTTGCAGAGCACATGCTCCTTTGCACTTCCAGTCTCCAAAGTGCTGTTTTGGCTGGTGGTATAATTTCCCCCAAAATATTATTTAAAATTTTTATTTTGTCATTGTTTTTCAGAACCCACTGCCCTCAAGTCCTCTTGACATGGTCAAATTCGCCCCCCACCCAGTCCATTTGTTACACCTGTTGATTACGCAGGGCCAGCTCTAGCCTTTTGGGGGCCCTAAGTGAGATTTAGTTGGGGGTGCCACCGACTATTGGAAATGTTCCAGTATCTATACTGTTTTCTTAGTAGTAACCAGAATCAATATAGGGTTAACTATTAGACATATGTAAGCAGAATGTAAGCAGAATCCATGTGATTGTGCAAAACTGGATCAACACAGGCCTGGTCATTCTGGGTCTTGTGAAGGCCTTTGGATCGTCTACCTCACAGCAAATCATTTTATTGGCCCCCCTCTTGATGGCAGAGATAATTTTTTTGTTTTGAAGTTAATTTCCTGCAATTTTACAGAGAGGTGGCTCCACAGGTTCAAAAGATGTGTGGAAAAATGCCTATTGTGTCTTTTCTGGGGCTTGGAGTTTTTCCTGATCTCATGACCTGGTCAGGTAAAACTCTGGGTTCTATTCATAGGCTATGACAAAATATTATTATTATTATTAGAGATAGCTTCCCTTTTCATCTGTGCTATGACTATAGGTCTGGGGGTTTTCTTGTCGGGTCATGTGAATTCTAAACTCTCCTGACCTGAGGCGGAAAAAAACTTTCAAACTACCACATACCGTGTTGTGATTCATTATGAATCTGATATCAAAAGAGCCAGAGAACAACTTCAATGGACAACAGACTCTGTAGTTTAGTGAACTCCTATGGCAGGGCTGAGCGTTATGCAAAGTATGGTTACAGTGTATTTCTAAATATTAATTTCACTCTTTACACACACACACTGTTAAGCAGTTGACTTTGAAAAATAAAAAAGACAGACAGGTTTCAGTGTAGAAAAGTATTTACATTTTATGTCATGAAAACTATTAGTTCATCTCATTACAGTGCTCTTCTGCAATTATTAATTCTGAAAGCTTTATGTAATGCAGGGTTACATTTAACACTATACACAGTAGACTTTGTAGCGAAGTATTGTTTTTATGTGTAAGTAATAATACCACTAACCTTGTGTTGTCCTGATTGGTTCCCTGGCGCTCACTGTAGGAACTGATTGCTTGTTAAATCTATATATTCAATCATTAAATCAACATTTTTCAACATTTTAATTAAAAATAATATCCCCGTTTTAATGAATTACATTTTATTGAATGTCACTCATTCTATTGCACTCTATTCTAACCTAACCTGCTAGTCGAAAAAGACTGACGCCATGGCTGTGTAAGGGCTTTGGTAGTCGCGTTGCAGGAATGAGGCGCAGGAAGCAACGAACACAGGGAGTGGTGTTTTTAATAACACTGAAGCAAAAACAAAGTTCCCAAGCACAGGGGAATAAACACAATGAGCGACAATGCAAAGCCGACACGAACAAGAAGTCGACATACAGTAATCAATCCCGCACAACAAGGAGCGGGCCAGCTAAACTAAATAGCCCCTCTAATGGCTAATTGACCACAGGTGTCCAAAACCAAAAAAAGCGAAAAGCAAAAGGGAATCGGTGGCAGCTAATAGGCCGGTGACGACGACCGCCGAGCGCCACCCGAGCAGGAGGGGGCGCCACCGTCGGTGGGCATCGTGACAGGCTGCCTATCGTATTTGTGAAAGTTATGGTGATGCCAGAATCTACCAATTCTCTCTTTCTGCATTAGCCATCCATTTTGTTATGGTTGGACAAATGTTTTCAATTGATCTGTGCCGACTGCTCTGTGGCGGATTTGGTGATTTTTTTTAAACATTTAAGACAGTGAAATTTATGCCACAAATGTGAATAATCACCAGCAGTGGAAATAAAATAATATGCCAACAAACATTAATGGACTAACAAACTGGCTGACTAACCCTTTCAGGCACTTCAGTATCCATTGGCCTTGGATAGCAGCAGCAGATAATTTCATCTTTATCCTGTGCCAAACACATTTATTCAGTGAGTCTAAATTATTAATATTAGCTGCTGGCTGCATGATTGCATCAACCTAGTTAGCTGAAGTTAGCTAGCTATCTAGCTAGGCTACTCTAAAGCTAACGTTAGTAGTTTTGTGACCTAGCTATAGATTGGATAATTCTAGATAGTTTTAGAGGATGACTAAACTGCTTTTATTAACACATATAGTACCTTGTTTGTCATGAACATTTCTGTTCACTCTTTCATGAGGCAGGCAGGAGAGAAGGGTTTCCACTAAATAACACAGCCACAAAGTCAGATTCCGGCAGGATTCCACTTGGTTTCCACTAGCTTCTACAGTGAGGGGAAAAAAGTATTTGATCCCCTGCTGATTTTGTACGTTTGCCCACTGACAAAGAAATGATCAGTCTATAATTTTAATGGTAGGTTTATTTGAACAGTGAGAGACAGAATAACAAAAAATTCCAGAAAAACGCATGTCAAAAATGTTATAAAATGATTTGCATTTTAATGAGGGAAATAAGTATTTGACCCCCTCTCGATCAGAAGGATTTCTGGCTCCCAGGTGTCTTTTGTACAGGTAACGAGCTGAGATTAGGAGCACACTCTTAAAGGGAGTGCTCCTAATCTCAGTTTGTTACCTGTATAAAAGACACCTGTCCACAGGTCTTTTCAAACATATTACTATTTTACAGCATTTTAAAGACAAGACTCTCGTTAATCTAACCACACTGTCCGATTTCAAAAAGGCTTTACAACGAAAGCAAAACATTAGATTATGTCAGCAGAGTACCCAGCCAGAAATAATCAGACACCCATTTTTCAAGCTAGCATATAATGTCACATAAACCCAAACCACAGCAAAATGCAGCACTAACCTTTGATGATCTTCATCAGATGACAACCCTAGGACATTATGTTATACAATACATGCATGTTTTGGTCAATCAAGTTCATATTTATATCAAAAAACAGATTTTTACATTAGCATGTGACTAGCATGTGACTAGCATTCCCACCGAACACTTCCGGTGAATTTACTAAATTACTCACGATAAACGTTCACAAAAAACATAACAATTATTTTGAGAATTATAGATACAGAACTCCTTTGTGCACTCGCTATGTCCGATTTTAAAATAGCTTTTCGGTGAAAGCACATTTTGCAATATTCTGAGTAGATAGCCCAGCCATCACAGGCTAGCTATTTAGACACCCACAAAGTGTGGTACTCACCAAACTCCGATTTACTATAAGAAAAGTTTGATTACCTTTGGTGTTCTTCGTCAGAATGCACTCCCAGGACTTCTACTTCAATAACAAATGTTGGTTTGGTCCCAAATATTCCATAGTTATATCCAAATAGCGGCGTTTTGTTAGTGCGTTCAAGACACTATCCGAAGTGTAAATAAGGGTGACGCGCCCGACGCGTTTCGTGACAAAAAAATTCTAAATATTCCATTACCATACTTCGAAAAATGTCAACCGCTGTTTAAAATCAATTTTAATGCCATTTTTCTCGTAAAAAGCGATAATATTCCGACCGGGAGTGCTTGTTTTTGTTCAAAGAGAGAGAAAGTAAACATGGTGTCAGCTCGGGCACGCGCCTCCAGTCTCATTGTCCTCAGATCGACCACTTACAAAATGCGCTAATGTTTTTCAGCCAGGGCCTGCAAAGCCACCATTCATCTTTCTGGCGCCTTCTGAGAGCCTATGGGAGCGTTAGAAAATGTCACGTCATGCCAGAGATCCCCTGTTTTGGTTAGAGATGATCAAGAAGGCCATGAAATGGTCAGAGAGAGCGCTTCCTGTTTGGAATCTTCTCAGGTTTTGGCCTGCCAAATGAGTTCTGTTATACTCACAGACACCATTCAAACAGTTTTAGAAACTTTAGGGTGTTTTCTATCCAAATCAAACAATTAGATGCATATTCTAGTTACTGGGCAGGAGTAGTAACCAGATTAAATCGGTACGTTTTTTATCCGGCCGTGCAAATACTGCCCCCCTATCCCGAACAGGTTAAGTACCAACGCATATTCTCAACTGGTTGGATTACCGAAATATGGTTCCTTTCCCCCACCTTTTGATATCCCCAGACTCTATATGTTTAACAAAGGCTTTTCAAGAGTCCTTCTGTAGTCAAGAGAGAGAGGGAAGGGAGAAAGGTATTTATGGGGGGTCATAAACCTACCCACAGTCCAACTTCATGACAAAGTGCTGCTAAAGATTTTCAAGTAGATTTAACTGGGCCACTCACAAACATTCAATGTCGTCTTGGTAAGCAACAGTGTATATTTGGCCTTGAGTTTTAGGTTATTGTCCTGCTGAAAGGTGAATTTGTCTCCCAGTGTCTGCTGATTCCTTGCCGATGACAAGCATACCCATAACACGGTAGAGGCTGTTGACTTGAAAAATTGAGGGGGATGGGAGACCACCGGTATAGGCGCAGACCGCACGGAGATGACAAAGCGTGTTTCAAAAATCACCAAAGAAATGATTTTAACCTAAAGCATTTAATAAAGACATTTATTGTATAATATTATGGGGAATGGGAATGAGAGGGCTACTTGCAGTGTTGGGAAGGGATCACAGCAGTGATTGAATGAGGGTATGATACATGAATTGAGGTGTTCAGAGGCTTGACTTCAGTGCAGGACAGGGGTTGAGGTGTTCATAGGCTTCAGTGCAGGACAGGCTCATCATGGATGGATGGTGTTGGAGAGTTATTTCAAGTAAGGACTAAGAATGAGTTAGTCCAAGCAAGGACTAAAATCATTGATGCATGTTCATCCCATACAGCATGTCAGATCTCTAATGTTTAGGTATAGCCTGGGCTGCTGCAACATTTATGTAATGAGTTTTTACTTGTCTGTCCGGAGTGATTGTTATCACCTTTGCTAAATAAATACTGGAAGAAAGTGGAAAGAAAGCCTACTTGAGCGCATGCAAAAACATGCCCTGCGTCAAACTCTTTTTAATCTCACTTGTAATAGATCATTCTGAATTGATTTCTATATCCCAGAGAAGACAGTAGAAACTTCCATATGCTCAGCAAGTAAAGCATCGTAACGTGCAATTACCTCTGAAAGCTTGTAGTTGCCCTTGTCAGCTGAACTTTCCCTTTTGTTAGCAGTTGATGTTATTCTTCAATAACACAGACCCCAAAGCAAATCAGGGGGAGAAACATATATTTATTCAAAGAGAACAAATCATAGTTGTTATGCTGGAAAGTAGATGGTAGATGGTCATTCTTCCCTGTTCTAAATATCTTCTCATCTGAACAAAGAGACAGGATGTAGTTTATAACCCAACCCAACCCTACCCTGTAGTTGACCAATTTGAATTCCTTGCAGTAAAATTGGGCCAATGGCCAAATAACAAGTATCCCATTTCAAGCTCAATGTATAGACAATTTGGACCAATGAGAACTTACCACATGTTGCTATGAGTCCTGGACTGAAATTCCTCCTGTGTTCCTGACCCATTAATCTTCAGTTCCCCATTACAGAAAAAAAATTTTCTTCCCATTTGATTATTAATTCCCTCTTGACCTTAAGTCCTCTACGTTGTGTATTTATTTTTGAATATTCTTACACTTTCTTTGTGCCTCTAAGTAAAAGCCAACTCTTGCCTATAAGCTGCTTGTGACCCTGCAAGTCCCTGCAGCAATGTTCCAACATCTAATCGAAAGCCTTCCCAGAAGGGTGGAGGCTGTTATAGTAGCAAGGGGGAACCAACTCCATATTAATGCCCATGATTTTGGAATGAGATATTCGACAAGCAGGTGTCCACATGCTTTTGGTCATGTAGTGTATTAAGAGTGGTACTCAGTGCATTAGCGGTTCTGGGGGGGGGGGGCTGTGACAACAATTTTGGACCCCCCTGTGGCCCCCCTAAATGTGGATTATGAAATAATTTTTACACAACTATCGTTGCTATCGTTCTTTTTTTACATCCATTATTAGACAGTGGCAACGCGGAACACTAATTTAACCCACACATTTTCTAGAGGGAGGGCTTTAGGCGGAACACAACAGTATCGTACCACATGTATCTGCATTATGAACATGGTCTTTTGCCTGCTAATGCCTGCACTGCAGTGAAGAAAACGATATGACAACAATAACGTCTAATGTAACTGGCCCCTCTAACAGTACAACTGGCCCCAGCTTGCCCGCCCCAGTTGAAATGGTCTAGAACCGCCACTGACTCAGTGGTGTGTTGTATTTGCCACAAACATAATGCTTTGTATTCAGGACATAGTTAATTTCTTTGCCATATTTTTTTCAGTTTTACTTTAGTGCCTTATTGCAAACAGGATGCATGTTTTAGAATATTTTTATTCTGTACAGGCTTCCTTCTTTTCCCTCTGTCATTTAGGTTAGTATTGTGGAGAATGTAATTGATCCATCGTCAGTGTTTTCTCCTATTACGGTCATTAAACTCTGTAACTGTTTTAAAATCACCATTGGCCTCATGAAATCCATGAGTGGTTTCCTTCCTCTCCGGAATTGAGTTAGGAAGGATGCCTGTATCTTTGTAGTGACTGTGGGTGTATTGATACGCCATCCAAAGTTGAATTAATAATAACTTCTCCATGCTCAAAGGGTTATTCAATGTCTGTTTTTTTTACCCATCTACCAATAGCTGCCCTTTCTTTGCAAGGCATTCGAAAACCTCCCTGGTCTTTGTGGTTGAATCTGTGTTTGAAATTCACTGCTCGACTGAAGAATCTTAGAGATAATTGTATATATGGGGTACAGAGATGAGGTAGTCATCCAAAAATCATGTTAAGCACTAGTATTTGGCATAAACATAATTCCACTTTGACATTATGGGGTATTGTGTGTAGGCCAGTGACACACAATCTCAATTTAATACATTTTAAATTCAGGCTATAACACAACAATACTCTCTTGCTGTGAGGTGTTAGCCATACAGTGCATTCGGAAAGTATTCAGACCCCTTGACTTTTTCCACATTTGTTACGTTACAACCTTGTTCTAAAATGTATTAAATTAAAATGTTCCCTCATCAATCTACAGACAATACCCCATGATGAAAAAGGAAAAACATGTTTTTAGAAATTTTTGCAAATGTATTAAAAATAAAAAACAGAAATACCTTATTTACATAAGTATTCAGACCCTTTGCTATGAGACTCAAAATTGAGCTCATGTGCACCTGTGGTAAATTCAATTGATTGGACATGATTTGGAAAGGCACACACCTGTCTTTATAAGGTCCCACACTTGACAGTGCATGTCAGAGCAAAAACCAAGCCATGAGGTTGAAGGAATTGTCCGTAGAGCTCTGAGACAGGATTGTGTCGAGGCACAGATCTAGGAAAGGGTACCACAAAATGTCGGCAGCATTGCAGGTCCCCAAGAGCACAGTGGCCTCCATCATTCTTAAATGGAAGATGTTTGGAACCACCAAGACTCTTCCTAGAGTTGTTGGCCCGGCTAAACTGAGCAATTGGGGGAGAGGGGCCTTGTACAGGGAGGTGACCAAGAACCAGATGGTCACTCTGACAGAGCTCCAGAGTTCCTCTATGGAGATGGGAGAACCTTCCATAACGACAACCATCTCTGCAGCACTCCACCAATCAAGCCTTTTATGGTAGTGGCCAGACGGAAGCCACTCCTCAGTAAAAAGCACATGACAGCCCACTTGAAGTTTACCAAAAGGCACTTAGATACTTTCAGACCATGAGAAACAAGAGCTCAAGGGTCTGAATACTTAAGTAAATTATATTTCAATTTTTTATTTTTAATATCATATGCAAAATTTAAAACATAAACCGTTTTTGTTTGGTCATTATGAGGTATTGTTTGTAGATTGATGAGGGCAAAAAAACAATTTAATACATTTTAGAATAAGCCTGTAACGTAAGAAAATTTGGAAAAAGTTTAAGTGTCGGAATACTTTCCGAATGCACTGTAACTACACATACTGAGGGCAGGCTGCATTCAAAATCTGTTATCCTGGTGTTTCCGGGTTAAAGGGGCAGTGCAGTTCACTTGATTTCCCTCTTTTTTTAATGATATTTCAATTCTGGAATTTCAGCATGTTCAGGTGGGATGGAGTTTTTGGCCCAGATCATGACATCACAATCTGATCGGATTATTTTGACCAATGACCTTTTATTTGCATAATGTATGCTCCATACAATTAGGAATTAGAATAGTAATTTAATAGATTATCAATAAAACATCACAACAAGGTGCAGAGTGTTCAATTTGCCTGCTAGTGGGAAAGGTGACCCCATCTCCGCTAAAACCATTGAAAACTGTGTGCCGTTTTCAATGGATTGTTAAATAACCATTATCTATTTGGTTGTAATACTGTATCATCACCTCTTGAAGAGCATAGTCAGAACTACACATTTTGGATTATTCCATGCAAAACAATTGCACACATTTAGCTCTATCATCAGAGTTATACAGCAAGTAACTACATGCTTTTCATGATCAGTAAACAATTGATCATGTAATTTCAGAAACGTGAGAGTAGCCTCACGATATCTCTCAATATTGGCCACCATTAACAGTGGTGAAAAAGTACTCAATTGTCATACTTGATTAAAAGTAAAGATACCTTTATAGAAAATAACTCAAGTGAAAATGAAAGTCACCCAGTAAATACTACCTGAGTAAAAGTCTAAAAGTATTTGGTTTAAAAAAAACGTATGTATCAAAAGTAAATGTATTTAATAAAATATACTTAAGTATCAAAAGTGAAAGTATAAATCATTTCTTATTCCTTATATTAAGCAAACCAGACTGCACAATTGTCTTGTTTTTTATATTTATGGATAGCCAGGGGGCACACTCCAACACTTACACATCATTTACAAATAAAGCATTTGTGTTTAGTGAGTCCGCCAGATCAGAGGCAGTAGGGATGACCAGGGATGTTCTCTTGATGTGTGTGAATTGGACCATTTTTCTGTGCTGCTAAGCATTCAAAATGTAAAGAGTATTTTTGGGTGTCAGGAAAAATGTATGGAGTAAAAAGTACATTATTTTCTTTAGGAATGTGGTGATGTAAAAGTTGTCAAATACATATAGTAAAGTACAGATACAAAAAAATAAACTTAAGTAGTACTTTAACCTCTCTGGGCCAGTGGGACGCTTGCGTCCCACCTACTCAACAGCCAGTGTAATCCCGTGGCGCGATATTCAAATACCTTAGAAATGCTATTACTTCAATTTCTCAAACATATGACTATTTAACACCATTTTAAAGACAAGACTCTCGTTAATCTAACCACACTGTCGGATTTCAAAAAGGCTTTACAACGAAAGCAAAACATTAGATTATGTCAGCAGAGTACCCAGCCAGAAATAATCAGACACCCATTTTTCAAGCTAGCATATAATGTCACATAAACCCAAACCACAGCTAAATGCAGCACTAACCTTTGATGATCTTCATCAGATGACAATCCTAGGACATTATGTTATACAATACATGCATGTTTTGTTCAATCAAGTTCATATTTATATCAAAAAACAGCTTTTTACATTAGCATGTGACTAGCATTCCCACCGAACACTTCCGGTGAATTTACTAAATTACTCACGATAAACGTTCACAAAAAACATAACAATTATTTTAAGAATTATAGATACAGAACTCCTTTATGCACTCGCTATGTCCGATTTTAAAATAGCTTTTTGGTGAAAGCACATTTTGCAATATTCTGAGTAGATAGCCCGGCCATCACAGGCTATCTATTTTGACACCCACCAAGTGTGGTACTCACCAAACTCCGATTTACTATTAGAAAAGTTTGATTACGTTTGCTGTTCTTCGTCAGAATGCACTCCCAGGACTTCTACTTCAATAACAAATGTTGGTTTGGTTCCAAATAATCCATAGTTATATCCAAATAGCGGCGTTTTGTTCGTGCGTTCAAGACACTATCCGAAGGGTAAAGAAGGGTGACGCGCCCGACGCGTTTCGTGACAAAAAATGTCAAAATATTCCATTACCGTACTTCGAAGCATGTCAAACGCTGTTTAAAATCAATTTTTATGCCATTTTCTCGTAAAAAAGCGATAATATTCCGACCGGGAGTCGTTGTTTTTGTTCAAAGAGAGAGAAAGTAAACATGGTGTCGGCTCGTGCATGCGCCTCCAGTCTCATTGTCCTCAGATCAACCACTTACCAAATGCGCTAATGTTTTTCAGCCATGGCCTGCAAAGCCACCATTCATCGTTCTGGTGCCTTCTGATAGCCTATGGGAGCGTTAGAAAATGTCACGTTATGCCAGAGATCCCATGTTTTGGTTAGAGATGATCAAGAAGGCCAAGAAATAGTCAGAGAGAGCGCTTCCTGTTTGGAATCTCCTCAGGTTTTGGCCTGCCAAATGAGTTCTGTTATACTCACAGACACCATTCAAACAGTTTTAGAAACTTTAGGGTGTTTTCTATCCAAACAATTATATGCATATTCTAGTTACTGGGCAGGAGTAGTAACCAGATTAAATCGGGTACGTTTTTTATCCGGCCGTGCAAATACTGCCCCCTATCCCCAACAGGTTAAAGTACTTTACACCACTAACCATGAATGTGATATGAGTGATATAAAATAAAAGTGAACTATACAAGTATGAGTGGTTTAGGTTAATTTCCCATTCTTTGTGGGCTCTGCCTGTCAAGCAGCATTAGGGCTGTTTCTTCAACCAATGTAGGCCTACCTAGCAAAGTTAGCTAACATCCCCTTTTCAACATTGTTTTTAATAGTGTTTAATCACAATTGCTGCTGACAAACATGATAGGTTACATAGCTAGTTAGCGAACAACAGATCACGTCAATATGGCTAGTTAACAAGCTAACTTTCAGTGGATAAACTAGATGGTTATTCAAATATTGTTTGATATGCTTACCATCTCTAGTGGTCCGACTGACAACTTTACCAGGATGAGGACTTGCTGATGTCAAGGTCTTTCCAAAAGCCTATTCTCTAATTAAGCAAACCAAAGGACATGTTGTTTGTTTACCTTGCTAGCTACATGCCAAATGAAGTCTACCATCACGCATCTGAAATGACTGATCATGAAAAGCATGCAGCTACTTGCTTTATAACTCTGATGACATCTAAATGTGGAATAATTGGAATTGTGTAGTTCTGACTATGCTCTTCAAGAGGTGATGATATTAAAACCAAATAGTTATAATATTTATTTTAAAATCCCTTGAAAACGGCACATAGTTGTCAATGGTTTAGCAGAGCTGGCAGTCTCCTTTAGTCTTGCTAACACCAGCCTCTCTACGTCCTTGACTTGAGTCACAGCTCAAGGGTTTCTTTCGTAGAGGGTGGTGCCTTTTATTTTGCACACCCTGCACTCTGTTCTTGTGATTTTTTTCCGGGAATAAACTTTAATAAATATTTGCACGGGAAAAAATCACAAGAACGGAGTGCTGGGTGTGCAAAATAAAAGGCACCACCCTCTACGAAAGAAACCCAGGGACGCAGCCCAAATATAATTCCTCGTAACCCCAAGAAGGAAAAACACAAACCCCCATCAGCAACATGAACCCTGACAACAAACAATCCCGCACAACCCACAAACCTAACTAGCTAGCCTAAATACCCCTCCCCACTAACAACTAATACAAAACAGGTGCGTAACTAACCTAGACCTAACTAACAGAACGTGAAACATAGATCAGTGGCAGCTAGTAGGCCGGTGACGACGACCGCCGAGCGCCGCCCGGGCGAGGAGGGGCGCCACCTTCCGTAGGTGTCGTGATATATATATATATATATTTATGACTAGGTCTTAGGAGTATATACTTATACTTTTAAGTGATAATATTGCCATGGGCGTTGTTAGGCCCGAGACACCGGGTTCAGGGCATTCTCACTTTTATGCAACAGGGTACCAATATATTTAAATAATGATTGATATATTTTCATTAAAAGTGTTATTTTGATGAATTTATTCATACTATTTCATCCTTTCAAAAGATATATCCCCGACACAAATCTAGGGTTGCTACTCAACCCGGTTGGTCGATTGAACTATCGGTTCGGTTGCCAGAGACACGACCTAGTCATTCGTTCTAAATGTTCCATTGCTATACTGGCTGGCAACGTTCTTATCCCTTGCTTGTTAGCTAGTCAATTACGGCTGCCTTATAGTCACTTCAAAAAGAATACCAGCAACGTAGTTTCATTTGCGTTTGATTAAGCTGTTATCTAGGGACATTTATTTGGATACATCCATAACAATGAGCTAATGAGGTGCAATTTTGCCTGTTGTGAAAAATGTGCTCACTTGTCAGGACACTGTTATTCAGAGGAGCTAGCCAACAACACAATCACTTCAAACTGAAGCTTTTTTCAATTTAAATTTCTTTGTATATAGCCATAAAAATTATGCCAGCTGATTCATGATTTCAACTGGCTGAGAAACACTGCCTGCCTGTCTGTCTCTTCCCGACTTGTTCATTACTATGGGACAGCTGGAGAAAACAATGTTGCAAATGTAGGAGGGACAGACAGTGAGCTTTAGACAAATCTCTGCTGTTGAAAACTAAATGTTACTCTTAAAGAAATGTGAGATAATGTCTAGATGATTTTTATAGTGGAGATCAAGTTTATAAATTGCTTGGCTGGGCTGATGAGACAGTGGATTCTGGGGTCAGATGGAACAGAGTAAATAGGCATTTTAACGTCATAGATTTAGCCGGTTGTAACTTGTGGAATAGACACCAGCTGGAATGTGGTTTTAACCAATCAGCATCCAGGATTAGACCCACCCTTTGTATAAATCAGCAAGAGTGTAAATAATCACATACTTATTGCAGAAAACCTTTCTCTCATTTGGTGGAGGGGAAATCTACCCAGTACTTTGCCTCAAACTCTCTGATACAATCTTTGATACAATTTTTACTCAGCCATGGTGCTTGTCCCTTCCATGTTGTCAGCTAATTTAGCTGCTCTCCTTATCACTGTTTATAGCCTTGTTATTGTTATGTTATTGTGTTACTTTTTATAATTTTAAGGGCTTGTAAGTAAGCATTTCATGGTAAGGTCTACACCTGTTGTATTCGATGCATGTGACAAATAAAGTTTGATTTCATTTGAAATCCAAAGTTACTGGGCTGTATCAAATCCGCACAAATTTCCAGAGCAGAGGTGCACTGCTCACTTAACTTAAGCTGGGGGTTTTCTCCCTCGTCCTCATTTCAAATATAGCACTAAATACGTTTTTGAATGACTCTTGGGAGATGTAGATGTACAGAAATGACCAGTGTGGCTGCCTGATGTTTGCACATTTGCAAAACTAAGTGAATGACTAGACATTTTGTGTTCCATCCCCACCTACCTGTAATCTGAAAATACTGAGGTTAGCAATTAGCACCCAGCGGTGAATGTCACTATGGCGACCGTGTATTGAGTGTCTTCTGAGCTGCTTATCTTCCTGGAGAGATGAGTATAGTCCCACAGCCATGTGACCTCTCTCTGTGGTGGTATAACCATCCTCAATTTGCTGAACAGCAATCGTTAGCCACATTTTTTAGGTTGCGTTAAGCACATACGTAAGTCTTCATATGCTAACTAGCCAAGATATTTGTGTCTACTACATAATATAGTGCAGTTTCTGCATTGTGCTATGTCTTAAAATTTACATTTTCAGCTTTATTGGCTAGATTGATATTCAATTTAAGGCTTGGCACACAATCATTTTGGTAATCTTTTTCTTGTACAACAGCCTCTGTCAACCAGTGACATCATTATTGCAATGTAAACCTTGAATATTGTGGTAGTTTAGCAAGGACTCTGGCAATGCCCCACAAGTCGAGAATGATTGTTGGCAACAAGAAATCTCACAGGAAACAATTTATCTTTCTCCTGATTATTGTGTTATTTATTTTCATTCATGCACATTTCCATTTAAAATACTAGATGTAACAACCGTTTTCTTTACAGACAAGCCATCAAATCTGTTAGTGCAGAATAATTACTTGGTGCATATAACTCCTTGCTGTTCAACCATTTCAAAATGGAGATGTATTTTGCCAGTTCATGTTTCTGTCAGAGTTGTTCGAGCCCTCTTCAAAGAAATATTCAATTTCTCCCCAAAGTTACCCTAGACCAAGGTGATAATTTGATTTCACAGAGGGATGTTAGGGATTCTCTTTGTAATCCCATTTCCCCCACACCTTGCCTCATCTAGTCTTGCATCTATCATCTCCACGATTTCATGCATTGTCCTCAATTTGCAATTAACCTGATGCTGTCATCTGGAGACCAAGTCAGGTTTGGAGATGTCGTCAGAGAACACTCAGGGGAGACAAGGAAAATAGTAGCAGAGTGCATGTGGAAGGAAATGGATACTCAAGACAAACTATAACAAGGTTTTGAGAAGCCATTATGCAAATGAATGGGGCAGTATCGCTGTACATGCACATCCCTCACGTCTCTTGTCTGGCTTACCGTTGATAAGGTACTGTAAACCTGTTATTTTTTACTTTGGCCTTATCAAAGACGAAGCGAGGAGAGGGAGTGCTGTCCGGCTGCCATGGGGTATGTCTTTGAGACAGCTGTTCGTCAGCTATTTCTATCCACAATGTCAGGGGGCTAATGGCATTGTGTTGCCATTCGCCTGGTCTGGCTTGGAACCAAAAAGCTCAATATCAAACCCAGGGCTGTGAATTCGCCACAGCTCCTTAGCTAAGGGGCCCTGGCATGCAGTAAGCTCTGGCATTAACCCACTGCAGCCAACAAACACTGGCAGCTTCTCGTTATCCCAGCAGTGATAGCAATAATCACAAAAAAACGCAATCATAGACTTCCACAAAGGCTCCCCCCAGGGTATGGAATTTGCGGTCAAACATGATTTTGTTTGTGTCATTTCCACGTCTGTGGACAGAATATGATCACTGTCAGAATTGGCTATCTACCTCACTACACCTTTCCACAAGACTTAGGCCTATTCCATTCTGACAGCCACAGGACCCATTTGGCCCGGGCCCTAATGACACAGGACAGTTTTGCTGACTGCAGTTTTGTCGGTCGTAATAAATTGCATGTTTTTTCCTGACTTGTGTCTTTCCTTCCCTTTAAAAGCTCGGGGAAGGCTGACTTGTATTATCAAAACAAATGGGTGAACTTGCCAAATCATATCAACCCACAAAATTGCCAATCTTCAACAGAGAAAGAGGAAGACACAGTTCGCTGGCATTGGATTTGATTGTATTGTCTCCGGCATATGCAGTGGAACCAGCTTGGCCTACATTCACCAGCTATTTTTTTTATGGAAATAATCTTGTATTTCCTGTGGATTACAGGAGTGGGGATTCACTAAACTGAGGAACAGGGGCGGTTCACAGTATGATTTCAGTTTTTTTCTCTTTCTTTCTCACTCCCCCGCTTTAAAGACATTTTAAGGCCTCTGGTAAACTATTCAAGAAATTACCAAGACACTAATGTGGTGTGGGAAATTGAAATTGACAGATTCATGTTTAGCTACCCAGGAAATGTTATAGGATTATTTAGGTTGATACTGTGAGAACAGAACTACTAAGCAAACCCTGAAGCACATGAAGACAGACTCTTCTACTGTAATTTGTTAGCCATTTGTTACCAGTTCCACATAGCTGATAACCCCAGATAAATCTGTCATTAGAATGGCCAAGCTTGCTCTTATTTGTTGGGTGTTATGGGCAAAAAGTAATATCATGATAAATTGACTCATTTTGCTCGATAACAATAATACAATTAAATAAAATATAGTTATTTTCCATTAGCGGCAGAGCTGTATGATTCAAGAAATACATTAGCTATTTCATCTAACATTTTCAGGGAATGCATAATTGAAATTGATGTGCTACCTGTCAAAATAGGATCAAGAATGATTAGATTTATTTTTGTCTCTTTAGAAATTAATTTGTCTGAATCTTTTTAGTGCATATTGGCCTAGGCCTCAGCAATATAATTCACCACCTGAGATACAGTGGTGTAAAGTACTTAAATTAAAATCTTTAAAGTACTACCTAAGTATTTTTTGGGGGTAGCTGTACTTTACTTTATTATTTATATTTTTGCTTACTTTACCTTTTACTTCACTACATTCCTAAAGAAAATAAGGTACTTTTTACTCCATACATTTTCCCTGACACCCAAAAGAACTCGTTACATTTTGAATGCTTAGCAGGACAGGAAAATGTTCCATTCACACACATCAAGAGAACATCCATGGTCACCCCTACTGCCTCTGATCTGGCGGACTCACTAAACACACATGCTTCGTTTGTAAATGATGTCTGAATGTTGGAGTGTGCCCCTGGCTATCCGTTAAAAAAAATTAAACAAGAAAATGGTGCCATCTGGTTGCCTAATATAAGGAATTTGAAATGATTTATACTTTTACTTTTGATACTTAAGTGTATATATAAAACCAAATACTTTTACTTGAGTAGTATTTTACTGTGACTTTTTCCACCATTGCTGAGATAGTGAGAATTCAAAACACATAACCTAGATTGCTAACTCAAAATATTAGTGAGAATTCAAAACACATAACCTAGATTGCTAACTCAAAATATTAGTGCTGAGCGATTATTGCTTTTTGAGGTTGATTTGGTTTAGGTTCGTCCTTTGAAAAATAATCACGGTTTTCAATTTCGGTTTAGATTATTTATTTATTTTATAAATGCATTGTGGGTTGAATGCTGTGACAACAAAGAATAAAACAAATTATGGTAGTGACTGCCCATTTTGTTTACTTATTAAAACCTCTTAAAGGATCCTCCCCTTTTTTTCAATTTTCGCCTAAAATGAGATACCCAAATCTAACTGCCTGTAGCTCAGGCCCTGAAGCAAGGATATGCATATTCTTGGTACCATTTGAAAGTAACCACTTTGAAATTTGTGGAAATGTGAAAGGAATGTAGGAGAATATAACACAATAGATCTGGTAAAAGATAATACAACGTATCTAAACAACTGTTGTTTTGAATTTTTTTTAGTACTATCCTCTTTGAAATGCAAGAGAAAGGCCATAATGTATTATTCCAGCCCAGGTGCAATTTAGATTTTGGCCACTAGATGGCAGCAGTGTATGTGTAACGTTTTAGACTGATCCAATGAACCATTGTATTTCTGTTAATTTGTTTTAATCAAGACTGCCCAAATGTGCCTAATTTGTTTATTAACCTGTTATGGATAGGGGGCAGTATTTTCACGGCTGGATAAAAAACGTACCCGATTTAATCTGATTATTACCCCTGCCCAGAAACTAGAATATGCATATAATTATTAGCTTTGGATAGAAAACACTCCAAAGTTTCTAAAACTGTTTGAATGGTGTCTCTGAGTATAACAGAACTCATTTGGCAGGCCAAAACATGAGAAGATTCTGTTCAGGAAGTACCCTGTCTGACCATTTCTTCCCCTTGTTGATTCTCTCTATCCATTACAAAGGATCTCTGCTGTTACGTGACACTTCCTACGGCTTCCATGGGCCCTCAGAGCCCGGGAAAAAGCTGAATGACGTAATTCAAAGCCCTGGCTGAAACACACGAGCGCTTTTGCTAAGTGGTCTATCAGCAGACAAAAGGCTTAGGCGCGTGCCCGAGTCGACCCCGTGATGTATTTTCTTTCGGCTGTTTACCTAATTGCAGATTCCCGGTCGGAATATTATCGCTTTTTTACGAGAAAAATGGCAGAAAAATTTATTTTAAACAGCGGTTGACATGCTTCGAAGTACGGTAATGAAATATTTAGAAATCTTTTGTCACGAAATGCGCCATGCGCACGACCCTTATTTACCATTGGGATAGTGTCTAGAACGAACGAACAAAACATCGCTGATGGAACATAACTATGGATTATTTTGGACCAAACCTACATTTGTTATTGAAGTAGAAGTCCTGGGAGTGCATTCTGACGAAGAACAGGAAAGGTAATCAAACTTTTCTAATAGTAAATCTGATTTTGGTGAAGGCTAAACTTGGTAGGTGTCTAAATAGCTAGCCCTGTGATGCCGGGCTATCTACTGAGAATATTGTAAAATGTGCTTTCACCGAAAAGCTATTTTAAAATCGGACATATCGAGTGCATAGAGGAGTTCTGTATCTATAATTCTTAAAATAATTGTTATGTTTTTTGTGAACGTTTATCGTGAGTAATTTTGTGTTGGCATCAAAATGTGGGGTGTGAACTACATTTCTATTCAAGTGTTGATTGACATGGTAATAGACCAATAGAAATGATCAATGTTAGAGTGTAATGGTGATTGTAAAGTTAATTACTTGTCAGTTCATCAATAGTTAATTCAACAATTGTGCGAGCCATCATGACTCAAAAACCATGACAGCCGCAATTTCATTGTGAAGATACATTTAGCGTTGCCCTAAAAACCCTATTCAAATTTGACACAAACCTTCAAATAGGTATAAGGACACAATGCGAGACCCAGATGCAGACACGGGAGGCAGATGGTTTGAGTCTTGATATTTATTAAACAATCCAAAAGGGGTAGTAAGAGAATTGTCGTGGACAGGCAAAAGGTCAAAACCAGTTCATAGTCCAGGAGGTACAAAGTGGCAGGCAGGCTCGAGGTCAGGGGAGGCAGAATGGTCAGGCAGGCGGGTACAGAGTCCAGAAAACAGGCAAGGGACAAAAACCGGGAGGACTAGCAAAAGAGAATAGAAGCAGGAGGACTGGAAAACCACTGGTTGACTTGAAAAACATACAAGATGAACTGAGACAGGAAACACAGGGATATATAAACCAGGGATAATAAGCAACACCTGGAGGGGGTGGAGACATCACAAGACAGGTGAAACAGATCAAGGTGTGACAAATAGGTACGTAATGAGACATTATATAAACTCTTTATAGTGTTTCATTGACATTTTAGAGGTGATAAGTTGGACAAATCGGGTGAAAACAGTCATTTCCTCACACGTTTCCACACCTCCCTTTCACTATCACGCAGTAGCTTTCGCTTCCCCAACTGCCATTTTTAATAATACTTGGTGGAGCGACATTGCCTTCTTGGTTAGAACATTGGCCGCAGATAGCCTAGTGGTTAGTGTTGGGCCAGTAACTGAAAGGTTGCTGGACCAAATCCCTGAGCTGACAAGGTCAAAATCTGTCATTCTGTCCCTGAGCAAGGCAGTTAACCCACTGTTCCCCGGGCACTGAAGATGTGGATATTGATAATGGCAGCCCCCACATCTCTCTGATTCAGAGGGGTTGGGTTAAATGCGGAAGACACATTTCAGTTGAATGCATTCAGTTGTACAACTTCAAACATGAAGAGCTGGGCAGCATGAAGGTCTTGTCATTGATTTTGCTGGAAACGGTTGAAATTGTGCTTTACAATGGTATTCATATAACAGTTGACCTGGAAGTATTATGTTTTTGGGGCGCTAAAGTAAGGTAAAATGTACGGAACAGTGCGATGTACAAAAGTGTGTTAGTTATCGTCAGCTGCCTGCTGTCTGACAAAATCACTATTTCAGTAGTTTTTCAAAGTAGATAAGTCATACTTTTAAGACTGCTGAATAACAACTATTAATCAATTAGATGTATTGTCGGGTAGAGATACCTAAGTAACTGTTCTCTATCCCTCTTGTTTGCAACACATTCTGTTTCTGTTCCTCCCTCTTCATGTCTGTCTGCCGGCCCCACCGGCTTTCCCGACCAAGAACCAATTAGAACAGGCAGCTGTAGGTGCAATGGATTCTAGTCAAGTAGTTAATTACCACATTTTCTGCACTTAACTATGATGCATATTGTAGCCTGTTGAAAAAAATAATCTTCCTACAACATCCCACAGTTCATGCTTGATTAGATTTCTGTCTAGAGAAAAGGCATGTAGAGCTCAAACACACCAAAAAATTGTTATTTAACCTCTCTGGTATCATTGGGACGCTAGCGTCCCACCTCGACAACAGCCAGTGAAGGGCGCCAAATTCAAACAACAGAAATCCCATAATTAAAATTCCTCAAACATACAAGTATTATACACCATTTTAAAGATAAACTTCTTGTTAATCCAACCACAGTGTCGCAAGTTCAAAAAGGCCCTACGGCAAAAGCACACCATGCGATTATGTTAGGATAGCGCCTAGCCACAAGAAACCATACAGACATTTTCCAGCCAAGGAGAGGACTCATAAAAGTCAGAAATAGCGATTAAATGAATCACTAACCTTTGATGATCTTCATCTGGTGGCACTCCCAGGACTCTATGTTACACAATAAATGTTCGTTTTGTTCGATAATGTCCCTCTTTATGTCCAAAAACCTCAGTTTTTGTTGGTGCGTTTAGTTAAGTAATCCAAAGGCACAAAGTGCGCTCTCAACATCCAGACGAAGAGTCAAAAAAGTACAATAAAAGTTTGTAGAACCATGTCAAACGATGTTTAAAATCAATCCTCAGGTTGTTTTTGTAATAAATAATATTTCAACCGGACAAAAGCTTCGTCAATAGAAAAGGAGAAACACTTTCTACTGTCCACTCATTGAAAGTGCTGTATCTCCCTCATTTTTCAGAGTAAAAGCCTGAAACAATGCCTAAAGACTGGCCACATGTAGAAGAAGCCATAGAGATTGTGAACTGGGTCCTAAGTCTTTGTATGGTGGATAGGCTTTCAATGGAAAAACAGCCTTTCAAAATAATAGTACTTCCTGGATGGATTTTCCTCAGGTTTTCACCTGCCATATCTGTTCTGTTATACTCACAGACATTATTGTAACAGTTTTGGAAACAGAGTGTTTTCTATCCAAATCTACCAATTATATGCACATCCTAGCTTCTGGGCCTGAGTAGCAGGCAGTTTAATTTGGGCATGCTTTTCATCCAAAATTCCGAATGCTGCCCCCTACCCTAGTGAAGTTAAAAACTGTAAATAATCTGACATTTCAGCTAATTGCTCAGAACTACTATGATTTTGTTGCTAGATTGCCATGTAATTTATTAATTTAACAGTAAATGTAATGTCCTACAAAAACGTTCCATTGGTAGTAGGGATATAACGATTCGCCAATATGTATCAGTCTCTGATTCAAATTTTTAAGAGATGAGTGCATTGGTCCACAGGAACCCAAATTGATCCAAATGTAGCATGTACTGTAATCTGAAAATTGATTCCAACTTTACATCTCACCGGTTCACTAACTTTCAAATTACATTTTCTACCTTCCGAAAAAATAACTAATCTTTTGTGACAAATGACACGACCTCTTCTTCAATGTAGAACTAAGCATCAAGCATGTAAGTGCTTTATAGTAATTGATCTAGAAGTCATTTTGTATGCCGAACTACCCCAGGCAATAACAATAGCCTAGTCGAGCTGCGCACTGTGTGTAGCATCACGCGCTGACTAATGAGAGGTTGGCATATTCCTGATCTTGCACATCTGCGTGGCACCTTCCGCTGTAACGCTTTTGGTTTGGAGACGTAGCGGAGTCAGGCACAGGACACATGTTTGAGTACAAACAGTCATGTTTACTCAAAAAACACAATCAAAATCTCCAACAGCAAAACAACAGGGTGAGGAGAAACACCTCCTACAACCACTGACAACAAACAATCACGGACAAAACAGAAAGGTAAGCCAAAAGAATAAATAAGGAACATAATAAGGGAATTGAAACCAGGTGTGTATAAGGTGTATAACCAGGTGTATAAACAAAACAAAACGAAAAGGGAAACATGGATTGGTGGTGACTAGAAAACCGGTGACGTTGACCGCTGAACGTGTGACATCCGCATTTAAATGCTTGTAAAATGGTTTGTGCAATATTAGGCTTTATTAGTTGAGTGACAACCAATGTAATTTGCTAGGTTATTGTTATCAAATGCAATGCATCAAAATAATTTGACCTAAATAAAAGTAAGCTCCCGGAGACGCAACTCTCATCTGGCTATACCTGCTGGTCTGAGCTTACATTAAAATTTACCTTCACCAATAGTTTGGTTACTTTGCTTTAAACAATCAATGTATATGGTTATTTCTTAGATATAGTGGTTACTGTGATCATATAATAACGAGGACAGCAATAACTTTTGCGAGCCCCACTACATAGTCGAAGGAGGAGAAGAGAAGCTCACTCCCTAAAAACTTCCAAACGGTCAAAACCATTCGAATGGGTGGTAGATGCCCATTCTACCTTATATGGCTCAGCTCAGGTGCCTACATACAACTTAGATATATTTACACGCACGCACGCACACGCACGCACACACACACACACACACACACACACACACACACACAGAAAAAGGGAAGTCAGCTCAGAGAGGCCCAGCACATGCGTTCCATCAGCAGCAGATTTGAATTTAAAATAAATACGTTTATGCAAAACAAATGTGTGAATCAAATCGCATCGAACCAAATCGCATTGATTTAAGGAGCGTTGTATAGCCTAATCACTGAAAATTACCCTTGAAGCAAAATTCCTTCAAAAAGAGGAAGGCAATGATGGTGACGGTAATTTTCGGTTTATCGTCCCAACTTTACTGTTTCAAGTAGCATTAGCTTTTTTGGCTAATGGCTACATCTCCTTTTTATATGGTCTTCGGTCATTTGCGCTCTGACAGTCATGTCTTTCAGGCTAAGTCAGTGGAGAACTAACCATGAACCTGCTACAGCACAATACAGTCAGCATTTCCTCAAGCAGGGCTTCAGCTTTGCTGCATTATTGTGGTAAACTGCAGTAGATTTGTCTGGCCCAGGTGCAGAGTTCAGAGAGCATTTGCAGTGCTGTAATGTTAGCGTAGCCTACTTATCGAAGACTGTAACCTTGCCCAGGTATTAACTAGCAAGTGTGGAGAGGGAAAGGAAGAGGGTGCCCTGGATAATGTGCTTATGGGACATGCGGTTCCACCTCCCCTTCAGCCCGAATATATTCGGTGTCAATACTGAAAGAAATACAGAGCATGCTGCATACCCGCACACACACTCACTGTAAGCTACTGGTATTCAGAATGACAGACAGAGACTAACAGATGGATGCATTCTGACTAACACAGACACAGTCAAGACACGCGCACATGCACACGCACACCCACACACACACACAATCAACTGCAAACAAACATACCCAAAGTGCACTGCAGTTTGTAGCCGTGGTTGGAAATTGTTTCTTCATACATAATTAAGTGGCTTTATGGATTGAAGTTCTCACACTTCATTCATACTGATGTTCACATTTATAGTACATGCCAGTCACCACACACACACACATCCATAACTTCAGCTAAATGGCTGTCGGATGTCGTGGCAAAGATGTAGCTCATTACAATTTGTCTTCCTTGACGTTCACTTGAGTTCGAAGACTCAAGGGTTTGTTTTATATTTAGTGCAAAGGTCCGCATCATAATAGTTTCCTAATGCGACACAATTTGAGAAAGAAATACCAGTGCCTCCCTACTTATTGCTCTGGGGAGGCTCCCCTACCATTAACAGAACAGAAGAGGGATGTTAGAGATCCGTCTCTGGGATAAGAGAAAATCAGATGGTATTTAAGACATATTATAAACTGGGTGGTTCGTGCCCTGAATGCTGATTGGATGACAACCGTAGTATATCAGACCGTATACCATGGGTATGACAAAACATGTGTTTTTACTGCTCTAATTATGTTGGTAACCAGTTTATAATAGCAATAAGGCACCTCGGGGGTTTATGGTATATGGCCAATGTATCACGGCTAAGGGCTGTGTCCAGGCACTCCACGATGCATTGTGCATAAGAACAGCCCTTAGCCGTGGTATATTAGCCATATACCTCTGCCCCTCGTGGCTTATTGCTTAATTGTATCTTCCCAAATGGCAGTCAGCTTGCTATGCCAACACAACCAAAGTGATACACTCCTCTCCCCCTCCCTCATAGTGGGAACAGAGGGATGAGACTATTGTAAAGCACTGCTGGGTTTAAGGCATCTGGTAAGACTGGAATTTCTTATAGTTCGATATCACCTAATGTTCAAAGGCCAGTCGCTCAGTAGCAAGCGGTTCAATAGAAACTCATTTACGATTCTGTTTCTTCCCTATACCATGAATAATAACAGTACATCATATCATAAATACTGCCTTTCTACTGATTTTAGGATTGAAAATACAATATTTGCAACATACAGTATCTGCCGGTTAAAGACGACTTACTACAAAATATTTAGATTTGCATGATCATATTTTTACCAATCATTCATGTTCATAAGCAAATTTAGTTTTTTGTTGGTTTTTTTCACCGATAGTGTGTGCTTTGAGGTCCCTAACTAGTATGCCTGGTGATGTAACATATTGTATTTATGCCCAAGTGTACTGAACCCAATTTTGGACCAAATAAAGTGGCTTGCGAAAGTTTTCACCCCCTCATGGAATTTTTCCTATTTTGTTGCCTTACAACCTGGAATTAAAATTGATTTTTTGGGGAGTTTGTATCATTTGATTTACACAACATGCCTACTACTTTTAAAAAGCAAAATATTTTTTATTTTGAAACAAACAAGAAAAAAGACATAACTATTCACACTCCAAAGTCAATACTTTGTAGAGACACCGATTACAGGAAATACAGCTGCAAGACTCTTGGGGTATGTCTCTATAAGCTTGGCACATCTAGCCACTGGGATTTTTGCCCATTCTTCAAGTCAAAACTGCTCCAGCTCCTTCAAATTGAATGGGTTCCGCTGGTGTACAGCAATCTTTAAGTCATACCACAGCTTCTCAATTGGATTGAGGTCTGGGCTTTGACTAGGCCATTCCAAGACATTTAAATGTTTCCCTTAAACCACTTGAGTGTTGCTTTAGCAGTATGCTTAGGGTCATTGTCCTGCTGGAAGGTGAACCTCCGTCCCAGTCTCAAATCTCTGGAAGACTGAAACAGGTTTCCCCTCAATCATTTCCCTGTATTTAGCGTCATCCATCATTCCATCAATTCTGACCAGTTTCCCAGTCCCTGCTGATGAAAAACGTCTTCATCTTTGGTCTCTTTGTTGCCTCTCTGATTAATGCCCTCCTTGCCTGGTCCGTGAGTTTTGGTGGGTGGCCCTCTCTTGGCAGGTTTGTTGTGGTGCAATTTTCTTTCATTTTTTTAAATAATGGATTTAATGGTGCTCCATGGGATGTTCAAAGTTTCAGATATTTTTTTATAACAACTTATTTTTTTCATTTCACTTCACCAATTTGGACTATTTTGTGTATTACATGTAATCCAAATAAAATTCCATTTAAATTACAGGTTGTAATGCAACAAAATTGGAAAAATGCCAAGGGGGATGAATACTTTTGCAAGGCACTGTATTTGGCTAGAATGTGTTAAAGGGAAATTAAGTCTGGATTTCAATATATTGTCACTGCAATTCCCCATTTTGCAAATATACTGCAATAGTCTATCACTAATTATAAAGTATATTTTGATGAAATGTTTGTTTGTCAATGGAAGTGACAATGGTGCCATTAACAATACAGATATTTACATTTATGTTGATGGATAGATTGAAAGAAAGAAATCTAAGGCCATCGATTGATTACACAAACAGCTATTCTACTTTATACTCTTTATTGCCATCGCATGAAGAGCTATAGTCAAGAAGGAGCATCGCAAACTACATGCATAACTTCATGACTAATTCCAGGCAGTGTGCTCTCTTCAATGTTAATCATATAGCAGAAAACCCATCACAAACATTTTGAAAGAAGTACTGAAATATAGGATGCATAACAGCATAATGTACATCTAAAATAGACTTCTATGTGCCTCAGTGTCGGTCTATGACACAGAGGATGTCAGCAGTGTTTTCCACTAGCGGTTAAACAGCCAATTAAACAGTCTAATTTTCAGGCAACTACCTTTTCCACTTAAATTAACTAGGCAATTTTTGGAAATCAAAAGGAGGGGGTCTACGGAGATAGGTGGGATGGGCTGAGAGTATCAGAGGGCTGGGTTTAAAAAGCTCATGATCGGTAATGGTTATTACTGAAAACTCTATATTGATGTCCGAGTACGAACTATCCCAAATGTTATGTGTATATCAAAAAATCAAAATAAATGTCTTTGTTTTGTAACAGTGTAAAAAAAAGTACCATGCTGGTAAAATGTATGTAAAGTGTGTGTAAAATGTATATGTTACATATATGTAACGAGTGGCGCAGCGGTCTAAGGCACTGCATCGCTGTGCTAGAGGCGGCACTACAGACCCTGGTTCGAATCCAGGCTGTATCACAACCGGCTGTGATTGGGAGACCCATAGGGGGCGCACAATTGTCCCAGCGTCGTCCGGGTTAGGGTTTGGCCGGGGTAGGCCGTCGTTGTAAATAAGAATTTGTCCTTAACTGACTTGCCTAGTTAAATAAAAATAAACTAAAAGCTGCAAAAACATTTTTAAAACAATATCACTTTTGTCCTCCAAAGAGGGGTGGTGGTGGATGGGCTAATAAAAAATACAAAAATTAAATTGGGTAATCAGAAAAAAAAGTTAGCCAAGCCCTCTCCCGCTAGAATGAACAATCTATTGATAGGACAGGCGCCTCTCCGTCACAAAGCGAGTTATGACATGGTCTATGTGAGTGAATTTGCACTTCCCATACATTGTGGTAACAATGAGTCGAATTGCCTATTGTTTTCTGGCACATTCTTTTATTTTCTATCATGTGTTTCATAAGCATCCATGTGGTGGTGCACAGGCTATTTACTGTGCTTTGATTGATGAACAGCAAGCTTGACTTGCTTACAAAATGGGTCTAATTTACTGAATAAAGTCGATCTCATATATCCTTGCCATTCATAAATCATACAACTTAATTATATGTCCATGGTATAGCATTGGGACAACCCTAAGCTAAAGATCACGTTTGTATTTTTGATATGAAGTCCATTGCCAGACAGTGACTTTAAAGTGATTGTCGCACCAGTAGCATACCGAATCGCATCGGTAATGCTCCGTATACATTGGCACGCGGTGCCGTGCGGTGAATCACCGCTACCCATTAATTTTCAATGGAAGGAAAGTGGTGAGAAGCGGAGAGGGCGGGGGACCGTTGGGCGGGCCGAACGTGGCGTGGGAGGCGGTGGAAAAAGTTCAACGTTTCCCAACTTTATGCAAATCACCAGAGGCGACCGCTGGGCAATGACCAATCATATCGCGTGGTTCCCATGACAAATTTGACGCTATGCGACCCAAGGCTGGAGACAATCTTCGGCAAAGATGGCTGACAAAAATACGAGGATGGAAGCAAATGTAAGTAATTATAACGTCATAACGAATCATGCAAAAAAATTACAGTTGAGAGAAATATTTTAGGTAACGCAGAGAAAAACGATTATGCATGTTTTTTCGTCATAAAGTTAATTTACAAAAATCGCTATTTAGCAAGCTAGCTGACTAGCTAACAGTAGCCAGATAGCTGACTAGCTAACATTAGCCAGCTAGCTGGCTAACTTTATGGGTGTTGTGACATGAGTATGAAATTGTAATTCTGGGTGTCTAATGTTTTAGGGACTCTTGAAACAACCAGCAAACCAGGCTGTCATCTTGTGAAACAGTGGATGTAAAGAATCTGGCTAGCATTTACTGTACATTGAATGTACAATTTTGTAAGCTTGCCTTGCTGATATTTGCCATGCAATGCAGCTGAAGCAATGTAGCTAGCTAACTATTTTCTTGCTTTTTGTGCAGTGGAGGATAAAAATACATGTATCAGCAATCATAGCCAGTTGTTTCAACTTCAAAACAGTCTGAATGGCATTATTGATTGAAGCATATGGATTGAGTAGAATATAATATAACTTTGTACTAAGGATGCAAGTCGTATATACATGTAGTTATTACCATGCATGAGAGTCCAACATTGTAGCATGTACATTTAATATATTCACTGATCATGTACTCTGCCTTGTCAAATAAAGGTGTAATTCAGGTATGAATGTCTGCGAGATTCTTTTTCAGTCATATCTAATTCCAGCAGTATCAAATTCCAGTCTTTGAATGATGTTGTGTCTACATGTATGTATTACAATTATACACTTCAACATTGTTTACCAATCCTGGTCCTGGGACATTGTAACTATGCAATAGACTAGACACATTATTTAACTAGTTAAAGGCTGATTTGTAATTCGTATATACATAAAGTTGATAAAAAAACAGTACACTACACTTCCTATGCGCCATGTAAATACTCTAAAACCGGTTCATCTCAATATCTAATTTCCTTCATCTGCATTGATCTGATAAACACAGGATAGGTGTAGTATTTCATCAAATGAGAGACTTAATTTCAACCAGTAGAGAATCTAAAATGCTTTATTGAAAGAAGATCATTATCCAAGGGTTATAAATACATAATACATGCATTATAAATTATATAATTGTAATATTATATTATAAATACAAGTTCAATCTCTATTTCAATGCACATATGGTGTGCATTATAAAAACAAAGGAAGAAAGAGGAGGTGGCAATAGTGGTGTAAAAGACAGAAAGGGAAAGAGGTGAGAACAGAGGAGCAGGGAAGGCAGCATATGATTAATGAATCACAAGGCTCCCCTAATATTCTCTCAGTTCATCACAATTACATAATAGCGTCTCTAGTGGTGTCTGCTAACCAGCCTTGGGCTCCCAGTCGGCCGAAGGTTATCTTAAGTGCGGGTGAGGTGGCGATGACGGGACTGGGGGTTGGCATCCTCTCTCACATCAAAACATACCTGCAGACGAGAGACAGATTGAGAGAGAGAGAGCATGTTTAAGCCTTGTGTTTTTTTGTCATCATAATCATCAGGAAAACTGACCTTGGATCCTTACCTCTGGGACTACCACATCTATATATGTATTTCAATGTAAAGCATCTATTTAATAATACTTCCTGTTGAGCCAACCAAGTTACCTCTCTCACCTCTAATCATGCTGTGCCCTCTATGTAGCCAGTTCAGATGCGGGAGGGGTTCAGCTGATATAACCTAGAGGATTTAGGGAGAAAGACTTATTGAGAAAAATTAGGTAGTTAAAGAGACAGTGTTCAACAGGAATCTGTGTGTGTGACCTCACTTGGTAGCCACACTAAGTGGCTGGAGAGTACTTTATGCTGAAAAACATGCACAGACTGTCACGTCCTGACCATAAGATGTTATTTTCTATGGTAGAGTAGGTCAGGGCGTGACAGGGGGTGTTTTGTGTTTTTCTATGTTTTCTATATCTATGTTTAGTTCTAGTTTTCTATTTCTATGTTGTTTTTTGGGGGGATGATCTCCAATTAGAGGCAGCTGGTCCTCGTTGTCTCTAATTGGAGATCATACTTAAGTCGGGTTTGTTCCACCTGTGTTTGTGGGTAGTTATTTTCTGTTTAGTTAGCCTGTGTACCTGACAGAACTGTGCGCTTTGGTTTTCTGGTTGTTAGTTTGTCTTTAGTATTCTGAGTTTAATAAATATTCATGATTAATCAACACGCTGCACTTTGGTCCCCTCTCTACGACAGCCATTACACAGACACATGAGGACAAATAACATAACGTAGTTATAGAAATAATGAAATGTCTTACTATTCTCCATGGTTGGCCTTCTTGCCTATTCTTTGAAGGTGGAAGGAGCCACAGTTATACACCTGAGCCTGCTTACTGCACAACACAGTCCATCAATCAGATTGATACATGTAGGTGTGGTTATAGGGTGTTTAATTGTTAAATTTTTTTTCAATATGGTTGACTTCAAATAGTCTGTTTTTGTACAGACATCACACATTAACCTAAACAGCACCCTCACCTGAGAAATATAAACTTTTAATTGAATAACTGCAGTTGACATAGCTAAGTAAATGAAATAATACTCTTATTGCAATGTGGATGGCTCTTAAAAGAGGATTTGGTTGTTCATAGTGTAGTCTATGGTGTTGACAGTGAACACCACCCTCTTCGAAGAAGTGGGAGGTGAAGATCTCCTGCACACGGATTTCCTCTCTTGCTGTATTGTTGGATCCCATCCTTGCAACATCCAGCAGAGCAGCAGACTCCTCCTCTGGCACATGGCGGCGAGCTGCAGATCCTCTCCTGGTTCTTGTGTCCATCCTCATGAAGTTCTGCAGGACACAGTTAGCCTTCACACATCTGAATTCCCCCAGGATGCAGTCCCAGATGGCCCTGGTCACCCAACCTTGCAGTGCCCTACACAGTAACTGTAGGCAATTGTTTTGAAGGAATCTCCAGTTACAAAGTATATGTAGGAATATGGAAGATAATGTCATTATTATACTTTTACATCAGCAGGTCATTGTCGATTACTACAGTATAATATCACGTATAACAAATCAAGGATAGATAGATAGATAGATAGATAGATAGATAGATGCATGTGCACACACATGTGCATGTGTAATCAAATCAAATTGAATTGGTCACATACACATGGTTAGCAGATGTTATTGCGAATGTAGCGAAATGCTTGTGCTTCTAGTGCCGACAGTGCAGCAATATCTAACAAGTAATATTTAACAATTCCACAACAGAAACCTAATAAACACACATCTAAGTAAAGGAATGGAATAAGAATGTATAAATATATGGATGAGCAATGTCAGAGCGGCATTGGCTAAGATGCAATAGATAGTATAGAATACAGTATATACATATGAGATGAGTAATGCAAGATATGTAAACATTGTTAAAGTGACATTATTAAGGTGACTAGTGTTCCATTTATTAAAGTGGCCAGTGATTTCAAGTCTGTATATAGGCAGCAGCCTATTTGTGCTAGTGATAGCTGTTTAACAGTCTGATGGCCTTGAGATAGAAGCTGTTTTTCAGTCTCTCGGTCCCAGCTTTGATGCACCTGTACTGACCTCGCCTTCTGGATGACAGTGGGGTGAACAGGCAGTGGCTCGGGTGGTTGTTGTCCTTGATGATCTTTTTGGTCTTCCTGTGACATCAGGTGCTGTGGGTGTCCTGGAGGGCAGGTAGTTTGCCCCCAGGAGAGCATTGTGGTTGTGCAGTTGCCATACCAGGTGGTGATACAGCCCAACAGGATGCTCTCAATTGTGCATCTGTAAAAGTTTATGAAGGTTTTAGGTGACAAGCCAAATTTCTTCAGCCTCCTGTGACGTCGGGTGCTGTGGGTGTCCTGTTGCGCCTTCTTCACCACACTGTCTGTGTGGGTGGACCATTTCAGTTTGTCAGTGATATGTACGCAGAGGAACTTAAAACTTTCCACCTTCTCCACTGCTCTCCTGTCGATGTGGATAGGGGGGTGCTCCCTCTGCTGTTTCCTGAAGTCGACGATCATCTCCTTTGTTTTGTTGACGTTGAGTGAGAGGTTATTTTCCTGACACCACACTCCAAGAGCCCTCACCTCCTCCCTGTATGCTGTCTTGTCGTTGTTGTTATCAAGCCTACTACTGTTGTGTCGTCTGAAAACTTGATGATTGAGTTGGAGGCATGCATGGCCATGCAGTCATTGTCACAACGTCCACAGGTGGCGCCTCTCCCCGTTCGGGCGGCGCTCGGCGGTCGTCGTCGCCGGCCTACTTGCTGCCACCGATTTCCTTTTCTGTTTTCGTTTGGTAATGTCTGGTTAGGGTAGCACCTGTTTTGTGTTTAGTAATTAGTGGGGTATTTAGTCTGTCTGTTTTGTGTTTGGGGTTGTGCGGGATTGTTTCGTGTCTGTTATTGTAGGTTGGGGGATTTTCTGTTCTGGTCCATTATTATTTTAGCGTTTTGGCGTTAGGGTTGCTGGGCTGCGTCCCGATATATTCAGAAGACTGTGTTAGTCTTCCTCTGTTTGAATATTTTTTCCCTGGCCTTTTCGGCTGGATATTTTGGACTGGTTTATCCTTCATTAAAGTAACTATGTGTTTCACGTACCTGAGTCTCCTGCGCCTGACTTCACCCCTCCTACAGAACTATTATCTGACAGTCATGGGTGAACAGGGAGTACAGGAGGGGGCTGAGCACGCAGCCTCGTGGGGCCCTTGTGTGGAAGATCAGTGAAGGGGAGATGTTGTTTCCTACCTTCGCCACCTGGGGGGTGGCCCGTCAGGAAGTCCAGTATCCAATTGCGCAGAGCGGGGTTGACACCCAGGGCCTGAAGCTTAATGATGAGCTTGGAGGGTACTATGGTGTTGAATGCTGAGCTACAGTGGTTGCTCAACTAACATTTTTGCGATTATGCTGTGGTTTAGTACAGTACCCTGCATCACTTACTTCATAGCTCCAGACCAGCGCAAGGGGGAGTTAGAGCACTGATTATGCTTTTGGGTCCCAAGGCGCTACTGTGCCTCTTAACCCCTGACATCCAGCGAAAGATCATATCGCTATTAGCATAACAAAATTTTATAATTTTTATTTTTCCATTTTTTTTTTAATTATATCGTTTTATAGATACACCTCTCCTGAATCGAACCACATCCGATGAAACAGCGCTACAATTTACTAAATTACTATTCGAAAACATTTTTAAAATGTAATATTGTCATTCTAAGATTTATAGATGAATATCTCTTGAAAGCACCTGTAATGCCAGATTTAAAAATAACTTTACTGGGTAATCACACTTTGCGATAAAAGGGGATGCGATACTCAGAACAATAGGCTAGTAATAGCAATAGGCTAGCCATCTTGGAACAATCGCATATCAAATCTAGTCTTGTATACTATTGTCAATAATCCCTTACCTTTGATTATCATCATCCTTAGGCACTTCCAGGAATCCCAGGTCCACAACAAATGTATTTTCGTTCGAAAAAGTTCATCCTTTATGTTCCATTAGCTTGTTGTTGTTAGTGCGTTCTGAAGGCTGAACCAAAAGTTCCGACGTGCGCGGGGCTACTCTTTCAACAAAATGCATTTTTTTCTTATTTAGGTTCGTTCAAACATGTCAAACGTTGTATAACATAAATCTGTAGGGCCTTTTTCAACGAGAGCTCCAATAAGATTCGAGGGGGACGATTGCATTGTGTTTCAAAACGTTTCGAAAGGTAACCAGGGGCGCCGGCGTCATAATGGTGATGGGCCTCTCCGTGTGACCACGTTCCACAGCGTGTCATTCTGTCAGTATTCACAGTAGGAGACTCAAATCACTTTGTAAAGACTGGGGACATCTAGTGGAAGCAATAGGAAGTGCTCAATGAACCATAGCTCACGGTGTGAATAATAGGCAACGTGATGAAGTTGAGTTCGCAATTCAGAATTCCACTTCCTGTTTCGATCTGTCTCGGGGTTTTGACTGCCATATGAGTTCTGGCTTTACAAAAGGCTTTACAGCGAAAGCAAAACATTAGATTATGTTAGGAGAGTACATAGACACAAATAATCACACAGCCATTTTCTAAGCAAGCATATATGTCACATAAACCAAAACCACAGCTAAATGCAGCACTCACCTTTGATGATCTTCATCAGATGACACTCCTAGGACATTATGTAATACAATACATGCATGTTTTGTTCAATCAAGTTCATATTTATATCAAAAACCAGCTATTTACATTAGCATGTGATGTTCAGAACTAGCATACCCACTGAAAACTTCCGGTGAATTTACTAAATTACTCATGATAAACGTTGACAAAATACATAACAATTATTTTAAGAATTATAGATACAGAACTCCTTTATGCAATCGCTATGTCCGATTTTAAAATAGCTTTTCGGCGAAAGCACATTTTGCAATATTCTGAGTACATAGCTCGGCCATCACGGCTAGCTATTTTGACATCCGCCAACGTTGGGGTCACCTAAACTCAGAATTACTATTAGAAAAATTGGATTACCTTTGCTGTTCTTCGTCAGAATGCACTCCCAGGACTTCTACTTCAACAACAAATGTTGTTTTGGTTCCAAATAATCCACAGTTATATCCAAATACCTCCGTTTTGTTCGTGCATTCAGGTCACTATCCAAAGGGTAATGCGCGAGCGCATTTCGTGACAAAAAAATTCAAAATATTCCATTACCGTACTTATAAGCATGTCAAACACTGTTTTAAAATCAATTTTTATGCTATTTTTCTCGTAAAATAGCGATAATATTCCAACCGGGCGACGTTGTATTCATTCAAAGACTGAAAGAAAAACATGGCGAGTTCTCGTGACTGCGCATCTCCAGTCTCACTGTCCCCAGGCTGACCACTTACAAACTCTGCTGCTGTACTTTGCCCAGAGACAGCAGACACCCTATTACACTTTCTGGCGGCTTTAGAGAGCCAATGGAAGCCTTAGAAAGTGTCACGTTACAGCACAGATGCTGTAATGTCGATAGAGATGCAACAGAAGGACAACAAATTGTCAGACAGGGCACTTCCTGTATGGAATCTTCTCAGGTTTTGGCCTGCCATATGAGTTCTGTTATACTCACAGACACCATTCAAACAGTTTTAGAAACGTCAGAGTGTTTTCTATCCAAATATACTAATTACATGCATATTCTAGTTTCTGGGCAGGAGTAGTAACCAGATTAAATCGGGTACGTTTTTTATCCGGACGTGAAAATACTGCCCCCCTATCCCAAAGAAGTTAACAGCCTAATAGAAGTAGCATTTTGTTTTATTAGGCCTACTTACAATTGCATCTGGTCAAAAATGTAGCATCCTATATAAAACAATTATTTAAAGAAAGAAATGCTGTCTGTGTCGGGGTAGTCTGCTCTTGTAACGACAGAACAAAGAGAACATACTGTAAGCTTGAGATGTAAATATCCCTGGATAACCTCTCACAATAATATTAGAATTTACTAAATACAGTCATATAGGCCACTAAGTTACTTATTCAATGAGAAAAGTTGAATTTCCCCTCAGACACAATCTTGTGAATGTCGGGTTTGATGGATGGATGTGATTTTGATGTGCAGGCAGTCCTTGATTGACTTATGTGAAAGCCAGTTCCTGTCGTGAGTCTATATTGCATTCATAGAGGAAAATGAGGTCTCGCAGGTGTATGTCGATCCAAACATTGTTAGCACATAAAATGCAAGTTTCTTTATTGTGCTGTATTCCTCTGAGTATGCCACCTGCAACACACACAGGGACTCGGCACTCCTGAGCTCATCTCTGATTTGGCTCGATGTCTGGAATTCAATCAGCTCAGTTTGAATTGCGGCTTCATCCAGCGAGGGTATAGTTTTCTTAGCAAGGGAGGAGTATTCGCCACCTGAGTGGACTGTGAGAGGATCACGTACAAATGCAATGATATCCTTGGGCATGCTGTAGTCTTCAAATCTGGTGGATAAGTTGTCCCTCAGCTGCTTGATAAAATCTTACATTACCTCTGTGACAATGCTGCGGCCTGGTCCAAATCCAACAACTCAAGCTTCCTAGTAAAGGCCTCAAATTACTCCACCATGTCCACAACTGTTTCCTTCTTCCTTGTAACTGCATATTTAACCCGTTTAAATTACAGAATATGTCCGCAAAGAAATCTGTGTGCATCTTGCAGTTAACGATTCAATGTTTCTACGTCGTGCTTCTATATGGGGCGGGAGTACCACTGAAAGTTCTATGCTTAGATTCACAATTACGTCTGAGATTGAATTATTTGCAAATGGCGATATTTTCATTACAAATAAGACACACAGGCTTGGCATTGGGAAAAGATGGAGGGCTGAACGCATATCTCGCTGTACATTCTTCTCTGAAACTTCGATTTTCATTATCCACATTTCTTGATACTTTTTGAGAGCGCCATTTTATCTTGCTATCAAGCAAATTATTCTGAACAAATGTTTACTTTAAAAAAAGTTGTGTAGCCTACAGTAGGCTACATACTGTAGACCTGTTTTTCCCCACCAATCAACACACAGAGAAATTGACAAATATGCCGTCTGGGCCGGCAGCCTTGCGAGGTTAACGTGTTTAAATGTCTTACTCACGTTGGCCACGGAGAAGGAGAGCCCACAGTCCTTGGTAGCTGGCCTTGTCGGTGGCAATATGTTATCCTCAAAGCGGGCAAAGAAGGTGTTTGTCTGGAAGCAAGACTTCGGTGTCCGCAACATGGCTAGTTTTCCTTTTGTAACTCGGGATTGTCTGTAAACCCTGCCACATACGTCTCGTGTCTGAGCCCTTTGAATTGCGACTCCACTTTGTCTCGATATTGTCGTTTTGCCAGTTTGATTGCCTTGTGGAGGGAATGACTACTCTTGTTTGTATTCTGCCATATTCCCTGTCACCTTGCCATGGTGAAATTCGCTCGTTCGTGCTTTCAGTTTTGCGCGAATGCTGCCATCTATGCACGGTTTCTGGTTAGGGTAGGTTTTAATAGTAACAGTGGGAACAACATCTCCTATACACTTCTTGATAAACTCAGTGACCGTTTCGGTGTACACGTCCATATTATTTTCAAATGCACTTGGAGTTTGTTTTTTACAGTGACAAATACATCAAGATAGCTAGCTAATATGAATTTATGTAGCTGGTGATATTGAATTCACTTAGCTAGCTATCTATATAGTATGTAAAGTTGGGTAGATAGCTAGCTAGCTACGTTAGCAGCTCATTTGAGTTAGCCTGCACTGTAGCTAACGTAAACTCACCCCATTCCGTACAAATGTGCGTAACCGCGACATTCAAACGAGGCTGCAATGAAAACGAATGGGACTGTGTTGGCATCAAAATCCGGGGTGTGAACTACGTTTCGATTCAGCATTGATTGACATGGTAATGGATTAACAGTATTGGAGAAAAGATGAAAAAAACGGACCCCTCTGACGCTATACGTCACATCGTGACGTGTCACATCGTGTCACATCGTGACGTGTCACATCGTGACGTACAGCGTACATTTGCAACTCATTTTGTGCCGTACAGCCTCTTTTCACCCTTCTCTCTCAGATTAAAATCATGCTTAACCATATACAGTTGAAAGAAAACTTCATTATTCATGATTTTTGTCAAAATTAATATAATTATTGCTAATATTAAACTAACATTTCATGACTAGGGTGCCAATTGTCATTACTGCAAGCCATCATGACACTCAAAAGCCAGTTCACTTGTGAGGCTAACGTTAGCGCAGCCCTAAACCCCTCTTCAAATTCGACACAAACCTTCAAACAGGTATGTGATGAGACATTACATAAACTCTTTATGTTTTATTTACATTTTAAAGTTGATTAGATGGACAAATTGGGTGAAAAAACCTGTTTCCTCACGCAACATATTTCCCCCTTTCACAATCACTTCGTAGCCTTCGCTCCCCACCCGCCGTTTTTAAAAAGACCCGACGGAGCTCATTGCCTTCTTGAATTATGCAGAGATGGGCATCATGAAGGTCTCATCATTGATTTTGCTGGAAAGGGGAGAAATTGTGCTTTACAATGGTATTGACATTACAGTTGATCTAGAAGTATTAGGTTTTTTGGGCGCAATAATAAGGTCAATTGTACGGACCAAGGCGATGTACAAAAGTGAGTGAGTTTACGTTAGTTAGCTAATAATACATTGTTTTTTAACATTTTAGAAATGTATTGACTTACTTGAATAGATTTTCCCAGCCATGTGGACGATTGGAAACAGGGCAGCAAAGTTTGTTTGTCAGCAGAGCGTTTTAGAGCATATTACTATTTGCCTCTGAATAAATTCATGAAATGGAGAATGTATTAATCTATTTACCCATTTAATAACCAGACCTTCATACAAACTTGCTATGCTGATTCCTTGACGCACAATCGAACGTGCTGCCATATGCTGCCAGCACGCCCACAAGCGAGCCACTCTGGGTGGCCTCAGCGGCACGCAGCAATTTACCGCATGCTAGCGTACACGAGCCGTAAGAGAGACATTCATTTAGCTCCCTAATTTGCATACTGGTTGGCTTTTTGGTGAATATCTACAGATAAACTATGAAAACATTCAATGAAGATGGTGAATCCTCCTCACTGTAGGAACAATAGGTAGGCTAGTGGAGAGAGAGCCTAACTCTGGTCCAAAATATTATAAAAGAAAACAGATTGAATTGTTTTAAAAGCTAATGCTATATGGTATTTTCAAAATAATGATATAGGACTACTGATTTACTCAAGGTGTTGACCTCACTGTCAAGGTGTGTGTGTGTGTGTGTGTGTGTGTGTGTGTGTGTGTGTGTGTGTGTGTGTATTGTTCACTTATGCCATAAACAGACATGTCATAATAGAAACCACCTTTCCTGCCTCTCTTTTTCACCCAGTGTACTTTTTATTAAATATGAAATCTCTAAAATTTTGTTTTTAAATAACTTGAAGCTATGAAATGTAATTTTAATGTGGAACTGACAGCGATTTAACCACTTTGCAAATATGAAACAAACAGACAATCTTAATATCAGAAAAAAATGTCAAATTCCCAGTTTATGCTTCAAAACCATAGGTTCTATTCGACTCAAAATTCCATGACGTACAGTAAGGAATTGTTGGCAGAATAGATGGATGCAGTTCAATGCATGATTGCTTTAGTTCACTAATACGTGTCTTGGTAATCCCCAAAATATTGCTATCAGGTTGTAAATCACAGCTGGATGGGTACATTGTTTGCTGCTTCCACCCATTCGGGATGCACTGTTTCAGTTTTAATGACTCAATATTTTGAACAAAAACAGATGACTGTAACTAAGGCTGGGAATGTCAATACAATCAAACTAGCAAGTGCAATGATCACAAGTCAGTTATAACGTGGCTAATAGGCTAGCACACATGTCAAACACAAGCAGTATAAATTATTCAAAAGTTGAGTCATCTACTTTATGAAATTACAGCCTGAGGCGCTCACATTGGTGAATTCAACTTCAACTGCACCTCCCGTTTGCAGCTATGCAGAGGAGAGAAAGTGTACAGATACATGCCACAGTCCTAGCTAGGCTAATAAAGTGTTGCAATCTGGCTTCGGTTTTTAAAGCTTGACAATGAATAACTCAAAAACTATATCTGCAACAAAACACCATGCAAAGGAGAAATATAGGCCTATTACAGCAATATTTGAGCAGTAGTTTAGGCTGGCTACTCAACTACAATACATTTTGAGTGCACCATACATCAATGCTGCATTTAACTGCACCGGTGATCCATGCAGTGCAACAAAACAGTTAAACATGTTTTAAGTTTAAATGTTACAACCAGCCTATAGTTCAGTTTTTGTTATTTGGAGTTATTAAGTAATGTCATTGGAGGAATGGGTGAGTGACCAACTTTTTCCCCTCATATCGTTTTTTGGTGGCTACAGCTAGAGATGCAGGTGTAATTTGGTTTGCTAGCAAGACATGTTATTACAGTTAGCATATAGCATTAGTTGTTGATCTTGTTGTTGTAGATGTGCATAGGCAAATGAGGACTCTGGGTCCTGGACAATTATTATTATTATTATTTACTGCAGTATCTATTAATTGTCCAAACGCACGGCCGCTTTCCCGCTCTGTATTGCTATATAATTTTAACAAATGCTTTAGTATACATCATTCACAAACATTCTATGAATTCATGAAAATGTGAAAATGACCATATCTAAGTGCTTGCTTGTCAAAAAAAGTGTCATTCTTCCTGGTGGTGTATTTTAATACGATTTCATGTTACTAATACGCTGTCAGTTCCACTTTAACTTTCATTGTCGTGAAACACTTTTAATATAAACAAGAAGTCTATTTTAGAGATACCATCATCTACTCCTCAAACTCCAGTGTTTGTACAAAAGCTGGATTTCACATTGCTGATATGTTAAACCAGTTGTACTCTTCAAAAACCAAACAGTAAATCTCAGAAGCTAAGATTATATGCATGTATGGAGTATGTGGCTCCTTCACAGAGAACTGTGACTACCACTCCACGCGATGGGTTCAAAGGACCCATATTGACTCCCCTGAGCAAATTGGCCCCTCAAATCTGAGTGCTGTTGTCTTTTTGTAGAGTCAAGTGTCTTTTAAGTCCCTGGGAAGCGAGGGCAAATGGGGGGAATTGACAAGCAGACGAATCAATCTGAAGAAATTTCCACATCACAGAGGCTCTCAAGGCTCGCACGGAGAACAGGAGCATGTGAAGAAGATGAAGGTGCTCCAGCCGGGGTCTTCTAATCAGCCAGGGCTCCAAGAGTGACGCCATCCTTGCTCTCCCATGTTCGGCTCTGATAAAAGCATCCTTTCTTCCCTAATCAATGAAGAGGGAGAGGGCGAGAGGGAGCTAAGCTGGGGAGCTAGATCTGCAAGCTCTGCATGGTTTGAGGTTTCTAACTTTTCTCTGTAATCATCTCCTGTTTGCGTTGATGGCAGGATGACATCCAGCTGAACGTAAAACCTTGGAATAGCATTGATATGGTGTAGTGCAGGAATTGTGTTCCAGCGTAACACTTAAAAAACAATAACAATGCTCTCTTATCTGCTGACATATTTTCTGATGAATTCGAGCACAGCTGATGTTGTAGACTTTCCTCCCCTTCAAAGGGGAATGTTTTAGTCAAATTTAAAAATGGGTTCATTTAGGTCTCTCATGCTGAGAAGGAAGTATCTCTACTTTGAAGTTGGCCGTTTTAATATATATTTACTTTTTGCCTCTCTGGAAAGTCAAAAACGCTAAGCCACTTAGATAACTATTTTCGTATTTGGAAAATGTATAACCTTCTATAGGGTGTTCTTTATAGCAAGTTTTGACAAGCGCACAAAAGGTTTAAACTTTGAAGAGCTCTTTCAAAGATCTTGTTTCAGGTCAGAGGGAAAATAAGCTTACTGTTAATTAAACTAGTTTATCTTCTCCTGTAACCTTGTTCACTCCCATAATGATGCCGGGAGAACAACTTCCACCAAGAGTTTTATTAATGCATTTAATATGATGCCTTGGTAACTGCTGCACACTATTGTAGTTATTGCTTTTATTTTTGTCCTGTAATATATCTCAATGATACGTTGTGCACCTCCATCAAAGCAACATAAATCTGCCATTTGAACATGCATTAAGATGAACTGCCAAACCCATTAAAACAATTACAAGCAACCCAGTCAGAGACATCAACTTGGCTTAGCACTATTACGGCAACTAACAACTCAACTCCTTAATTGAACCTTTCAACCGAAGAACCATATACAGTAGCTCCTTTTTGGAAAATATTGGTGATATGGTATATTTCCAGTTGTATAGTCAATATAAATCATCCAGAGTTTTGATATTGCATACAGACTATGAATAGACAACATGTACAATACATTTCCATGTCAGTTGAGAACTCTGGACATTATTGTAAACTTATAATAAGATACAAAATCAGTAATCATCTGAAAATGAAAAATGCACATATATGGTTCTTCGGTTGAGGGGTTACATTTGAGGTGTAATCAGTTTTGAGCAGTCGTTTTTCAACAAAAGCCTGAGTGTTATGGCCAGGTCGGCCAACAAAAAAAACCTTGCGGTTCAGCCAGCTCTCCGCTGCACCTGGGGAGCCTCCTGGAGAATGATTGTGTATTCTGCTGAGGTAAGCCAGGAGTTGCGCTCTCTCCCTCTGTTCTCTAACTACTCTTGAGCCAGATGCCCCCCTACATGTTTCATGATCTAAATGTTGGCTGAGCAGCAGCGAATGTTACTTGGTATAATTTGGGATCCGCCAGAGGATTGGCTCTCGCCTCTTTTCCGCCTCTTTACCGCCTTGGCCGCATCTCAATATTTTTGAGGCAGTATCTGCTTGCCTTTGTAGGGACTTTTAAAAAATATTTATTTTTACATATACAGCAGGACAGGGTCTGCTTGTGTATCGGTCTATTCATCAATTGGAAAGTGTTATTCCAGCCGGCGACTCCTGGCTGCATGCAAATGCAATGGCGGCGGTGGGAAATTAATTATCACAGATAGGAAGCATCCGATGCGCAGGCTGACTGGCGTGAACACGGCATCCCCATGTGGGCCTTGCCTTGTCTTATCTCGAAGGTTAAGTGTAGCTTCACACCAACTGTCTGGTCGACTGTTGCACATGGCTAGCTCCATCATTACGGCCCTGTGCACTCTTGACATTTCCATTATTTCTTATCGTGTAACAGGGCCTTTCTCCATAGAGAGCCGCGGATAAGTGTGTCTCTCGGAACGTTGGCAGTGGTTACAAATACAAACAAGCACAATATGAATCATGTACAGTGCATACAGCATTCTTCTAAAATTTATTAAATTACTTTTTTATCTCATCAATCTCCACACAATAACACATACTGATAAAGTGCAAACAGGTTTTTAGATTATTCTTTAAAAAAAATTAACATTTATTTATTTATTTACATAATTATTCAGACCCTTTGCTATGAGACTCAACATTGAACTCAGGTGCATCCTGTTTCCATTGATCACCCTTGAGATGTTTCTACAACTTGATTGGAATCCACCTGTAGTAAATACAATTAATTGGACATTTGGAAATGCACACACCTGTCTCTGTAAGGTCCCACAATTGACAGTGCATGTCAGAGCAAAAACCAATCCAAAAAACAATCCTGTGCCTCAACACAGGATTGTGTCGAGGCACAGATCTGGGGAAGGGTACCAAAAAATATCTGCAGCATTGAAGGTCTCCAAGAACTCAGTGGCCTCCATCATTCTTAAATGGAAGAAGTTTGGAACCACCAAGACTCTTCCTAGAGCTGGCCACACAGCCAAACTGAGCAATCAGGGTGAAAAGGTGTATTGGTCAGGGAGGTGACAAAGAACTCGATGGTCACTCTGACAGAGCTCCAAAGTTACTCTTTGGCGATGGGAGAACCTTCCAGAAGGACAACCATCTCTGCAGCACTCCACCAATCAGGTTTTTATGGTAAAGTGGCCAGAGAGAAGCCACTCTTCAGTAAAAGGCACATGACAGCTCGCTTGCAGTTTGCCAAAAGGCACCTAAAGGACTCTAGGACCATGAGAAACAAGATTCTTTGGTCTGATGAAACCAACATTGAACTATTTGGCCGGAATGCCAAGCGTCACATCTGGAGGAAGCCTGGTACCATCCCTACGGTAAAGCATGGTGTTGGCAGCATCATGCTGTGGGGATGTTTTTCAGTGGCAGGGACTGGGAAGACTAGTCAGGATCGATGGAAAGATGAACGGAGCAAAGTACAGAGAGATCCTTGATGAAAACCTGCTCCAGAGCGCTCAGGAAATCAGACTGGGGTGAAGGTTCACATTCCAACAGTACACTGAACTTGCCTGTATATTAACTATGCTATCTAACCAACTATCCAACTGTGTATTCGTAAATTCCGTTACAGAGAGATCCTTAATGAAAACCTGCTCCAGAGCTCGGGACCTTGGACTGGGGCGAAGGTTCACCTTCCAACAGGACAACGACCCTAAGCACACAGCCAAGACAATGCAGGAGTCACGTCCTGACCATAGAAATATGTTATTTTCTATGGTAGAGTAGGTCAGGGCGTGACAGGTTTTTTTTCTACGTTTTCTATTTCTATGTTGTCAGGGTCTAGTTTTGTATTTCTATGTTGGGGTTTTGTTTGGGATGATCTCCGATTAGAGGCAGCTGGTCCTTGTTGTCTCTAATTGGAGATCATACTTAAGTAGGGTTTTTTACCACCTGGGTTTGTGGGAGATTATCTTTGAGTCAGTGTATGTTTCACCTCTGCGTCACAGTTTGTTGTTTTTTGTTATTCAAGTTTATATATATGTATTGCGTAGTTTCACCGTGTAAATAAAATGTGGAACGACACACACGTTGCACTTTGGTCCGCTCCTCCTTACGACAACCGTGACAGCAGGAGTGACTTCGGGACAAGTCTCTGGATGTCCTTGAGTAGCCCAGCCAGAGCCCGGACTTGAACCTGATTTAACATCTCTGGAGAGAACTAAAAATAGCTGTGCAGCAACACTCCCCACCCAACCTGAAAGACCTTGAGAGAATCTGTAGAGAAGAATGGGACAAACTCCCCAAATACAGGTGTGACAAGCATGTAGCTTCATACCCAAGAAGACTCGAGGCTGTAATCGCTGCCAAAGGTGCTTCAACAAAGTACTTAGTAAAGGCTCTGAATACTTATGTAAATGTGATATTTCAGTAATTGTTTTATAAATGTGCAAAAATGTCTAAAAAACCTGCTTTTGCATTGTCATTATGGGGTTTTGTGTGTGTAGATTGATAATTCATTTTAGAATAAGGCTGTAACGTAACAAAATGTGGAGAAAGTCAAGGGTTCTGAATACTTTCCGAATGCACTTTTAAGGGGCAGGTATAGCAGTTACAGCCGACCATGTAGTTGTTGCTTTTTTCTATGAAAAATCCTGCAGTAGGTTGATAGATGAGAGGGCTCAATGATTACACAGAATCACAGCACAAAGCATATTACAGAAGAACATCCTCAAAAGCCCAAATGTTAACTGCATGTGCCATGTGTCCACTGGCAAAACTTAAATAAACACCCACTCCTTATTGTACAGGCTAACTTGTCCTTGAGCTCATATTCAATCATTCAGTGTTTTCAATAGCTAATTGCAACACTGGGATTATTGTTTGACATTGTATGACCTCCATAATGTAATGGTTTGCATTTGTAATAAAAACCTGGCCTCAAGGGGCTTAAAATGCTCCATGTTGGATAACTGCAAACATTTAGGGGTTGGGCAACTAGTCAAGTGAACTCTTAAAATAATGTATCTTTTTTGTTAATTTTTACTTTTCCTCACGTTCATGGAGCTCAACTAGAGACACAAAATGTGGGTGACACCCAAACAGAAACAGCAGGTGTCTGAGTGGTGTTCAGTGTCACCACCTATTGTATGCAGTAATCATGCATCTATGAGCTATACTGTTAGCACTGAGGTGGTTTACCATAGTAGGAAGTCCACTGTGTGCAGCTCACCCTGCGCTATCAGCTCAAACATAAATGTCACTGTCATGTCTACCTCTGATATGCCTCCCAGAAAAGCAATAAAATAAATGAAGAATCCCAGAAAAGTGCTAAAAATAGCCTAAATTAACATATGTGACTCGTTTCAGGAAACTAGGCATATGTTGTGCGTCACTACTTCACAGGAGAGGCATTTAAACTTTTTTTTTATCAAAATGCGTTTTGGGGCAGAAATGCCTTCTGGAACATTTGCGTTTTGGGGCAGAAATGCCTTCTGGAACATTTGACCTTTCATGTGCCTTAAAAACAAACTTGTATGGCATCTGTAAAAACGAATACAATTGTTAAATAACGAGCCTAGTTGGTTTAAGGCTCTCCACTTTCTGGAGGACCGAGTTTTGAAATCAGCGGTATGCCCGGTGGATGCAGAGTATCATAGCTAAAGAGATTGAGAAAATTCAGGCGTTTGATTGCAAATGCGGAGGGAATCGAACACAGAAGGCTGTTGTATAAAACACCTGTCTGGATTACATCTTTAAACTAAGGGCAACCATGGCAAGCATTCATCCATGTATACGGGTAAGAGAGTCTAGTTGGCTGCATTTTCAGATATTACACATTTCTAATTTTGTCAGAAAGTCATTTTCATTGCAAGTTAAAGCATACTGTTAGCTAGCTAGCTAACGTTAGCTGGCTGGCTGGCTTGCTAGCTTACGTTACGTGCATGATCTGTGAAGTAATGTTATTTGTATCTCAGAGCCATTTGCATTGCTATTTATAGCCTAATGTTAGCTAGCTATCTAACTTTAAAAATAACAAAATTATTTAACCTTTATTTATTGAACCTAGCTAGTTGGTTCGCTTTAGCTACATGTAGATTAATATAGGGTAGTAATGTCATGAGTTGGGATTATGGTTCATTGTTTAGCTAGCTACATAACTCTGAAGTAAACATTGTAGCCAACAAACATTGGATTTGTATGATAACTACATTTAGTTTAGTTATTGTTGGCTTTCGTGATAGAAATTAATCTAACTGGCTAATGACACAGCTCTGATTGGCTGCACCGAGCACTAACACGTAGCACTGCGTAGCAAGGAACAGCCGGCGACCTGACACTAATAACCGACCCTGACATTACCCTCCCACCTGCGCTTCTCTCTCGCTCTTCACATTCAACGAGAGACAGACAACAACACAGTTGTGCAGGGGGCTGGTGGAGGGAGCATCTTAGTCCCGGTGGAGCCTGGAAATGTTTGGTCCCTTGTACTGCGTGTAGCAGTGAAAACTCATTTGAATCTGCTGGGTACTCGCATGCTATTAAATGTATAATCTGTGACATGTTCGTTGTTGTCACGGGGAAGGGTCTGATGGATACCTTCATTTGTGAAAAATGTATTGAACTTGATGCAGCTAAAGAAAGGATTGTTACTCTTCGTGAATAAATAAATAATTTGACCAAGCACTTTGAATTGAATAAGGATTCTATGAGACTATCTGCATCTTTAAATGCTTCTTATCAAAACATCCAAGAGGATCATAAAGGGACCTTCCTGGACAATAATCAATTTCTGCCACTGCACCCCTCTACTCGCTTGAACCAGAAAATGGCTTCTCATTGTTCGACTCCAGGTGAGCGTAAATGGATGTGTGTCGGAACCAGAAAGAAGGAGAAGAATCGTTCTCGGTGCTCCTGCCTTCTTCCCCTGCGTCCGGACTTAAGACTTTCAAATTGCTTTGAGCCCTTGTACCAGCTGTCTTCTCCTGGGGGCTTGGGTGTTCCCTCCATTGTTGTGGATGCCCCTCCAGCTACCTCTTCCTGTCAAGGTCAATCAACTGCCTGGGCACAGCCTGGATCACCGCGGCCCCCCTCCGCTTTTCCATGCTCTCTGGATCAGAGCTATGTCCCTTTGGCTGTTAAGGCCTGCATGCAGTCGGTGTCTCAGCAGCCCTCTTCGCAGGTGAGTACTGTGGCTCTGGCCTCGCAATTTGCTTAGAGACGTGGCAGAGGCCGGATCATTCTGGCAATTGTGATGGGGAGTTCGATGGTGAAAGATATATCTGTACCTGGGGCAAATACTTTGTGTTTTCCTGGGGCAAAAGTTCAGGATATCACCAAGTTGCTTCCCGAGGCTGTGAGTCAGTCACCGGGGGCTGATACTGTCGTTCTTCATGTGGGGTCAAATGACATTATGAAGGGCAGTTCAGAACAGCTGAAGATGGATTTTAAAGAATTGATTGGGTCTCTACTTGACACCAACAAACCCCCCATAATATTTGGCCCTCAGCCCTCCCTAAATCGTCGCTTTGAATGGTTCAGCAGACTTTTAGCCCTCCATAACTGGCTACGAGACTATTGCAGCTCTGTGAATGTAACATTTATTGACAATTTGGATACCTTCTGGAAACAAAGCTCCTATTATAAGGAGGATGGGATCCACCCAAATCATTTCACAGCATTATAAGGTACCGTTTAGACAATGACTTATCAATGACCCAAGCCCAGCTCAGTTCATCCCTACCATTGTTTCGCTGAGTTGTCATAATGCTTCAGCGAATGTACATTACCCTAAGGGTGTTGGAAGACAATGTAAATAACTTAATTTATGTCCCTCTTACTGCCTGGAATGCCTCTGCTGATCCTACAGCTTTTGTTTGAAATAGTCTTATGCCTCTGAACCAGAGTAATACAGTTGGCACTTAGGTGGTGTGCCCTAGTAGGAAGTCCACGGTGTGCAGCTCACCCTGCCCTAATAAAAATAACCAGAGTTTGTCTATCTCTGCTAAGCTTTCCAGTGAAGCAAGAAAAATAATCAAGCATCCCAGAAAAGTCTTACAAATATCCCACGTTAACATATGTAGCTTAAGAAACAAGGTTAATCAAATCAATAATTTGCTAGTAACAGATGACATTCATATTCTGACAATCTCTGAAACTCACTTAGATAATACCTTTGATGATACAGTGTAGTAATACATGGTTATAAGATCTACAGAAAAGACAGAAATGCAAAAGGTGGAGGTGTAGCTGTTTATATTCAGAACCACATTCCTGTAAAGCTTAGAGAGGATCTCATGTTAAATACTCTTGAAGTAATATGGCTACAGGTTCATTTAAGCTGGTATAGACCACCAAGTGAGTATCTGTCAGTATCTGGATAACATGTGTAAATGCTGGATAATGTATGTGATATCAGTAGAGAGGTATACTTTCTGGGTGATTTAAATCTTGACTGGCTTTCATCAGGCTGCTCACTCAAGATAAAGCTTCAAACTGTAACTAGAGCCTGCAACCTGGTTCAGGTTATCAATCAACCTACCAGGGTAGTTACAAACAGTGCTGGAATGAAACCATCAACATGTATTGATCATATCTTTACTAATGTTGCAGAAATTACTTTGAAATCAGTATCCAAATCCATTGGATGTATTGATCACAATATAATAGCCATATCTAGGAAAACCAAAGTTCCAAGGGCTTAATATTGTGTATAAGAGGTCATACAATTTTGTAGTGATTCCTATGTTGTTGATGTGAAAAATATTTGTTGGGCCATGGTGTGTAATGACGAGCAACCAGACACTGCACTTGACACATTTATGAAATTGCTTATCGGAGTTACTAATAAGCATGCCCCCATTAAGAAAATGACTGTTAAATCCCTGTAGTTTGATGAGGAATTAAAAAATGGTATGGTTGAGAGGGATGAGGCAAAACGATGGCAAATAGGTATGGCTGTACAACCGATTGGCAAACGTACTGCAAATTGTGAAATCATGTTACTAAACTGAATAAAGAGAAGAAGAAACTACACTATAAAACAATGATAAATTACATAAAGAATGATAGTAAAAAGCTTTGTAGCATCTTAAAGGAAATATGGGAAAAAAGGCAAACTCCGCTCCATCATTCATTGAATCAGATGGCTCATTCATCACAAAACCCACTGATATTTTCAACTACTTTAATTCATTTTTAATTGGCAAGATTAGCAAACTTAGGCATGGCATGCCAGCAACAAACGCTGACTCTACACAGCCAAGTATATCTCATTAAATTATGATAGACAAGCATTGTAATTTTGAATTCCATAAAGTGAATGTGTAAGAGGTGAAAACATTATTGTTGTCTATCAACAAGTACAGGCCACCTGGGTCTGACATCTTGGATGAAGAATTACTGAGGATGACAGTGGACGATATTTCCATTGCTATTTTCCATCTCTTCAATCTAAGCCTACAGGAAAGTGTGTGCGCTCAGGCCTGGAGGGAAGTGAAAGTCATTCCACTTCCCTAGAATAGCAAAGCACCCTTTACTTTACTGGTTACCAACTCTTAGTAAACTTTTGGAAAAAAATGTGTTTGACCAGATACAATGCTATTTTCCAGTAAACAAATGAACAACAGATTTTCAGCACACTTATAGTGAAGGGCATTCACCATGTATGGCACTTACACAAATGACTGGTGATTGGCTGAGAGAAATTGATAATAAAAAGATTGTGGGAGCTGTTTTGTTAGACTTCAGTGCAGTTTTTGATATTATCAATCATAATCTGCTGCTGGAAAAACATGTGTTATGGCTTTACATCCCCTGCTATTTCTATATTTTTCGTAGCTGTTAGGTTCTGAACAAACAGAGTAAAAATTCAAATGGACGGCTAGGAAAAGCTCAAATTAAATTTTATTCAACCCACTAGGTGCTTCAGCTGCAAGCATAACATACAATCACCTCCTTGCATGTCTAAGATAAACTATCCGTCTCTGATGCTAGGCAGGAACCCAGTCTGTTCCTCTTAATGGTATTGTCATGGCCCTGCCTAAGTCTAGAATCTTCATGTGTGGAAATGTGTGTGTGCAAGATAGGACTGTAGTTGGAGAGTCGTCCCCCCTCCCAGAGGTTTCTTCGCTCTTCGACTGTTGATCTTATCTCAAGTTGAGTTCCACATCCCTCCTAGTTTCACCGACCTTGGGCTGCCTTATCAGAAACTGAGACTAGACTGTTGCTCTTTACCTCCTTTCTTAGGAATTTAATATTCAGCAATAACATGTTTGAACAAACAGAAACATCTGTACTTCCTCTTGTCTTGCTCAGTAACTTTTCATACACAAAGCTAGTTAGAACCAAACAGTCCCCCTTTACTGTTCAACATTACATAAGCTTTGAAATTACTTATAAATTAGACACCTTCGAGACTTAGGGCCTCTGTCTGTATAATCTTCACCCACGGCTTAAGGCCCTGGTCTCAACATTATAATCACACCAACCACACTCTTACTTCCCCCTTTCTGTCATTACACCTCCCATTGTACAACTGATAATGCCATTTCAGCTGGAGCTTTTGACTTTCACTTCCTCCTTCGGGTTCCTAAGAGAGTGATAGCAAAAGGCTTGGAAAAAAGAGAGAGAACACAAAGTATTGCAATTGTTATTAATGTCTTAAGCTTAATAAAATTGGCAAAAATCTAAGTTTGACAACGTGACGATTCCCACTCTCCCTTATCCTGACTCTATACCTTCGGGATAATTTCTGCTGGGGTCCACAAAAATAAAGGCTTTATTCACCTCCTCATGCTTGTACCCAGACCACAGTCCCCCTTAGGCTGCAGGTTTACTGGAGGTGTTCCCAGGCCATGTCATCCTCACTTCGCCCTTTATCTCCCTCCATGGCCACACGATACACACGTGCTGTGGCCTTAATCAGCTGTATCTCTTCTTGAGGCAAGTCTGCACATTTCAGCATTAACGCTTTCAGAAGATGATATCCCAGCAATACCAACAATGTCACTCCTGCTACAACTAACACTTCCCATGCTGCATACTTCAAGATACTCCTCACTTGTTCAGTGGTCCAATTCCAAGCTGTTACTATAGCATTCTTCACCACCCCTACTGAGTGTGATGAAATAGAACTATGGACGTATTCGAATAGACCCAGTTAATTTAGCTGTCACTGCCACACAGCCGAAATAGATTGCCACTGGGACAGTGACGCGTGCATTTGATGACACTCCCGGAACCCCATGAAAGGGTGCTTCACGTTGAGTCTATCACTCAAATTTAAGACCCTTAACTTAGCACAAACAGACACTGGCAGAATGTACATTTACAGGCAGGGAGTAATACTAACGTTAACATAAACTATATTCATCTTGTGTTTCTAGCATTAACTTTTCTCAGTACGGTCCCGTGTGTCCTTGTCTTATACTGTCACGAGTGGCATGTTAATGACAGATCGGTATGAATGTATTTTTAGTCAAAATTACTATACATTTCCCCAGTGTGCAGACCTCCACAATCAACCCAATACCCCAAATAAAACAATTTTGAGCAATCGTAAATCAATTACAGCCAATGATGACCCTCCCCCTCCCGGCACTCATTCTTCTGGCATCTCTTCATTTTCTTCTTCAGATACACTACATTACCAAAAGTATGTGGATGCCTGCTCGTCGAACATCTCATTCCAAAATCATGGACATTAATATGGAGTTGGTCCCCCCCTTTGCTGCTATAACAGCCTCCACTCTTCTGGGAAAGCTTTCCACTAGATGTTGGAACATTGCTCCTAGGATTTGCTTCCATTCAGCCACAAGAGCATTATAGAGGTTGGGCACTGATGTTGGGTGATTAGGCCTGGCTCTCAGTCTGCGTTCCAATTCATCCCAAAGGTGTTTGATGGGGTTGAGGTCAGGGCTCTGTGCAGGCCAGTCATGTTCTTTCACACTGATCTCGACAAACCATTTCTGTATGGACCCCTTCCCCAAACTCTTGGCACAAAGTTGAAAGCACAGAATTGTCTATACTGAACAAAAATATAAACGCAACATGTGAAGTGTTGGTCCCATATTTCATGAGCTGAAATAAAAGATCCCATAAATGTTCCATATGCACAAAAAGCTTATTTCTCTCAAATCCATCCACCTGGTGTGGCATATCAAGAAGCTGATTAAATGGCATGATCATTGCACAGGTGCACCTTATGCTGGGGATGATAAAAGTCCACTCTAAAATGTGCAGTTCTGCCACAGATGTGTTTGCAATTGGCATGCTGACTGCAGGAATGTCCACCAGAGCTGTTGCCAGATAATTGAATGTTAATTTCTCTACCATAAGCCACCTCCATCATTGTTTTAGAGAATTTGGCAGTACATCCAACCGGCCTCACTACCGCAGACCATGTGTAACCACGCCAACCCAGGACCTCCACATCCATCTTTTTCACCTGCAATTCCATGCCCATGATTTTGGAATGAGATGTTTGATGAGCAGGTGTCCACATACCTTTGGTCATATAGTGTATCACCAATAATAAAGTGTTATAATGCCAGGCTTCGCCATCAGCTGTGTCCCTGGTGACATCTGTCTTCATCAATTGCACAGTGATTAATGCTAGCAGCTAGCGCCAGTCGTTGCTACAAAATAATCTCGACCCCATACTGTCGCATCCCATTTCATTTGCCTTGTTCATTAGAGGCGCAAAAAGATGACACAACACTCGATGACCGGCAGTGGCTGACTATTACAGTCATTTACTCTATGAGAAACAAATGGTTGTCTATTTTGGCATGTCGTCAGGCATGTTCCAGCATGCCACTTCTCTGCTCACAGCAGTGGCAATCAGTGGCGTGTGGCAGGCTGGCGCTGCCTTTTGTCCTCCACAGGAAACTCAAAGTGCCAATTCACCCAGGGCGTGTGTGTGGCGAGCGTGGGCACCAGATCAAACCCCCTCCACGGGCACGTGTACCATACCAAACCCAATGCACATCAAAGGCTGGAATGACATGAAACATTTAATACATACCACTACATCATATAGATGTAGTATTTATCTGTGGGGTATAAATACAGTGTGACAGAGGTATGGTTGCACATCTTGGGGAATATTCAGAGGTGGAAACTTTCCGTGGGAATTAACGGGAATATATGGGAATTAATGAAAATATATGCAAATTAATATTAATACCATTTAAATGTAAATGTTTTTTGCATTGGATATATTTACCATATCATATGGAGAAAGAAACATAAACATTTTACCTTATCATAAGTAGACATAATTGCAAATTATTAAATCCTTCCAATAAAAATAAAATAAAATAAATGTAGTTATGAATTGAACTTTAATTAAATGAGTTGACTCTTCACATGGGATGATTTCACTGAACAACAAAAGAAAGAGAATATTGAATGATCCCCAATGATCTCCCAAAAATTGGGTAAAATGTATCAAATGTATTTCAGCTTTTATTTCTTTCATCACATTCCCATTGGGTGAAAAGTTTACATACACTCAATTAGTATTTTGTAGCATTGCCTTTAAATTGTTTAACTTGGGTAAAATGTTTCGGATAGCCTTCCACAAGCTTCCCACAATAAGTTGGCCAAACAGTTCTATTTTTGTTTCATCAGACCAGAGGACATTTTTTATGGTGGTTTTGGAGCAGTGGCTTCTTCCTTGCTGAGCAGCCTTTCCAGTTATGTTATAGGAATAGTTTTTACTGTGGAAATAGATACTTTTGTACCTGTTTCCTCCAGCATCTTCACAAGGTCATTTGCTGTTGTTCTGGGATTGATTTGCACTTTTCTCTAGGAAACCGTACACGTCTCCTTCCTGAGCGGTATGACAGCTGCGTAGTCCCATGGTGTTTATACTTGTGTACTATTGTTTGTACAGATGAACGTGGTAACTTCAGGTGTTTGTAAATTGCTCCCAAGGATGAACCAGACTTGTGGAGGTCTATTATTTTTTTTCTGAAGTCTTGACTGATTTCTTTTGATTTTCCCATGATGTCAAGCGAAGAGGCACTGAGTTTGAAGGTAGGCCTTGCAATACATCCATAGGTACACACCTCCAATTGACTCAAATGTCAATTAGCCTCTCCGAAGCTTATAAAGCCATGACATACTTTTCTGGAATTTTCCAAGCTGAAAAACAAGTTTTGATGACTCCAACCTAAATGTATGTAAACTTCTGACTCCAACTGTACATATTACGATATTTTTATTTGAAATATTTTGGGCAACAGAGCAATCTTGAGGGAATCTTATTTGAATCAGAAAAGGATGTTCATATGATAGGTAAGATAATATCTTTCAAAGAGATTATCCAACTACAATCTCTTCGAAAAAAAATATAAACTATTGGAACGAAGATTTAAAAAGAACCGATGTTGGCATGAGATGAAGGGAAAGTTGGGACATAATTAACGAAATTACAGTTCATGAAAATGTAGGTTTAATCCAGTATAAACAAATTTATAAAACAAGACACAATTCACAAATTCTACAACACAACGGCAGAGTCATGTCTTAAGTGTAAAACTAACAATGACTCAATAATCCATGCTTTCTAGGAATGCAATATGTATTATTGAAATAGCATGGGCGACCGAGAAAAACAAATTGGTACAATTTAAGGACATATGGTAAACAATAATGCAGGCACTAGGGATGGGGGTGTGAGCAGGCGGGTCTAGGCAGATGAGATGTACAGTGCCTTGCAAAAGTATTAATCCCCCTTGGAGTTTTTCTTATTTTGTTGAATTACAACCTGTAATGTAAATTTATTTTTATTTGGATTTTATGTAATGGACATACACAAAATAGTCCAAATAGGTGAAGTGAAAATTCTAAACGGAAAAGTGGTGCGTGCATATCTATTCATCCCCTTTGCTTTGAAGCCCCTAAATGGGATCTGGTGCAACCAATTGCCTTCAGAAGTCACATAATTAGTTAAATAAAGTTCACCTGTGTGCAATATAAGTGTCACATGATCTGTCACATGATCTCAGTATATATACACCTGTTCTGAAACTGTACATCTGTAAAATGATAGTCTAGAAACGAAAGCTTTGGTTGTCTTCCTCTCAGGCTTCCATGTCTTCTCTCTGGACCTCCTCAATGAACGTCAGACACTGAGGCCTCATCTTGAACGTCAGACACTGTCTTCACTGTCACTTTCCAAAGTTGTTGAGGATGGCTCGTTGTCATGCTCAAAAAGCCTCAAATTTGCCCGGGTGGCCACCAATTTTTCAACCCTTGTATTGGTAAGCCTGTTGCGTGCTTTGGTGTGTGTGTTCCCAAACAAGGACCAGTTGCGCTCTGAGCTGGCTGATATTGGTGGGATTTGGAGGATGATGGAGGCAACAGGGGAAAGAGCCTCAGATCCACAAAGTCCCATCCACCAGGTGGCTGATGAGATATGTTGGCACAACTGCCATATTGCATCTCCATCCCAAAGCCCTTGCTAAGAAGTATACTTCTCCAGACTGCCAAGAACCTTGCCCTCATCCGCCAAGGTGGTGAGACATGGTAGTGATGACACCATAGGCCTTGTTGATCTCTGCACCAGACAGGATGCTCTTGCCAGCATATTTCGGGTCCAACATGTACGCTTCGGCATGTATGGGCTTCAGGCAGAAGTCTTCACGTGTTTTGATGTATTTCAGAACTGCAGTTTCCTCTGCTTGGAGCAACAGTGAAGTGGGCAGGGCAGTACGGATTTCTTTTCTTACATCTGCAAGCAGAGTCTGAACATCAGACAGGATGGCATTGTCTCCCTCAATCTGTGCAATGGCAACTACTATAGGTTTCAGGAGTTTCAGGCTGCTTTCCACTCTCTCCCAAAATACATCATCCAGGAGGATCCTCTTAATGGGGCTGTCCATATTGGCAGACTGTGATATAGCCATTTCTTTGAGAGACTCCTTCCCCTCCAGGAGACTGTAAAACATGATGACAACACCACCCCACCAGGTGTTGCTGGGCAGCTTCAATGAGGTGTTCTTATTATTCTCACTTTGCTTGGTGAGGTAGATTGCTGCTATAACTTGATGACCCTTCACATACCAAACCATTTCCTTGGCTCTCTTGTTGAGTGTATCCATTGTTTTCAGTGCCATGATGTCCTTGAGGAGCAGATTCAATGCATGAGCAGCACAGCCAATGGGTGTGATGTGAGGGTAGGACTCCTCCACTTTAGACCAAGCAGCCTTCATGTTCGCAGCATTGTCTGTCACCAGTGCAAATACCTTCTGTGGTCCAAGGTCATTGATGAATGCCTTCAGCTCATCTGCAATGTAGAGACCAGTGTGTCTGTTGTCCCTTGTGTGTGTGCTCTTGTGGAATACTGATTGAGGGGTGGAAATTATGTAGTTAATTATTACTTGCACACGAACATTTGACCACCCATCAGAGATGATTGCAATACAGTCTGCTTTCTCTATAATTTGCTTGACCTTCACTTGAACTCTGTTGTACTCTTCATCCAGCAAATGAGTAGATAAAGCATGTCTGGTTGGAGGGGTGTATGCTGGGCAAAGAACATTCAGAAATCTCTTCCAATACACATTGCCTGTGAGCATCAGAGGTGAACCAGTTGCATACACAGCTCGAGCAAGACATTCATCAGCATTTCTCTGACTACGTTTCTCCATTGAGTCAAAAAACCTTCTGATTACAGGAGGACCATGAGCTGTTGCTATCGATAAGGTGTCTGATTCATCATTTTCACTTCAAATAGAAGTAGAGGGACTTTTGTCAGAGGTTGCTTGTTGTGAGCGCTGAGGGAAATTTATGCATTTGGCCAGATGATTCTGCATCTTTGTTTTTTTCTTCACATATGATTTGGCACAGTATTTGCAAATGTACTCAGCTTTTCCTTCTACATTGGCTGCAGTGAAATGTCTCCACACATCAGATAGTGCCCGTGGCATTTCCTGTAAAGATTAGAAGAAAAAAATGTTTAAAAACCCAAATACAATTCCATGTACAGTTAAATAGTTAAGCAGTTAGATTAAACAACTCCTTTGTAAGATACATGTTTTAAAATGAAACATGTATTGAAACAGGTGAATTAACATTCCTCAGTTAGCAGTCTCAAGCAAACTTAAACCCACATAGTAGCAAAAACTAAATAGCAGAAATTGTTCACAAGTTAGAAATGATTTAAACACACTTTGCTGTAGGCTACTATTTACTAGTTAACAAAAAATCATGTATGTTATATCAAATATATTCACCCAACCCAGTATTGTAATCAAAACTTACCAGAAAGCATGTAGTCCTTGGCTCAGACAGTGTAGTAGTGTGGGCTCAATAGCATCTCATTCTGTGTGCAAGATATTGAGAATCTGCTGTACATGTGATGGAAGAGTGCACTGCACATGTGATGGAAGAATGTACTGTGCATGCAGAGGGTTGCAATTCCATTGAATTGGGGATAGTTTAACCAAAATATGCCACAAGACCTAGAATTGTCTTATATCCCACAAAAAAGGTTCACTGTTATAAGCTAAATTTTTTGATGAATTTAAGCTATATTCCTAAAATTCCAGGGCTTAACTTCCCAAGATAATTTCTGGAAATTTCCCGGAAAGTTTCCAACCATATGCAACCCTGAACAGAGGCCCCTTTCACAACACCACAACCAAGTATTAGAGATAAACCCCAAAAAATAGTGTTAAAGGGACAATCTGCAGTAGCTGCAAATATTTTTAGACATATAAATTAATTATATGTACCCATTGATTCTTGAAGAATATAACTTATAAATGCCTCATGATCAAAGTTCAACTGTTGTACCCCATCAGAACTCAAAATATAAGCATGTTTTACTCCCAATGTTTGCAAACAAAGTAAATGTAAAAAAAAAAAACTATATAGCCTCAAAACATGGTTAAAACTATCATTTTGATATCATGGATGGTCAATCCTTGCATCCATAGGTCTGTCTATGAATTTGAAAGGGGTTACATTCTTCCAGCCCCGTCCTTCAGCTTTTTACTGAAACAGAGGCGGGGAGGGTACTTTGTTATTGTTTCAACTTATGTTTGCAGCTTTAAAGGAAAAAAGACCCCCGCGGACACGTGTACAGTACCAAACACAATGCTCATCAAAAGCTGAAACGACATGAAACGTAGTATACATCTCACTACCACATAAAAAGTAAGTACGTCTTGCACTAGCCTTGGCTTGTGCAAGCTTTAACGGCTCATTGGAGCAAGAGCCTATCTCCTGTTTCTGTAGTGTGAGGTATCCACAAGTACACCCCCTGGAGAGAACGCTAGTCTATTGCAGGGCCTTACCTCCAATCTATCATCTCAAGCAGAGACAAATCGGGTCCCATTTTTACTAGGGTATGACTCGGCTGGGAATCAAACTCCCAACTTTCCAATCTCAGGGTGTACACTCTACCTACGAAGCCACTGAGTGTGGCATTACCACGTACTATTTATTTGTGGGGTATAAGTACAGTAACAGAGGCCCCTTTTACGACATCAGAACATAGTATTTCTCAAATCGATAACATCTGGTAAATGAGAAGTAATGAAATTATCCATCTTTCTCAAATTCACGTGACACTGGTTAACATGAGGCATAGCGAAGAATAGCAATAAGGTGCTTTCACTGGTCTGAAACTGGTCTGTCAGCATGTTGGGTTCAGATCTCAGGGAAGGTGATGTCACCAATGTACTCCAGCCAATAAACTGAGGGCGAGTTTCACATCTAATATACAGTTGAAGTGGGAAGTTTACATACACCTTAGCCAATTACATTTAAACTCAGTTTTTCACAATTCCTGACATTTAATTCTAGTAAAAATTCCCTGTCTTAGGTCAGTTAGGATCACCACTTTATTTTAAGAATGTGAAATGTCCGAATAATTTTAGAGAGAACGATTTATTTCCGGTTTTATTTCTTTCATCACATTCCCAGGGGGTCAGAAGTTTACATACACTCAATTAGTATTTGGTAGCATTGCCTTTAAATTGTTTAACTTGGGTCAAACATTTTGGATAGCCTTCCACAAGCTTCCTAGAATAAGTTGGGTGAATTTTGGCCCATTCCTCCTGACAGAGCTGGTGTAACTAAGTCAGGTTTGTAGGCCTCCTTGCTCGCACATGCTTTTTCAGTTCTGCCCACAAATTTTCCATAGGATTGAGGTCAGGGCTTTGTGATGTCTACTCCAATACCTTGACTTTGTTGTCCTTAAGCCATTTTGCCACAACTTTGGAAGTATGCTTGGGGTCATTGTCCATTTGCGACCAAGCTTTAACTTCCTGACTGATGTCTTGAGATGTTGCTTCAATATAACCACACAATTTTCCGACCTCATGATGCCATCTATTTTGTGACGTGCACCAGTCCCTCCTGCAGCAAAGCACCCCCACAACATGATGCTGCCACCCCCATGCTTCACGGTTGGAATGGTGTTCTTTGGCTTGCAAGCCTCCCCCTTTTTCCTCCAAACATAACAATGGTCATTATGGCCAAACAGTTCTATTTTTGTTTCATCAGACCAGAGGACATTTCTCAAAAAAGTACGATCTTTGTCCCCATGTGCAGTTGCAAACCGTAGTCTGACTTTTTTATGGTGGTTTTGGAGCAGTGGCTTCTTCCTTGCTGAGCGACCTTTCCAGTTATGTCGATATAGGACTCGTTTTTACTGTGGAAATAGATACTTTTGTACCTGTTTCCTCCAGCATCTTCACAAGGTCCTTTGATGTTGTTCTGGGATTGATTTGCACTTTTCTCTAGGAGACAGAACGCGTCTCCTTCCTGAGCGGTATGACAGCTGCATAGTCCCATGGTGTTTATACTTGTGTACTATTGTTTGTACAGATGAACGTGGTACCTTCAGGCGTTTGGAAATTGTTCCCAAGGATGAACCAGACTTGTGGAGGTCTACAATCTTTTTTCTGATGTCTTGGCTGATTTATTTTTTTCCCCATGATGTTAAGCAAAGAGGCACTGAATTTGAAGGTAGGCCTTTAAATACATCCACAGGTACACCTCCAATTGACTCAAATGATGTCAATTAGCCTATCAGAAGCTTCTAAAGCCATGACATCATTTTCTGGAATTTTCCAAGCTGTTTAAAGGCACAGTCAACTTAGTGTATGTGAAGTTCTGACCCACTCAAATTGTGATACAGGGAATTATATGTGAAATAATCTGTATACAATTGTTGGAAAAATGACTTGTGTCATGCACAAAGTAGATGCCCAAACTATAGTTTGTTGACAAGAAATTTGTGGAGTGGTTGAAAAACTAGTTTAATGACTCCAACCTAAGTGTATGTAAACTTCCGACTTCAACTCTATATGCAAAATAGCATTCTAAAACTTGCGTTAGGCATTCGTTTCAGCTCATGGTTTCTTACAACAATGTACAGTACACAAGCATTACATTCATAAAACATTTCACATACACAACATGACCAAAAATATGTGGACACCTGCTCGTCAATCATCTCATTCCAAAACCATGGAAATTAATATCGAGTTGGTCCCCTTTTTGCTGCTATAACAGCCTCTGCTCTTCTGGGAAGGCTTTCCACTAGATGTTGGAACATTGCTGCTGGGACATGCTTCCATTCAGCTACAAGAGAATTAATGAGGTCGGGCACTGATGTTGGGCGATAAGGCCTGGCTCACAGTCGGCATTCCACGGGGGTATTGTCATGCTAAAACAAGACCAGGCCTTCCCCAAACTGGTGCCACAAAGTTGGAATGTCGTTGTATGCTGTAGCATAAAGATTTCCCTTCACTGGAACTAAGAGGACACAACAATGAAAAACAGCCACAGACCATTATTCCTCCTCCATCAAACATTACAGTTGACACTATGCATTTAGGGAAGGTAGCGTTCTCCTGGCATCCGCCAAACCCAGATTCATCCATCGTACTGCCAGAGAGTGAAGCTTGATTCATGTCCAGAGAACGCGTTTCCACTGCTGCAGAGTTCAATGGCGGCGAACTTTACACCACTCTTAGGCTTATGTGCAGCTGCTCGGCCATGGAAACCCATTTCATGCAGCTCTCGACGAACAGTTATTGTGCTTAAGTTGCTTCCAGAGGCAGTTTGGAACTCAGTAGTGAGTATTGAAACCGAGGGCAGATGATTTTTACGAGCTTCAGCACTCGGCAATCCCGTGCTGTGAGCGTGTGAGGCTTACCACTTCATAGCTGAGCTGTTGTTGCTCCTAGACGTTTCCACTTCACAATAACAGCACTTACAGTTGACCGGGGCAGCTCTAACAGGGCAGAAATTTGACGAACTGACTTGTTGGAAAGGTGGCATCCTATGACTGTGCCACGTCGAAAGTCACTGAGCTCTTCAGTAAGGCCATTCTACTGCCAATGTTTGTCTATGGAGATTGCATGGCTGTGTGCGCGATTTTATACACCTGTTAGTAATGGATAAGGCTGAAATAGCTGAATCCAGTAATGTGAAGATGTGTCCACATACTTTGTATATATCATGTAGGTTGTTCATAGAATGTGAAGAAAAAAACAATAGCAGACTAACCAACCAGGCTATTATTCTGGATTTAAAGTCAATTGTCCTGGCTTGAATGCCAAACATATCCAGGGTTTTCAGAAAATGTTATTGCATTATTGCAACGCTTCTGTGTTTTTAATAATGCTCAACAGTTTCTCGTGTGTATCAAGAATGGTCCACCACCCAAGGAGATCCAGCCAACTTGACACAAATGTGGTAAGCATTGCAGTCAATATGGGCCAGCATCCCTGTGGAAATGTTTCCACACCTTGTAGAGTCCATGCCTCAACACATTGAGGGGGGATGTAACCCAAAAGTAGGAAGGTGTTCCTAAAAAGGAGACAAGTCATACATACACTCTGCCCTCTCTCAACTTCTCTTTGACTACATGATAGGCACTCAAGTGTATAGCAGGGAAATTTCATCACTTGACTGCCAACGAGTGCAGTGCTGAAAGAAACCACCATGTATCCAGTCAATTTAGCCTGAGCGTCTTGTAGGGGGCGCCAAATGAATTTCCCTCTGCATTGACCTCTACACTCAAATGTTTCATGCTAATATTCATTTCATGTAACCCCCTGCAATTCTTGACCAAACCTATTGAACAAACTCCACTTGTCTGCTTGACCCATTGTCACGTCCTGACCATAGTAAGATGTTATTTTCTATAGTAGAGTAGGTCAGGGCGTGACAGGGGGTGTTTTGTGTTTTTCTATGTTTTCTATATCTATGTTTAGTTCTAGTTTTCTATTTCTATGTTTTTTTGGGGGGGATGATCTCCAATTAGAGGTAGCTTGTCCTCGTTGTCTCTAATTGGAGATCATACTTAAGTAGGTTTTTTTCCACCTGTGTTTGTGGGTAGTTATTTTCTGTTTAGTTATCTGTTACCTGACAGAACTGCTGGCTGGCTGGCTGGCTGGCTGGCTGGCTGGCTGGCTGGCTGGCTGGCTGGCTGGCTGTTTGTTTGTTTTGTCTTTAGTATTCTGAGTTGAAATAAATATTCACTATGAGCACTCAACACGTTGTGCCTTGGTCCCATCTACGACAGCCGTTACACCCATAATATAATTGGATGGATAATATACTTTTTCTAGCAAAGTTTCCTTTGTCACAACAACAGAGCCAATAATATTCCAGCACAGATTTTTAAGTAAGGATTCAACCCATATTAGATTGCAAAAGAGCCAGTTGGAGACCTGAGTTGGACATTAGAGTAGCTATAGCTTATTTCCTCGAGGTGTGGAATGCCTGTCGCTTGCTGTTATTTCCCTCCTTTTTTATGTGTATTACAGGGTCTTATCACTCCCTACATAACAAGGCCTATATGTTCTGTCTTTTTTTTAAATTTCAAGCTTATTAACAGGGGATGAAACTAACGCGGGGGGGGTATTAATGTGTAGAATTAACATTTGTAGACATGATCCTCTATGAAATTTCAGTCGAGCGGGAGCCCCAACTGCTTCCAACTCTCCCTCGCTCTCTGTCCCTCTCTTGCATGCAAATATATAGATTGGTTTACTTGTTGGCTGCTGTCAAGGGATCAACTTGCAAGTGAACTTGTAGATCTGCTACAATAATCTCAGACCAAATCATAGGAAAACCATATTCCTCTGGAAATGTTTGTGTACTGTCAGGTTGTTTACTTATAAGGTTTATGCACTTTCACAGCTACCCCGTGGACGCCTTTCCACTCTGAGTTTTTTCAGTGGAATTGAGAGGATTTGAAGTGCCGCCAGTTTACATGCAAACACATTGAGAGCTGCCTTTGTAGGAGTGAAGGACAAATCAACCATCTATTCAGGCTCGTTGATGACGCATCAGGGACAATTCAGCAAACAGCTTGATTTCCTGATTGCAGCCTTTGATTCGTCTGCCGAAGGTATTTTACCCAATTGTTTTGTTCCCTTTGGACTTGGCTGGATCGAGTGTTCTTGGTTCCCTGATCGAAGTACCCCATATAGCCCCACGGCAAATTTATGATTTGATTAAAAGCTGCTGCCTTTTACGGAGGAAAATTGTTAGAAAACTGTTCAAGGAACCAAAAATGGCATACTTGTATAAATGGTAGGAAGCAAAACAGTACAATAGATTACATCAAGGAGACATGGAAATTTCGGCAAAATATAAATAAAATAATCCATTCTAATGCCCACAATGGTTATTCACAAAAGAGTGAATCCTCACCAATCGAGGACAAAAAAATACCATGATTTTCACAAGATTTAATCCATAGAATGGTTTTTTGGAGAAAGGTTTGTTGACATATATTTGACATTTGTAATTAAAGCATAATTGAGAACATTTACATTTTAGTCATTTAGCAGATGCTCTTATCCAGAGCGACTTACAGTAGTGAATGCATACATTTCACAAGTTGTTTTTTTTGTACTGGCCCCCCGTGGGAATCAAACCCACAACCCTGGCGTTGCACACACCATGCTCTACCAACTGAGCCACAGGGAGACCGAGAAAGCATAATTGAGAAATAATTTATCAAAGTTGGTATATTTATGACATTGTGGCCTTACCCAGGCCTCCTTTAAGACTACATAATGTTTAATCTGTAGGTGCTATAGATTTGTAATATGAGTAGTATTTTAATTTCAATAACAATTTAAAAAATATATATTATGAATAAATAAAACAAAAAATACCAATCACAGCCCTGCTTTTATTGTATCATTGCACATCCTGCAAATTACCAGCAAAGGGGACATTTGCTATCAATTTTCACATTCACTATGTTGGCTTACAAATTGGACTAAAAGTAGCACTCTGGAACTTTGATATGCATATAGAGTATTATGTTCAACAATATATTGACACATTTGCTGACCCAACATTTTTATGTTTTTATGTTCATGTTGATATTTTTCCATTTTCATAGAAAATTGTGATTGATATCAAAATACTACTCATATTACAAAGAAAGAGGTAATGTTTTATATGACACTAAGTTTACATTCTCACACCTTTATTAGGAGAGGAAGTACAAAATGAACAGTGGTGGAAAAAGTACCCAATTGTCATACTTGAGTAAAAGTAAAGATACCTTAAAACCTGTTAGGGCTAGGGGGCAGTATTGACACGGCCGGATAAAAAAACGTACCCAATTTAATCTGGTTACTACTCCTGCCCAGTAACTAGAATATGCATATAATTATTGGCTTTGGATAGAAAACACCCCAAAGTTTCTAAAACTGTTTGAATGGTGTCTGTGAGTATAACAGAACTCATATGGCAGGCAAAACCCTGAGACAAATCCTGACAGGAAACTGAAATCTGATTTGTGGATATCACTTCAAACATTTGCCATTGAAACACACAGGGGCTTGTGGATCATTTAGCACTTCCTATGGCTTCCACTAGATGTCCCCAGTCTTCACAAAGTGGTTTGAGTCTCCTACTATCAAAATTGACTGAAAGAGAGCCTGTTTATCTTGGTCACAGGGGATGGGCCATTACCATTGTGACGTCGGCGCCCATGGGTACTCTCCCTTTTCGAAACGTTTTGAAAGACAATGCAACCGTCCCAATGGAATATTATTGAAGCCCTGGTTGAAAAAGCCCCTAAAGATTTATGTTATACAACGTTTGACATGTTTGAACGAACTTAAATATATATTTTTTGCTCATTCCTGACGACAAGTCAGACGCACACGGTACATTTTCACTAGCCTTCGGGGCGCGCTAACACTATTGGGACATAAATTATTAACTTTTTTGAACAAAACTACATTTGTTATGGACCTGGGATACCTAGAAGTGCCTTCTGATAAAGATAATCAAAGGTAAGGGATTATTTACAATAGTATTTTTGATGGTTGATCGTTCCAAGATGGCTCCAACATTTATAGCCTAGACTTTTTTTCTGGGCATACCACGTCGTTTATTGCAAAATGTGATTTCCCAGTAAAGTTATTTTTAAATCTGGCAAAGAGATGGCATTCAAGACATGTTAATCTATAAGTCTTTGAATGACAATATTACATTTTAACAATGTTTTCGAATAGTAATTTTGTAAATTGTAGCGCTGATCCATCGGAAGCATTTGAGGGAAAAGATTTTCTGAACGTCATGCGCCGATGTAAAATGCTGTTTTTATTTATAAATATGAACTTTATCGAACAAAAAATGCATGTGTTGTGTAACATGATGTCCTAGGAGTGTCATCTGATGAAGGTTGTCAAAGGTTAGTGCTGCATTTAGCTGTGTTTTGGGTATTTGTGATGCATGCTAGTTGCTTTGAAAATGGCTGTGTGATTATTTCTGTCTGGGTACTCTGCTGACATAATCTAACGTTTTGCTTTTGCTGTAAAGCCTTTTTGAAATCGGACAACGTGGTTCGATTCAGGAGAGGTGTATCTATAAAACGGTGTAAAATAGTCATATGTTTGAGAAATTGAAGTTATAGCATTTATGAGGTTTTGCATTTAGCGCGACGCGATTCCACTGGCTGTTGATTAGGGTGGGACGCAAGCGTCCCACTGGCCCAGAGAGGCTAACAGAAAATTACTGAAGTAAAAGTGAGTCACCCACTAAAATACTCCTTGAGTAAAAGTCTAAAAGTATTTGATTTTAAATATACTTAAGTATCAAAAGTAAAAGTATAAATCATTTAAAATGTATTATATATGACAAACCAGACGGCACAATTTTCTTGTTTTTTTAATTTACGGATAGTCAGGGGCACACTCCAACACTCAGACATAATTTACAAATAAAGCATTTGTGTTTAGTGAGCCTGCCAAATCAGAGGCAGTAGGGATGAGCAGGGATGTTCTCTTGATAAGTGCATGAATTGGACCATTTTCCTGCCATGTTAAGCATTGAAATTGTAACGAGTACTTTTGGTTGTCAGGGAAAATGTACGGAGTAAAAAGTACATTATTTTCTTTAGGAATGTATGTGTGTAAATGTGAAAGTGGTCAAAAATATGAATAGTTAAGTAAAATACTGATACTCCCAAAACGAGTTATGTAGTACTTTAAAGTTATTTGATTAACCTGTTGGGGATAGGGGGCAGTATTTGCACGGCCGGATAAAAAACGTACCCGATCTGGTTACTACTCCTGCCCAGTAACTAGAATATGCATATAACACCAAAGCCAATTATATGCATATTCTAGTTACTGGGCAAGAGTAGTAACCAGATTAAATCGGGTACGTTTTTTATCCGGCCGTGTAAATACTGCCCCCTACCCCCAACAGGTTAACGAGAGTCTTGTATTTAAAATGGTGTAAAATAGTCATATGTTTGAGAAATTGAAGTAATAGCATTTCTAAGGTATTTGAATATCGCGCCATGGGATTACACTGGCTGTTGAGTAGGTGGGACGCAAGCGTCCCACTGGCCCAGAGGATAAAGTAATTTACACCACTTGAAAAGGAAGGATAAAGGCTTAGAGACTGTGAACTTAGTTTGTTTCAAGGACCTGACATTTGAAGTGTTTTGTATTATTAAAGTAATTTCTGCACTACTGGTTCCCTGAATGGCTTTGGTTGATTTGATCGGTGTTTTCCCCGAGGAACTCTACAGGTATTTGAATAGAAGAATGATCATGTTCACCATGGTAATAATCATACCTAAAGATTCTCCCTGATGTGGAATGAATGCTAAACATTTTTAGTCCTTCTGTAATAGGCTTTCATTGATGGGAACATTTCAAAGCCAAATGAATGGACAATCAGGAGGTCCAAGTTGAAACATGTCCTACTGTGCCCGTGTAACCGATGTGAAATGGCTAGTTAGTTAGCGGTGGTGCGCGCTAATAGCATTTCAATCAGTGACGTCACTCGCTCTGAGACTTGAAGTAGGGTTTCCCCTTGCGTGGCAAGGGCCGCAGCTTTTGTGACGCGATGGGTAACGATTCTTCGTGGGTGTCAGTTGTTGATGTGTGCAAGGGTCCCTGGTTCGAGCCCAGGTTGGGGCGAAGAGAGGGACGGAACCTACACTGTTACACCCGATAACAATAAATATGATTTCACAGAAATAAATTATATTGCAACTAATGAACACAAATCAAAGGTAATGCAAGTTTATGACCCTGATTAGGCCAAGGTATGAGGCACATTTCAATGATATATACAGTACCAGTCAAAAGTTTGGACACACCTACTCATTCAAGGGTTTTTCTTTATTTTTACTATTTTCTACATTGTAGAATAATAGTGAATACATCAACACTATGAAATAACACATATGGAATCATGTTGTAACAAAAAAGTGTTAAACCAACACTTTTTTGGTTACTATATGATTCCATATTTGACTGACTGCCTTGATTTCAGTCTTATGTAGCAACATTTGAAATTGTGTTTTTTTAATGTTGGATAAAAGCAGAGACACAGAACTACAAAATGGTACATCATACACTGCATTTGAGGAACAATGGGAAAGTAATTCTGCTTTGAACGTTTAAATGTCCTTTGAATGTTTTGGTACTAACTGGAGAGCTCTTCTTTGTCTACACCCATTCAGCATCATTCACACCCTCTTAAGCATTAGCCTGGCCCCGTCTCTTTAAGGGTTGATCTGAGCGTTCTGTACTAACAACAGCAGCCAAGCACCCAAGCTAACTGGCTAACTTGCTAGCTACTTCCAGACACAAATGAGAGAACAGCTCACTGAACATTACTCGCCCTAGCACAGCTGGTTAGGCTGTTTTAATGTTTTCGAGAGCATTTGTGACTTTAACTGTGCTGCTGGCAACATTTTAATAACACTTTTTTTGCCAACGTTTACTTACACCGGCCATATTCAATGGGTGTTGAGCGTTCGTAAATTCATAATTTACTCTGCGCATCAGGCACACAGTCGAGAGTGCTCTGAAATCGGAGTAGATGGTCAGGCTTAATTTATGATCACACCCAAAATGGTTACTTGCATAGTGGAGTCTTTTGTTGCAGATAGATAGCTAGGTAAACAATGAACCATAATCCCAACTCATGTCGTTACTTCCCTGCATGAGCTATCTAACATTAGGCAAAACTAGCCAAGCAAATGGATCTGACATACGAATAAGATCATACACATAATGTTAGCTAGCGAGGCAGCCAGCTAATGTTAGCTAGCTAGCTAACAGTAGACTTTGACTTGAAATGAAAACAACATTAGAAATGCGTAATATTTGAAAATGTAGCTAGATTATTTTACCCGTACTTATCATGGTTGGACGCATCTCCCTGTCACGGATGCCATGGTTGCCCTTAATCCAGAGACAGGTGTTTTCTACATCTCCTTAGCTATCATACTCTAATTCCACTGATTTCAAAACTTGGTCCTCGAGGAAGTGGAGAGAAACACTTATGAAGTTCTACTAAGCAATATACAGTTGAAGTTGGAAGTTTACTTACACCTAAGCCAAATACATCTAAACGCAGTTTTTCACAATTCCTGACATTTAATCCTAGTAAAAATTCCCTGTTTTAGGTCAGTTAGGATCACCACTTTATTTTAAGAATGTGAAATGTCAGAATAATAGTAGAGATAATGATTTATTTCAGATTTTATTTCTTTCATCACATTCCCAGTGGGTCAGAAGTTTACATACACTCAATTAGTATTTGGTAGCATTGCCTTTAAATTGCTTAACTTGGATCAAACGTTTCGGGTAGCCTTCCACAAGCTTCCCACAATAAGATGAGCGAATTCTGGCCCATTCCTCCTGACAGAGCTGGTGTAACTGAGTCAGGTTTGTAGACTACGCACACGCTTTTTCAGTTCTGCCCATACATTTTCTATAGGATTGAGGTCAGGGCTTTGTGATGGCCACTCCAATACCTTGACTTTGTTGTCCTTAAGCCATTTTGCCACAACTTTGGAAGTATGCTTGGGGTCATTGTCCATTTGGAAGACGCATTTGCGATCAATCTTTAACTTCCTGACTGATGTCTTGAGATGTTGCTTCAATATATCCACATAATTTTCCTTCCTTGTGATGCCATCTATTTTGTGACGTGCACCAGTCCCTCCTGCAGCAAAGCACCCTCACAACATGATGCTGCCACCCCCGTGCTTCACGGCTGGGATGGTGTTCTTCGGCTTGCAAGCCTCCCCCTTTTTCCTCCAAACATAACGAAGATCGTTATGGCCAAACAGTTCTATTTATGTTTCATCAGAGCAGAGGACATTTCTCAAAAAAGTACAATCTTTGTCCCCATGTGCAGTTGCAAACCGTAGTATGACTTTTTTATGGTGGTTTTGGAGCAGTGGCTTCTTCCTTGCTGAGCGGCCTTTCAGGTTATGTCGATATAGGACTCGTTTTACTGTGAATATAGGTACTTTTGTACCTGTTTCCTCCAGCATCTTCACAAGGTCCTTTGCTGTTGTTCTGGGATTGATTTGCACTTTTCGCACCAAAGTACGTTCATCTTGTCACAGTCTTTGTCGCCTGACGAGGAATCATCGGACCAAAACGCAGCGTGGTAAGTGTTCATGTTTATTAAAATGACTGAACACTAAAACAAAAATAACGAAGAGAATACTGACAACAGTTCCGTCAGGTGCAAAACACTACACAGAAATAAACTACCCACAAAAACCTTGTGGGAAAAGGCTACCTAAGTTTGACTCTGGCAGCTCCGGACTGGAGGGCGACTCTGGCAGCTCTGGACTGGAGGGCGACTCTGGCAGTTCCGGACAGGCGGGCGACTCTGGCAGCTCCGGACAGGCGGGCGACTCTGGCAGCTCCGGACAGGCGGGCGACTCTGGCAGCTCCGGACAGGCGGGCGACTCTGGCAGCTCCGGACAGGCGGGCGACTCTGCCAGCTCCGGACAGGCGGGCGACTCTGGCAGCTCCGGACAGGCGGGCGACTCTGGCAGCTCCGGACAGGCGGGCGACTCTGGCAGCTCCGGACTGGCGGGCGACTCTGGCAGCTCCGGACTGGCGGGCGACTCTTGCAGCTCCGGACTGGCGGGCGACTCTGGCAGCTCCGGACTGGCGGGCGACTCTGGCAGCTCCGGACTGGCGGGCGACTCTGGCAGCTCCGGACAGGCGGGCGACTCTGGCAGCTCCGGACTGGCGGGCGGCTCTGGCAGCTCCGGACGGGCGGGCGGCTCTGGCAGCTCCGGACTGGCGGGCGGCTCTGGCAGCTCCGGACTGGCGGGCGACTCTGGCAGCTCCGGACTGGCGGGCGACTCTGGCAGCTCCGGACTGGCGGGCGACTCTGGCAGCTCCGGACTGGCGGGCGACTCTTGCAGCTCCGGACAGGCGGGCGACTCTTGCAGCTCCGGACAGGCGGGTGACTCAGGCACAGGACTCACCAGGCTGGGGAGACATGCAGGTGGCCTGGCTCTGGGAGTAGGCACAGGATTCACCAAGCTGGAGAGACATGCAGGAGGCCTGGCTCTGGGAGCAGGCACAGGATTCACCAGGCTGAGGAGACGCACTGGAGGTCTGGAGCACACGGCCTGCACAACCTGTCCTGGCTGAATTGTCACTGTAGCCCGGCACGGGCAGAGCGCAGGCACAGGACAAACTGAGCAGTGCTGGAGATTGAGGGCTGCCGTGCGTAGAGCAGGTGCAGGGTAGGCTGGACCTAGGAGATGCACTGGTGGCCAGATGTGCTGCGCTGGCGCACTTCTACCTGGCTGGATGCCCACTCTAGCACGGCACTTGCGGGGGGCTGGTATCGACCGCACCGGACTGTGCGTGCAGATGGGCGAGACCGTGCGCACTTCCGCATAGCACGGTGCTCTCCATGTCAACCGCTCCCCACGGTAAAACATATTTTGGGGCTGCCTCTGGTGCCTGCTGCGCTGCCTTGCCTTATTTCGCCGCCTCTCCGCTTTCGCTGTCTCTAGTTCCTCCCTCGGGCGGCGATATTCCCCAGCCTGTCACAGGGTCCCTTTCCATCCAGTATCTCTTCCCAAGTCCAGGAGTCCTGAACCCTCTGCTCCTCCATACCACGCTGCTTGGTCCGTTGGTGGTGGGTAGTTCTGTCACAGTCTTCGTCGTCTGACGAGGAGGAATTATCGGACAAAAACGTAGCGTGGTAAGTGTTCATGTTTATTGAAATGACTGAACACTAAAACAAAATAACGAAGAGAATACTGACAACAGTTCCGTCAGGTGCAAAACACTAAACAGAAATAAACTACCCACAAAACACTGTGGGAAAAGGCTACCTAAGTATGGCTCCCAATCAGAGACAACGATAGACAGCTGTCCCTGATTTGAGATCCATACCCAGCCAAAACAAAGAAATACACAAAACAAAGAAAACGGAACATAGAATGCCCACCCTAGTCACACCCTGGCCTAACCAAAATAGAGAACAAAAACCTCTCTATGGCCAGGGCGATGACACATCTCTAGGAGACAGAACACGTCTCCTTCCTGATCGGTTTGAAGGCTGCGTTGTCCCATGGTGTTTATACTTGCGTACTATTGTTTGTACAGATGAACGTGGAACCTTCAAGCATTTGTAAATTGCTCCCAAGGATGAACCAGACTTGTGGAGGTCTACAATATTTGTTCTGAGGTCTTGACTGATTTCTTTTGATTTTCCCATGATGTCAAGCGAAGAGGCACTGCGCTTGAAGGTAGGCCTTGCAATACATCCACAGGTAGACCCCTCCAATTGACTCAAATTATTTCAATTAGCCTCTCCGAAGCTTCTAAAGCCATGACATCATTTTCTGTAATTTTCCAAGCTGTTTAAAGGCATAGTCAACTTAGTGTGTGTAAACTTCTGACCCAGTGGAATTGTGATACAGTGAATTATAAGTGAAAGAATCTGTCTGTAAACAATTGTGGGAAAAATTACTTGTGTCATGCACAAAGTTTGTTAACAAGAAATTGGTGGAGTGGTTGAATAACGGGTTTTAATGACTCCAACCTAAGTGTATGTAAACTTCCGACTTCTACGGTATATATATATATATATATATACAAAACATTTTTACAAATGCCATATATCTCAAAGGTCTTTCACTAGCAAAAAATTCCCTCAGGGAGGGTAACAGAGACACATAGGACGTTTTTAAATGGAGGCTATTTGTTTTAAAGGGTTCCAAGTCCTCAAATGGGTGCAAGTTATTAAGAACTTGTTAGCAGTAAATATTCAATTGCTTTGTTTTCATCACTCTGTCATTATTGTAGCGCAGAGAAATGCCACGCTACTCACCATTGTTTTCAACCTACAGCTACAATAGACTAGCCTTGTGATTACCAAACTGATTACAGCAGCGCTATCATTCGGTGGTAGCGAACATTCATGTCATCTCGCAAGATCAGGTGGCTTGCGAGGCTAACAATAGACATGCTGAAGTCAGTTTGTGTTGCATGTTGAATGAGCACAGCATCTCCTCCATATGGCTAATTGAAAACATGTAACAGAAGCCATTATTTGAAATTGTGCGATACCTGGAAACAATGTCTCAATTGCAGAAAAGTGAATCCACTCAAGAGCTTCACTTGCAAATGTGTTTGTTTCATGGCAAGTGACTTGAGCACAGCAATCACAACACCATTGTGTCTTAATTAAGTTTTCATAAACATGGGAAAGGCAAGTGGGGGGTGATGAAAAAATACAAACCAGCTCTCTCTGTGAAAGGTAGATGGGATCCAAAAGAAACAAAACCCACGTAACAACAATGTTAGAAATCCCAATTTACTGTACATAAGGTCCTATTTTAAAATATAAGATGGCGTTCTGTCAGTGCCTCTGACAAAGCCCACCAACAGAGGGCGACACCAACACTACATAGAACAAAGGGCAATTCAGCTTTCTGTGTTGATGTATCTCACAACCATGACCCTTTTGACTGCAATTATTTTAGGGAATTGGCTGCAGTGGTGTCTTAGTTTTGATCCTCTACACATTTGTGAAATAGTTAGAAAGGACTGGGTGAAAGTGACCTGGCTGTATAGATATGACCATTACCTCAGAGATGTACTGTAGGTCTAGTAGAACTAGCACCAGGAACCAGGAAACAAACACTGTGTCACTTGATATAGGACTGTAAAAGTTATTGCATGTCAATAAGTGCATCTGTAATGCTATCTATAAAATGCAGACTGTGAATAAATCTCTCGCTCTCTATCCCCCTCCTCATTTTCTGTATCTGTCTCTCTATCCCCCTCTCTCTTCTTCCCTTACTTCCTCCTTTCTTCTCTCCCTCCTTTACTGTCTTCTCTCTCTTTCTCTCATCTCTCGATCTCTCTCTCAGATGCTTAAAACACTTGTCATGTGTAGTGAATAATGCATGCTAGCATGCGCCTGCAAACACACATATCCTGTAGTGAGACCACAGCAGTTGCGCCAAACAGGCTACCCCTCAGTCATCTTTTATCAAGTGAGTATTGTAATCATCACATATATTCCACTCAAGAATACACATTGAACTGATAAACACAGGGCTCCATTCACCCGAGTTCTAGAATGTGCGCTGTAGTCCTACTATTATCTTTGGGGTTCTTGTGAAAAAAGCAACAATGTGCAGTTGGAGAAAGTCACATTACGGTGATGACTGTTATTCAACGTTGAAAATCCACCCCTAGCATTTGAGGAGCAGATTGTTGTCAGCGGGACTGGCTGGTGGAGCATGTGTATGTGAGATAACCTGGATGTTGCTGTGGCAGATTGGAGCGTTAGGGGACCTTAGACTATCTTGCGAGGACATTGACTCTGTTGCCACTTGGGGCGCAGAGCTTGATCCGTGATGAGTATGATGGCAGACACATAGTTATAGCCTAAGATCAGACGATGCTGTTTGATCCTCAAGGGGGAGACATGGGCCCCCACCCCCCAAAAACCCTAGCCCCTATATCCCCTAGGCACGTCATAGCTAGATCCAAAATAATTGGATATGTATAAGCAATATAGTAGCGGGTCCGCCTTACCCTCTGATAGGCTTGTTGGAATTTTTGCCATATTGCTTAAACCAATTCAATCTTTTCAGATTTACAAGTGTATACAGGTTTTTGGAGCTAAAGTGTTGTCAGAAAGTATTCACACACTGACTTTTTCCACATTTTGTTGGGTTACAGCCTGAATTTAAATTGGATAATATGTAGATTTTTCTCACTGCCCTACACACCATAACCCATAATGTCAAAGTGGAATTATGTATTTCACATTTTTTACAAATCAATTAAAAATGAAAAGCTGAAATGTCTTGCGTCAATAAGTATTCAACCCTTTTGTTATGGCAAGCCTAAATACATCCAGTAGTAAAAATGGACTTAAGTCACATAATAACTTGCACGGTCTAATAAGTGATTAACATGATTTTTGAATGACTACCTCATTTCTCTACCACACACATACCATTGTCTGTAAGGTCCGTCAGTCGAGCAGTGAATTTCAAACACAGATTCAACTACAAAGACCAGGGAGGTTTTCCAATGACTCGCAAAGAAGGGCACCTATTGCTTGATGGGGTAAAAAAAATAAAAAAGCAGACATTGAATGTCCCTTAGAGCATGGTGAAGTTATTAATTATACTTTGGATGGTGTATCAATACACACAGTCACTACAAAGATACAGGCATCCTTCCTAACCCAGTTGATGGTAATGAAGGCAAATGTTGACATTAAAATAGTTACAGAGTTTAATAGGAGTGATAAGAGAAACCAGGATAGATCAACAACATTGTAGTTACTCCACAATACTAACATAAATTACAGAGTGAAAAGAAGCAAACCTGTACAGAATAAAATATTCCAAAACATACATCCTGTTTGCAATAAGGCACGAAAGTAAAACTTTTTAACCTGATGTTTGGGGCAAATCCAAACAACATATCAAGCATGGTGGTGGCTGCATCATGCTATAGGTATACTTGTCATTGGCAAGGACTAGGGAGGTTTTTAAATACAAATAAATGGAATAGAGCTAAACACAGGCAAAATCCTAAAAGAAAACCTGCTTCAGTCTGCTTTCCAACAGACACTGGGGAACAAATTCACTTAAAACACAAGGCCAAGTATACATTACACTGGACTTGCTTAACAAGACGACATTTAATGTTATTGAGTTGCCTCGTTACAGTTTTGACTTACATTGGCTTGAGAATCTATGGCAATATGTGAAAATGGCTGTCTAGCAATGATCAGCAAACAATTTCACAGAGCGAAGAATTATTTAAATAATAATGTGCAAATATTGTACAATCCAGGTGTGCAAAGCTCTTAGAGACTTACCCAGAATGACCCACAGCTGTAATCACTGCCAAAGGTGATTTTAACATGTATTTCCTCAGGGGAGTGAATACTTAAACTACAGTTCAAAAGTTTGGGGAGACATAGAAATGTCCTTGTTTTTGAAAGGAAAGCAAATTTTTTGTCCATTAAAATAACATAAAATTCATCAGAAATACAGTGTACACATTGTAAATGAGCATTGTAGCTGGAAACGGCAGATTTTTTATGGAATATCTACATAGGCGTACAGACAGCTGAAAACTGTTGTTCTGATGCAAGAAGCAATAAAACTGTCCTTCTTTAGGACTAGTTGAGTATCTGGAGCATCAGCATTTGTGGGTTCGATTACAGGCTCAAAATGGCCAGAAACAATGAACTTTCTTCTGAAACTCATCAGTCTATTCTTGTTCTGAGAAATTAAGGCTATTTCATGCTTGAAATGGCCAAGAAACTGAAGGTCTCGTACAACGCTGTGTACTACTCCCTTCACAAAACAGTACAAACTGGCTCTAACTAGAATAGAAAGAGGAGTGGGAGGCCCCGGTGCACAATTGAGCAAAAGGACAAGTACATTAGAGTTCTAGTTTGAGAAACAGACGCCTCACAAGTCCTCAACTGGCAGCTTCATTAAATAGTACCAGCAAAACACCAGTCTCAACGTCAACAGTGAAGAGGCGACTCCGGGATGCTGGCCTTCTAGACAGAGTTGCAAAGTAAAAGCCATATCTCAGACTGGCCAATGAAAATATAATATTAAGATGGGCAAAAGAACACAGACAGTGGACAGAGGAACCTCTTCACTGTTGATGTTGAGACTGATGTTTTGCTGGTACTATTTAATGAAGCTGCCATTTAAGGACTTGTGAGGCGTCTGTTTCTCAAACTAGAACTCTAATGAGCCCAGGAGGCTGGCCGTTTCTGAGATACTGTAACTGGCACGCCTGGCACCGACGATCATACCATGCTTAAAGTCACTTAGGTCACTCGTTTTGCCCATTGTAACGTTGAATCGAACAGTAACTAAATGCCTCGATGCCTGTCTGGCTGCTTTCTATAGCAAGCCACGGCCACATGACTCACTGTCTGTAGGACCGAACAATGTTCCTGAACAGGGTGGTGTACTGAATAAACTGGCCACTGAGTGTACTTCGCCATGCTGTATGAAGCAATGCAGTGATATATACAGTACCAGTCAAAAGTTTGGACACACCTACTCATTTAAGGGTTTTTCTTTATTTTTACTATTTCCTACATTGTAGAATAATAGTGAAGACATCAAAACTATGAAATAACACATATTGAATCATGTAGTAACCGAAAAAGTAACCAACACATATTTTATATTTGAGATTCTTCAAAGTAGCCACCCTTTGCCTTGATGACAGCTTTGCACACTCTTGGCATTCTCTCAACCAGCTTCACCTGGAATGCTTTTCCAACAGTTTGAAGGAGTTCCCACATATGCTGAGCACTTGTTGGCTGCTTTTCCTTCACTCTGCGGTCCAACTCATCCCAAACCATCTCAATTGGTTTGAGGTTGGGTGATTGTGGAGGCCAGATCGTCTGATGCAGCACTCCATCACTTTCCGTCTTGGTCAAATAGCCCTTACACAGCCTGAAGGTGTGTTGGGTCATTGTCCTGTTGAAAAACAAATGATAGTCCTACTAAACGCAAACCAGATGGGATGGCGTATCGCTGTAGAATGCTGTGGTAGCCATGCTGATTAAGTGTGCCTTGAATTCTAAAATAAATCACAGACAGTGTCACCAGTAAAGTACCATCACACCTCCTCCTCCATGCTTCACGGTGGGAACTACACATGCAGAGGTCATCCGTTCACCTACTCTGTGTCTCACAAAGACACAGCGGTTGGAACCAAAAATCTCCAATTTGGACTCATCAGACCAAAGGACAGATTTCCACCAGTCTAATGTCCATTGCTCGTGTTTCTTGGCCAAAGCAAGTCTCTTCTTTTTATTTGTGTCCTTTAGTAGTGATTTCTTTGCAGCAATTCGACAATGAAGGCATGATTCACATGGTCTCCTCTGAACAGTTGATGTTGAGATGTGTCTGTTACTTGAACTCTGAAGTATTTTGCAATCTGAGACTGGTAACTCTAATGAACTTATCCTCTGCAACAGAGGTAACTCTGGGTCTTCCTTTCCTGTTGCGGTCCTTGTGAGAGCCAGTTTCATCATAGCGCTTGATGGTTTTTGCGACTGCACTTGAAGAAACTTTAAAAGTTATTGACATTTTCCGCATTGACTGACTTTCATGTCTTAAGTAATGATGGACTGTCGTTTCTCTTTGCTTATTTGAGATGTTTTTGCCATAATATGGACTTGGTCTTTTAAATAGGGCTATCTTCTGTATACCACCCATACCTTGTCACAACACAACTGACTGGCTCAAACACATTAAGAAGGAAAGAAATTCCACAAATGAACTTTTAAAGAATCTGACCCTTTTTTTCAGTTTTCGCCTCAAATGACATACCCAAATCTAACTGCCTGTTGCTGGGGACCTGAAGCAAGTATATGCATATGCTTGATACCATTTCAAAGGAAACACTTTCAAGTTTGTGGAAATGTGATATTAATGTAGGAAAATATAACACATTAGATCTGGTGAAAGTTAATACTAACAAAAAAACATGCATTTTGAATTTTTTGTTTTGTTCCATTATCTTTGAAATGCAAGAGAAAGGCCATAATATAAAATTGCATGTTAGGCGCAATTTAGATTTTGGCCACTATATGGCAGCAGTGTGGGTGCAAAGTTTCAGATTGATCCAGTGAAGCATTGCAATACTGGACAATATTTTGCATGTAGTCTGCCCAAATGTGCCAAATTGGTCAATTGATACATTTTCAAGTAAATAACTATAGAGAACATATAACAATTATATGGTAATACAATTAGGTGTCCCTATACCAGGACGGTTGAGCTAACGTGCTCTCATGTGATTAGTATGACGTTGTAAGTAACAGCAAACTTTCCAGGACATAGACATGTCTTATATGGGCAGAAAGCTTAAATTATTGTTAATCTAACTGCACTGTCCAATTTACAGTAGCTCTTACAGTGACAAAAATGCCATGCTATTGTTTGAGGAGAGTGAACAACAACAAAAAACTTTTATCAAGGACCTTGGTTTGATACATTCACCTCTGAAGGTAAATAATGTACTAACATTCAGTAATCTTGCTCTGATTTGTCATCCTGAGGGTCCCAGAAATAATATTTCATAGTTTTGATGTCTTCACTATTATTCTACAATGTAGAAAATAGTAAAAAATAAAGAAAAACCCTGGAATGAGTAGGTGTGTCCAAACCTTTGACTGGTACTGATGATATATATATATATATAGAAAAGGAGGGTGTGATTGGGGTAGGTGGGGATGGGGTTTGGAGCTGTTCTTTGTAAAATATAAATATGAAAAAACTGCTGCAAAAGTTTAAAATCTGTAATAAAATTATATTGAAAGAAAGTATAAATGCTATTTCATAAACCTTTATAAGACATACGTACCAGTAAAGTTTATTTTATATTGTGTGGGAAATTACAAAATTACATATTGGTTTGCACAAAAAATGCTATTATAGATACAGTACCCTGACTTGTATAGGATTTGTACCACAAATGCCAAAATGTTAGCATTTTTAAACAGTATCAGGGAAACTTAAAGTATGGATTGCTGTCACAACATGCACATAGACTGCTTACAGGGTAAGGAAACCAATAATTGAGTAAACCACTACTTTAAGCAATAAGGCAGGCACAACAGGCAAACTAGAAAAAAAGTTTGTTTTTTAAAAATGTATATTTAGTTGGATATATCCATAACAATGATGCTCATGCGTGATTTTGCTTGGCTCAGAAAAAGTTGATGTCTCGTCTGGATTCCGTTTACTCTCTATTGCACAGGGGGACTGCATTTCAAAATTGAAACACTGTTTCTGAGGTCGGACAGGCAGACAGCAAGGTTTACTCAAACCCCCGCTGTTACAAACCAAATGCTAGGCTAGAAAAAGGGGGAAATAATGTGCAAGTTGAGATATATTCAGACAGTCACTTGAACATAATTATATTCTTATGGAGGCGCAGTGATAATTCCGATTGAACTGTTAGCAGGAACAGATATGCCAATATCGGTGAATACAGCACGGCTTGGAACGCTGCTCATCCAATCAGCATCTAGGATCCAAACAACCCGTTTTATAATTTATTTTACTGACATGTATAATCTATCAAATGCATGATACCTATTATTACTGTTGTTCATCTTTCAATAGGTTAGTATTGTCAATACAATGTTTCCCAGGGCATTCATACAGTAGCCTATCCATCTCAGCTGTCAAAGTGGAGTAAAGAAAACAACAAGGCCCAACCCAATGGCAAAAAAAGTCCATCCATTTCTATTGCACGCACAGACTCGGCCTGGATGCTTTGCGTGTTGTCTCCTTTACCCTCTAATAATATTACATACATGTCAGTGAATGGCAGATAAACAAGCAGCCTTTTACTGTTCCACTTGTATGCATATTCTCCAGTGTGTGTCCGTGTGTGTGTGTTGTTTACCTGCACCAGGGGCCACTGTTCTTCCTTGCTTCTCTGCCCGAGTCCAGATTGATGTGCATCAGCAGAGGCCAGGCATCACTGTAAAGGCCTGACAATTGTACAGTATTGATTAGGCCCCCAGACTAATTTAAACCGCATATGGTATTATCAATATCAGGTTTCTGCCACGGTTCCGGTAGGCTAGCACATTCAATCACCTGGGTTAAGAGTTGGGGGCGGATTGGAGGATTGGATGGATGAGTGGAGCTCTGGAGCTCTGCAGCTTGAATATGGGATAATTAAACTGGAGGGAATATCCCAGACACACAGACCTTTATATTTTTAAATTCTTTGAACTTGTTTTGAGGTTGTTTTGAGATTATGGGACTGTTTGGTTCAATGATAGGAATATGGTTAATTGATGTATGTCAAATGTGAAGGGCTAATCAGTGTCTTGACCAAGTTTAATGGTAAATGTGTATCTGCATTTAAGAGTTGTTGTTAATCGAATTTGCTGGGTGTTTTGATAATGGTCATTAATTTGGCTGTGTGTTCTTTCTGCTGAAAGGTCATGCAAAGTTAAACACTAAACAATATGTAAGCTAGTTATACTGTACACAGTATGTTCAGATTCATATGCGTTCCAAAATGTAATACTATTATTATCCAAGCTGTTAATTAGCCAAACTTAAGTTCTCAATTTTGGGGTCCCATTATCTACTGTAACTGTTAAAACATTGTCTGTGGTTACATTGTCCACAGTGGGCTTGAAAGTTTGAGCATCAAACTGTGGCTCCAAAACGTAAAGGGGCAAATCCGAGGGTCAGGGCTCACATATTAACGAGGATAGCAATTATCCGAGTGAATGAGGCTGCGATTTCATATCCATCAAGTCTACAAAACTCTCCACTGGTAATCCTTCTTAAACTTTTCACCAGCAATTATGTCGTCGCCCGACACATTCTCCTTTAATGCCTCTTTCATCTTTCTTGGCCAACTTTTCCATAATCTTTGGCTGATTAAAAGATGGAAGGGTGAAACTAATTAAAGATAGGTTGATGACAATGGAGTCACTGTTAAAAAAGAACTATACTGAACAAAAATATATAAACGCAACATGCAACAATTTCAATGATTTTACTGAGTTACAGATCATGTAAGGAAATCAGTCAATTTAAACAAATTAATTAGCCCCTAATCTATGGATTTCACATGACTGGGCAGGAGTATAGCCATGGGTGGCCCTGGAAGAGCATAGGCCCACCCACTTGGAAGCCAGGCCTAGCCAATCAGAATTAGATATTTCTCACAAAAGGGATTTATTACAGAGAGAAATACTCCTAAGTTTCATCAGCTGCCCAGGTGGCAAGCCAGGTGAAGAAGCCGTATGTGGAGGTCCCAGGCTGGCATGGTTACACGTGGTCTGCGGTTGTGAGGCAGGTTGAACGTACTGCCAAATTCTCTAAAACGACGTTGGAGGCGGCTTATGGTAGAGAAATGTATATGAAATGATCTGGCAACAGCTCTGGTGGACATTTCTGCAGTCAGCATGACAATTGCATGCTCCCTCAACTTGAGACATCTTTGGCATTGTGTTGTATGACAAAACTGCACATTTCAGAGTGGCCTTTTACTGTCCCCAGCTCAAGGTGCACCTGTGTAATGATAATGCTGTTAAATCAGCTTCTTGATATTATCACGTATACTCCCTCTCCGGCCTCTAGGTCATCAGGCTGCTGATTATCCCGCACACCTGTTACCATCGTCAAGCGTACCAGTGCCTCATGACACTCACCTGGACTCCATCACCTCCTTGATTATCTTACTTATATCTGTCACTCCCCTTGGTTCCTTCCTCAGGTGTTATTGACTCTGTTTCATGTCGTTTCGTGTTTATTGTTTTGTTTATTTATTAAAACACTCACTCCCTGTACTTGCTTCCCGACTCTCAGCGCACTCGTTACAGATATGCCACCCCTGTCAAGTGGATGGTTTATCTTGGCTAAAGATAAATGCTCACTAATAGGGATGTAAATAAATTTGTGCACCAAAATTGAGAGAAATAAGCTTGTTGTGCGTATGGAAAATTCTGGTGATGAGTGCGACACAAAGGATATACTGCTTTCCCGAGACCAGGCCCAAATCCCCGTCATTTGCATGAAGGAAAGACGGAGATACCGGGGGAGGAAGTCGGGGTGCCTTGTGAGAATTCGTTGGCGAGTGGGTAAACCGCCACTACCCTCCGTCCAACGTGCAATCCCTGGAAAATTAACTGGATGATCTACGATCAAGACTATCCTACCAAAGGGACATTAAAAACTGTAATATCTTATGTTTCACCTTGTCATGGCTGAATGACAACAGACGATATAGAGTTGGCTGGGTTTTCTGTATATCGGCAGGAAAGAGCAGCTACGTCTGGTAAGATGAGGGGCAGGGGTGTGTGTCTATTTGTCAATAACAGCTGGCGCACGACGTCTAATTTTAAAGAAGTCTTGAGGTATTGCTCCCCTGAGGTAGAGTACCTCATGATAAACTGTAGACCACACTATCTACAGAGAGAGTTCTCATCTATATTATTCATATCTGTCTATTTACCACCACAAATCGATGCTGGCACTAGGACCGCACTCATCGAGCTGCATAATACCATAAGCAAACAAGAAAATGCTCATCCAGAAGTGGCGCTCCTAGTGGCCGGGGACTTTAATGCAGGCAAACTTAAATTAGTTTTACCTCATTTCTACCAGCATGTCACATGTGCAACCAGAGGAAAAAAACTATAGACCACCTTTACTCCACACACAGAGACGCATATAAAGCTCTCCCTCGCCCTTCATTTGGCAAATCTTACCATAATTCTATCCTCCTGATTCCCGCTTACAAGCAAAACCTAAAGCAGGAAGTACCAGTGTCTCGCTCAATATGGAAGTGGTCAGATGACGCGGATGCTACGCTACAGGAATGTTTTGCTAGCATAGACTGGAATATGTTCAGGGATTCATCCAATGGCATTGAGGAGTATACTACCTCAGTAACCGGCTTCATCAATAAGTGAATCGATGACATCGTTCTCACAGTGACCGTACGTAAATATCCCAATCAGAAGATATGGATTACAGGCAACATCCGCACCGAGCTAAAGGCTAGAGCTGCCGCTTTCAAGGAGTGGGACACTAATCCGGACACTTATAAGAAATACCGCTCTGCCCTCCGGCGAACCATCAAACAGGCAAAGCGTCAATACAGTACTAAGATTGAATCCAACTACACTGTCTCTTACGCTCGTCGGATGAGGCAGGGCTGGCAAACAATTACGGACTAGAAAGGAAAACCCAGCCGCGAGATGCCCAGTGACGTGATCCTACCAGACGAGATAAATGCTTGTTATGCTCGCTTCAAGGCAAGCAACAATGAAGCATATATGTGAGCACCAGCTGTTACGGACGACTGTGTGATCACGCTCTTCGTAGCCGATGTGAGCAAAACCTTTAAACAGGTCAACATTCACAAGGCCGTGGAGCCAGATGGATTACCAGGACGTGTACTCAGAGCATGCGCGGACCAACTGGCAAGTGTCTTCACTGACATTTTCAACCTCTCCCTGACCGAGTCTGTAATACCTACATGTTTCAAGCAGACCACCATAGTCCCTGTGCCCAAGAAAACAAAGGTAACCTGCATAAATGACTACCACCCTGTAGCACTCACGTCAGCCAGGAAGTGGCTTTGAAAGGCTGGTTATGGCTCACATCAACACCATCATCCCGGAAACCCTAGACCCACTCCAATTCACATACCGCCCCAACAGATCCACAGATTATGCAATCACAATCACACTCTACACTGCCCTTTCCCACCTGGACAAAAGGAACACCTCTCTGAGAATGCTGTTCAATGACTACAGCTCAGCGTTCAACACCATAGTGCCCACAAAGCTAATCACTAAGTTAAGGACCCTGGGTCTAAACATCTCCCTCTGCAATTGGATCCTGGATTTCCTGACGGGCCACCCCCAGCTGGCAAGGGTAGGCAACAACACATCTGCCACGCTGATTGTCAAGACTGGGGCCCCTCAGGTTTGCGTGCTTAGTTCTCTCCTGTACTCCCTGTTCACCCTCGACTGCGTGGCCAAGCACGACTCCAAACGATGAAACAGGACAACAACCTTTCCCTCAATGTGAGCAAGACAAAGGAGCTGATCGTGGACTACAGGAAAAGGAGGGCCAAACAGGCCTCAATTAACATAAGCGGGTCGATAGTTTCAAGTTCCTTGTTGTCCACATCACCAACAAACTATCATGGTCCAAACACACCAAAAGAGTCATGAAGAGGGCACAAAAATAAATTTTCCCCCTCAGGAGACTGAAAATATTTGGCATGGTTCCTCAGATCCTCAAAAGGTTCTACAGCTGCACCATCGAGAGCATCCTGACCGGTTGCATCACCGACTGGTATGGCAACTGCTCGGCATTCCGACCGTAGGGTGCTATAGAGAGTAGTGCGTATGGCCCAGTACATCACTGGGGCCAAGCTTCCCGCCACCCAGGACCTATATACTAGGCGATGTCAGAGGAAGACCCCAAAAATTGTCAAAGAATCCAATCACCCAAGTCATAGACTGTTCTCTCTGTTCCCGCACGGCAAGCGGTACCAGAGTGCCAAGTCTAGGTCCAAAAGGCGCCTTAACAGCTTCTACCCCAAGCCATAAGACTGCTGAAAAATTAATCAAATGGCCACCCGGACTATTTACATTGACCCCTCCCCCTTTGTTTTTACACTGCTGCTACTCATTGTTTATTATCAATGCATAGTCACTTTACCCCTACCTACATGTACAAATTACCTTGACTAACCTGTACCCCTGCACATTGACTCGGTACCGGTCCCCCGTGTATATAGCCTTGTTATTGTTATTTTATTGTGTTACTTTTTAATGCATTTTTACTTTACATATTACGTTTATACACAGGTGCTTCTTATTTACCCATCATTATGTCCAGTGTATTACATCCCTTTTGACTTGATGTTGTTTTTATTGACCGCTAAACTGTTTTAACTGCACATAGCATACACTGGGTCAAGTTGTATGTAAAATACCACCTCTTACAAACTCCTGATTTAGAGTTGATATAAGCCAACAATGTAGACAATAGAAACCAGAAGATTAAGCCACAGTCCGAATACTAAAATAGTGATAAAGCACTGAGTTCTTTCTCATTCTAAACCTACGGTACGAAAGCTTTTGTGTTAAATTATCCTTATTCTCATTCCGAACTCACTCAAGGTTTTTGAATTTGCATTCAGGAGAGACGGTCCTCTGGATAATTCTTCTTCCATTTAACCATCTGGTGAAGCCCTCTCAACTTTTTCCCGCCCATCTGTTGAGCCGAGCAAGCACCGCCAAGACGCTTTGGACTGTCAGTTTCCTTGTCGCACAGACATGAAAAAAGTCTCTGTGACTGTGGCAACGTCCGTTGTTGTAGTTACCGGACTGCCACAGCAACCTGACCAAATCCTCCTGTGACAAGACGATACAGGAATTGTAAAATTATTAGATAGAATGACCTACTTTTATTTTGTCACACTGTGGCAGTAAGCTGCTTTCTGTACGCTCATCATTACCTTGCAAATAATTATGTTGTTGTGGGTTTATTTTCCTGTAATAATTCATAAAACATAGCTGAAGTTAAGACATCAGCTATCGTCTGGTCATTATTTGATTAGCTAACTAGCTAGCAACGAACCTAAACATTGATTAGAAAATTGCTTTTAATTGCCTGGCTTGTTACATTGGCATTTAGTGAAATTGTTTTTGATTATTGTTGTTAAAATAGAGAAAGTATGCTATTTGGAGCACTGGGTTGCTGATGTCATGCAGAGGCTGTTGTTTTGCGCTTGTACTTTGTCATAACAACAAGTTTGATGTTGGACGACAATAGAATGTCCATGATGTCGCTACGACAATCGTCTACAGACATGTCGATAGACGAACTGTAAACCACCATAAGACATATTTTTCAAGACAATATCCGATAGAAGGGGGAAAGGTGACGAGGGCCAGGCCAACGTTATTGCACACTGCAGAACCACATTTGAATAATGTGTTACTATTTTATAGACTATTGATAAGCCCACAGGGTTTCCTTCCTCCCACATTTGACCCAGAAAGACCATAGAGCATGAGCTTTGCAGAGAGAGGCCTATATCATTCCAGGGTTGTTAAAATAGATAGGAAATACACAGATATTAACTCCACTAACTTTTCTTGAAGTTTCACTTTCTTCAGTCATCAAGTTTCTACTTATTTTTCGCAAGACATTTAAACAAGATGACCCAGTGTATTTGGGTCTTTCTATAAATAATGGGCCAATGTGTGACATTAGGATAAACATTTCAAAATTGTTTGAAACTAAAATAAAAATGATTTTTATGCAGTTCCACATGTGTACTTAGTGGAATATATGCAAATTGGCCCATAACTCCATTCAAACAACATAGGCCTAGGAGGACTAAAAATCCTTTAAGCAGGGTTCATACAGACATTGGCAAGTCACATTCAAGGACTTTCAGGGACTTTTTCAAGCACTTAATTGTAATTTTCAAGGACCTCAATGTTATACAATTGTGTACATATAGGGCCTAATATAGACACCCCCAAACAAAAACAAAAAAGGATGCAAAACATAGGCCAATGCTTTACTTTAAGAATAATGCAATTCTTAGGCCTTGCCAATGCGTTGATATTAAAATTAAAATGTGAGAATAATGTTGACTTTCTGACTAGATAAATTGGATGCATTAATAGCGATTGTTCTGTAGCCTATGAAGCTGATGCTGGCACACGTAATAAAGCCATGAATAGTGGTAGCATTAATCTCACCATTTGAATGTCACCATCGCTGTTTTTATAATGAGAACACGACCAAAAATCAGGTTCCTTTTGTATTGGAAGGATTTATATGGAAAGCCAAATTGAAGCCAGCATTACACCATACCCAAACCGGCCGTGCGCCATTGTGCATGAATAGATTTTGTCTCCCCACACCAAACACGATCACGACACGCAGGGTGAAATATCTAAACAAACCCTGGACCTATTATATTAATTTGGGGACAGGTCGAAAAGCATTAAACATTTATGGCAATTTAGATAGCTAGCTTGCAGTTGCTGCTAATTTGTCCTTTTTAGCTAGCTTGCTGTTGCTAGCCAATTTGTCCTGTGAAATAAATGTTGAGTTGTTATTTTACCTGAAATGCACAAGGTCCTCTACTCCGACAATTAATCCACACATAAAACGGTCAACCGAATCGTTTCTAGTCATCTCTCCTCCTTCCAGGCTTTTTCTTCTTTGGACTTTATATAGTGATTGGCATCTAACTTTCATAGTTACCATGATGACCAACCGAACTCACTTCATCTTTGAATCACCCACGTGGGTATAACCAATGAGGAGATGGCACGTGTCTACTTCTATAAACCAATGAGAAGATGGGAGAGGCAGGACTTGCACCGTGTTCAGCGTCACAAATAGAACTGACTTCTATTTTAGCGCTTGGCAATGCAGACGCTCATTGGTGCGCGCGAGCACTGTGGTTGCAATATTTGAATAACATATGTTTAAGTGTATTTTTCAAAGCTCACGCACGCGACGGGAACGGTGTGGTCAGCATGTTAGATATTGTCCTCATAATAACCACACATGGTTTTACCGCGCAACACCTTTCAATGGAAACGGCGGACAACAAACAAAAGTGTCCACATCTCTCACAAAAATGGATACAAAATGCAATCATGGATAATTATAAGGCAGCAGGATAATTTATAAATTGGCTACAATAATTACAAGGACTTTTCAAGCACCAAATTCAGAAAAATTCTGATTTTCAAGGTAGGCCTATTACTGTACTTGAATTTCTGAGCTCCAAATTCAAATTCAAGTAAACTACTTCAAGCCCCTTGCATTGTTTAAATTGCAGGTGTAACATGGAAACCAAAATGTATTTGTCATGTTATTTCATTATCAGATTATATTGTGAAGAAGGCCACTAGGCTATGTAATTTGTTGTCATTATATCAAGGATAATTAATAAGAATATGATTGGGTGTTGCACAATAGTCTATCCTTCACAATTACTCACAGTTGATTCAGTGTCCAATCCTAGGCACAAAAACATATGAAAACATTTACATTTACATTCAAGTCATTTAGCAGACGCTCTTATCCAGAGCGACTTACAAATTGGTGCATTCACCTTATGATATCCAGTGGAACAACCACTTTACAATAGTGCATCTAAATCTTTTAGGGAGGGGGGGAGGGGGGGGGTTAGAAGGATTACTTTATCCTATCCTAGGTATTCCTTAAAGAGGTGGGGTTTCAGGTGTCTCCGGAAGGTGGTGATTGACTCCGCTGTCCTGGCGTCGTGAGGGAGCTTGTTCCCTCTCTGTTAAATCTAACGAGACCCTGCTGTAAATCAAGCCGACCACAACAGATGATCAGCATCAATTCACTAGGGATATTTCTAGGCCGTCATTGTAAATAAGAATTTGTTTTTAACTGACTTGCCTAGTTAAATAAAGGTTTAATAAAAATAAAATAATATTTTATATACACATACACACTACCGGTCCAAAGTTTTAGAACACCTACTCATTCAGGGGTTTTTCTTTATTTTTACTATTTTCAGATGATGATGTGTGAAAATATCACTCCATAATTACAGCTTGACACCAAATGTGCATCCAACAAGTATTATGCATAATTATTGAAGAACCACATTAACCCTCCTGCCGTGTTCCGGTTGAATTGGACTGATTTACAAGTTCTCTCTCTGAAAAATGTAGTTCATTTAATCTGATTGTCATAAGGTTCCGTGACTTTGTCCACACAGGGCATCTGAACATACAAAATACATTTTGATGATTTTCATTTGATTTTGAGTGTTTTATTTAACTTTTTTACACCTGTGGTGTTCCGGGTCTTGAGTTTAGGCACATGCCCATTCATCTCACTCCCCTTCTTGGCTTCCATGGCAAGCCCCACGGGAACCTTTCCCCAATAGAATCTTTCCCCCACAAGAACCACACCTGGTGGCATTCTCGCAAACAATCGCAACATTATTTCAATAATATATAGAACTTTTCTGGAAGCTCTTGTATATAAAGGTTTTTTGAGGCCTTGTTCACAATTAATTCTGTAGCTGCACAATGTCCAAATGAGAAACTGTATGTGAGGCTCTTGATCATATCTTTGATCATGACACTGGTGAGGAGGAGAGAATCGTTGTTAAACTTTGACACAAAGTAGTCTGTGATAAATAGTACAATATGTTTCATCTGAGTATTTGTTATAGTCAAAATAATCCATACATTATGCTTTTTTTTTACTCAAAAACGAGTTGTGTGAGCTCTGGTCAATGAGGCCTACAGGCCATAAATAGCAAATATAAGTTCAAAACTTGTAATGTTCACAAGAACTTAAGTTTCTAAAAAGATCTAACACAACATTAGATGATAATATATGTATTATTATGGATTTATAATCAGCTATAATGGGGCGGTCATTTTGGACCGGGAACACAGAATGAATTAACATGAAACGAACACAACAGGTGGGTTAATGACAGTATAATTTTAGGTTTTAAGTATCAAGGTAAGGTGACTTTTGGTTAGAAGCATTGGATTTTGCAATCACATACTTTTTGGGGGATTTGTGTGTCCATGAAAACTGTTTTCACCCCATAGCATAAGGAGACACAAAATTGTACATAGTTACATTGCATTTCTGAGATCTAGGATCAAGGATTCTTACAGGGTTCAAGTTCAATGTCTAATTTAACTGATTAATGCCTAATATATGATATAACAACAATTTACACAGCCATTAATGCAACGACAGAAAAGAGAAAGGGTCAAACAACGCGTCAATTTGATTGAATATGTTCCCCCTTAATGTTATGACATGAAAAAAAAATGGCTGATTATTATCAAGGACTTATCAACAACTGTAACAAGTTGTAGGAAATACTCACTGGTACCCTAGTTTATAGAAAGACTAATTTACTGTAATGGAATTTTATTTGCCTGCTCGGTAACCAGGAAACCATTACAATTTCCAGCTGATTACACTTAAGGCCATATGACACTGCTTCATTAGGGATGAACAGGGGTGCAGATTGTGTATATTTGCTTTTTTGTATGTATATCTGGATATTGTTTCTGATTGACTGTATGACACAAGGTGCTCAAATTACTTGTTTTTGCACTGCAGCCCTTGCCTACCAATAGAGGACCAGAAGTCTTTAGACTTTGTGTGTGTATAATCCTCTGCAATTTTGGTATATGTATTTGATGCCTAGTGTAACAATTGTGTGTATTTTAAATTGTCAAATAAAATACATTAAAAACCAAAAACTTTTTGGCCGACTTTATGTCTTAATAAGGCTCCATTTTAACAATGCAATGGTAATCTAAGTGCTGTAGGTAGCGCTAAAGGTTCGGTGTTTTGTCAGAAATATGTTTACTATTTTTACAACCAGAATTATGGGTGCAGTAGCTGGCGCTGGAGCGAAAGGGCTGGGTTTTGATTAAGAAACAAGTTGAAGGTGTGTGGGCTTGACCCCTCACTGACCTATTAGAACATGCTCCGTGGCTAAATATGTGGTTGCTTCAAGTTGTGTGTTTACTGTCTTTTGAGTATTGCATTTTCATCATCTCCAATTCGAATGTTAGTCCATTATAGCCTAGTTTGTTAAATACCCTACAAAAACAAAATATGGGGACCACCGCCCTTCCGAAAATACATTTATATTGTGTTTTAATGCAATTTTTTTCCCACCCTGCCCCCATGTATTCAATGTATTCTATTTCATATTTGGCTCCCAGTGCGGCTCTACTTCTTGGCTATAATGACGCATCTGGCAGTTCCTTCGCTATGTATTCCTAGAACTAGGGCTGTGGCGGTCATGACATTTTGTAAGCCGATTATTATCATGCAAAATACTATTCTCAATTTAATCTTGTCTTTACTAGTATGTAAAATTGGTTTTGATTTAGAATGGCCCATTATCAAATGGGCAGGAACAGGGGCAGGGGAAAAAGACATGTCATCAGTACTCGAATAGCAAGTTTTGTTCTATCTGCTTAATATGAGCAGCTGAGAAATAAATATTGTAGTAGCTGGAATCTAATTATTTTTAGTGGCAACCATCAAAACTCTGCTTCCACACGGGGTTGCATATAGAAATGTCTGGGTTTAGTGACTGTACATTATTTGTAATGAGTTCATACCTGGAAATGAAACTGGATGGCCCTCACTTCAGTAAAATATATATTTTACCTGACCTTTCTTGAACGCTTGAAAAAATAAAAAAGTGACCCTCCCATCTACCCCCAAAAATAACTAAAACATAAAGTGGATAGTAGAGAACATGCCTACTGTTTACCCTCACGCCTAGGACCAAACAGATCCTTTAGATATGCAGTTTTATAAACTGTTCTTCGTGTTGTAAGTATTAGCCTACATGGCAAAGTAGCCAGAAGGTTGTGGATTCACATTCCACCCCGGACAAGGGTAGGGGTGAAAAGATCCTCATTATAATAAAAGCACTGCATGAATCTATAATTTTATTTGCTGTCCGATTTAAAAAATTGCCTTTTACATTTTATTTCATGCAATTCAACATCATTTTACATGACTGGAGACAAGCAGAATCTTTTAATACCACAACAGAGCATGACAACGAAAGGGTGCATGTAGCTCTTTCCAGTAACCACGAGCGCAAATGTTCCTTGATTTTAACTGCCGTTTTTATTCTGTAGTTTTAGTCAGAATTATCACCTTCCGTGAGATCTATAAAATAAATCAAAATACAGTTAAGCACACTCTTAGAACTTTCTTGTCTTATGAGCGACTTATTAGCTTGATATAACTCTGAAGTGCTTACACACATAAAACAGTTTAGCTGGAGATAACAGTATCAGATTAAACACATGAATAAAGGAAAAATACCTAATTGGCTGCTTATTACAGAAGGGAGGAAATCAAAAACTTCACACTTCTTATTCCTGCCATGAATTCACGCTTCATCCTTAATTATTATAACGTTACCATCCGAACATACACACTTCAACCTTTACAACCTACACCCGACGACATGAAAAACCTAGCTAACACAGAGTGGGATTGCCTTCACTCAACAAGTGTGTTGCTACGATAATTATCCCCGTTACAACAGTTCTTAGCCACGTGGTTCCGCTTGTCTTACCATTTCCCCCGCATAGCGAACACGAAAACAATTCAAACAAAAAACAACAACATAGACTGACAGGTTAATTGTCAGTTACACTCCCAGCAATCACCTGTGATTTCTGTGAAGGGGTTCTGCAGTTCTGCGTCATTGCCTGGGATCTCTCCCACATTGACTTGTCCTTTGGGAAGTTCCTCCTGCCAAAGAAAGTCTGGACCTGTGAACAAGTTGGAAGCCATGAGCTGTTCTGATGTCAGACCTATGGAAGCATGATCTGCAGGATTCTCTTCAGAGGTCACATATCTCCGTTGTTCAGGACCTGTGCTTTGATTAATGCGTTGAATACGGTTAGCCACAAAGATGTGGAATCTTCTGGCTTCATTGTTGATGTAGCCAAGAACTACCTTCGAGTCTGTCCAGAAGTATTCCTGTAGACCTTGTATCTCTAGCTCCTTTTTGAGCATGTCACTTGTTTGAACAGCTACCACCGCTGCTGAAAGTTCAAGTCGTGGTACGGTCGTAACCTTGGAAGGGACGACTCTCGACTTCCCCATAACTAGGGAGCAATGAACTTCTCCTGCTGTGCTGATTGTTCTGAGGTATGAGCACTCTCCATAGCCTGAGGTACTAGCGTCAGAGAAGTGATGGAGCTCATAACTCTGAACTTCCTTGAAACTTGATGACAAGTAGCCTCGTTGGATCCTTACTTCAGACAAGTTTTGTAGACCTTGGAGCCAGAATTCCCACTGGGAACGTAGGTCATCTGTAAGGGGTCATCCCTGTCAATCTTGTCACAACACATCTGCTGCAAGATCTGCTTCCCTGCTAGGACAAAGGGTGCCACAAACCCAAGTGGATCTTGTTCTGAGGCTACTGTGGACAACACTCCTCTTCTTGTGAGTGGGGGCCCCTTGACAACTACTCTGAACTGGAACTCGTCTGATGCGACACAGCACAGTACACCGAGGACTCTCTCCATGTGTGGTTCACCCAGAGCCATATCCAGGTCTTTGGTACCCTTGGCACGTTCTTCCTTGGGAATTGTGGCTATAACTTCCTTGCTGTTGGAGATAAACTTGTGCAACCGAAGTTTGCCGATGCTGCAAAGTCCCTTGCTTCTTTCACCAGCTGAGCCGCTTCAGCTTCAGATGATACGCTGGTCAACCCATCATCAACATAAAAGTTTCTTTCTATGAACTGGATAGACTCCTCGCTGAGCGGCATCTCGTAATGTCCATCGTCCTTGCGTCTGATGCCCGCTTTAATTTTTGTCAGGAACTAGATATCCTCTTGAGATTTGAGGTCCTCTTCTGCGGCTCTCTCGCTGAAGTCGGATTCAAGCGTCTTGATAATGTCCAGTGCTGTGATTACCTCTCTTACGTGTGTTCTACAAACATAGTGTACTTGATTTGTGAGGTTGTAAGAGGATTGAAGACTTGGCATCACCTGTCTAACGATAACCCGATGACTCACTCCAATAGCGTCGCCATAGTCGATACATGGGTTTCCACAGCTGACTATGCTCCAGCCAAGGTCTGTTCTCTGAGCAAAATAATGATTTCCCTTACCAGACACAATTTCTCTTGGAAGGAGTTGTAGCCAAATAAGAGCCCGACATCACAGCTCTGTTGAGAAGCAATCTCCTCTGCAATGTGTTCAAGATGAGAGCATGCTCTTGCAGTCTCTGGAGTGGGAATATGATCACTGCTTGCGGGAATAAACTCTCTCTCATTGGCAGAGGTATTTTCTTCTCCAAGTAAAACCCTCTAACCTGCAAACCAGACAGCTCTGGCAGGGCACTATGGTATTCCTTGAAGCCATTGTAGAGAGTTTCAGTTGTACTGGCTCCTTCCTTGTATTGAGAGCTTTTGTTGTCTCTTCATTGATAATAGTGGTGTCGCTCTGGGTGTCAGGAAGTGCATACATGAGAACTTCACGATCTGGCTCGCTTGTGGTTGACACCCATACTGGAATGATTGTGGAGGTGTGAGTGTTGTTAATGTCACTTACGATATTTACATTTACGTCATTTAGCAGACGCTCTTATCCAGAGCGACTTACAAATTGGTGCATTCACCTTATGATATCCAGTGGAACAACCACTTTAGACTATATATTTTTTGGGGGAGAGGGTTGTTAATGTCCCTTACGATATGGCCTCACTTGATGCCCTTGTTTCCAACTGGCAGCTTCATTAAATAGTACCCACAAAACATCAGTCTCAACGTCAACTGTGAAGAGGTGACTCCGGGATGCTGGCCTTCTTTAATCAACAGTTTTCAGCTGTCCTAACATAATTGCAAAATGGTTTTCTAATGATGAATTAGCATTTTAAAATGATAAACTTGGATTAGCTAACACAACGTGCCATTAGAATACAGGACTGATGCTTGCTGTTAATTGGCCTCTGTGCACCTATGTAGATATTCCATAAAAAATCGGCAATTTCCAGCTACAAAAGTAATTTACAACGTCTACATTGTATTTCTGATTAATTTGATGTTATTTTAATGGACAACAAATGTGTTTTTCTTTAAAAAACAAGGACATTTCTAAGTGACCCCAAACTTTTGAACAGTTCTGCCCACAAATGTTCTATAGGATTGAGGTCAGGGCTTTGTGATGGCCACTCCAATACCTTGACTTTGTTGTCTTTAAGCCATTTTGCCACAACTTTGGAAGTATGCTTGGGGTCATTGTCCATTTGGAAGACCCATTGGCGACCAAGCTTTAACTTCCTGACTAGCTTAACTGGCGCTTCCAGAGATGCAGCCTCTCTCATCGTCACCCAATGCCTAGGTTTACCTCCACTGTACTCGCACCCTACCATTCCCCTGTCAGTGCATTATGCTCTGAATCTATCCTACCACGCCCAGAAGTCTGCTCCTTTTACTCTCTGTCCCGAACGCACTAGACGACCAGTTCTTATAGCCTTTAGCCGTACCCTTATCCTACTCCTCCTCTGTTCCTCTGGTGATGTAGAGGTTAACCCAGGGCCTATGTGTCCCCAAGCGCTCTCATTTGTTGACTGCTGTATCCGGAAAAGCCTTTTGTTCATGCATGTTAACATCAAACTCCCTAAGTTTGCTTTATTCACTGCTTTAGCACACTCCGCCAACCCGGATGTTCGAGCTACTACTTTAAAAATCCATCTCTCCAGAAATAAGTCTCTCACTGTTACCGCTTGTTATAGACCCTCCTCAGCTCCCAGCTGTGCCCTGGACACCATATGTGAATTGATTGCCCCCCATCTATCATCAGAGTTCGTACTGTTAGGTGACCTAAACTGGGATATGCTTAACACCCCGGCCGTCCTACAATCTAAGCTAGATGCCCTCAATCTCACACAAATTATCAAAGAACTTACCAGGTACAACCCCAAATCCGTAAATATGGGCATCCTCATAGATATCATCCTGACCAACTTGCCCTCTAAATACACCTCTGCTGTTTACAACCAGGATCTCAGCAATCACTGCCTCATTGCCTGCATCCGTAATGGGTTCACGGTCAAACGACCACCCATCATCACTGTCAAACGCTCCCTAAAACACTTCTGCAAGCAGGCCTTTCTAATCAACCTGACCCGGGTATCCTGGAAGGATATTGACCTCATCCCTTCAGTAGAGAATGCCTGGATGTTCTTCTAAAGTGACTTCCTCACCATCTTAAATAAGCACACCCCTTTCAAAAAATTCAGAACTAAGAACAGATATAGCCCTTGTTTCACTCCAGACCTGACTGCCCTTGACAAGCACAAAAACATCCTGTGGCGCACTGCACTAGCTCGAAATAGTCCCCACGATATGCAACTTTTCAGGGAAGTCAGGAACCAATATACACAGTCAGTTAGGAAAGCAAAGGCTAGGTTGTTCAAACTGAAATTTGCATCCCACAGCACTAATTCCAAAAAGTTTTGGGGCACTTTAAAGTCCATGGAGAATAAGCACCTCCTCTCAGCTTCCCACTGCACTGAGGCTAGGAAACACTGTCACCACCGATATATCCATGATAATCGAGAATTTCAATAAGCATTTCTCTACGGCTGGCCACGCTTTCCACCTGGCTACCCCAACCCCGGCCAACAGCTCTGCACCCCCGCAGCAACTGCCCCAAGTCCCCCCCCCCCCCCCCCGCTTCTCCTTCACCCAAATCCGGACAGCTGAAGTCCTGAAAGAGCTGCAGAATCTGGATCCTCACAAATCAGCTGGGCTTGACAATCTGGACCCTCTCTTCCTAAAATGATCCGCCGCCGTTGTCGCAACCCCTATTACTAGTCTGTTCAACCTCTCTTTCATATCGTCTGAGATTTCTAAAGATTGGAAAGCTGCCACGGTCATCCCCCTCTTCAAAGGGGGAGACCCTCTAGACCCAAACTGTTACAGACCTATATCCATCCTGCCCTGCCTTTCTAAAGTCTTCGAAAGCCAAGTGAATAAACACATCACCGACCATCTCGAATCCCACCGTACCTTCTCCACTATGCAATCCGGTTTCCGAGCTATTCAGGGGTGTACCTCAGCCACGCTCAAGGTCCTAAACGATATCATAACCACCATCGATAAAAAACAGTACTGTGCAGCCGTCTTCATCGACCTGGCCAAGGCTTTCGACTCTGTCAATCACCGCATTCTTATCAGCAGACTCAACAGCCTTGGTTTCTCTAATGACTGCCTCGCCTGGTTCACTAACTACTTCTCAGATAGAGTTCAGTGTGTCAAATCGGAGGGCCTGTTGTCCAGACATCTGGCAGTATCTATGGGGGTGACACAGGGTTAAATTCTCGGGCCGACTCTTTTCTCTGTAGTTATCAATGATGTTGCTCTTGCTGCGGGTGATTCTTTGATCCACCTCTACGCAGACGACACCATTCTGTATACATCTGGCCCTTTGGACACTGTGTTAACAAACCTCCAAACGAGCTCCAAACGAGTATGATACCATACAACACTCCTTCTGTGGCCTCCAACTGCTCTTAAACGGCAGTAAAACTAAATTCATACTCTTCAACCGATCGCTACCCACCCGCCCGCCTAGCATCACTAGTCTGGACGGTTCTGACTTGTGTGGACAACTATAAATACCTAAGTGTCTGGCTAGACTGTAAACTCTCCTTCCAGACTCATATTAAGCATCTCCAATCCAAAATTAAATCTAGAATCGGCTTCCTATTTCGCAACAAAGCCTCCTTCACTCATGTCGCTAAACATACCCTCGTAAAACTGATTATCCTGCCGATCCTTGACTTCAGCGCTGTCATTTACAAAATAGCCTCCAACACTCTACTCAGCAAATTGGATGCAGTCTATTACAGTGCCATCCGTTTTGTCACCAAAGCCCCATATACTACCCACCATTGCGACCTGTATGCTCTCATTGGCTGGTCCTCGCTACGTATTCGCCACCAAACCCACTGGCTCCAGGTCATCTGTAAGTCTTTGCTAGGTAAAGCTCCACCTTAGCTCAGCTCACTGGTCACCATAGCAACACCCACCCGTAGCACGCGCTCCAGTGGGTATATTTCACTGGTCACCCCCAAAGCCAACACCTCATTTGGCTGCCTTTCCTTCCAGTTCTCTGCTGCCAATGACTGGAACAAATTGCAAAAATCACTAAAGCTGGAGACTGATATCTCCCTCACTAACTTCAAGCATCGGCTGTCAGAGCAGCTTACTGATCGCTACACCTGTACATAGCCCATCTGTAAATAGCCCATCCAACCTACTACCTACCTCATCCCTATAATTGTTTTTTGTTTTTTCTGCTCTTTTGCACATTAGTATTTCTACTTGCACATTGATCACTCCAGTGTAAATTGCTACATTGTAATTACTTTGCCACTATGGCCTATTTATTGCCTTACCTCCTTACTTAATTTGCACACACTGTATACAGATTTTCTATTGTGTTATTGACTGTACGTTTGTTTATCCCATGTGTAACTCTGTGTTGTTGTCTTTGTCCCACTGCTTTGCTTTACCATGGCCAGAACTTGTTCTCAACTGGCCTACCTGGTTAAATAAAGGTGAAAAAAAATTGAAAAAAATAAGAAATCATCCTCTGAGCATCATCTGACCACCCCATCTCTTGGACTACACCATGTGCTACATTCTCCCCATCTATGGCTCCTTCCCCCTGGCCACACCAAGTGTCTGTGTCAGGTGCACGATTGGCATGTGGAATGTAAACAAGGCTAGTGTAGTCTGTGTCTGCAGTAACTAAGGGTTCTTTGTTTCTGTTACTACAGGTTCACTGTTGGGTGACTGGACTGTGCAGTGTCCTGGCCTTATGAGCACCGCTCTCCCTTGTCTTCTTGCCCTAACATAGCCTTTGCACTGCTTCACCCAGCTCTTGACATCCTTACTCATTGTGGGCCAGTAATAGCTCTGTCTTTTCATTTTAAGGGTGCTTCCCTCACTATAATGCCTTCTGTGGTCAGGTTGTGTCCCATACACTTGGAGACGCAGTGGCTCAGGCACAACTAGCTGCCACACTCTCTCGCTGTCCCTAGGGTTCTTGATGCGTCAGAATAGCACTCTTCAGATGTTTCCACTGATAAGTTAACTTATTCAGGTTCGGCCCCACACCACGCAGCTGATCTCATCCTGGTTAGGTATTTGTCTTCATAGCAGTGAGGACAGGACCAATGGAGTCTTTGGATATCTTTCCAACTGTATCCATGGATTTCCCCTACCACATCAACTTCTTTCATTGTGGCCCCAGGTATGCACGTACCTCTCCTGTCATCGCCACCCATTTAGGCTCTCCCTGAGGAAGGATCCATGACAGGACTTTCTTTGGCTTTAGCATTTTGCTTCCTGGTGGCGGTTACCTTCAACACAACCAGTATTTCCACAGTCCTCTGTGTATGCTACCACGTGTTTCAGGCTGGCTTCCTCTGAACACTGAGTGTGGTTATCCATCTTCTTCGCACCCTTTGCCTTGATGACGAGATCTTGCAGTTCACTAATCACATTCATCCCTATGTCTGTAAGTACGAACACATAGTTTCCATGGAGTTTTCTCTCCATATATTCATTGTCTGCATCTAAACACCCAACAATGGGGATGTGTAGTCCAATTGCAGCTTTGAGTCTGACCTATTTAGCAGACCCTCTGCCTTTGAAATGCTTCCTGAAGTATGATTATTTGATGGTGGTTACCTCTGATCCAATATCCAATAGAAAGTTTGTCTTTATTCCATCGATCACTTCAACAGTCAGGCAAGCCCCAAATGCTTTACTTTGGTGAGACTGTGTCACCCCACCTTCTGCCCATTCTGCTTTTCTGCTTCTTATCATGAATGAGCCCTGGGTACTTCTGTACATCACATGCAAAATCTTCTGTAACATCAACTTAATCTGTGACAGGCTTGGATTTGCGCTCTGCACCTTTGTCTTGCTGGCACAGCTTACTATTATGTCCTGGCTATCTACAAGTGTAACCGATGAACCTCAAGTCATTGTCTTTTGGAGGGGGCTTTTTACATTTACCTTCTGGGTTATGTACAACCTTGATAAGCCCTTCTTGATGAGCAGTCAGCTTCTGTATTGCCTCATGTAGCACTTCCAAGGTTAGGGGAGAAGTGACATCTCCAGCAGCTACAGCTTTCATGGCGGATCCAGCACGCCCACTATTCCTGGATGAAACAGTCGTGTACTCCTCTTCTTTCTCAGACCAGGTGATTGCGGCCTCCATGAGCTCAATGAAACTCAGTTTTGTGTCCTCCTTTTGTTTTCCGTTTAATTTCCCTCCTCAGGAAATTGTCCCTGAATCCCAGTACAAGCTGCTCCTTCAGAGCTGTGTCAGTGTCAACACTGTTGAGTTAATCCTGCAGGTTGCTGGCATACATGCGTATAGTCTCGCCAGACATCTGCCTCCTGTTATATTAGTCTTATACCAATAGGGACATTATCACCGTATGTTTCTTCCAGAATACGGAATATTTATTCTATGTCAGCCTCTCCTGCACTGAGCATAGACTTCATGGTTAGCTTGGCTTCACCCTTTAGATGCTTTTTGACTAGCTCTATTGGGTCCTGGCACTCTTGATACTTTGAATGCAGAAAGCATGGAGGCTATCCACTCTTCGACACATAACTCACCAGTCTGGGTTGGGTAACCGCTACAGTCTGGGAATTTTCCGTTTTTTGGGATCTACAGTAGATCGTAGCTGGTGCCTGGTGAGCTGAGGCCTGCTTGTCAATGACAGTTTTCGCCAGTGAGAGAACTTATTTTTTCTCTTCTCTTGCCTGCAGCAAGGCACTAGATTGTTCTAACAGCCTAACCTGTAGCCTTTCAAACTATTTCTTTAAATCTTCTAGTACAGCATTTAGGGGGCTATATTTAAGGATTATTTATATTTTTGTGACGACAGATTTGACGACGGGTAGACTAGTGCTCCTACTCGATACTCTATTGCTATGAAGTCCATTTTGTTTCTCTCACCATTACATATGATAGCCTATTAGTTAGTTCACATAAATATGAATGTATTTATTTGGACATTGAAGCTAAAACGTTTAATTTGGCTCTACTCCAGCAAATGTTTTATATAAGGTGACAGTACTGAATGTCACTTTTTATTTTATGGTATTTTCTTAGAAATGTCATTGTTTTTGAAAGAAAAGCAATGTCCATTAAAATAATATCAAATTGATCAGAAATACAGTGTAGACATTGTTAATGTTGTAAATGACTATTGTTGCTGGAAACGGCAGATTTTTTATGGAATATCTACATAGGTGTACAGAGGCCCATTATCAGCAACCATCACTCCTGTGTTCCAATGGCACGTTGTGTTAGCTAATCCAAGTTTATCATTTTAAAAGGCTAATTGATCAGAAAACCCTTTTGCAATTATGTTAGAACAGCTGGAAACTGTTTGTGCTGATAAAAGAAGCAATAAAACTGGCCTTCTTTAGACTGGTTGAGTATCTAGAGCATCAGCATTTGTGGGTTCGATTTTCTGGTTTCAAAATGGCCAAAAACAAATAACTTTCTTCTGAAACTCGTCAGTCTATTCTTGTTCTGAGAAATTAAGGCTATTCCATGTGCGAAATTGCCAAGAATCTGAAGATCTTGTACAACGCTGTGTACTACAGTATTCGCAGAACAGCGCAAACTGGCACTAACCAGAATAGAAAGAGGAGTGGGAGGGCCCGGTGCACAACTGAGCAAGAGGACAAGTACATTAACAATGTCTACACTGTATTTCGGAACAGTTTGATGTTATTTTAATGGACAACAAAGTAGCTTTTCTTTCAAAAACAAGGACATTTCTAAGTGACCCCAAACTTTTGAGTGGTAGTGTATGTTTAACCTTTTAGAAATGAATGCACTTTAGATATCTAGTCCCCCCATTTGAAGGTGTCATAAGTATTTGGACAAATTCACTTCTAGTGTATTACATTTTGTCAAAAGTTTAGTATTTGGTCCCATATTCCTAGCACGCAATGACTACATCAACCTTGTGATGCAAACTTGTTGGACGTATTTGTAGTTTGTTTTGCTTATGTTTCAGATTATGTTGTGCCCAATAAAAATATATGGTAAATAATAAATTGTCATTTTGGAGTCACTTTTATTGTAAATATAAATATAATATATGTTTCTGAACACTTCTACATTAATGTGGATGCAACCATGATAATTCTGAATGAATCATTTATAATAATGAGTGAGAAAGTTACAGATGCATAAAGATCATGCCCACAAAATATGATCATTTTTGGGAGGTATGATGTTTATGCTTGTAACTTTCTCATTACTCACAATTCATTCATTCATGATTATCATGGTGGCATCCACATAGATTTAAAAAAAAATGTATTCAGTGCTGGTCTTCTGCTTTAATTGATCATGCATAGTGCAAGGAAGAGGAGAAAGCCAGCCAGGCAGTGTTGTAGTACAGGTCTAGGTCTCGAGTCCGGTCTCGATCACATATTGAGTTTCTCGGTCTTGTCTCTGTGTCAGATACTTTTTTGTCTCGGACAATGAGGACTCATAATTTCTTCCCGAGACCAGCCGAGACTAGCAGACCAGCGGAGTAAAAAACTCAGTTTCCATTCAGTCAGTGGGTAAAACCGCTAAGCCAGGCCAAATATATACACCACAGGAGGTTGGTTGTACCTTAATTGGGGAAAACGGGCTCCGCTCCGGATATTATTATGAGCCGTTCTACCCTCAGCAGCCTCCACTGATATACACTCCTTTCAGACGGCCTCTTAACAGATGGCCAACTAGCTGAAAAAGTTTGAGGGTTTATCTAATGTTCCTTTGTTAGATTTTAGCTCATCTTGCTCTGACTAGCATTAGTTGTTGATCTTGTGGTTGATGTGTATAACTGTGTGGGAGACAGAGCCTACCTTTTCATGGTTGTTTGATCAATAGGACTGTAAAGTTCCCAAATGTAAGAGGACTCCCGTGGTGTTTACATATTTGCAGGAATCTGTTCAGGTGTATTTTGTGATCTAAAGTTGCGCTGTTGCAACTGCCTGTAAATGCAGAGTAAGTTTCAAAGTGAATGCTGGCAGGCCTGTGTGGCAAATGGCTTGTTTGTATAAAGGCCTACTGTAGCTCTGATTGGCTATAGCGTACCAGTCTGTGTAGACTCCGGTCCTGGACAAGACAGATGTTTTTATTCGGTTTATTTACTGCAATGTCTAGTAATTGTCTGGATAAATGGATGCATTTCCACTCTATATTGCTATATAATTTTCACAAATGCCTTAGTATACATCATTCCAAACATTCTAAGAATTTATGAAAATGTGAAAATGACCATATCTAAATGGTTGCGTGACAGAAAATGTTTAAGAAAGTGTCATTCTTCCTGGGGGTGTATATGAACAGCTTTTAATAAGATTTCATGTTGCTAAAATGCTGTCAGTTCCACATTAAATGCAACAATGTTTCACACACACAAGTTATTTTTTAAAGAGATTGCTAACAACAGCAAGCATGCTGCAATAAAAACACAGTTCCACTCACCAGATGATGATCATTTGAAACTTAACTTCAAAGCTGACAAAGTAGCAACAACATCCTCTTTGAGAACACCTGCTGCAGCCACTGCAAACTAGCCAACAAGCTAGCTAGCTAGACCATGGGAAAACTACTGCTCGCTATTGCGTAGTGACCAGTTGGCCTTCAAGAAGGCAGTCGTTTCCATAAGATTTTATAAAAATGGTCCCATCCCTTAAGTCAAAATGTGATGCCAAAATGTTGCCCTAATAAAGTTGAATGGCAGATGCCTTTATCTTGCTTCTGATGACCTTAACTAGCTAGATTTATTATCCCAGAGAACAGCAAAAGAAAATTCCTGATAGGATATTCTTTTGTCTTCAGTGTTAACCCTTTCCTTTCCAACAAAACCTGAACAGATTAAATCAGAACATCATTGAAAATAATTATATCATTATTTTATAGATTACTATGAAGGTGTAGAAGGCCCGTTGTTCCCCACTGTTTGGGTTTGTAATAATTTGTAGAGTGGCTCTATTTTCCCTTAGCATGCATTTTTTCACTTCTGAATGTCTAAATATTCCATACCTTGTTCTGAAAGATGGACACAGAAATACTGGACATTTTGAACTCTTATGGTGGTGATGATTTTACAAAATTAAAATCATGGTCTTGAATTGGACTCTGGTCTCTGTCATGACTCGATCTCAAACACCTTGTGTGTCCCCCCCACGGTCTTGACTCAGACTCAACTTGCTCCGGTCATGGTCTTGAATTGGTCTCGCTTTAGGTGGTCTCGATCACAGTTTTAGTAGTTCTTTAAAGTAAATAATGCATACTTTTATGAATGCTGAATACCACCAAATAATCACTTTGATCATGTATTTTTTGGTAGAGATACATTGCAAAGAAACTGCTCTCCCTCTTGATCGCAAATTATTTAACCTCTTCTCTCCATGTCTGCCCACACTAACCTAACCTAGCAGACAGAAAAGAAACACACAGACCGGACAAGTAGGCGCACAATGGATTACGGTCATTGTAATTAATTAATAAATGATCTGTGCTTGTTACGCGAAGTGGAACAGGGGAACCCAAGAGCAGACTCAGACGACGAGATTGGGATGAAGTAACCAAGTGTAACGGCTGTCGGGAGAGAGAGTAGACCAAGGCGCAGCGGAGTTAGTGTTCATCATGATTTTAATGGACAAAAGAACACTATACACAAAAACGAGAAAACTGACAGCCAAACAGTACTGTCAGGTGCAATACGTAACAGAAACAATTACCCATAAAACCCAACGGAAAAACAGGCACTTATGTGTGACTCCCAATCAGCAACAACCAACAACAGCTGTGCCTGATTGGAAGCCACACGGCCAAAATCAATGAAACAGTCAACATAGAAAATGAACATAGAACGCCCACCCAATGTAACACCCTGGCCTACCCAAAATAAAGAACAAAAAACCCCTCTATGGCCAGGGCGTTACACCAAGGTATTTATTGAAACACATGGGGAAGATGGAGTGCAGGCCAGGGGAAGCTCGGGTGGGTTGCAGGAAACCAGGTGCAGAGGCTGAGGCTGGAGCGAGAGTGGTTGGGACAGGGTAAGCAGGTCCGGAGTGGAATCCAAGGGAGCAGTAGACTGGGGATTCCAGGACAGAGTAGCAGGATGACGAGACATGGTACTGGAGACAGGGACCAGAGTCAGAGCGGGCAGAATGAGCAGAGATTACGATCTGGCAGCAAGGATGTGGCAGGGCTGAGTATTTGTAGAGGTCTTGATTATGGAACAGGTTGCAGCTGGTGGGAATCTGCTCTGACTCCAGGCCACCTGTCTCCACCCACACAATCACACACACGGAGAGAGAGAGAGAGAGAGAGAGAGAGAGGGAGAGGGAGAGGGAGAGGGAGAGAGTACTGGGGGAGTGGTGGCAGATCAAGGAGACACAGGATGAGCAATAGAGGGCATTGCAGGAGCAGATGTGACAGTGCTAAACTATGTAGAATATTGGCCTTTTGGAAACTACAACTCCCTACTACTTCGCACAGTTCGGGCTTGATCTGATTTGTCTAGAAAAACTGTTCAATGTGTGCATTGAGCTCAGAGAAAAATAAAACAAAATGGAATTCAAATCCTTGAACCCACATTGGTCAATAAGTTGTTCAAAAAATGAAAATTGCTAAGCGCTTATAGCTAACCTGCCTTTGTAGGAAGTTGTCCCGTTCATTTATCATGCTGCGTATCATCAAAGCTAAGAAATTGTATTAGTTTTTATTGAGACAATTGATGCCTTTCAGCACATTGTTGCTTATGGTTATTATGAATCATAATTGGCTGTTGTCCCTGATGGGTGACCTGGATCACTGGAGCATTTTGTGGTGCTTTTTTAAAGGTGAGCTGCTGCAAAGCACCAAGCCAGCCACCAAGCATCACGTGCCGCTGCGCCACCCCGGGCGCTGTTACTTTAGAGAAGCCTAATTGGTATTTTTTGCAAAGTGCACCTTCATTTGTGTGTGTCTGTTCCTCGAGAAGACAAGGTGATTTTCAACTGGGAGCTAATCCGACTGCAGCACGCTACGAGCAGTTGGTCTGTCACACTTCATTTTTAGGCCCTGGCAAATCCAACCGAGTACTTTAATTGTCCATTAATTGTGCAATAATTATTCCCTCCCTCTCCGATTATTTGTACCCTCCCCTTGGTTAGGTGGAAATAAGGGGACTTTCATGCTTCCCGTGGATGTAATTATAACACAATTACTAGTTTGGTCCAGTATAAACAGATGTACTGACATGTTATGCTGCTAAAGAGAAAATGGAGGCGATGTAAGCGTGGACGATAGGGCTATGTATGAACTTAATTGTATTCGTCTCATTTGGTTCCTAGAATTAAATGAATGAGGCAGCCGTGTCTACAGTATGTATTTCCCTATTCACTGTTGGAGCACTCAGTATGTCTACTGTATCTTCATGAAAACATGTATCTGACAAAAACATATTTTGGGGGGATATTCAAAGTCCCTGAGAAACCATTTAATGAAAATTATGAATACCATTATGTCACTGCCTCTACATGTGAACTATTGGCATTCCTTTTTAGATTCATACAACTACACATATCTCACATCTCAGTACATTCTAACGTTTTTGTTGTTGAAAATTGTCTGCTTTTAGCCATCAAAGCGAGTTGCTAGTTCAAGGTAACGTGTGTCTGTATTGCTCCTTCATGTCCTCTTCCTTACTAACTTAAGTGCTGGGAGTATATTCAGACATATAAATGGCTTTGAAAGTCTAGAACAAAACGACACAACTTTTGCCCAGGTGACTTTTACGCACCTTTGTTGCACTACTACTGTACATTGGATTAGTTATTGTTATTCGCTGGGAAAAGGGAAACAAGGGCTTCCGTTGTCTCTGATGCCTTGATTTATTGTATTTACCCTGGTCTTGTGTAAAACATTTGTACAGGCGTACAGAAGCTAGCGCCCCAGTGGTCTGGCCTCTGTGTGTGGGGAGCTGTGAGAGAGTTAATATGATTCATGTGGGTGCTGGATCCTTGGCTGGGTTTTGTGTCCAGCTCAATTAACCGAAGGTTCATACACCCCCCCACACGCCGGGAGACCGGAGCCCACCAGCCCATCAGCCCATCCCAATAGTTTACTGTGTGTGTGTGTGCGTGTGTGTGTGTGTGTGTGTGTGTGTGTGTGTGTGTGTGTGTGTGTGTGTGTGTGTGTGTGTGTGTGTGTACGTGGTTGGTTGGATGGTGTGTGTGTGTGTGTGTGTACAAGCTAACTGTTTTGATGTGTTAATTTGGGACATGAAAACATGTGGGTGGATGTTTTCTTTCCTTTCTTTCCTGTTTTCTTTTCCACGGTGTCAATTGCTTTCACCCAGTGAAGCCAGCTCCAGACAAATCTCCTATTCTCCAAACAAGTGTACCGTCATCTCATTTAAGTGCCCCCGCGAGGCCCAAAGCAAGTAAGTCAACCCAGCCTGTATGACCCGCCAGTGACCCCAGCTAGGAGCGGATATAAAACCAGAGATGCAGTAAAGTGCATTCATCTCGGAACACATGGGAAATCCCAGTGTTATTACACAGTAGCATTACAGCTTTAGCAGTGGTTGCTAATTGCAGCTTGTGGTTCTATGTAAGAATTGAACCAATGAACAAATCAGTTTTTACACTCATGCTGTCTTCATTCCTTTTAGGATAGTAATTTGCACTGGCAATGGCAAGGCTGTTTCAAATATGGCCTGAAAACATTACTCATACATTACTCGTACATTGTTTTCAACTGTCATGTCACAATGGATCTCACTGAATTGTAAGCTACAGACAAATGTTACCGCTTGCTTTTTTGATTTGTGTTCTAATGAAAGGCTTTGGCCATGATAGTACTGGTCTATGAGATCACTAGTGAATCGTACTGCATGCGGACATGAGATGTCCCCCAATGTTTTAAATGAGGGCCGGACCCACTCTATTGTGTGTGTGTGTGTGTGTTTGTGTGTGTGTGTGTGTGTGTGTGTGTGTGTGTGTGTGTACGGGTGTGTGTGTGCGGGTGTGTAGTGTGTGCATGTGGAGTGTGTCACAGGTAATTCGTGTCTATTTCACGATCCTTTGTGATAGCGAGTTAGTGCGTCTCTGTGTGTTTGGGGTTGGAGGCTCAGGGCTATGGATCCAGCCGGCACATCAGCTCATTCAAATCGCCAGGCATCCAGAGAAACGAAGCGATCACCATAGTAACTATGGAGGCAGAAGCTGTGTGGGGTTGGTTCACCAGTGTGGTCAAAGGGAATAGAATCAATGAACTCTGACTGACTGAACAGATCTGGGCTGGTGTGCCTCGGTGGAAAGTCTCTCTCTCTCTCTCTCTCTCTCTCGTTCACTCCTCCTCTGCCTTTCTCTCTCCCTCCCTCTCTGCCTTTCTCTCTCGCTCCCACTCTCTCTGCCTTTCTCTCTCGCTTGCCTTTCTCTCTCGCTCCCACTCTCTCTATCTCTCTCATCTTAACTGAGCCCACTATGTAATCAGATCATAGTTGTTTATATCTGTTTTATAATTAGAATGATAAAGAAAAACGAATTCTAGTGGTAGGATGTTATTGTATTTGTTGTCTAAAAACACATTTCTGAACTGTAGTGTTTGTTTCTAGAGTTCACAGTTAAAGCATTCAGTTATGTAAAAAAAACTCTAAGAACAATTGAATATTGCCTGATAATGGCCACCTGCCTGATAATTGCAGAACCATTATAGAGAACTGTATTCTCAATCGAATGTGTGCGTTGCCCCCCATGAAATGGTTCATGGCCACATCTCACCTTGTTATTACCAAATCCCCCATATACTCAGCAATCATTCAGTCACCATGTTTCGCAGAGTCAACTGTTTGCTTAGGGCAGATTTACAGTGCACAGACACACACATGAACATTGTGTGTGAGAGAGCACTTTTCTGCCCTCACTAAATAATCAAAACAACAATGGGTCCAACTTGTTTTCATGAAACAAAAGTCTCTATTTGACATTCTGTACTATGCTATCCTAAATGCTACGCTATGCTAAATCATTTTGTGTAATTGACCCGACTGAACAGATACCGATTCATGATCAATGGTGAAACAGTAGACGATAGCAGACATACATATGGCCTAGCAGTTGCGGGGACGACTATTCCAAAGACTAATGTCGCCTGGAAGTTAGGGCTGGGCGTTATGGCCTAAAAATCATTAAACTTATGGGCGATTCACAATATCTTGTTTAAAAAAAAAAATCTCCAAATAAGTGTTGTAGTACAATTAAAGGTCAAATACAGTGCATTTCAAACAGACAGCAAAAATCTAATGAATGCAGGGCTTATGAAGTTATACCTAGTCTAAATATAAGCCTTCCACAACCATAAGACCCACTAATAATGTAATGTTATTTTATCAAATAGTTTAATTAGCCCTTTTTTTTTAAATAGTCGCTTTTCTGGCTTTCAAGTCTGTCTATGAAAATGCCTTTTTTTTGTTACAAATTTAACTAGAACCGGACTAGACAGATAGTATAACAGCTTTTGAAAAAAAATGCTGCTAATGGTATGTGGTACAAATGCTGTTTGCGACAAACTGAGCATTCATTTTCCAGAATCAATGTTCATTGATACTAGAGATATAAAAAGGGTATCGTTTGAAAATGTAACTTCTCTGTTACAGTAAATTAATGTCTTAATGTGTTTTATTGTCAATATTACGGATTATTTTGGACCAAACCTCAAATGAAAATAGCGAGTTGAAACCGTTGGCATAGAGGCAGGGGGAGAAGCTTGGTGTGTGTGTAAATCATTGAGGAAGAGGCGAAGCGCTAAAATCTGTCCAAAATAAGGACAATTTGTTTCTATGGGCTTATTTTGGACCTAAACTTGTCACCTGCCTTCCCGCCTTTGGGACAACAACTCCCATTGTTAGGGCAGAGAGACGTAAAGCTCATCATTATATACAGATCTCTGGTGTAAATTGGGAATGTGCACATAGCCCAGAGGAACGAAGGAGAGGAGACCAAAAATGCAACATGAGAACAAGCGGACATAAACGCTCAGAAAAACGAAAAATAACAAAACCTTGATTCTTGCGATACAGGCATTTGGAATATCGCACAAAAACATACATTCAAATGAATTTGATCTATCGCCCAGCCCTACTGGAAGTTATCCAGGAGTTATACATTACAGCTGTTTATTTCTCCTGGGTACGTGGAATCTTAATCAATCTAAGCCAAGCAAAAATAAATATATAACTTTGTCGCAAAACAATCAAGGCTGTTTGTTGTAAAACATATTTTCCAAATAAGCTTACTGTAGCCTCTGATGCTGATTCTAAAGTCATTTCCCAGGAAATGCCATTTTACCCCACATGCCATGTAATTGATTTATATGTTCAATCTCAGGTATTTCCACACAAAACAGAATAAATAGTGAGGCTCTCATTATATAGTGAATCTCTTATTATGTTTTAAATGACCTCAACTATTCAGCACTATGGACTTCTTTCTGTTCATTGGCAAATGTATTGAATGTCATACAGGTATAGCTTGTGCTGTGTATGAGAGACACCTGTATAAGTGTCACTAAACTAGTAGTTTGTTGTACACACAAGTATCCTGCAGAAGGTAACTGTAAGACAAGAAAACACACTGCACATATAGGCACTTGCTCTAAGGCTAATGGATTGACATGCACTTTGGTAAAAACATTCTTTTCTCCCTTTCAGGGTTAGTTTAGATCACCGAAAGCATGATGTGTGTTTGTTTGTTTGAGGTACAGTATGTTGTTGTTCCTCTTAGCTGTTACCTTGGAGCGCTAACGCTGACAGATACCCATTTGTGTTGGTACACCAAAATAATCCTGTAATAATAATACAGGATTGACCATGACGATCCTGTCATTCCTTTAAAGTGCATTTAAATTACATTAGCGACCTTTTCTACTTGAGAACTAAAGTTCTGCCTCTACATAAACACTGCCAACAAAATCTATTTCAAGGTGCATCATTTCAAGGTTGAATAAACAATCTTTTTTACTTTACTTGCAACAGAGACTCTTAAAATGCACTTTTTTTCATACAACAAAAACATATCTATGATGTTGAATTTACATAGTGCTGGGGGCATGTTCAGCAGGGCACAACGTTGTGGACCCTTCTGTTAGAAATATGTTATGTAGAACAAATCTGATATTTTTTCCACTAATTGGGTCTTTTGACCAATCACATCAGATATTTTTCAGAGCTGATCTGATTGGTCAAAAGATGAATTAGTGGAAAAAATATCAGAATTGGGCGGCTTGTCTAAACGCAGCCTCTGGCATGTAGACAAAGCAATCATATCAGTTCTATTTATGACATTTCTATCAGCAACATTCCTCAATGTTTGCCAACTGACACAACTGATGTGAAATAACACAGGGCATCCTTTGCCTTTATATGCAATGCTTTTACGTGCAGATGGACTAAACAAGTAAGAACAGGTTGTGTCAAAGCTTATTATGCAACTTCATTTAATTAATACAGACCCCTCAAATGATCATGACCTCACATTTGTCATGCAGGGAAGTTCATATGACAAGCGATAGTGTGAAATTTAAGTGACAGCTACTGATTCAAATATAATGGGGTTAGGAAAGGGGGTACCATTCTTATTCAGAGATGGTACCTGAGTTAATGGACTGTTGATATCGTCTCATTTAGCTTCACTTCACCTTGTTATGGTGCTCTCGAATAAGGAAGCAAGCACGTGTGTTTGTGCCTCTCTTCTTTCGTCATGGGAGGATACTATTTATAGGGATATCATTGATGGGAGACATTTGTGTTTGTTGTTGATTATTGTTTCTTTTTGTTTATTCCCTCCAAGATTGAGTGACCGATGAAAGCTCTCCCTTCCTCTGAATGCTTTCACATATCTTTTTTACATGTTTGAATCATGTTTTTTTGCTTACGACTCTATTTTTCTTTACAATTTTTGTTGTTGTTGTTGATCTAAAAAGGCACGTTTATTTCCTTTTGCTTTCAGTTTGTATTTGTTTGGTTACAGATATTAATAATTTCAACTCAATACTATTGGCATCAAGTTGTCTTCAAAGAAGATGACCTCTAACTGACATTGGTTGATCAAAGACGTAAATCGGTGAATTAAAATAGCTTAATAGAATACGCTGGTCAAATCAATGCCTCTCCCCTGATCTGCAATAACCCACAAGCTGTGCGTCTCTGCAATGTCTGATGTTTACAGGCAATGGCAATACATCCCCAGACAGTCTCCTCCTTCAAATTCATGAGAAACCCTCTGACTAATAAGCTTAGTTTAGCACCACATTTTGTTTGATATTCTCCCGTACATAGCCCGTCCATTAACTGCCTGTGGATATTCCAAAATGTGTAAAAAAAAAAGCAAGACCAGCCAACACCCAAATATAAAATATGTATGTCACAGGAAACCAATATTTACCTTCCTAGTTTTTGTATTTGAACAGTATTAGTTTTACAATTGCATGCAGACTCTTTGCAGAGCCGTCCATATTGTTTAATAAATTTCAACCATACAAAATGAATCTTTTGTAGTACTTAAAACATAAATTGTTGTATTCCCTATGAACTAGCCAATGATGACACTGCATTAAACATTAACCAACTCCATTGAAGCTCGCACTGAACAAAGTACACTACAAACCTCTAATTGTGGGGAAGAGAAATGGCATGCATTTTTTATTATATGCACAGTGCACCAAGGAAAAGGCAAAAGTTGTTTATTTCACTGCTTCATTTTCACTTCCTCCTATGCTGTAGTTGGATCCCTTTCATAGCGCTGAAAGGGTCAACACTTTTTCAGGATTAAATTGGTTTGCAGTCTGTGCAACGGTGTTGAGGGAATAATGCAGGATAAAATATTTATTTTTCTTTATTTATTTGTAGGCATTATGGGGATTTGGTGTGGAGGTTGAACACACTGTACTGTATGATGACCTTGCATAGCACATGGTTTGAAAAGCAGGGCTCTTGCTTAACAGCACCCCATAGCAGACGAGGGCTTTTTGCAAGTCGAGAATAATTTTACCATATAATCAATAACGTGCAACATGAGAGCGATATTGTTTTTTCTCAACAGGCTTTGCAATCTCAAGAGACCCAAGTAAGTGCTACAACATAAGGGGACATCTTCCTTATGTTATGTCTATTTTATCATCCTCATATCACCTTGTCAATTACAAATTCTTAACCAATATCTCTGACTTTCCTATTACTTCTCCCCCAGTGTCTCTCAACGTGCTGTTGAGGTATCTTTACATTTATAAGTACCCAGTAAGGTTCTCCAATCTCCTGCTGTGCTCTCCTCGGTTTTATCTTCTGTAAGGTTTCTGGAATCATAAATAAAATCCTAACTATGGCACTTTGAGCATTTGCAATTCTGAAAAACTGAGACAGAAGGGGCTGAATATTAAGTAAATAGTTGACTCTGGTGACATCATTTCTATTTTGAGTCAAACCAGAAGGTCCTGGGAGAGTTGCTAATGCACCATGTGTCTCTCTCGACAACCTTGTACTTTTTGCACCTCGCAATGCATCTCCTTTAGGTATTACTGGTAACAAATCCTTGTAGAGGCTTTGTGGTTACGTTCACCATGGGACACATTTGTCACAGTAGCCAGGTCCCAGGATTAATTCTTGATTCACTGTGGTGCACTTCAGAGCAAGAAGACAAAAATAGTGTCATACTTGGAGAACATAAAAAAAAATATTTTAATGTTTCCATGTAAGGATAGCCCACAGTATATCATAAAAGAACATCCCCCGGGGAAACAAATGATCTTCACACTTTTAACACTCGCCCATTACAATGCATGACCGGCGCTCTACCCAGTTCCTGTGCCCTTGACTGGCAGTCCAAAAAAGGCAAAATCAGCTACACCTCAGCCAGCTCCCAGGTGATTTTGGAGGTTACCCTTTGTGAAAGAAAGTAGTCCAACAGGGTAAATAAGGCAGGAGACACCATTATGCCATCAACTGGCAACTGGGTCAGGGATTCATCAAGATCATTTATATTTCATAATGAAGAATAAGGAGATGTTTTATAGAATGTGTTGTTGTCAATGGCTCTCTACCTTGAAGTATCGTTTGATGAATTATTACACTTCCTGTCAAAGAGGTGGTAGTCTGTGGATTATGTTAAAGGACCCCTCCAGAGGAAGTTGCCGTCACTATTTCTTCTTAATTCCTGTCCTAGTGTGGTTTAGTTCAACCCTCCGAACACTGAGTTATGGCTCCTTATAAATATTGATTAATCAGGCATGCACATCTCCACCTTCCGTGTGCATGGCCCATATGTTCTCTGGCACAGCCCACACTCCGCAAATTGTAAACAGAGCAAAAAGCCACGGCCAGGGTTGCTTTGCTAATGCTACGGAGCATTACGGTTTTACCGGCGAAGCTAGAGGCTAGCTAACCTACTCCCTGGACCAATAAAGCTATCTAGTTACTAATACAATAGCCCAACTTCTTGCACATTGTTTTGATGAGTTGGTTAAAATAAGGCTGTCACTTAGTCGATTCATAAATCATGCCTATCAATAACCATCTGACAATGTATACATCATGTAATTCTACTGTATGTGCCTTATTAGCACTCAGGACTCGAACCACCCGGTATATTATATAGGTTATAGCCAGTGTTGTAGTACTCCAGACCGGTCTCACATATTGAGTGTCTCGGTCTTGTCTCTGTGTTGGATACCTTTGTACTCGGTCTTGACTCAGTCTCAGACAGCAATTTCTTCCCGAGACCAGCGGAGTAAAAAACTCATAATAATCAGCTTCCATTCAGTCAGCGCATAAAACCGCTTTGCCAGGCTAAATTTATACACTCCTTTCTTGAAACATTATTATCTTAACAAGCTTTATATCTATCATAGACATGTTTGTGCAGTGAATAACTGATAAGCCTTCAGTGTGTGACAGGTTTGTGATTCTGAAAGGACAGCAACTGTAATACCGGCGCACTCATGTAGGAGAGTGCACTTTTTGTCAAACACAAAGGGCCTGTGATGTAGTGGAGGGTATACTTTTTTTTCAGTGAATATTACGTATACTCACTTCTTAATACCTACTGATGCGTATCAAAGTGGTGTAGTGGAGGAATACGACTTATACAATCGCAAAGCATGTGAAATAGCCTAGTTTCACCGGAATATCATCTGCAGGCAGCAAGAGTGTGTAGCTCTCAAGTGGTTTTGGCATGGAGCATCTCACAGAAGAATGACATTGGTACCCGGTAGGGTAGGAAAGACGTTTCAACTTATGATATCAACAATGGGTATGCAAACCAGGTATTGAAAAAGTTTAGTCGGAAGTGTTGGTTAGTAAAAGGGGGTACATAGTCAGTTGTACAACTGAATGCATTCAACTGAAATGTGTCTTCCGCAGTTAACCCAACCCCTCTGAATCAGAGAGGTGTGGGGGGCTGCCATAATCGACAACCACGTCTTCGGTGCCCGGGGAACAGTGGGTTAACTGCCTTGCTCTGGGGGAGAATGAAAGATTTTTACCTTGTCAGGTCAGGGATTCAATCCAGCAACCTTTCAGTTACTGGTCCAACGCGCTAACCACTAGACTACCTGCTGGTATTTATGATGAGCAATTGTCATCATAACCTGCTTGCTGTAGAGGCGTAGTCATGGATGGGCCTGGGTGGACACAGGTCCACCCACTGGGCAGCCAGGCCCTAACAGGCCCACCCAATCAGATTGATGTGGTTTAAGCATTGTTGTGGACTTAAAACATCACATTTTTGTCCTTTTCTATGAAAAAATGTATGTGATTTTGAGAGTGTAAATCGGAAAAATCTATAGGAAAACAGGATTTTTCACACAGGGTGCCTTTCCTTCGCTGGGCAGTCCGTTTGGGAACTTTTTGGAAAAATTAGAGTATACCCACTTCTCCAGGCACCACTGCATAGGGCCGATGGAAAGACAGCAGTCACACACAGCATAATGTTAAAGGATAAACAGTCCATAAACTCGGACGTAATAAGCCAGTTGGTCGTAATCATAAGAATACAAAAAGACAACCATCAAGCATTTCCCAATTGAAATGTACAACTATTAATTCCCATTGCAAAAAACATTTCACGTTTAGCACACAACGTAAATGATGACCTAAAGTTTAAAGTGGAACTGACAGCATTTTAACTACTTTGCAGATATGACACAAACAGACAATCATAATATCAGTCAAACATATCAAATTCCCAATTTATGCTACGAAACCAACTCTAAGAGGTTTTAAAAATAGGTTATATTTGACTCAATGTTCCATGACGTACACTAAAGCATTGTTGGCACAATAGATGGATGCAGTTCAATGCATTACTAATGTAATTCACCAATACATTTCTTGGTAGTCCCCAAAATATTGCTATCAGGTTGTAAATCACAGCTGGCCTGGTATGTTGTTTGCTGCCTCCATTCGGGATGCATTGTTTCAGTCTCAATGACTCAATATTCTGGAAAAAAACTGATGAATGTAAGTAAGGCAGGGAAGGTCAATACAATCAAACTAGCAAGGATAATGATTACAAGTCAGTCATAACGTGGCTAATAGGCTAGCGTATATATTTATGTAGCAAGCTAAAAACACAGAGCCTAATGTTAGCTAGGGTGAGTGACTGACTTTTTCCTCTCATAACGTTTTTTGGTGGCTATACACAGCTAGGGATAAAGTTGTTATTTGGTTAGCTTGAATGAACTTGAACGACTGTTATCCAGTTAGCAAATCTCTTGCATTCGCAAATTCACTCTGGTTATCTACTCCGATTTCAGAGCACTTTCGTCTGAGTGTGCCAGAACGCAGAACAACTGATGAATTTACGAATGCAACACCTGCTGAATATGACCGGTGTCAGTAAAAGTAGGCAAAAAAAAGTAAGTTAGTCAAGAACACTCTAGATAACATGTAAACAGCCTAACCAGCTCTGCTATGGCGAGTAAAATGGTCAGAGTGACCAAGCTCATCTTGCTCTGCCTAGCATTAGTTGTTGATCTTGTTGTTGTAGCTGTGCATAACTGAGGGAGAGCGAGACTACCTTTTCATGGTTGTTTGATCAATATCACTGTAAAGTTCCCAAATGTAAGAGGACACCCGTGGTGTTTACATATTTGCAGGAATCCATTCAGGTGTATTTTGTGGATTTTGGTGAATGCGTTCTAATGATCTAAAGTCACGCTGTTGCAACTGCCTGTAAACAAACATTCCAGTTCAAAGTGAATGATGGCATGCCTGTGTGGCAAATGGCTTGTTTGTATAAAGGCCTACTGTAGCTCTGATTGGCAATATTTGGTTTAATTTACTGCACGGCCGCTTTCCCACTCTATATTCTATAGAATTTTCACAAATGCTTAAGTATTCATAATTCCCAAACACTCTAAGAATTTATGAAAACATGAAAATGACCATATCCAAGTGGTTGCCTGTCTGAAAATGTTTAAAACATGTCATATCCTTCCTGGGGGTGTATATGAACAGATTTCATGTTGCTAAAACGCTTTCAGTTCCACTTTAAATGCAGCAATGTTTCACACACATACGTTATTTTCAAAGAGATGGCTAACAGCTGCACCATCGAGTGCATCTTGACCGGTTGTATCACCGCCTGGTATTGCAACTGCTTGGCATCCGACTGTAAGGCGCTACAGAGGATGGTGCGTACGGCCCAGTACATCACTGGGGCCAAGCCATCCAGGACCTATATACTAGGCGTTGTCAGAGGAAGGCCCAAAAAATTGTCAAATACTCCAGTCACCCAAGTCATAGACTGTTCTCTCTGCTACCGCACGGCAAGCGGTTCCAGGGATGCCAAGTCTAGGTCCAAACGGCTCCTTAACGCATTAACAGCTGCTATCCCCATGCCATAATACTGCTGAACAATTAATCAATTGGCCACCTGGACTATTTACAATGACTCGCTGTTTATTATCTATACATAGTCACTTTATCCCTACCTACATATACAAATTACCTCGACTAACCTGTACCCCCGCACATTGACTTGGTACCGGTAACCCCTGTAAATAGCCTTGTTATTGTTATTTTATTGTGATACTTTTTAGTACATTTTTAAAATTTAGTAAATATTTTCTTAACTCTATTTCTTGAACTGCATTGTTGGTCAAGGGCTTGTAATTAAGCATTTCACGGTAAGGTCTACCTACACCTGTTGTATTCGGCGCATGTGACAAATAACATTTGATTTGATTTTAACAACAGCACGTGTGCTGCAATTAAAAACACAGTTCCACTCAGCAGATGATAATAATTTGAAACTTAACTTCTTGTTGAAAGTTATTCTTGAAAAGGGAGAAGCTAACAAATTAGCAACAACATCTGCTTTGATAAGACCTGCTGCAGCCGCTGCAAACTAGTCGACAACAAAAGCTAGCTAGCTAGACCGTGGGAAAACTACTGTTCGCTATTGCGTTGTGACCTGTTGGCATTCAAGAAGGCAGATGTTTCCATACATTTTTGTAAAAACGGTTCCACCCATCAAGCCAAAAGGTGATTGGTTGATTCCACTGTCACTCCAAAATGTTGCCCTAATAGAGTTGAATGGCAGATGCCTTTATCTAGCTTCTGATGGCCTAGACAATGGCTGACTTAGCTAACTAGATGTATCCCCCCAGAGACCAGCAAAGAAAAATCCTGATTGGATATTTATTTAGCTTCAGTGTTAACCCTTTCCAACAAACACTAAAGAGGTTAAATCAGATTATTGAAAATATAATTATAATATTATAATAATAATTTGATCAATCCTTAGCCCTTCTCTGAAGGCGTAGAAGACCCATTGTTCCCCACTGTGTTTGAGTTATTAATAATTTGTAGAGTGGCTCTATTTTCCCTCAGCAGCATTTTTACACTTCTGAATGTCTAAAGAATCCATATCTTGTTCTGAAAGATGGACACAGAAATACTGGACATTTTGAACTCTTATGATGGTGATGATTTTACAAAATTACAATCATGGTCTTGAATTGGACTGGCATTTTTCTGGTCTCAGTCTTGACTAGGTCTCGTACCGCTTGTCCCCCCTCCGGTCTTGGTCTTGACTCGGTCTCGCTTTAGTTGGTCTCAAACACAACACTGGTTATAGTCAAGAGAGGAGGAAGTGGTGGCTTGTTAGAGCACAGACATGGTTCTAATTTCAGTGGTGCTCATGAGGACCCCAATAGCAATTAAAATGTCTATGTGGCCCCCCTCAAACATATTGTAATATTTGGAACCTTCAGTAGTCAATGTGTGATTGGTCCTGAGTGCAGGAGTAGACTATAATGAACATGTGGGCTTTCTGTACATTGTAATGATTTATTTTCCTTTGTTTGCTCAGCTTGTAACTGTAGTTGGTTATGTTAACATTATCAGAACAGGTATTGAATGATAAACAGAACAAAACATGGACCCATTCTGTGATTTATATTTTTTAATGATCCATTTAATCCACATCCTCACTTTATGTCAATATTACAACATTGCTGCTTGCTCAGCCTCTGCCCTTGGTCTGCATCCCATAGCCCGGGAGTCCTCAGTCCTGTATGACACATGAAACAGATAGGTAGGTTATTGAACTGCCATTATGTCTGTCATAGATCCAGCCCTACATTACCATTTCACTGTTTTTAGTTTAGCCCAGAGAACTGAGAATCAGGCAGCTATTCTCTCTGTCTGTATACAGTCAAGACAGTGCTGTCAGGTTTCTACCCGCTGTGTACATCAACACCTGGGTCATGCCACCCATGATTGTCCAGCCTTGTTGTAGTCCTGACTCTACTCTACTTCACCTAGGTGGCGTAGGGATTTTAGCAGTGTTGGACAATCATAGACAGTGACCTGACTTGCATTTTTGGGGAGATAATCCTCTGTCAGTTTTCTGGGCATGTGTGAGTTGGGATGTTTTTACAGTGACATAGGCCTACCTTCACAATAAGCTACTCAAATGATTGTAGACACTGCATTCTTCTGGAATAACTTCAGTGAGGATTAAATATTGTGTTCTTTTGACTCTATAAAATAACACAAAGGTGGAGTTAGTGAATAGTCACATTGTCTCTGTCTTGGATCAATGTATAGCCTAAATTCTATGAATTTGACAATGACATATTCAAGCGTTCTCCACTTGAATCTGTCATGGTTTCACTTTAGTGTCTAAGAGAAAATAGCATGTAGGCAACTACAATATTAGTTCTCACATTTGGAGCCAGTTGAATAGGACAGAATGTTACTCTGCTATACACAAATGTGCAAAATTGGGGGATGAACTAATTTCACTAGCCATATATACCTAATCTCTTTTTTTAAAGTAAGCTAGCTAGCTAATTAAAGATGCTCTATGCAGAAATCACTCCTCCATTTCCTGGTTGCTAAAGTTCTAATGGTTAGCCTAATTTCAGTTTGTGACAAACAAGCAAGTGTTGTGTAGAGCATCATTGTACCATCTAAACCGCTGTGAAATAGATTTCCATAACCAAAAATATTGTATTTTCAGCTGTTTAAAGGTGGCGTACAAAATAAAGCATAGAAATAGCGCACATAGAACAGATCTACAGATATATCACATTTCTATGTGAATTTGGTCGTGTCGCCCAAAAAATTACATATTGCAGCTTTAAAACGTAGTTATGTTTTGTCCTTACAACCTTACCTGAACTGTAGTTTGCACGTTTTGATATTACTTTGGAACATTTTGTATCACATTGGCCAGCAAGCACACATTCGCTTTGACAGCTTGGTTTACTGTAGAGACACCTTGCAGATTTGGAGTCAGCTTCGTGTTTGGTAACATAAAAGGGAAAGGGGATACCAAGTCAGTTGGACAACTAAATGCATTCAACCAAATAGTGTCTTCCGCATTTAACCCAACCCCTCAGAGAGGTGCGGGAGCTGCCTTAATCGACGTCCACGTCATCAGCAGTGGTGCAGTAGCATTAGTTAGTACTGGTAAAACTGTGATTTACTCACTGAGCTATATACACTGCTTAAAAAAATAAAGGGAACACTAAAATAACACATCCTAGATCTGAATGAATGAAATAATCTTATTAAATACTTTTTTCTTTACATAGTTGAATGTGCTGACAACAAAATCACACAAAAATAATCAATGGAAATCCAATTTATCAACCCATGGAGGTCTGGATTTGGAGTCACACTCAAAATTAAAGTGGAAAACCACACTACAGGCTGATCCAACTTTGATGTAATGTCCTTAACCTCTCTAGTACATGTGGGACGAACTCGTCCCACCTACGTAACAGCCACTGAAATCCAGTGGCGCGATTTTTGAATCGTTAGAAATGCTATAACTTCAATTTCTCAAACATATGACTATTTCACAGCTATTTAAAGACAAGAATCTCGTTAATCTAACCCCACTGTCCGATTTCAAAAAGGCTTTACAACAAAAGCAAAACATTAGATTATGTTAGCAGAGTACCCAGCCAGAAATAATCACACAGCCATTTTTCAAGCTAGCATATCATGTCACATAAACCCAAACCACAGCTAAATGCAGCACTAACCTTTTATAATCTTCATCAGATGACACACCTAGGACATTGTGTTATACAATACATGCATGTCTGTTCAATCAAGTTCATATTTATATCAAAAACCAGCTTTTTACATTAGCATGTGACGTTCAGAAAAAGCATAACCACCGCAAACTTCCGGTGAATTTACTAACAGTTTGCTAAATTACTCACGATAAACGTTCACAAAAAGCATAACAATTATTTTAAGAATTATAGATACATTACCCCTCTATGCACTCGATATGTCCGATTTTAAAATAGCTTTTCGGATGAAGCACATTTTGCAATAATCTAAGTACATAGCCCGGCATTACAGGGCTAGCTATTTAGATACCCACCCAGGTCAGCATCCACCAAAATCACATTTCCTATAAGAAAGATGTTCTTACCTTGCTTGTTCTTCATCAGAATACACTGCCAGGACTTCTACTTCAATAACAAATGTTGGTTTGGTCCCAAATAATCCATCGTTATATCCAAACAGCGACGTTTTGTTCGTGAGTTCTAGAATGCCTTTTCGCGGTGTCGCGCATGGCGCATTGGCGTGTCAAAAATGTCTAAATATTCCATTACCGTACTTCGAAGCATGTCAACCGCTGTTTAAAACCAATTTTTATGCCATTTATGTCATAGAGAAGTGTTAATATTCCGACCGGGAGTATGCATTGAGCCTAAACAGCCGAATAAAATTTCTCCTCAGAAGCGACTCATGCACGCGCATCATTGAAAGGTCCTCCGAGCATCCACTTACAAAAGGCGATAATATATTTCAACCTGAGGTTCCCTCGTAAACCTTCAGTTATTTCGCGGGCTCTGAGAGCCTATTGGAGCCCTGGGAATTGTCACGTTACAGCTAAGATCCTTACTTTTCAATAAAAAGAGGTAAGACGCACGACTCCTTGTCAGACAGGGTACTTCCTGCTTGAAGCCTTGTCAGGTTTTTGCCTGCCATAGGAGTTCTGTTATACTCACAGACACCATTCAAACAGTTTTAGAAAATTCAGAGTGTTTTCTATCCAAACCTGAACAATAATATGCATATTCTAGCTTCTGAGTTGGTGTAGGAGGCCGTTAAAAATGGGAACATATTTTTTCCAAAATTCTCAATACTGCCCCCTATACCAAACAGGTTAAAACAAGTAAAAATGAGGCTCAGTAGTGTGTGTGGCCTCCACGTGCCTGTATGACCTCCCTACAATGCCTGGGCATGCTCCTGATGAGGTGGTGATCTCCTGATGATCTCCTCCCAGACCTGGACTAAAGCATCCGCCAACTCCTGGACAGTGTGGTGCAACGTGGCGTTGGTGGATGGAGCGAGACATGATGTCCCAGATGTGCTCAATTGGATTCAGGTCTGGGGAACGGGCGAGCCAGTCCATAGCATCAATGCCTTCCTCTTGCAGGAACTGCTGACACACTCCAGCCACATGAGGTCTAGCATTGTCTTGCATTAGGAGGAACCCAGGGCCAACCGCACCAGCATATGGTCTCACAAGGTGTCTGAGGATCTCATCTCGGTACCTAATGGCAGTCAGGCTACCTCTGGCGAACACATGGAGGGCTGTGCGGCCCCCCAAAGAAATGCCACCCCACACCATGACTGACCCACCGCCAAACCGGTCATGCTGGAGGATGTTGCAGGCAGCAGAACGTTCTCCACGGCGTCTCCAGACTCTGTCACGTCTGTCACATGTGCTCAGTGTGAACCTGCTTTCATCTGTGAAGAGCACAGGGCGCCAGTGGCGAATTTGCCAATCTTGGTGTTCTCTGGCAAATGCCAAACATCCTGCACGGTGTTGGGCTGTAAGCACAACCCCCACCTGTGGACGTCGGGCCCTCATACCACCCTCATGGAGTCTGTTTCTGACCGTTTGAGCAGACACATGCACATTTGTGGCCTGCTGGAGGTCATTTTGCAGGGCTCTGGCAGTGCTCCTCCTGCTCCTCCTTGAACAAAGGCGGAGGTAGCGGTCCTGCTGCTGGGTTGTTGCCCTCCTACAGCCTGCTCCACGTCTCATGATGTACTGGCCTGTCTCCTGGTAGCACCTCCATGCTCTGGACACTACGCTGACAGACACAGCAAACCTTCTAGCCACAGCTCGCATTGATGTGCCATCCTGGATGAGCTGCACTACCTGAGCCACTTGTGTGGGTTGTAGACTCCGTCTCATGCTACCACTAGAGTGAAAGCACCGCCAGCATTCAAAAGTGACCAAAACATCAGCCAGGAAGCATAGGAACTGAGAAGTGGTCTGTGGTCACCACCTGCAGAACCACTCCTTTATTGGGGGTGTCTTGCTAATTGCCTATAATTTCCACCTGTTGTCTATTCCATTTGCACAACAGCATGTGAAATTTATTGTCAATCAGTGTTGCTTCCTAAGTGGACAGTTTGATTTCACAGAAGTGTGATTGACTTGGAGTTACATTGTGTTGTTTAAGTGTTGTTTAGCTACTTCATATGGATTTACTTCACTGCACTGTTACCTACAGCACATTCGGAAAGTATTCAGACCCAATTACTTTTTCCACATTTTGTTACGTTACAGCCTTATTATAAAATGTATTAAATAAAAAAAAATCATATTTAATCTACACACAATAACCCATAATAACAACGTGAAAGCAGGTTTTTAGATTGTTTAGCAAATGTATAAAAAACAAAAAACAGATACCTTATTTACATAAGTATTCAGACCCTTTGCTATGAAACTCAAAATTGAGCTCAGGTCCATCCTGCTTCCACTGATCACCCTTAAAATGTTTTTACAGCTTCATTGGAGTTCACCTGTGGTAAATTCAATGGATTGGACATGATTTTAAAAAGGCACACTCCTGTCAGTATAATGTCCCACAGTTGACAGTGCATGTCAGAGGTCGAACCAATTGTCTGTAGAGCTCGGAGACAGGATTGTGTTGAGGTACAAATCTGGGGAAGGGTACCAAAAATGTCTGCAGCATTGAAGGTCCCCAAGAACAGTGGCCTCCATCATTCTTAAGTGTAAGAAGTTTGGAACCACCACTAAGACTCTTCCTAGAGCTGGCCGCTTGGCCAAACTGAGCAATCGAGGGAGAGGGGCCTAGGTCAAGAAGGTGACCAAGAAGTAGCTCTGTGGAGATGGGAGATGGGGGAACCATCCAGAAGGACAACCATCTCTGCAGCACTCCACTAATCAGGCCTTTATGGTTGAGTGGCCAGACAGAAGCAACTCCTCAGTAAAAAGGAACGTGACAGCCCGCTTGAAATCTGTGAAAATACACCTAAAGGACTCTCAGACCATGAGAAACAAGATTATCTGGTCTGATGAAACCAAGATTGAACTCTTTTCCCTGAATGCCAATCATCACATCTAGAGGAAACCTGGCACCATCCCTACGGTGAAACGTGGTGGTGGCAGCGCCAGGGACTGGGAGACTAGTCAGGATTGAGGGAAGATGAATGGAGCAAAGTACAGAAAGATCCTTGATGAAAACCAGAGTGCTCAGGACCTCAGACTGTGGTGAAGGTTCACCTTCCAACAGGACAATGACACTAAGCACACAGCCAAGACAGAAGGAAATAAACAATTTAGTCAATTTTAGAATAAGGCTGAAACATAACAAAATGTGGAAAAAGTCAAGGGGTCTGAATACTTTCCTAATTATATATTTTTATTTTTTATTTAACTAGGCAATTCAGTTAAGAACATATTCTTATTTACAATGACGGCCTACCCCGGCCAAACCCTAACGACACTGGGCCACATGTGCGCCGCCCTATAGGACTACCAATCATGGCCGGTGGTGATACAGCCTGGAATCAAACCAGGGTGACACCTCTAGTGCTGAGATGCAGTGCCTTAGACTGCTGCGCCACTTGGGAGCCAACAGTATTCTAATTGACTGTATACTATAGTTAGCTAGCTAGCCAGCGAAATGTTTATATAGTTAGTGACCCATGGGCCTACTCTTGATGCTGTAGTGCTGATGTGCATAACATGTCTCCAGAAACGATGATGTATCCCAGCTGTGTTGACATTTCACCTGTCCACATCTTCATCCACTTTTGATGTCACTAGCTAGCTATCCAGCTAATGTTAGCTAGGTGACGTTAGCCATGAGGCTAGCCACTGATAATTCGTTCACCTAATGTGTGCCTAGCCAGGCTCCTTACTCTAATGTTTGCTTTTTTTTTACTCACCGTTTCACATTCAGCCCATTCATCAGCTCCAGATCGAACTAAGTGCATTACAGACAGCAGTAAGCTGTAGTATGAGGTTGTAAAAAGGGGTACAGGTTTTGTAGGAGGTTCCAAAGGAACTAAAGCCATCCCTCACAAGACACGTAAAGTCAGATATAAATTTACATAATTTGTCATGAAACACGTGAAAAGAATATGAAGTTTAACTTCAGATTTCCCTGTATGTCATACTCTGACTAAAACAATGACTTAAATTGTTGTGCAACATCACAGGTATGCACTGGGCATCATCTGTCAGCTGAAAAAAGTGGATTTTTGCTGGTGTGGGCGTTTAAAAACATGATCCAGTACTTTGTCGACTAGGAAGTATTTTATGAACTTCTGTTTTGGGCTGGATATGTCAATGTGTAGTTCATACATCCATAGTCTATGAGCAGAATTACTTACTTCCTCAATTAGCCATGGAATCCATAGTTTGAAAGCCAGTTTTCTGGAAGCTGTGCAGCGCACATTTTCCTTACATTTACTCCCACGAGGGCTAGCCCCCTAGCAATTAGAGTTTCAGCCACTCGCCATTTGAGTGATAGTTAGCCAGACACATGCACAGTAGATTGAGCAATGCACATTTGTGATGTTGTACACAATTTTCGGGGACCAGTTTTGGCTCGTGGGTGCTACTTTCAGAACTACTGGCTAAAAAGTATACAAAAGGTACCAGAGAATATCTTTAACTTGGCAAACATCGGTATTGTGCAAGTTTTTCAGGAGTTGCTCTTAAAATTGCATTTGCTGCCTTATCTTTCAAAAAAATATATAATTGCCAGGGGTTAAAACAGCAGTTTCTTTGCACTTATACATATATATGACGTTAGCCATGACGTAATATATGTACAGCAGCAAGAAAATGAATGTGATCCCTTTGGAATTAGCTGGATTTCTGCATAAATTGGTCATAAAATTTGATCTGATCGTCATCTAAGTTACAACAATAGACAGACTTATACTAATAACACCCAAATTATTGTATTTTTCTTGTCTATATTGAATACATAATTTAAACATTCACAGTGTAGGTTGGAAAAAGTATGTGAACCCTTAGGCTAATGACATCTCCAAAAGCTAATTGGAGTCAGGAGTCAGCTAACCTGGAGTCCAATCAATGAGACGAGATTGGAAATGTTGGTTAGAGCTGCCCTGCCCTATAAAAAACCCTCACAAAATTTGAGTTTGCTAGTCTCAAGAAGCATTGGATGATGTGAACCATGCCTCGAACAAAAGAGATCTCAGAAGACCTAAGAGTTGTTGACTTGCATCAAGCTGGAATGGGCTACAAAAGTATCTCTAAAACCCTTGATGTTCATCAGTCCACGGTAAAACAAATTGTCTATAAATGGAGAAAGTTCAGCACTGTTGCAACTCTCCCTAGGAGTGGCCGTCCTGCAAAGATGACTGCAAGAGTACAGCGTAGAATGCTCAATGAGGTTAAGAAGAATCCTAGAGTGTCAGCTAAAGACTTACAGAAATCTCTGGAACATGCTAACATCTTTGTTGACGAGTCTCCGATATGTAAAATACTAAACAAGAATGGTGTTCATGAGGGGACACCATGGAAGAAGCCACTGCTGACCAACAAAAAAAAACATCGCTACACGTCTGAAGTTCGCAAAATAACTCCTGGATGTTCCACAGTGCAGCTGGCAAAATATTCTGTGGACAGATTAAACTAAAGTTGAGTTGTTTGGGAGGAACACACAACACTATGTGTGGAGAAAAAAAAGGCACAGCACACCAACATCAACCTCATCCCAACTGTAAAGTAAGGTGGAGGGAGCATCATGGGTTGGGTCTGCTTTGCTGCCTCAGGGCCTGGACAGCTTGCTATCATCAACGGAAAAATTACTTCCCAAGTTTATCAGAATGTAAGGCTATCTGTCTGCCAATTGAAGCTCAACAGAAGATGGGTGATGCAACAGGACAACGACCCAAAACACAGAAGTAAATCAACAACAGAATGGCTTCAAGAGAAGAAAATACACCTTCTGGAGTGGCCCAGTCAGAGTCCTGACCTCATCCTGATTTGAGATGCTATGGCATGACCTCAAGAGAGCAGTTCACACCAGACATCCCAAGAATATTGCTGAACTGAAACAGTTTTGTAAAGAGGATGGTCCAAAATGTATACTGACCATTATACAGGTCTGATCCACAACTACAGAAAACGTTTGGTTGAGGTTATTGCTGCCAAAGGTCAACCAGTTATTAAATCCAAGGGTTCATACTTTTCCGACCCTGCAGTGTGAATGTTTACACAGTGTTCAATAAAGACATAAACATGTATAATTGTTTGTGTGTTATTAGTTTAAGCAGACTGTGTGTGTCTGTTGTTGTGACTTAGATGAAGATCAGATCAAATGTTATGACCAATTTATGCAGAAATCCAGGTAATTCCAAAGGGGTCACATACTGTTTCTTGCCACTGCGTGTATATACCTATCAGTGGAGGCCGCTCAGAGGAGGAAGGGGAGGACCATCTTCCTCAGTGAATATTTAAATAGTTGTCCTTTTTAGTTAAAACTATACTAAATATATTCACGTGACCAAATAATTCATTTAAACACACACTGTTTTGCATTGAAGGTCTACAGTAGCCTCAACAGCACCCTGTAGGGTAGCACCATTGTGTAGCTGGAGGACAGCAAGCTTCCGTCCTCCTCTTGGTACATTGACTTCAATACAAAACCTAGGAGGCTCTTGGTTCTTACCGCCTTCCATAGACTTACACAGTAGTTATGAAAGGTTGGAGGATGTCCTCCATAAGTTATCAGAGCTCTTGCAGCATGAACTGACATGTTGTCCAAAAAACCAAAGGATCAGAGAATCTAGTACTGAAAGCATAAGCTACAGATAGCTAGCACTGCATTACATAAATTGTGGTAAGTAGTTGACTCAAAGAGAGAGAAGGACAATAGTTGAACAGTTTTCAACAAAGTAATTTCTTCAGAAATGAAGGAGAAGCAAGAGTGAGAGTGATTGACATTTTTGTAATTTGTTTTCCACTTTCAGTTTCATTTAGCTAGCAAATGTAGATGGCTAGTTTAGCCTACTCAACCACCCGGCTCAAACAGAGGGATGTCATGTTAGCTAGCTGGCTATGACTATCCAACACAACACTGGAACTCTCAGTCAATGTAAGCTTTTGGTTTTATTCATTTATTGCCACCGGGGCCCAACGGTGTAAATGCTAAACTGCTTACTGACTATACACTGTAACGTTACTGCATGATTGTAGCGGGTGTACTAACACATTAGTTATATTAGCTATGTTGACAAGGACGTTACTTTAGCTAATATGGGAACAACGATGTAGGTTGTGTGTAGCAGTTATGACATGGTTTGGCTTGGAAAGCTTTTTTTGCTTGGTCAGATACAGCTGATGTGTTGTGCATTGAAGTCCACAAATTAAGTGAAAAGGTGAAAGAAGGAATACAACGTGGCTGCTATGAAAGTGAACTGTGTTTACGCATGATCAGGGCTGTATTCATTCCGCCGATTCTGTTGAAAATCGTTTCTTAAAAACTGTTGGACTAATGATTACACCCTAGATCAGCTAGATGCAGGCAAGACTGTGCAAGGCGGTATTTAATGTGCCACTGTCTGTCACCTCAACATTTTATCTCGACCTGTGTGCACCTATGTTGTAAACTTTCATCATAGGCTAGGTTGTAGCAATCTCACGATGGGTATAGGGAAGATTTGAATATCATGTAGTAGCCTAAACCTATCAATGTTACAATGAACTGGGTGAATGGAATATGAATGACACTCATCCAATATGCTGCAATAGAAATAAGGCGAAGCTCGTGATAAAATGTTTTGTCCTCCCTCATCATAAACGGCACTGACCGCCACTGATGCCTATGCTTTTCCCATTTCGAAGGAATGGCGTGAATGAAGGACAAGGAAGGTGACCGACCAGATATGCCAATCAGCCAAAGAAGTTACAGTGTGTTTTGTTGGATCTCTTCCAGCAAAGTGCCTAAGGAAGTTCTCAGCTTTCCATTAATTGGAGTTGCATGGGCAGAGATGCACACACACGTCACATGCACACACACACACACACACACACACACACACACACACACACACACACACACACACACACACACACACACACACACGTGCACTACCCACGTTGTAAGTCTTCTCGTGTGACCTTCAAGTCATCATATAACAGTAAACCTAAGGTTATCCAGGCGTTCCACAAATAGAGTATTATGAAAATTCCATTAGCTCCTACTGTAATTGCATATGATTTAGCATAGTTAACATAATCAATATAGTCATCTATTGATAGATATTAGTAATTTGTCAAACACTTGACATGGATAACCCTGGACCAACACCTCCAAAAAGTTAGCTGAACATGGGTTAAGGTTCATTTGACTTTGATGAAAAGGATATTGACATTTACTGTATCTCACAGAAGATGTTTGAATGCACCACATGCAGTACATATTTCTAAAGCAACAAAGGTCGGGTTCTCTTAGATATCCTAGAGAAATCCGTCCACAGAGGCATCACAAGCACTGTGGTCATTTGCTATGACCGCCATCGACATTCGATATCGAGCCTACACAAGCATGTAACTTCTGACTTATTTTTCCTTCATGACACGACAGCCCCCCTTGACACTGTCCTACCACCCTCACTCTCATCACTGGAACAAAAGTGACGAATGCCATAGAGGGAAAGCTGTGACATCGCAAATGGGGCCTGCTGTGGTCTCTCACCTGCTGCAAAGCAAATGGTTACTTTTCCATTTGTATTTCACCTTGTGTTTGATTTGGCAATGTGCTTTCTTTCTCGTCCTACAGGTGCGCACAGGGGGACATCGTCACACACACGGCCTGGCTCAACCGGTCGAGTATACTGTACGCCGGCGAGGATAAGTGGTCTGTGGATCCCAGGGTGAGCCTGGTCACACTCAATCAGGAGGAGTTCACCATCAAGATTGAGGACGTGGACATGACAGATGAAGGCCCATACATCTGCGCGGTGCAGACGAGCAGCAGACCGAGGACGACGTCAGTGCACATCCTCGTCCAAGGTAAGCCAAAGCCTTAGAATCTAGATACAGTCTGGGCGGATGATGGAAAAAAACATATTTTGTCTGATGTACAGTATGTGTGTGTGTGTCTCTCTTCTATCTCTCTCCCGCGTTCTGTGTGTGTGTCTTTGTGCTTGTGCCTGTGTCGCTCTCCCTCTCGCTCTTTCACTGTATATGTGTGCATGTGCATCTCCCTCTCTAGTGTATTTGTTGGCCTTCATACCCCTCAGTGAATGAGAACCTCTTATTACCCCATAGAAAAACAAATTGGTATACTTTCTCTTTCACTGTGGAAGGGATGTAAAAATGAATAAATATAAATAAAGGGAGAAGCACATGTAGAACAACACCAGTCTGGGAATGCACTTCACTAAGTCATCCATTATTATCTGTGCAGTTGGTAGTGTACTTGTTTTATTAGCTTTTATAATCTCCCAGTAGATTCCACCTAACTTGTAAAAACATACAGTATGGAAAGCATCCATCGTGTGGTGCTCGTTCACAGTCTAATCAATTATATACAGCACCAGTCAAAAGTTTGGACACAGGGTTTTTCTTTATTTTTACTATTTTCTACATTGTAGAATAATAGTGACGACATCAAAACTATGAAATAACACATAAGGAATCATGTAGTAACCAAAAGAGTGTTTAACAAATCCAAATAGATTTTATATTTTAGATTCTTCAAAGTAGCTACCCTTTGCCTTCATGACAACTCTTTGTCACGCCTGCTCCCTCTCTCCCTCTCGCTCGAGGGCACCAGGCTCCCCTTCATTACGCACACCTGTCACCATCATTATGCGCATCAGCGCTCATTGGACTCACCGAGACTCCTTTACTTTGTTGATGGACCCATCTACTGTATATCTGTTTGTTCCTCTGTTGGTTCCCCGTGTCAGTATTATTGTCGTTTACGTTTCCCCAGTCCAGACGCTGTCCGTGTTCTGTTTCATGTCCGTGTTTCATTAAATGTTCACTCCCTGTACTTGCTTCTCGTCTCCAGCATCTGTCCTTACAGAATGCTGACACCAATATGTGAAGCATCAGGGAATTATTATAATTTTTGTTGTTGTTGGTGACGGGTCCGGGTGCCGTCGCCGATGGAACTGGGGGTGCCTCAGCTGGCTCAAGAGGGTTTCTTGCCTCGGTTGGCTCGGCAGGGGCCCATCCCACGTCATGCCTCAGCGGGATCGTCAGGCTCCCGCGCCTCAGCCGACTCCCACGCCTCAGCCGGCTTGTCCAGCGCCTGTTTCATGTCCGTGTTTCATTAAATGTTCACTCCCTGGACTTGCTTCTCGTCTCCAGCATCTGTCCTTACACTCTTGTCATTCTCTCAACTAACTAGTCTTGAAGGAGTTCCCACATATGTTGAGCACTTTTTGGCTGCTTTTCCTTCACTATGCGGTCCAACTCATCCAAAACCATCTCAATTGGGTTGAGGTCAGGTGTATTGTGGAGGTCAGGCCATCTGATGCATCACTCCATCACTCTCCTTCTTGGTCAAATAGACCTTACACAGCCTGGAGGTGTGTTGGGTCATTGTCCTGTTGAAAAACAAATGATAGTCCCACTAAGCACCAACCAGATGGGATGGCGTATCGTTACAGAATGCTGTGGTAGCCATGCTGCTTAAGTGTGCCTTGAATTCTAAATAAATCACTGACAGTGACACCAGCAAAGCACCCCCACACCATCATACCTCCTCCTCCATGCTTCACGGTGAGAACCACATAATCGGAGATCATCCGTTCACCTACTCTGTGTCTCACAAAGACACGGCGGTTGGAATCAAAAATCTAAAATTTGGACTCATCAGACGAAAGCATAGATTTCCACCTGTCTAATGTCCATAGCTCGTGTTTCATAGCCTAAGCAAGTCTCTTCTTCTTATTGGTGTCCTTTAGTAGTGGTTTCCTTGCACCAATTCGACCATTAAGATCTGATTCACACGGTCTCCTCTGAACCGTTGATATTGAGATGTGTCTGTTATTTAAGCTCTGTGAAGCATTTATTTAACTATAATGAACGTATCCTCTGCAGCAGGGGTAACTCTGGGTCTTCCTTTCCTTTGGCAGTCCACATGTACTTGAAGAAACTTTCCAAAGGTTTTGAAATTTACCTGATTGACAGACCTTCATGTCTTAAAGTAATGATGGACTGTCCTTTCTCTTTGCTTATTGAGCTTTCCTTGCCATAATATGGACTTGGTCTTTTACCAAATAGGGCTATCTTCTGTATACCACCCCTACCATCGAGGCAAAGGGTGGCTTCTTTGAAGAAATATAGTTAACACTTGTTAACACTTTTGGTTAACACTTTTTTGCTTACTACATGATTCCATGTGTTATTTCATAGTTTAGATATCTTTACTATTATTTTACAATGTAGAAAATTATAAAAATAAAAAGTATGTGTGTCCAAACTTTTGACTGGTAATACGGATGCGTGTATTGTTATGTATTACTGCACTGTTGGAGCTAGCATTTCACTGTACCTGCAATAACATCTGCAAAATATGTGTATGCGACCGATAAATTGTGATTTGTTTTCATAATGGAGCAGTGGCTAACATCTGTTTTGAGGTAGGCTAGCTATAATATCCTATAGGCTACATGTCTTATCGTTGATGTTTGATGGCAGACTGTAATACTCATGGAACCACATGTAGAAGAAAGGTTAGTTATAAATATATGTAATGGAACTGGAATTGTGCAATAGATGAAGCATATTGTTAACCGGGCCCCTTTGTAACAGGCAGCCAGACAAACGCTGTGTCACAATATTGCAGACCGATTATTAGCTAGTTTACTCTATAAAAGTATCCTCGACTACCGTGGTCTTCCATGCAATAAGAGCTAAAGATATGGAAAGTAGCTATAAACTGATCATAACCCTAATGTTATAACGTTTATGTGTGTGGCTCAAAACTCATTTCTGGGATTGGTTATTAGTGCATTCAATGTGTAGCCAGTGTAGTGTACTGGCTTCAATGCATATAAGCTTTGTTGATGGAGTTTGCCCCAGCAATATTTTAATGTTAAAACCGACAGTGTTCAAGCCATATGTTCTAATGAAGTGGATAATGGTCTGATTTGAGCCCCATTAACGGCATTGCACTCCTGAGATAGTATATTTTTCCTAATCAGCGGATCCTGAGGCAATTTGATTGATGGCGGTGTCATTGCTGAGCACCAGAGCATTAGGGCGGAACAGAAGAGAACTGAGCAGGCTGAGATGCAAGGCTAGCCTGTACAGTGGGGTCCGGAATGCCTTCTTAAAGATGAGCAAGAAAGACTGTATAAAATAAGTAATGCAAATACTAAGTTATATTGTATGCTTATTTTTTAATTATTATATTAATACAATTGCTCAAGGAAATTGATTTTGTTGAACAAGTAATAATAATAATAAAGATAGGGGTCAAAATGATTGACATCCCTGTTTTCAATACTCTAGCACCTTTCCCTTGTGAGGATAATGACGCTGAACCTTTTTCTGAAACGTTTTATGAGATTGGATAAAACATTGGGAGGGATCTTAGACCATTCCTCCAAACAGAATCTTTCCAGATCCTTCATATCCCTCGTCTGCGCTTGTGGACTGCCCTCTTCAATTCAAACCACAGGTTTTCAATGGGATTCAGGTAATTTTGTGGTCATTTAAACATTTCTTTCTGGATTTTGATGTGTGTCTGGGGTTATTGTCTTGCTGGAAGACTCACTTGCGGCCAAGTTTGAGCTTCCTGGCAGAGGCAACCATGTTTTTGACTAAAATGCCCAGGTACTTGGTAAAGTTCATGATGCCGTTGTCCTTAACAAGGGCCCCAGGATCAGTGGGAGCAAAATATCCCCATAACATCAGAGGACCATAACCATATTTTACAGTAGGAATTAGGTATTTTCTGCATGTGCATTGTTCTTTCGAAGGCCAAACCCAAATCTGGTGTGCGTGGCCAAAGAGATCTATTTTCATGTCATATGACCATGTGACTCAGTATTTTATACAGTCTTTCTTGCTCACCTTTATCAAGGGATCCAATAATTCTAGAACCCACACTCTATGTTCTCTAATAGCTTGAAACTTCCTTTTCTCCCAGCTTTGATGGAAATTAGATTTAAAAACCGCTGTGAGCCTTAAAGGGGGGCAAAAAATGGTATGATGCAGAATACCGGTATAGGTGCAAATTAAGGCTTTTCTGAGGCTTGGTTTATGATGATGTTATGGGGAGTTTTAGGACAGTGATCTTGGATGTTCTTTGGTGCAATATTGCTTACACCTACAGTATTTAGTCTTCTCAGATCTACACAGGTGCATAGGGGCTATAGGGGCTAGGTGTTCTCTGGGGCTAGGGTTTTTCAAGAGATTGAATCATGAACTCTAGAAAGCTCCTGTGGTGTCTGTTTCCAGTTCCACAATATTACCTGCATGTATCAAGGCACAAGGCGAGACCCAAATGCAGACACAGGAGGCAGATGGTTGGAGTCTTACAATGTGTATTAATCCAAAGGGGTAAGCAAGAGAATGGTCTTGGACAGGCAAAAAGGTCAAAACCAGATCAGAGTCCAGGAGGTACAGAGTGGCAGACAGGCTTGTGGTCAAGGCACAGAGAGACAGGAAACACAGGGATAAATACACTGGGGAAAATCAGCGACACTGGAGGGGTGGAGACAATCACAAGGACAGGTGAAACAGATCAGGCGGTGACAGAAAGGGTATTGCATATGTGACAAACCGGCTCGATTCAGTCTTATGTAGCAAAATTTGAAATTGTGTTTTTAACATTGGATAAAAGTAGAGACACAGAGCTATACACTATAGTTGAGGAACAAAGGGAAAGTAATTCTGCTTTGAAAGCTGATAAACTTGAAATCTCACTTTTGAGGAAATGACCTTGAAATGTTTTGGACCTACTGGAGAGCTCTTCTTTGTCTACTACACCCATTGAGTATCATTCACACCCTCTAAAGCTTTAGCCCCACCCATCTCTTTAAGGGTTGATCTGAGAGTTCTGTCCTAACAACATCAGTCAAGCACCCAAGATAACTGGATGTGTCATGAATCCCGCTTCCTGAATCTGTTTTCTGCCTGAGCTGACTGTTTTCTCTTTTGGAGTCTGTTTCCTGAGGTTCCTGAACGCACCCTGTCTGGTTGCCAGGCGACGGAGCTAGGCGGGAGATCTCTCGATTACCCACACCTGCATCTCATCAGCGATCTGCACACCTGGTCCTGATCATCACCTCTTCACTTTATAAGCTCTGACCTGACATCCATTCCCTGCCGGATCGTTAGCAATGAACAGTATGTTTTGTCAGCGTATCAGCCTCAAGTCACTAGAGTTAGTTTTGTTGTTCTGTACTTTTTACCGGTTACTCACCTCCGTTTACTCTGTCTACAGTCATTCTCCTTGACTCTGTAAATAAATACTCAACTTCATTTTACTCACCTTGTCCTGGTCGGCTTCTGGGTTCAGCTTTAGAGAATCGTGACAGGATGACCTTTGGCTAGCTACTTCCAAACACAAATGAGAGAACAGCTCACTCTGACCATTTTACTCGCCCTAGCAGAGCTGGTTTGGCTGTTTTTATTTTTATCCAGAGCGTTTGTGACTGCAACTCTGCTGCTGGCAACAATTTACGTTTTTTTTCCAACGTTTACTGACACCGGCCATATTCACGGGTGTTAAGCGTTCGTAAATTCGTCAGTTATTCTGCGCTCTAGCACACTCAGACGAGAGTGCTACCACAACAGATCCACAGACGATGCAATCGCCATCGCACTACACACTGCCCTATCACATGTGGACAAGAGGAATACCTATGTAAGAATACTGTTCATCACCCACAAGGATGCGGGCTCAGCCCCCTCCTGTACTCCATGTTCCCCCATGACTGTGTGGCCATGCACACCTCCAACTCAATCATCAAGTTCGCAAACGACACAGGCTGAAAAAAAATCAGCTTGGCACCTAAAACTCACACACTTTTTCAGATGCACAATTGAGAGCATCCTGTCGGGCTGTATCACCACCTGGTATGGCAACTGTACCGCCCGCAACCGCAGGGCTCTCCAGAGGGTGCTGTGGTCTGCCCAACGCATCACTGGGGTCAAACTACCTGACCTCCAGGACACCTCCAGCACCCGATGTCACAGGAAGGCAAAAAATATCATCAAGCACAACAACCACCCGAGCCACTGCCTGTTCACCCCTCTATCATCCAGAAGGCAAGGTCAGTACAGGTGCATCAAAGCTGGGACCGAGAGACTGAAAAACAGCTTCTATCTCAAGGCCATCAGACTGTTAAATAGCCATCACTAGCACATAAGAGGCTGCTGCCCTATATACATAGACTTGAAATCCCTGGCCACTTTAATAATGGAACACTAGTCACTTTAATAATGTTAACATATTTTGCATTACTCATCTCATATGTATATACTGTATTTTATCCTACTGTATCATAGTCTATGCCGCTCTGACATTGCTCACCCAAATATTTATATATTCTTAATTCCATTGACTTTAGATTTGTGTGTATTGTTGTGAAATTGTTACATATTACTTGTCAGATATTACTGAACCATAATCCCAACTCATTACTACCCCGCATGAATCTGCAGGAAGCTAACCAACCAGGTTCAATGTTAGCTAGCTAACATTAGACTATAACTAGCAAAGCAAATGGCTCTGAGAAAATAATAATATGACTACAGAGATCATACACGTGACATTAGCTAGCGAGCCAGCTAACATTAGCTAGCTAGCTAACAGTACACTTTCACTTGAAATGAAAATTACTTTCTGCAAATATTGTAAACGTGTAATATGTGAAAATGTAGCTAGCTAGTCTATCTTACCCGTATACATGGCTGGACACTTCTCCCTCTCTGTCACGGTTGACATGGTTGCCCTTAGTTTGAAGATGTAACCCGGAGACAGGTGTTTTCTCCATCTCCTTAGCCATCATGCTCTAATTCCACTGATTTCAAAACTCGGTCATCCAGAAAGTGGAGAGCAACACTTATGCAGTTCTACAATGCAACATTTTTTTTTTAACCGCGTTAGACAGGATTACCTACACATACTGACCAGCTCAAATAGACAGAAGTGTGGCAGACCAATCCGAACTCATCTCTCGGCATGTCCAGCCAACTCATCTCAGCCAATCATGGCTAGCTGGAAGGTTGCTGCCTTTTTCTCTGGCTAAACCAACTAGGCTTGTGTATTAACAGATGGCATACAAGTTTGTTATTAAGGCACATGAAAGTTCACATGTTCCAGAAGGCATTTCTGCCAAAAAACGCAGTTTGTTAAAAAAAAGAGTATGTTCAAATGTCTTTGCTGCACAGGTACAGCACTAGATTACACTTGGAACCTTTCATTTTGACAAAATGCACCATGAAAAATAGTTGTTTTACTTTAGTGCTTGGTGATAACTGCCAAAAGAATGAAACTGCCAGCCCATGACTCAGACAGTAGGAGTAGTTGGCTATTGGCTAACCCTCTGGGTTTCTAGATATTAAAAAAAAAAATGAAGTTGTGTGGTGAAACATATCCTCATAAGTGGAGAGAGCTGTTAGATTTCTACTTCAGAGAGGGATGCTTGCTACTGTGTTGGGAGTAGGATGTGCTCGTTAGAACAGACTTTTTGGAATAATTTATCAGAGAGAGTTATTGTCGTCATGCTTCATTCCAAATGGCACCCTATTCCCTATTAGTGCACTACTTTTGACCAAGGTCCAGGTTAAAATAGGGCACTACATGGGGAATAGGGCGTAATTTGTTTCACAGCATAGTCATCGCAGTCAGTCTTCTTATGTGGGTTTTCAACATGAATAGTCGATGTCTTCTCAAACCTCGCTGATCATAATCTGACATTGTAGTTTTCAGATCTCTGTGTGCTTTAATTGAGTGTGCTCCTATCAGGCGACTGTGCATGTGTATTTACATTTGTAAATGTGTAAACTCTAATAAAAGGCAAAGAGGAACGGAGGGAAAAAGTCACATGTGGGAGGGAAGCAATGGGGAGGTGTCAGCGAGGGGGAGCAACATGTCCTTGTTTTTGAAAGAAAATCAATTTTTTTTTGTCCATTAAAATAACATCAAATTGATCAGAAATGCAGTGTAGACATTGTTCATGTTGTAAATGACTATTGTAGCTGGAAACGGCAGATTTTTTTATGGAATATCTACATAGGCGTAGAGGCCCATTATCAGCACCATCACTCCTGTGTTCCAATGGCACATTGTGTTAGCTAATCCAAGTTGATAATTAAAAAAAAGCTAATTGATCATTATGTTAGCAGAGCTGAAAACTGTTGTGCAGATTAAAGAAAGCAATAAAACCGGCCTTCTTTAGACTAGTTGAGTATCTGGAGCATCAGCATTTATGGGTTCGATTATAGGCTCAAAATGGCCAGAAACAAAGAACTTTCTTCTAAAACGCATCAGTCTATTCTTGTTCTGAGAAATGAAGGCTATTCCATGCGAGAAATTGCCAAGAAACTGAACATCTCGTACAACGTGGTGTACTACTCCCTTCACAGAACAGCACAAACTGGCTCTAAGCAGAATAGAAAGGAGTGTAGAATAGAACAGATGCCTCACAAGTCCTCAACTGGCAGCTTCATTAAATAGTACCCGCAGAGCACCAGTCTCAACGTCAACAGTGAAGAGGCGACTCCGGAATGCTGGCCTTCTAGGCAGGACAAAAAAATGTGTTTTTCTTTCAAAAACAAGGACATTTTCAAGTGATCCCAAACTTTTGAACGGTAGTGTATATTAAGCTACTTTCCATGATGTGGACACATGTGTTACTACAATACACAAGCTGACCAGTATGAAAAAAAGTTTGAAAATGTATGCACTCTGGATAAGAGCAACTGCGAAATGACTAAAATGTTAAATGTAAATGTATTTGACCACATAGAATTAGGGGGAATTACACATCCTATAGTTAACACGATGATACAAGATCAGTTGCTTAAAACAGATGAACATCTTTGGTTTTGTACAGTTAATTTTGTAATACGTGTTGGGGGGGGGGGGGGTCATAGGACTTAGAACACAGCTATCATTTTCTTTCTCAAATCGAACAGATATTTCGGGTTGGGCTCTCTATACAAGTAGCTGGCCACACACCAATACACTGATTTGAAAGTCAAACTATTACTTATGTAATACCCTTGTTTGAACCAGGTATTGAGTTTATTTGTTATAATTAATTGGTTATATATTTAAAAGATAATTGAATTGCTCCTAACCTGTAATGTTGTTAAAACCTGTTGAGGCCAGGGGGCAGGATCTAATCCCGGTATTGGGATTCATTGTCATGTGACCATGGCGGGGAATTCAAAACTGCAAGAGTAATCATTTCAAATAATCAAATAATCAACTATTTTCCTCCATTTGAAAGATATATCTCCTAAATCTAACCACGCTGTCCGATTTTCAGAGGCATTACGGAGAATGCATAAAGTTAGGTTATGTGAGGAGAGTACATTGACAATAGCTGCGTGTAATGTTTAGCCAATTCAAAGAAGGGCATCAACAGACAGAAAACTAGCTAGAATTATGCACTTACCTTTGACAATCTGCATCAGATGACACTCATAGGACATTATGTTATACAATACATGCATTTTTAGTTCCATCAAGTTCATATTTATATCCAAAAACAGCATTTACAGTCGCGGTGAAATTCAGAATTTTTTTCGGCTCGAATGCTCCCAGTGAATCCAGCATTACAAATCACGGAATTACTATTCGAAAACATTGGTAAATTATAATATTGTCATTCAAAGAATAATATATTATCATCTCGTAATTGCTACCGAATGGCCAGATCTCAAAATAACTTTACTGGGAAATCACATTTTGCATAAACTGGGTACTATGCTAACAACAATAAGCTATATGCTAAGCTAAGCTATACCGTTAGCATTAGCATCATCTAATATCGATAATAACATTCTAAATATCCCCTTACCTTTGATTATCTCCATCAGAAGGCGCTGCTTATTGGAGATGTCCTTCTCACCTAACATCCCATGCTGCTGAGATACTCTGCATAAGTTAATATTGTGAGAGTCATATTCGAGCCTGGTGAGAGGGTTACACTTAAATGGCAGACAACCGTTTTCACTGTTCCTATGGCGGGTTGTGATTCGTTGAAGTTAACAGAAAAAGTTGTTTGTTCCCTTTTCCATGATGGCAGCCTCCCGATATCAACATCCACCATTCCAAAATATAGATGAAGCCTTGTACAAATGTTCATCTAACCAACCATGTATAGGTTATTCCAAACATCAGTGAGGCCTTTGAATAGTGTTTGTTTAAACATCTCTACACCCCAAATGTTTGCTCCCTGTTCTATTGATTTCAGCGTGATATCAATGGAAGTGATTAACAAAAAAAGTGTTGCTTTACACTTACCGTGTTGGCAACCCACTTGAATCAAAATGCAACACTTCAAAATGTAGGTAGCTGTCTTCTACAAATTGCCCTCTAACCAGTGATGTACACATTATTCCCAGATTCTGTGTGGTTTTTGAGCTGTGGTCATTTTAACAGGACGTGCAATTTAATCTCCCCCCTATATCCAGTTACCATGTGTTTTTTGAGTGGTGGTAGTTTCAACAGCGCATCCCCCCCTCCCCCAATCGATGAGTGATTGTCACTTAACAACACTACAGGGTTTTTGGTGCATGTGCAGTTTATAAGATGCTTGTTTTAAAAAATTCAAGTGAAATGAGTTACTATTGTTGCACATGTATGTGTAGACAGTACATTTTATGTTTATGTTTTCAATATATCACAAACTGTTTCTGCATATTGGTTATTGATTTGGACACTTTAAAACTGTTTTGACATTCGGCTATTTATCAATATGTCTTGTCAACATGAAGCAGCGACATCATTTTCCACTAAAGTTTTAGTAAAATAAATGTATATATGCGTGTGCGCTTTGAAGCCCACAACAGAATGTTTACTGTATTGTGTACACAAAAGGTACGCTTTCTAGTACTCCTTTCTGCCACCTCTGGTCTCTTGCTCCTCCCACCCCTACGGGAGGGAAGCTCCTGCTCAGCCCAGTCAAAATTGGTGGAATGGTGGAACCAGATTCCCCCTGAAGCTAGGACAGCAGAGTCCTGCCCCATCTTCCCGAAAACATCTGAAAACCTACCTCTTCAAAGAGTATCTTAGATAATCCCACAGCACCCCCGCACCCACACATTTGTTTTGCCTTTCGTGAACTAACACTAGCACTTCACTCCCCCACCCCCCCCCCCCCATACTAGTACTGACTTTGCTAATATCTACTTTATTGAGGAAAAAATTACTTATGAGTGAGATATGTAGTTGTCCCACCTAACTATCTTAAAATGATTGCACTACTGTACCTGTCGCTCTGGATAAGAGTGTCTGCTAAATTAATAAAATGTATTGAAAATGCATTTGGAAATGTATTCAACTTTATCATCTGCCAAAACAAGCCGCTGCTATTTTATAATAACCATGTCTTAGTTGTTAATGAGAATGATTGAATATGTATAAGAGCTGTGTTTAGCGATCCTCAACTGACTGACTGACATCCAATGGCTTGACCCGTAGATACAGGTGTGATCAGATAACGATGAGATCATTACCATTTTAGAGCGATGCAACGCTGGCGGTCCTAATCAAAGACTCCCCAGACCATCAACGTTGCCAAGTGCTAATTTTGCTGCCTCTAGCGCTATATACCTTCCAGAGCTAATATACTGTAGCTGTTGACATATTCACAATCCTCTCTCCTAGTCTTGTTTTGCCTCCGGGCTACTAGACACAATGCCAATATCCATAAAATAAAGCGTGGACTATAGATGTGTCTTTACTATACATGCATTCCTTGTCATATTATGGCACAAGAGGCCAAAAATATATATATATAACTCTGCATTGAAACTGTTCTAGATGGCAGAATCTTTGTACAAAATTGTGTGTTGTGTAACAGGCACATCAGCAGAATAACCCTTTCTTTGCAGGGCCTCTAGTTGATGCCAACAAGTCTATTTGTGGAAAAATTACCCTGATTAACTCTTTAGTCATATCCCAGTTTACGTATTTACTTATGGCCCTACCTCTGCCTAACGACTTGTTTTTTTAATTATGAGCAAAAAAATATTACATTTTATTTGGAACAGCAAGACAGGCCTATTTATATAATGAATTCTGAGGGCAGAAATTACTAAATATTAATGCATTGGACCTCTTACTAAAGGCTTTAGTCATACTAAAACTATACTTAAATCCGAACTGGTTCTCTGGCAGATTACAACATCTCCAAAATATCTCTATTTCTAAAATAAGCCATAGAAAGCTGGTTGCAATTTCAGTGTAAAAGACCAGAAAAGACAGAACAAATAACACAATAAATATTATGGTTAAACTTAAATATTAGTAATTGATAAAAACAAACATTATAAAAAATGTTATATATGTATATATACACACACACACACACACACACACACACACACACACACACAGTATAATCTTTGTAAATGACATCATAAATAGGACTGGTGGAGTTATGTGACACTCCATTACAAATCAAATTTCATTGGTCACATACACATATTTAGCAGATGTTTTTGCAGGTGTAGCGAAATGCTTGTGTTCCTAGCTCTAACGGTGCAGTAGTATCTAAAAATGATTCACAGCAATACACACAATCTAACAGTAAAAGAATGGAATTAAGAAATATATAAATATTAGATTGAGCAATTGTAACGGTCGTCGTAAGGAGTGGACCAAAATGCAGAGAGTATATGTATCATCTTCTTTATTTTATAAAGAAAAAACACTTAAACAAAACAAACGACGAAAACAGTCCAATAAGGTGCACAGACTATACTGGAAACAACCACCCACAAACACAAGTGAAAACAGACACAACTAAATATGACCTCCAATCAGAGATAACAACAACCAGCTGCCTCTAATTGGAGGTCATTGACAAAACTAACATAGAAATAGACAAGCTAGATAACACATAGAAATAGATAATCTAGAACATAAACCAAAAACCCCGAAACACACAAACCAAAGACCCCCAGCCACGCCCTGACCAAAACTACAATAACAAATAACCCCTTTTACTGGTCAGGAGGTGACAGCAATGTCAGAGTGGCATTGATTAAAATACAGTAGAATAGAATAGAACACAGTATATACACAAATGATATGAGTAAAGCAGTATGTAAACATTATTTTAACATTATTAAAGTGACTAGTGTTCCATTATTAAAGTGGCCAGTGATTCCAAGTCTATGTATATAGGGCAGCTGCCTCAAAGATGCAATGTTGTGTAACCGGGTGGAAGCCAGCTAGTGATGGCTATTTAACCTCTATGGGCCACGGGGGCAGTATTGAGAATTTTGAAAAAAATATGTGGCAATTTTTAACTGCCTCCTACACCAACTCAGAAGCTAGGATATGCATATTATTAACACATTCGGATAGAAAACACTCTGAATTTTCTAAAACAGTTTGAATGGTGTCTGTAAGTATAACAAAACTCATATTGCAGGCAAAAACCTGTGAAAAATAGATTTAAAAAAAAGAGAATTTTGTGACTGTACTATTTAGTGTCATTGTTTTAAAGATACCACAGTGAGAAAGGATTCAGTTCGCAACTCCTACTGCTTCCACTAGATGTCAACGATCTTTAGAAAGTTGTTGGAAGCATCTGTGATGAATACAGACCGAATAAGAAAGCTTACAAGTTGACACGTCATCACTTCATTTTTTGCGCCTGCGCATGAATCTGAGAAGAGTGCCTTTGTCATTATCGTTTATTCTAGACACTTGATAGGTTGTGTGAAAATATTACTGATGTTTACTGATGTTTCACGTTAAAAATGGACCAAAAGATTAATGATGAACAACGTTTGACATGTTTAAACAAACGTAAATAGATTATTTACTAGGTTTTCTTTAGCTTTTCGACGTGACTTTACACTGCCCACCTCATTTTGTGGGAGCCTACTGAACGCTAACTATTTGGACATAAATTATGAACTTTGTCAAAAGAAACCACATTTGTTCTGGACCTGGGATCTCTGGCAGCGCCTTCTGATGGAGATAATCAAAGGTAAGGGGATATTTAGAATGTTATTATCGATATTAGATGATGCTAATGCTAACGGTATAGCTTAGCTTAGCTTAGCATATAGCTTATTGTTGTTAGCATAGTACCCAGTTTATGCAAAATGTGATTTCCCAGTAAAGTTATTTTGAGATCTGGCCATTCGGTAGCAATTACGAGATGATAATATATTATTCTTTGAATGACAATATTATAATTTACCAATGTTTTCGAATAGTAATTCCGTGATTTGCAATGCTGGATTCACTGGGTGCATTCGAGCCGAAAAAAATTCTGAATTTCACCGCGACTGTAAATGCTGTTTTTGGATATAAATATGAACTTGATGGAACTAAAAATGCATGTATTGTATAACATAATGTCCTATGAGTGTCATCTGATGCAGATTGTCAAAGGTAAGTGCATAATTCTAGTTAGTTTTCTGTCTGTTGATGCCCTTCTTTGAATTGGCTAAACATTACACGCAGCTATTGTCAATGTACTCTCCTCACATAACCTAACTTTATGCATTCTCCGTAATGCCTCTGAAAATCGGACAGCGTGGTTAGATTTAGGAGATATATCTTTCAAATGGAGGAAAATAGTTGATTATTTGATTTTTTGAAATGATTACTCTTGCAGTTTTGAATTCCCCGCCATGGTCACATGACAATGAATCCCAATACCGGGATAAGATCGGGATAAGATCCTCAACAGGTTCTAAAGATAGAATCTTTTTTTCACTCTCTCAGTCCCAGATTTGATCATTAAATCAAATCAAATGTATTTATATTGCCCTTCTTACATCAGCTGATATCTCAAAGTGCTGTATAGAAACCCAGCCTAAAACCCCAAACAGCAAGCAATGCAGGTGTAGAAGCATGGTGGCTAGGAAAAACTCCCATGAAAGGCCAAAACCTAGGAAGAAACCTAGAGAGGCACCAGGCTATGATGCACCTGTACTGATCTCGCCTTCTGGATGATAGAGGTGTGAACAGTCAGTGGCTTGGGTGGTTGTTGTCCTTGGTGATCTTTTTGGCCTTCCTGTGACATCGAGTGCTGTAGGTGTCCTGTAGGGCAGGTAGTTTGCCCCCGGTCATGCATTGGGCAGACCGCACCACCCTCTGGGGAGCCCTGAGGGTGGTGCCGTACCAGGCGGTGATCCAGCCCAACAGGATGCTCTCAATTGTGCATCTGTAAATGTTTGAGGGTTTTAGGGGCCAAGCCAAATTTCTTCAGAAGAGGCGTGGTTGAACCTTCTTCACAACTCTGTCTGTGTGGGTGGACCATTTCAGATCGTCAGTGATGTGTACGCCGAGGAACTTGAAGTTTTCCACATTCTCCACTGCGGTCCAGTCGATGTGGATATGGGCGTGCTCACACTACTGTTTCCTGGAGTCCATGATCAGCTCCTTTGTTTTGTTGATGTTGAGCGAGAGGTTATTTTCCTGGCACCACTCTACCAGGGCCTCACCTCCTCCCTGTAGGCTGCCTCATCATTGTTGTTAAATCAGGCCTACTACTGTTGTGGAATCTGAAAATGTGATGATTGAGTTGGAGGCATGCGTGGCAACGCAGTCATTGGTGAACAGGGAGTACAGTAGGGGGCTGAGCACGCACCCTTGTGGGGCCCCTGTGTTGAGGATCAGAGAAGTGGAGGTGTTGTTTCCTACCTTCACAACCTGTGGGCAGTGAAGTCCAGGACCCAGTTGCACAGACCCAGGGCCCTGAGCTTAATGATGAACTTGGATGGTACTATGGTGTTGAGTGCTGAGCTGTAGTCAATGAACAGCATTCTTACATGGGTATTCCTCGTCCAGATGGGATAGGGAGGTGTGCAGTGTGCAGTGCGATGGCGATTGCACTGTCTGTGGATCTATTAGGGCGGTAAGCAAATTGAAGTGGGTCTAGGGTGTCAGGTAAGGTAGAGGTCAACTGATCCTTAATTAGCCTCTCAAAGCACTTCATGATGACAGAAATGAGTGCTACAGTGCGATAGACATTTAGTTCAGTTACCTTTCTTTTCTTGGGTACAGGAACAATGGTGGCCATCTTGAAGCATGTGGGGACCGCAGACTGGGATAGGGAGAGATTAAATATGTCCGTGAACACTCCAGCCCGCTGGTCTGCGCATGCTTTGAGGACGCGGCTAGGAATGCCGTCTGGGACGCCAGCCTTGCGAGTGTTAACACGCTTAAATGTCTTACTCAAATCAAATCAAAGTTTATTTGTCACGTGCGCCAAATACAACAGGTGTAGTAGACCTTACAGTGAAATGCTTACTTACAGGCTCTAACCAATAGTGCGAAAAAAATGTGTGTGTGTGTGTGTGTGTGTGTGTGTGTGTGTGTGTGTGTGTGTGTGTGTGTGTGTGTGTGTGTGTGTGTGTGTGTGTGTGTGTGTGTGTGTGTGTGTGTAGGTAAGTAAAGAAATAAAACAACAGTAAAAAGACATTTGAAAATAACAGTAGCAATGCTATATACAGACACCGGTTAGTCAGGCTTATTGAGGTAGTATGTACATGTAGGTATGGTTAAAGTGACTATGCGTATAAGATTAACAGAGAGTAGCACACAATGCAAATAGTCCGGGTAACCATTTGGTTACCTGTTCAGGAGTCTTATGGCTTGGGGGTAAAAACTGTTGAGAAGCCTTTTTGTCTTAGACTTGGCACTCCGGTACCGCTTGCCATGCGGGAGTAGAGAGAACAGGCTACGGAGAAGGAGAGCCCACAGTCCTTGGTAGCAGGCCGCGTCGGTGGCACTGCGTTATCCTCAAAGCGGGCGAAGAAGGTGTTTAGCTTGTCCGGAAGCAAGATGTGGCTGGTTTCTCTTCGTAGTCCGTGATTGTCTGTAGACACTGCCACATACGTCTCGTGTCTGAGCAGTTGAATTGCGACTCCACTTTGTCTCTGTACTGACATTTATCCTGTTTGATTGCCTTACGGAGGGAATAACTACACTGTTTGTATTCAGCCATATTCACAGTCACCTTGCCATGGTTAAATGCGATGGTTCGCTCTTTCAGTTTTGTGTGACTCGTTTTTGGTCGCAGGTTCAGGAATGGCTGAAGAACTGCAACATTTACCTGAAGCTAACTCTTCGAATAGCACTTCTGGGTGATTTGAAAAGTCATAACCAATCGATCAAAATTACTCTTAGCACAAATGTTTATCGTTAATTTATAATCTGTAGAAACTATGAGAATAGAAAGGTTCAGAACATTTGTGAAATATCACAGCAAAATATATGGCAATTAGGAATAAAAACGGGATGGTTTTCAGAGGTAGATGGGAGGGGATGAGGGTAGCTGAAGGGTGAGACTAAAATATACTGTGTCCGTACAGTGTATATAGTACAGTACCAGTCAAAAGTTTGGACACACCTACTCATTCCAGGGTATTTCTTTATTTTTACTATTTCCTACATTGTAGAATAATAGTGAAGACATCACAACTATGAAATAGCACATATGGAATAATGTAGTAAAAGTGTTAAAAATATCAAAATATATTTTAGATTTTAGATTCTTCAAAGTAGCCACCCTTTGCCTTGATGACAGCTTTGCACACTCTTGACATTCTCTCAACCAGCTTCATGAGGTAGTCACCAGGAATGCATTTCAATTAACAGGTGTGCCTTGTTAAAAGTTAATTTATTTTGCCGACGACACAACAGTGGTAGGCCTGATCACCGACAACGATGAGACAGCCTATAGGGATGAGGTCAGAGACCTGGCAGGGTGGTGCCAGGATAACAACCTCTCCTTCAATGTGATCAAGACAAAGGAGTTGATTGTGGACTACAGAAAAAGGAGGACCGAGCAGGTTGAGAGCTTCAAGTTCCTTGGTGTCAACATCACCAACAGCTGCACCATCGAGAGCATCCTGACTGTTTGCATTACCGCCTGGTGTGGCAACTGCTCGGCCTCCGATCGCAAGGCACTACAGAGGGTAGTGCGTATGGCCCAGTACATCACTGGGGTCAAGCTTCCTGCCATCCAGGACCACTATGCCAGGCGGTGTCGGAGGAAGGCCCAACAAATTGCCAAAGATTCCAGCCACCCTAGTCACAGACTGTTCGCTCTGCTACCCCACGGCAAGCTGTACCAGAGAGCTTGCCGTCTAGGTCAAAAAGGCTTCTTAACAGCTTCTACCTCCAAGCCATAAGACTCTTGAACAGTTAATCAAATGGCTACTCTGACTATTTGCATTGTCCCCACCACACCCCCCATATTTACGCTGCTGCTACTCTGTTTATTATCCATGCATAGTCACTTTACCTCTACCTACAGATAACATTTAAATTTTTGTCATTTAGCAGACGCGACTTACAGTAGTGGATGCATACATATCATTTCATGCATTTTTTATTTTTATTTACAAAAAAAAAAATCCCTGTGGGAATTGAACCCACAACCATGGCATTGCACACACCATGCTGGCATTGCAAACACCATGCTCTACCAACTGAGCCACATTGACTCTGTACCGGAACCCCCTGTATATAGCCTCCCTACTGTTATTTTATTGTTGCTCCTTAATTGTTAAAACTGCATTGTTGGTTAAGGGCTTGTAAGTAAGCATTTCACTTTAAGGTCTACACCTGTTATATTCGGCACATGTGACAAAGAAAATTTGATTTGATTTTGAATGAGTAGGTGTGTCCAGACTGGTACTGTATGTTTTAGCTAGAAGTAGAAGCCTAAGTATTGTTGTCCATTAATTTACTCCAATTAGGGAAAAGGGGTAGGGTTAGGGGAAAATAAAGGGGAAAAAGTATAATAATAATAATTTCAGTCTGGCCAGTTAAAAAAGTCAAACGGCATTATTATTATATTAAAACAACATTTGATAGGTATGGCGATTATCTAATAGCCGAAAAGAAAGGTTAATAACAATCTTTATGTATTTTGTGGTTCAAGATCATTTGTATTTTATCATTGTTTTGAGAGAGATAGAGAGGGGTTAGAAGCTGGAATGAGCTCCCTTGCTCAGAGGTAGTTTAACACAGCTGTTTTTACAAAACAAATTCAATTAATTGCAGATAAAGGCATACTCTGGGTCCTGTCAGAATGTTTACACTGTATCTGAGGTGTTAACCATGTTAGGAGAAGACCCAGATGCAGACGGTGTCGAAGTAACATAAGTTTATTACTAGAACAGGGGGCAGGCAAAACGACAGGTCAAGGGCAGGCAGAGGTCAGTAATCCAGATCAGAGTCCATAAGGTACAGAACGGCTGTCAAGGCTCACTAGAGTGATGGGGGTGAAGTCAGGCGCAGGAGACCAAAGATGCGTTGTAGGGTGTTTTATTCCTATGTCCAACAAATCCAAACAGGCTATGAACAAAAAACAATGTCCACCTCAACAGGGTCGGAACACAGTCCAGAAACAAAATAGAAACAAGACTAAACACCCCACTAATTACCTAACTCAAAACAGGTGTAACACAAAACCAGACAAAACCAAACAAAAAGGGGATCGGTAGACTTCGTGACAACGGCAGGCAGTCTTGGGGTCAGGCAGAATGGTCAAAACCGGGAAAACTAGAAAACAGGAACTAGAAAAAGACAGGAGCAAGGGGGAAAACACTGGTAGGCTTGATGGATAAAACGAACTGGCAACAGACAAACAGAGAACACAGGTATAAATACACTGGGGATAATGGGGAAGATGGGCGACACCTGTACGGGGTGGAGACAAGCACAAAGACAGGTGAAACAGATCAGGGTGTGACATGTTAGAACTGACACAAGCTGTTCTTCCAATGTGTTCACATGAAATTGCATCTGTCCTTTCAATAGAACATAAACATTCCTGTTGAACCCACAGTAAGGCATTCTTTAATCTGCAACTGATTGTTTTAAGGCCATAGCCAGACATTCTGAAATGGAAAATGGCTTATGCCTTATCTCCAATTCAGTGTGTTCTGTCTTGGTGGTTCAGTGTCATAGTCCCTCATGACTGTATATGGCACAATGTAGATTTTTTGTTGAAGGGAGATTGCATCACATCATGAAATAGTCTCCTCGCTTCACCACTTCAAAAGAGTAGTCCGCATCACCTGAGCAATGGAATCAGACGTAGACATGAAGGATTTGTTTAGTTGTGTTTTTTTGGGGGCCGTTTTGAAGAACTGACATTCTGGGGGATTGGATTCTCAACCTGCCTTGGTGCTTTCAATGCCTACAAACTGTTAGGGTTGCTGGGATCAGGAGATTGTTGATGGGAAGCAATTACACAAATTTACACTTCGCAAGCTTTTGAGTGCTTGCTTTGCCGATTTTAAATCAAGAGCCCGTTAAGTACATCAATGTCTTTCCTATTCATGTGCTAATTCATTCTCTCAAGCCGGTTTTGCTGATGTGGGAGGAAAACATCTCCACGATGGTGTTTACAGAGGGGGCAGGGAAATGTAGCCGTGAGTTTATGCCAAGATGCTAGACGCGCTGATTGAAAGGCCCAAGCTCAAAGTGGTTTGGAAAGGCAAGAGTTACTGGTGGATATTTAACGTATATATCTATATATATATTCTTTAAGTAGTTCCTTGTTGTGTGTGATAAGGAGAGGAGGTCATGGAAAAACAAAGCCAGTTTGTCATAATCCCCACACACAGCTCTTCCGAGCTCTCACCACTGTCACCGCATTTACGAGGGAATATGAGAATGTTGAGGCTACGGGACTGCACGGCATGTTGTTTGGTCTCTTTTCCCATAGTTGTTGTTTTTCCCTCCAATTCTCTCAGTGCTTGCAGTTCGAACTTGGTCTAATTCCTCCGCACGCTTTCTTTTCTCATCCATATATTATGGTGGAAACTCATTAAATTGAGATTAAGAGCATGAATTAGTCTGAGCTGAATAAGGATAGGATTTGCCTGAGATAATCCCTTTAAACTGTGCTTTGGCTTGAGTTAACATTCTAATGTATTGTCTAACGGTAAAGGGATCATTGACTGTATTTCATGTGATGTGGCCAACCTGCCGACAAAATTATTTAAGGTGTTTGATTGAATGACTTCAGATATGACCTCATTTGAAATACAGTGCCACACCAGTAGATCACTGCTTTATGATGAATAAGATAGAGTGTAAGCCATAACACCTCAAGTATCTACCCAGATGAACCGTTCAAATTAATTTAAAGTAGCCCAAGTAACTGCCACAGTGTTTTGGTTGTTGTCTGCAAGTCTAGTTGATGTACACGCTTAGGAAAAAATAGGCGCTATCTAGAACCTAAAGGGGTTATTTGGCTGCCCCCATTGGAGAACGCTTTGAAGAACCCTTTTGAGTTCCAGGTAGAACCGTTTTGGGTTCAATGTAGAACCCGTTCCACCCTTTTGGGTTCTACCTGGAACCCAAAAGGGTTCCCCTATGGGGACAGTCGAATAACCCTTTTTTCTAGGAGTGTATAGTGGTTAGAGCATTGGGCCAGTAGCCGAAGGTTACTAGATCGAATCCCCGAGCTAACAAGGTAAAAATCTGTCATTCTGCCCCTGAACAAGGCAGTTAACCCACTGTTCCAAGGCCGTCATTTTAAATAAGAATTTGTTCTTAACTGACTTGCCTAGTTAAATAAAGAATAAATTAAAAAAATTAAGTCCATGAAAATACACCCCTGAAAAAACCCTGACAATTCCTATAAATCCAAATCAATAATGAAATATTGATCTTTTGCTCTAGAAGCTGCGAGTTTTTTGGATACGCCTTAAGCAGATAACATTTTAAGATCATCAGTACTTATTTAATGTCTGAGAAATGAAAAGGGAATTCTCTGCAAAGTAGCAATCTCGCTCAAAGGAATGACGCAGGCCTGTTTACGATAGAAGGCAAAGTGCATCAGTGGAAATGCAGATGCCGCAAATATGCCGTGCTTGATTACCGAATTTACATGTTAATCAATGCCTGGAAGAGGTCATCATTTGCATGTCAAAACATCTGACATTTCCACAAGATGCAAACAATGTTGCCACAGCTGTGGAGCCAACATTTGAGAAGATTAATTCACTCTAAGGGTGTATATTTTTTCACTGAGGAGCAAGAACATCTTGTCTTGTCACATTGGACAAAATAAAGTGGATTGCTGACGACTTAAGTGGCTGTATATGAGATGTTACAGCGTTGGAATGATTGGTTTCACCTGGATGTGCAATGAAACAATATTTTTGTTGGCAATCACAGTCAAGATGACTGTAGTTGTTATTCTGGTGGATATCCTAGTTTGCTAATTGAGATGTCCTGGTTTTAGTAATCTCTACGGGCCTGAGCTTGGAAATAATTGGGTTCAGTGTCTCATAAGGTCTTGTTCAGGTAGGCTTCATTTCATAACAGATCAAAATCTCGAAGACCATACCACCAATACGCAGGGGGTAATCTCCATTTTCTGTAATAATATTTTATTTTCCCCTGGCTTCCAATGGTGAAGCAGCTGGGATTCTAGGTTAAGAATATAGGGCTAATACAGCCAGCAAGACACAAGCTAATTATTTTCATTCAGCATAGCAGCCTGCTGACTTAAGAATCCTTTGAAGCTCTGAAATCCTCCATCAAAAGTGAAGGGAAGGGACAGCTCTATTATAAATAAATGTAACATACTTTACCTCATATAAAAGATTGGAGAATTCCAATCTGGTGGCAACACATACACAGAGGCTGCATCCCAATTCACACCCTATTCCCTACATAGTGCACTACTATTGACCAGGGCCCAAAGATTGCCATTTGGGACACATTCACACAGGCCGATCTCTTTATTGGCCGTGTGACAGACTGTGCAATATAAAAGGAAAGACCCTCACAGGAAGCACTTTATTGGCTTTGAAAGTGCTTTTTGTGCACTCGGCTGGTTATTCGCATTTGTAAAAATATGGTTGGTAAATAGGCCTATATGACTACCAGTAAATATGCGTATATTTTGAATGATCCGTCACACTCGTGCAGCTTTCTTTAATTGAGGATGTTTTGATAAATAAAAAAAGGGTCCTTTATTTCAGACAGTCTTTTATTTTTAACTGTTGAATTAATTTTAGAAGCACCGTTGATGAACGTTTTTATCGAAATCTGTATGTAAGACCTCCAAAGATAAGAAAATTGAATACAGTCGATCCATCAAAATAAAGATATGATTGTCATGAATATTGATGCTCACTTACTATTCAAAGTAAAACATTGATAGAACGATATGTTTTACCAATTACTTGAAACACGTCATCTACTATAAATGGCTGCCGCTGGTAAAACCCCTCAGGTCATTATAACTAACACACAGAGGGGTAGATAATCACACAATGGAGGGGGTACAGTGAATACAAATATGAGATACATATTTTACATATAGTCAGATTTGGGTTGCACAGTTGGAGAGGGCAAGAGAGTGGGCTGTCTTTGAGCCTCCAGTTGTGTTGGTGTGTTCTTTTCTGTCAGTAGACTGGATAACTCAAATGTTTTTAGATGATGTGCTATTTCCTGCCGGGACAACACCCAAATATATATTTTTTAATACCTGACTGACAGGCAATATCTGGAAAATACAGGCATTAGTACACCAATTTGACAGTATCAAGTGGGTTTAAAATGTGTCACTGGCAGAGGATATGTCACATCCATGTAGACTACAGTCTGTTCGATAGGAGGATTTCAATTGAATATCAGTTTCTATTCAATTTTGACCCATGCACTGACTAGAATCTAGGAATAGAAATTGAACGGAGCTGTGCCATGGTAAATGATAAGAGCAGTCAGATGAAGTTCTGCAGTGACATGACAGCTCAAATTTAGTTCCTAAACTGAAGGTATTTTTTTAGCTCCAGAAATATTGGAAGATTCACCCCTAACTCGAAGAACAACTACAGGCCGGGAGAACCAAGACAAACAAAGTGTAGCTGACACACTTTCTGGGCACTTGTCATTCATACGGGAGGGAACTAAGGATTAACTTGACATGTGATACATTATTCATGGCAAATGTCTAGCAAAACAAGCCCAATGTGACAAAACAAGATAAAATAGTGGTGTTGCAGTTTTGATATTTATTCAGTTAGTGATCGTCAAACTTTGTATGATGGGACGCATTACTTTAAATTGTAAATACCAAATCTAGGAAACAGACACTGAAACAGATGCATACAGTCCCAGTCAAAAGTTTTGACACACCCACTCATTCCAGGGTTTTTCTTTATTTTTACTATTTTCTACATTGTAGACGTCAAAACTATGAAATAATGAATATGGAATCATGTAATAACCAAAAAGGTGTTGAACAAATCAAAATATATTTTATATTTGAGATTCTTAAAAGTAGCCACCCTTTGCCTTGATGACAGTTTTGCACACTTGGCATTCACTGAACCAGCTTCATGAGCTAGTCACCTGGAATGCATTTCAATTAACAGGTGTGCCTTGTTAAAAGTTAGTTTGTGGAATTTCTTTCCTTAATGCATTTGAGCCAATCAGTTGTGTTGTGACAAGGTAGGGGTGGTATACAGAAGATAGCCCTATTTGGAGAACAGCTGAAATAAGCAAAGAGAAAGGACAGTCCATCATTACTTTAAAACATGAATGTCAGTCAATACCGTAAATTTCAAGAACTTTGAACGTTTCAAGTGCAGTCGCAAAAACCATTAAGCGCAATGACTCGCTCTCATGAGGACCGCCACAGGAAAGGAAGACACAGAGTTACCTCTGCTGCAGAGGATAAGTTCATTAGAGTTACCAGACTCAGATTGCATCCCAAATAAATGCTTCAAAGAGTTCAAGTAACAGACACATCTCAACATCAACTGTTCAGAGGAGACTGTGTGAATCAGGCCTTCATGGTCGAATTGCTGGAAAGAAACCACTACTAAAGGACAACAATAAGAAGAAGAGACTTGCTTGGACCAAGAAACATGTACAATGGACATTAGACCGGTGGAAATCTGTCCTTTGGTCTGATAAGTCCAAATTGGATTTTTGGTTCCAACTGCCGTGTCTTTGTGAGACACAGAGTAGGTGAACGGATGATCTCCGTATGTGTGGTTCACGCCATGAAGCATGGAGGAGGAGGTGTAATGGTGTAGGTGCTTTGTTGGTGACACCATCTGTGATTTATTTTATATTCAATGCACTCTTAACCAGCATGGCTACCACAGCATTCTGCATCGATATGCCATCCCATCTGGTTTGCGCACAGTGGGACTAGCATTTGTTTTTGAACAGGACAATGACCCAACACACCCCCAGGCTGTGTAAGGCCTATTTGACCAAGAAGGAGAGTGATGGAGTGCTGCATCAGATAACCTGGACTCCACAATCACCCGACCTCAACGCAGTTGAGATGGTTTGGGATGAGTTGGACCGCAGAGTGAAGGAAAAGCAGCCAATAAGTGCTCAGCATATGTGGGAACTCCTTCAAGACTTTTGGAAAAGCATTCCAGGTGAAGCTGGTTGAGAGAATGCAAAGTGTGCAAAGCTGTCATCAAGGCAATATATTTTGATTTGTTTAATTCTTTTTTGGTTACTACATGATTCCATTTGTGTTATTTCATAGTTTTGATGTCTTCAATAATATTATATTATTCTAAAATGTAAATACTTGAATGAGTAGGCTTGGCCAAGCTTTTTGCTGGTACTATACTGTGATGGTTTTGACTTGAAGTTATTGTTTGTAGGGGTGCCAGGTAGGTTGTGCCTACCAGAGAAAATATTGATTTCTCCTTTTTGTTTGGGAGGGAATGAGTCCCATCTGGTCTGTCAAGTCTACACCAATACAAAGGACTCATGTAAAAGTCAGTATGGAAATACACTTTTCATAAAGCCTTAAAACATTGGAAATAACTTCAAAACAACTGTTCTTTTGCATTAGTTGTATTACCCAAAATAAATGATCACACACATAATGTAAACAAACAATGAGCTCTGGTTCCTCAAGAAAAGCCCCGTACCTCGGGCCCAAAAGAGTCCAGCCCGGTAAGGAGTACAGTGAACCCAAGTGACCTTGTCCTTTCATAAAGTTATGCGTAATTACAGTCTCATTAATACAATCAGATTGCAATAAACTCTTTTACCACACAATTATAAAGTGTCACATCTCTGTAGTCTTCACTACAACTGAACACATAAATCATCACGGTATAAATCACACCAAAACAAATGGAAATACCATATGCAAAAAGTTGTAGTCAGTCAGACAATCCAATCTGCCAACAGATCTCCAGCGGGGAAAGGCCATGAAGAAACAGCAGAGACCAACATAAATCAGTAGTCCAACAATAGACATAGATAGATCCAATAGTGGTTGATCCTGCGTCACGTTTATAATACACACTTTTTACTACAAACAAAACAAACTGGGTCTCAACGAGCTTCCAAGCTGAGGGTAGAACACTTCCCCTCTCGGGCCAATATCACAATCCCACTTTTGTGCAGCTGATGCTGGCTATTTAATAGGGAATTAAAGGGGAAGCGCCCTATTGGAAGGAGAAGTACTGAGACGGTTCAGACAAATTCAGGGCCGTCACACACCCCCTCCCCTGGAAAACGCCGACCATTGCCTTGGAAGGGACATCTTGGTCTGGGAAACCGAGAAAAGTCTCCTCATCAATTTCCTCTTCAAAGATATCCAGGACCTTACGGTGCTCAATCTCCTCCAATTCCTCAGCCGAGGGGTAACAGGCCTTAAGGCGTGAGACATGGACAACACGCATATCTTCACCTGTGTCCTCAGTCATCACTAGGTAGTTCAGAGGGCCCATAAGCTCCACAAGCCTACAGTGGTTGCTCAACTAAAAGTTTTGAGATTATGATGCGGGATGTAGGAGGTAATTTGTGGTTTAGTACGGTACCTTGCGTCACTGCTTCATTGCCCCAGACCAGCGCAAGGGGGAGTTAGAGCACTGATTATGCTTTTCGGTCCTAAGGCGCTAATGTGCCTCTAACTGACAATGAATGGGCGACATAAACCAAATAGAAACTGATAATTGTGCACGATTTCAAAATTGTATTTTAAATATCTGAATGATGAGGACGAAGAAGGTGATTGAACTTAGAACAATAGTGTAAGAATTGCTTTTCCACACCGTGAAAAATACACTTGTTTTTTTGTTTTTACTCATCAGTATTACTTACCAAACCTGTTGTTACACTAAGGTTTTTATTCTAAGAGAAATTATATTCTATGATAATCTTAAAATATATGTGTTGACTGAATATAATCAAATAAAATTGTATTAGTCACATGCACCGAATACAACATGTGTTGACCTTACAGTGAAATGCTTACTTACGAGACCCTAATCAACAATACAGTTTTAAAAAATACGGAGAAGAATAAGAAGTAAAAGTAACAAGTAATTAAAGAGCAGCAGTAAAATAAGAAGAGCAAGACTATATACAGGGGGTACCGGTACAGAGTCAATGTGCGGGGGCACCGGTTAGTTGAGGTAGTATGTACATACATGTAGATTTATTAAAGTGACTATGCATAGATGATAACAGAGAGTAGCAGCAGTGTAAAAGAGAGGGGGGGGGCAAAGCAAAGTCTATGACTAGGGTGGCTGGAGTCTTTGACAATTTTTATGGCCTTCCTCTGTCACCGCCTGGTATAGAGGTCCTGGATGGCAGGAAGCTTGGCCCTGGTGATGTACTGAGCCGTACGCACTACCCTCTGTAGTGCCTTGCGGTCAGAGGCTGAGCAGTTGCCATACCAGGCAGTGATGCAACCAATCAGAATGCTCTCAAAGGTGCAACTGTAGAACCTGTTGAGGATCTGAGGACCCATGCCAAATCTTTTTAGTCTCCTGGGAATAGGTTTTGTTGTGCCCTCTTTACGACTGTCTTGGTGTGCTTGGACCATGTTAGTTTGTTGGTGATGTGGACACCAAGGAACTTGAATTTCTCAACCTGCTCCACTGCAGCCCCGTCGACGAGAATGGGGGCGTGCTCAGTCCTCTTTTTCCTGTAGTCCACAATCATCTCCTTTGTTTTGATCACGTTGAGGGAGAGGTTGTTGTCCTGGCACCACACGGCCAGGTCTCTGACCTCCTCCCTATAGGCTGTCTCGTCGTTGTCAGTGATCAGGCCTACCACTGTTGTGTCATCGGCAAACTTAATGATGGTGTTGGAGTCGTGCCTGGCCGTGCAGTCATGAGTGAGCAGGGAGTACAAAAGGGGACTGACCCCTGAGGGGCTCCCGTCTTGAGGGTCAGTGTGGTGGATGTGTTGTTACCTACCCTTACCACCTGGGGGTGGCCCGTCAGGAAGTCCAGGATCCAGTTGCAGAGGGAGGTGTTTAGTCCCAGGGTCCTTAGCTTATTGATGAGCTTTGAGGGGACTATGGTGTTGAACCTTCAGCTGTTGTAGGTGTTCCTTTTGTACAGGTGGGAAAGGGCAGTGTGGAGTGCAATAGAGATTGCATCATCTGTGGATCTGTTAGGGTGGTATGCAAATTGGAGTGGGTCTAGGTGTTTCTGGGATAAGGGAGTTTATGTGAGCCATGGCCAGTCTTTCGAAGCACTTCATGGCTACAGACGTGAATGCTATGGGTCGGTAGTCATTCAGGCAGGTTACCTTAGTGTTCATGGGCAAAGGCACTATGGTTGTCTGCTTAAAACATGTTGGTATTACAGGCTTGGACAGGAAGAGGTTGAAAATGTTAGTGACGACACTTGCCAGTTGGTCAGCGCATGCTCGAAGTACACATCCTGGTAATCTATCTGGCCCTGCGGCCTTGTCAATGTTGACCTGTTTTAAGGTCTTACTCACATCGGCTGCGGAGAGCGATCACACAGTCTTCCATAACAGCTGGTGCTCTCATGCATGTTTCAGTGTTATTTGCCTCGAAGCGAGCATAGAAGTAGTTTAGCTCATCTAGTAGGCTCGTGTCACTGGGCAGCACTTGGCTGTGCTTCCCTTTGTAATCTGTAATCTGTTTGCAAGCCCTGCCACATTCGACGAGAGTCAGAGCCGGTGCAGTACGATTCGATCTTAGTCCTGTAGACGCTTTGCATATTTGAGGGTTCGTCAGAGGGCATAGCGGGATTTCTTCTAAGCTTCCGGGTTAGAGTCCTGCTCCTTGAAACTGCCAGCTCTAGCCTTTAGCTCAGTGCGGATATTGCCTGTATTCCATGGTTTCTGTTTGGGGTATGTACGTACGGTCACTTTAGGGGCGACGTCATCGATGCACTTATTGATGAAGCCAATGATTGATGTGGTGTACTCCTCAATCCCATCGGAGGAATCCAGGAACATATTTCAGTCTGTGCTAGCAAAACAGTCCTGTAGCTTAGCATCTGCTTCATCTGACCACTTTTTTATTGATCTAGTCACTGGTGCTCTGGGTGAGCGTTTTCATGTTTGCTTATGGCGGAATACAGCTCATTCAACAAAATCTGACTGTGGTGGTATGTAAACAGCTTCAAAGAATACAAATGAAAACTCTAGGTAAATAGTGTGGTCTACAGCTTATCATGAAATACTCTACCTCAGTCGAGCAATAGCTCGAGACTTCCTTAGATGTCGTGCACCAGCTGTTATTTTCAAAAATACATAGTCTGCCGCCCCTTGTCTTACCATACAACGCTGTTCTATCCTGCCGGTACAGCGTAAAGCCAGCTGAATGGTGATAGTGTCGTCGTTCAGCCACAACTCAGTGAAGCATAAGATATTACACTTTTGAATGTCCCGTTGGTAGTTTAATCTCCCACTTAGGTCATTAATTTTATTCTCCAAAGATTGCACGTTTGCTAGCAGAATGGAAGGAAGTGGGGGTTTATTCAATCGCCTATGAGTTCTCAGTAGGCAGCCCGCCCTCTGGTCCCTTTTTCTCCCCCCAAGAGTGTGTGCTCAGCCCTCTCCTGTACTCCCTTTTCATCCACCATTGCGTGGCCATGTACGCCTCCAACTCGATCATCAAGTTTGCAGATGACACAACAGTAGTGGGCCTGATCACAACAACGACGAGATGGCCTACATACAGGGAGTCGGTGAGGGCACTCGGAGTGTGGTGTCAGGAAAACAACCTCTCAATCAACGTCAACAAAACAAAGGAGATGATCGTGGACTTCAGGAAACAGCAGAGGGAGCACCCCCTTATCCACATGGAAGGGACAGCAGTGGAGTACACATCACAGACAAACTGAAAGGGTCCACCCACAGACAGTGTGGTGAAGAACCTCAGGATGCTGAAGAATTTTGGTTTGTCACCCAAAACCCTCACAAACTTTTACACATGCACAATCGAGAGCATCCTGTCGGGCTGTATCACAGCCTTGTATGGCAACTGCACTGCCCTCAACTGCGAAGCTCTCCAGAGGGTGGTGCGGTCTGTACAACGCATCACCAGGGGCAAACTACCTGCCCTGCATGACACCTACAGCACTCGATGTCACAGGAAGACCAAAAAGATCATCAAGGACAATAACCACACGAGCCACTGCCTGTTCACACCACTATCATCCAGAAGGCGAGATCAGTAAAGGTGCATCAAAGCTGGGACAGAGAGATTGAAAAACAGCTTCTATCTGAAGGCCATCAGACTGCTAAACCACAATAACTAACTCAGAGAGGCTGCTGCCTACATTGAGACCCAATCACTGGCCACTTTAATAAATGGATCACTAGTCACTTTAAACAATGCCACTTTAAATAATGCCATTTTAATAATGTTTACATATCTTACATTACTCATATCACATGTATTACTGTATTTTATGTGTTATTGACTGTACGTTTGTTTATCTCATGTGTAACTCTGTGTTGTTGTTTTTGTCGCACTGCCTGGCTTTATCTTGGACAGGTCGCAGTTGTAAATGAGAACTTGTTCTCAACTGGCCTACCTGGTTTAATAAAGGTGAAATGTGTGTATATATATATATATATATATATATATATATATATACTGCTCAAAAAAATAAAGGGAACACTTAAACAACACAATGTAACTCCAAGTCAATCACACTTCTGTGAAATCAAACTGTCCACTTAGGAAGCAACACTGATTGACAATAAATTTCACATGCTGTTGTGCAAATGGAATAGACAACAGGTGGAAATTATAGGCAATAAGCAAGACACCCCCAATAAAGGAGTGGTTCTGCAGGTTGTAACCACAGACCACTTCTCAGTTCCTATGCTTCCTGGTTGATGTTTTGGTCACTTTTGAATGCTGGTGGTGCTTTCAGTCTAGTGGTAGCATGAGACGGCGTCTACAACCCACACAAGTGGCTCAGGTAGTGCAGCTCATCCAGGATGGCACATCAATGCGAGCTGTGGCAAGAAGGTTTGCTGTGTCTGTCAGCGTAGTGTCCAGAGCATGGAGGCGCTACCAGGAGACAGGCCAGTACATCAGGAGACGTGGAGGAGGCCGTAGGAGGGCAACAACCCAGCAGCAGGACCTCTGCCTCTGTGCAAGGAGGAGCAGGAGAAGCACTGCCAGAGCCCTGCAAAATGACCTCCAGCAGGCCACAAATTTGCATGTGTCTGCTCAAAAGGTCAGAAACAGACTCCATGAGGGTGGTATGAGGGCCCGACGTCCATAGGTGGGGGTTGTGCTTACAGCCCAACACCGTGCAGGACGTTTGGCATTTGCCAGAGAACACCAAGATTGGCAAATTTGCCACTGGCGCCCTGTGCTCTTCACAGATGAAAGCAGGTTCACACTGAGCACGTGACTGACGTGACAGAGTCTGGAGACGCCGTGGAGAACGTTCTGCTGCCTGCAACATCATCCAGCATGACCGGTTTGGCGGTGGGTCAGTCATGGTGTGGGGTGGCATTTCTTTGGGGGGCCACACAGCCCTCCATGTGCTCGCCAGAGGTAGCCTGACTGCCATTAGGTACCGAGATGAGATCCTCAGACCCCTTGTGAGACCATATGCTGGTGCGGTTGGCCCTGGGTTCCTCCTAATGCAAGACAATGCTAGACCTCATGTGGCTGGAGTGTGTCAGCAGTTCCTGCAAGAGGAAGGCATTGACGCTATGGACAGGCCCGCCCGTTCCCCAGACCTGAATCCAATTGAGCACATCTGGGACATCATGTCTCGCTCCATCCACCAACGTCACGTTGCACCACAGACTGTCCAGGAGTTGGCGGATGCTTTAGTCCAGGTCTGGGAGGAGATCCCTCAGGAGACCATCCGCCACCTCATCAGGAGCATGCCCAGGCGTTGTAGGGAGGTCATACAGGCACGTGAAGGCCACACACACTACTGAACCTCATTTTGACTTGTTTTAAGGACATTACATCAAAGTTGGATCAGCCTGTAGTGTGGTTTTCCACTTTAATTTTGAGTGTGACTCCAAATCCAGAGCTCCATGGGTTGATAAATTGGATTTCCATTGATTATTTTTGTGTGATTTTGTTGTCAGCACATTCAACTATGTAAAGAAAAAAGTATTTAATAAGATTATTTCTTTCATTCAGATCTAGGATGTGTTGTTTAAGTGTTCCCTTTATTTTTTTGAGCAGTATATATGTAAGCAAGGGATGTCTGCAAAATTATCAAGTTCATGGTGCAGTCATATAGCCTCGGCACCCACATGACGCTGAGTGACTCATTCATTCATAACTTTGGATCAAAATAAATAAGTACCAACATTCTTTCTGATAGTCTTTAATAAAGAAATGTTTTGGTTATCCTGACCTGGACACCATGTATTATAATAGGCCATTATGGGCTATTCGCAGGACAATAGACTCTTGCCAACACCTCTCTGTATTTTGATACTTTGTGCAAGGCAATTGATCAGCATTAAACACTTTGTGTATGGGGCCTCTCGAGTGGCGCTGTGGTCTAAGACACTGAATCTCAGTGCAAACTGTGTTGCTACAGATGCTGGTTCGATACCCGTGCCGGCTGTGTCCGGGAGACCCATGAGGCGAAGGTGGGCTTTTGGTTTCTCTTCCTTTAAAAACAGAAATAAATATTTCTAAATAACAAACTGCCTTTATTTACAAATTAATAAGAATGTTTCACCCCATGTCCAAGATTGGCCTTTTTCCTCACTCACTTTAGGTTATTTGAAAACGGAATCCTCTCCAAAATACCGTTATTTTTTAAACAAACCATAGAAGGTTGGTTGCAATTTCAGTTTAATCAGAAAAGACAGAACAAATAATACAACAAATATTGTGGTTAAACTCAAATATACTAATTGATAAAAAAAAACTTTATTGGCTGTACTACATTTTCCATTCCTCCTGAAAGCCCTAATCTGCTCACTTAAATGAATAGAGATACTGGTCATGGTGCTACAGTATGTTGTTACAGCATAATCAAAGTGAGGACAACCGGCGATCTGCTGTATACTTATGGCCAATTCTAAACTGAAAGTCACACCTTTCCAGTACTCCTCTCCCCGCCACAAACTCCACCGGAAAAAACGCATGGTTGCCAAGAAAGCAGTTAGTTTTGCTAGATTGTGTGCTGAAGTCACTTTTATTTCTTAATTGATCTACCATTTCTATCATGGGCCACTGTAATCGATGGGGGCTTAGGGTGGTACCATTCTGCTCATCTGAGGAAGGTGCACATGGATCAGATTCAGCCTTTGAAGACCGAGATCGAGTCATTGAAGGAAGAACAGCAGAAAGAGAAACATTATATGAGGGCAGAGACACGGGCAACAGCTGATGCATTGGTCCAGAGCCAGGCGGCATTGGCGGAGAGCCAGGCGGCATTGGCGGAGAGTCAGGCGGAGAATGACGCGTTAAAGAGAGCGAGGAACGAGATGGAGTCACAATCCATGCCAGACACAGCTGTGAGCTCTGGAACTCCACCACCGACAGGCAGAGTCAACATACGTTGCGGGTTTGTCAGGTTGTCGGTTCAGCCTGACATTTTCATTCCTCTTCTGACAACAGAACTTGACCAACAGCTCACCAGGCACAGCAAGGGCCATCCGGACCGTTAGGCTGTTTTGCCATTCCAAGGATGTGCAACCGAAGAGAGATGCCACGAGTGGACACAGAATACCAACTCGGATGGATCCCGAGGCAAATGTGGCTTATCAGTGAACCTCTCTATATCAAGGCACAAGGCGAGACCCAGATGCAGACACAGGAGGCAGATGGTTGGAGTCTTACAATGTTTAATAATCCAAAGGGGTAGGCAAGAGATTGGTCGAGGACAGGCAAAACGGTCAAAACCAGATCAGAGTCCAGGAGGTACAGAGTGGCAGACAGGCTCGTGGTCAAGGCAGGCAGAATGGTCAGGCAGGCGGGTACAGAGTCCAGAAACATGTAAGGGTCAAATCCGGGAGGACTAGAAAAAGGAGAATAGCAAAAGGAGTACGGGAAAAACACGCTGGTTGACTTGACTAAACATACAAGACGAACTGGCACAGAGAGACAGGAAACACAGGGATAAATGCACTGGGGAAAATAAGCGACACCTGGAGGGGGTGGAGACAATCACAGGAACAGGTGAAACAGATCAGGGCGTGACACCCTAGTGTTCATCATTAATACTGTGTCTCAGAAGTTTCTGTCCATGACTGATGCAACCCGAAAAAGCATTAAAGACAGAGTTAACCTCCCTGGGCAAGGTGGGACGTTTGCGTCCCACCTAGTCAACAGCCAGTGGAATCGCGTGGCGCGAAATACAAATACCTCAAAAATGCTATAACTTCAATTTCTCGAACATATGACTATTTTACACCATTTTAAAGACAAGACTCTCGTTAATCTAACCACTGTCCGATTTCAAAAAGGCTTTACAGCGAAAGCAAAACATTAGATTATGTCAGAGTACCCTGCCAAAAATAATCACACAGCCATTTTCAAAGCAAGCATATATGTCACAAAAACCAAAACCACAGCTAAATGCAGCACTAACCTTTCATGATCTTCATCAGATGACACTCCTAGGACATTATGTTATACAATACATGCATGTTTTGTTCAATCAAGTTCATATTTATATAAAAAAACTGCTTTTTACATTAGCATGTGATGTTCAGAACTAGCATACCCACCTCAAACTTCCGGTGAATTTACTAAATTACTCACGATTAACGTTCACAAAATACATAACAATTATTTTAAGAATTATAGATACAGAACTCCTTTATGCAATCGCGGTGTCAGATTTGAAAATAGTGCCCTGTCTGACAATAGAACAAATTGTCAGACAGGGCACTTCCTTTATGGAATCTTCTCAGGTTTTGGCCTGCCATATGAGTTCTGTTATACTCACAGACACCATTCAAACAGTTTTAGAAACTTCAGAGTGTGTTCTATCCAAATCTACTAATTATATGCATATTCCCGTTTCTGGGCAAGAGTAGTAACCAGTTTAAATCGGGTACGTTTTTTATCCGGCCGTGCAAATACTGCCCCCTAGCCCCAACAGGTTAAGGAGTACTTGTGGTCACCGAGAAAGTCTGGACATGACCCATTCTCCCCTATGTAAGGAATTAGGCACTTTACCATGTTTACTACAGTATGTACTGTAGGCTATGTTTACTTATCAGACTGCACAGTGGCTTAATAAACAAATGCAGGTGTATTTCTGCATCAGCATCTTCATGCTTTCGTTAATAAAATAATGATACAAATACTCTTTCAAAATGCAGATGTTTATTTTGTTATGGATCCATGACGATTTACTATGGGAATAAATATCACTGAATAACAGAGATATTGGAACAAAGTAGGCTAATGAAGGTAAACAAATTGTTGGTTACTGGAGAGACAGCATTCAGAGGTCAAGACTGCGCTACTCTGAGATGAGCATGGGGACTGGTCTTGATAAATCAACAAGATTTTTATTTTTCACTGAATCTCCGTTTGGGTATTGGTTAGACCACAATTAGGGTGTGGAAATGTTATGCGCTTAGTACTGTAGCCTACTCCCGACCGTCATGTTGTACAGCACCATATTTTCCTAACGGAAACCCTGAGGGTTTCATTTTTCTTGGAATAGAAACAGTATAATATTAATCAAATGAATTAAGCTACACTTCTTAAAATCAATCCAATATACTATGTTCTTACAAAAAAAGTTTAAATTCTCTAGTCCCCTCTGGTGGTCAAGAGGAGGAAGAGCAGCTCCGTCTTGCCGAGGTTCAGCTTGAGGTGGTGATCCGTCATCCACACTGATATGTCTGCCAGACATGCAGAGATGCGATTCACCACCTGGTTATCAGAAGGGGGAAAGGAGAAGATTAATTGTGTCTCATCTGCGTAGCAATGATAGGAGAAACCATGTGAGGATATGACAGAGCCAAGTGACTTGGTGTATAGCGAGAATAGGAAGAGGGCCTAGATCTGAGGCCTGGGGGACACCAGGTGTGAGAGCACGTGGTGCGGAGATGGATTCTCGCCATGCCACCTGGTAGGAGCGACCTGTCAGGTAGGACGCATGCCAAGAGTGAGCCGCGCCGGAGATGCCCAACTCGGAGAGGGTGGAGAGGAGGATCTGAGGGTTCACAGTATCAAAGACAGCAGATAGGTCTAGAAGGATGAGAGCAGAGGAGAGAGAGTTAGCTTTAGCAATGCGGAGAGCCTCCGTGACACAGAGAAGTGCAGTCTCAGTTGAATGACCAGTCTTGAAACCTGACTGATTTGGATCAAGAAGGTCATTCTGAGAGAGATAGCAAGAGAGCTGGCCAAGGACAACACGCTCAAGAGTTTTGGAGAGGAAAGAAAGAAGGGATACTGGTCTGTAGTTGTTGACATCGGAGGGATCGAGTGTAGGTTTTTTGAGAAGGGGTGCAACTCTCGCTCTCTTGAAGACGGAAGGGACGTAGCCAGTGGTCAAGGATGAGTTGATGAGTGAGGTGAGGTTAGGGAGAAGGTCTCCGGAAATGGTCTGGAGAAGAGAGGAGGGGATAGGGTCAAGCGGGCAGGTTGTTGGGCGGCCGGCCATCACAAGTCGCAAGATTTCATCTGGAGAGAGAGGGGAGAAAGAGGTCAAAGCATAGGGTAGGGCAATGTGAGCAGGACCAGCGGTGTCGTTTGACTTAACAAACGAGGATCGGATGTCGTCAACCTTCTTTTCAAAATGGTTGACAAAGTCGTCCGCAGAGAGGGAGGAAGGGGGGAGGCGGAGGCGGAGGAGCATTCAGGAGGGAGGAGAAAGTGGCAAAGAGCTTCCTAGGGTTAGAGGCAGATGCTTGGAATTTATAGTGGTAGAAAGTGGCTTTAGCAGCAGAAACAGAGGAAGAACATGTGGAGAGGAGGGAGTGAAAAGATGCCAGGTCCGCAGGGAGGCAGGTTTTCCTCCATTTCCGCTCGGCTGCCCGGAGCCCTGTTCTGTGAGCTCGCAATGAGTCGTCAAGCCACGGAGCAGCAGGGGAGGACCGAGCCGGCCGGGAGGATAGGGGACATAGAGAGTCAAAGGATGCAGAAAGGGAGGAGAGGAGGGTTGAGGAGGCAGAATCAGGAGATTGGTTGGAGAAGGATTGAGCAGAGGGAAGAGATGATAGGATGGAAGAGGAGAGAGTAGCAGGAGAGGGAGAGCGAAGGTTGCGACGACGCAATACCATCTGAGTAGGGGCAGAGTGAGTAGTGTTGGAGGAGAGCGAGAGGGAAAAGGATACAAGGTAGTGGTCGGAGACTTGGAGGGGAGTTGCAGTGAGATTGGTAGAAGAACAGCATCTAGTAAAGATGAGGTCAAGCGTATTGCCTGCCTTGTGAGTAGGGGGGACGGTGAGAGGGTGAGGCCAAAAGAGGAGAGGAGTGGAAATAAGGAGGCAGAGAGAAATGAGTCAAAGGTAGATGTAGGGAGGTTAACCTCTTACATCTAGATGTTCCGCTAGCGGAACACCTGCTCCAATATCCAATGATAGGCGTGGCGCGAATTACAAATTCCTCAAAAATACAAAAACTTCCATTTTTCAAACATATGAATATTTTACAGCATTTTAAAGACAAGACTCTCCTTTATCTAACCACACTGTCCGATTTCAAAAAGGCTTTACAGCGAAAGCAAAACATTAGATTATGTCAGCAGAGTACCCAGCCAGAAATAATCAGACACCCATTTTTCAAGCTAGCATATAATGTCAAAAAAAAACACAGCTAAATGCAGCACTAACCTTTGATGATCTTCATCAGATGACACACCTAGGACATTATGTTATACAATACATGCATGTTTTGTTCAATCCAGTTCATATTTATATCAAAAAACAGCTTTTTACATTAGCATGTGACGTTCAGAACTAGCATACCCCCCGCAAACCTCCGGTGAATTTACTAAATTACTCACGATAAACGTTCACAAAAAACATAACAATTATTTTAAGAATTATAGATACAGAACTCCTTTGTGCAATCGAGGTGTCCGATTTTAAAATAGCTTTTCGGTGAAAGCACATTTTGCAATATTCTGAGTAGATAACCCAGCCATCACGGCTAGCTATTTAGACACCCACCAAGTTTAGCCCTGACCAAACTCCGATTTACTATTAGAAAAGTTTGATTACCTTTGGTGTTCTTCGTCAGAATGCACTCCCAGGACTGCTACTTCAATAACAAATGTTGGTTTGGTTCAAAATAATCCATTGTTATATCCAAATAGCGGCGTTTTGTTCGTGCATTCAAGACACTATCCGAAGTGTAAATAAGGGTCACGAGCATGGCGCATTTCGTGACAAAAGATTTCTAAATATTCCATTACCGTACTTCGAAGCATGTCAACCGCTGTTTAAAATAAATTTTTATGCCATTTTTCTCGTAAAAAAGCGATAATATTCCGACCGGGAATCTGCGTTTAGGTAAAAAGACGAAAGAAAATAAAGCATGGGGTTGACTCGGGCACGAGCCTGAGTCTCACAGTACTGTGACCAGCCACTATCCAAACGCGCTACTTTTTTTCAGCCAGAGCCTGCAAAGCCACGATTCAGTTTTTTGCCGCCTTCTGAGAGCCCATGGGAGCCGTAGGAAGTGTCACGTAACAGCAGAGATCCCCTGTATTGGATAGAGATAATCAAGAAGGGCAAAAAATTGTCAGACAGGGCACTTCCTGCATGGAATCTTCTCAGGTTTTGGCCTGCCAAATGAGTTCTGTTATACTCACAGACACCATTCAAACAGTTTTAGAAACTTTGGGGTGTTTTCTATCCAAAGCTAATAATTATATGCATATTCTGGGCAGGAGTAATAATCAGATTAAATCGGGTACATTTTTTATCCGGCCGTGAAAATACTGCCCTCTAGCCATAACAGTTTAAAGTCACCCAGAATTGTGAGGGGTGAGCCATCCTCAGGAAAAGAACTTATCAAGGTGTCAAGCTCATTGATGAACTCTCCAAGGGAACCTGGAGGGCGATAAATGATAAGAATGTCAAGCTTGAATGGGCTAGTGATTGTGACAGCATGGAATTCAAAGGAGGAGATAGACAGATGGGTCAGGGGAGAAAGAGAGAATGTCCACTTGGGAGAGATGAGGATTCCAGTCCCGCCACCCCGCTGACCAGATGCTCTCGGGGTATGTGAGAACACGTGGTCAGACGAGGAGAGAGCAGTGGGAGTAGCAGTGTTTTCTGTGGTAATCCATGTTTCCGTCAGCGCCAAGAAGTCGAGGGACTGGAGGGTAGCATAGGCATATACAGGAAGAACCACTGTATATGGTCCTTGCAATTTAGGAGTGAGCTTGGCTGAGAAGAATTGTTCAGCTTTTGAGTATGGATGAGAGCGAAGCCACACCCGATCACTAACCTGGAACGGCATGTCTTTTCTCTTCTTATCATAATTTCTCTTCTGCTTGAGATGTGCCTTGATCATGTTCTTTGAGTCAAGAGCTCTCAAGTCGTGAAGATGGCCTACCTAGTCATAGTATGCAGAGTCTGGAGTAACCTGCTGGGGCTGTAGCACCATATCCAAGGGTTCTCAGAGGCGACGACTCAGGTTCAGCTATGCATGGGTGACTCCAGTGGACTCTTGCAAAGCAGAATTCAGGGCAAATCGAAACCCGTGAAGGTGCTTGTCCCAGTGTTTGTGCTGGGTACCAACATAGGAAGCAACCATTGTCTTCAAAGTTCGATTAACCCTGTGGGTGATAGGCTGTGGTCAACATCTGTCTCAGGTTCCATCTTTGGCAGGTCTCAAAGAGATCAGAGACAAATTGGGAACCTCCGTCCAGCGAGTCAGGATCTCTTTCGGGAGGATGTTAGAGACGGTCCTCGCTGTAGCCTGATGAAGGGCAAAGAGCTCCACCCACTTGGAATATTAATCAACAAAAACAAGCATGTACACATTCTGATTGGAGCTTCTAGGAAATGGACCCATCAAATCCACACCCAACATTTCCCAAGGTCGGGTAACCACTGTTTGCTGCAACTTGCCAGCAGTATTTTTTCCTTCTTGTTTGAACATTTGACAAACCTGACATTTTCACGTGTGACTTCACATCCATGCTCAGATGTGGCCAATATAGTAATGCTTGCAACCGCTTGTAGGTTTGGAACCTGCCCAAATGACTAGCTAACGGGTCTTCATGGAAATGTTGCAGCAGTGGAAGGCGTAGAGGTTCAGGTATGTACATTTGGTAGAGTGTTCTGTGAGGTTGCTGTACAACTCGGTAGACTTTGTCTTCAATGATGGTCAGCTTTGTGGTAGGATTGACCATCTTTTCTCCATCTTCCAGGATAGTCTGGTACAAAGCCTGTACTTCTGGATCATCCTGTTGGGCCTTCCATATGGCCTCATGAGAAATGGGAAAGTCAGTTTTTGGTGAGTCTTGACTGCTAGACAGGACAGTAGCACATTCACAGTGGTTCGTCCTTAAAAAGTTGAAGTGTACTGCGGTGCAGCTTGCATGGTGCTGCAGAGTTTTATGGCATGTTATTTAAGTGTGAACCACTGGTACCATTAATGCTAGTTAGTGCTAGTTTGACCACCAGAGGGCATCTTTGAGAAGCATTTGATAGCCTTCAATAGTGGCTGTACTAGAGGATTAAAAATAATAATTGTAAGAACACATGCTCTCAATACTCCTCAAGGAAATGTTGGAGGACATTTATTTGAGTGGGAATGTACTAATCTTTGAAGTTGATTGCTTGTTGAACTATACAGCAGTTGGTGGCAGGTAGAGAGACCAGCCAGCAACGGGAGAGTTGTTGGTTCGAATCCCAGGTTGTTGACAGGAAAAATCTGGTGGGAGTGGGTGGAAAATCAGATGATTGCTGGTATTAGTGTCCTGACCTAGTCACCATCTCCTGCCGTTGTGCCTTTGAGCAAGGCACTTAATACCTAAACTGTGGTTAATCCTGTTCTCTAACTTCTCCGTGGATATGTGTGTAGGTGTGCATCTCGGGGGGAGGGGGGACTCAGTGAAGAGTCACCAAATCATTAGACATTCCTCTGGCTTGTTGACTAAAGTGATGGTGTGACATTTGACACGCATTTAGTTCACAAATTTCCCAAAAATTCTAAACGGTGCTTCAGCATTTTAGGGAGTGGCACGGGCTTACGCATCGCATGCCATTCTGTTCCCAGTGACTGGCTAAATAATATGATTATTTGTATATTTGTACTGACTGTTTATTTATATTTGCGCTGACTGTTTCCTTTTTGTTCTCTGCAAGGGTTCCACAAAGACAAGGATTAGGCCTTGCACTGCACTCTTCTCAAATATTGTTCCAAGTACAAAGGCAATCAATACATCAGCCATGAGGTGAATTGGGTCTTGTTTGTGTTTTTCTGGTACTGAACCCAAATTTTTTTTGGGCTCCTCTCAAAAAAAACATACATCTCACTGTCTTCTTGGAAATAGAAATCCTTGATAGTTGAAAAAGAATAAAGACAGAGAAAACAAAACGTGTCCGTTGACAGGACATATTGGAGATGTCGAAACACAAGGACACCTCTCTTTAGTTTGGCAGATACCTTGCCTATCACTTGCTGGTGGGATGAAAAGCGTCACAGGTGGGGCACATTGTTCTTGGTAAATAGCTTGTCAGTCTGCCATTACACTTCCTCAAAAAAAATGTGGAACGGGGATTGGCAACTCCAGTCCTCAGGCGCCTGATTTGTGGTGTCACACTTTTGCCCCAGCTAACACACCTCCAACTAATCAACTAATTTTCATTTGAGAATGCAATTAGTTTAATCAGCTGAGTTTGCTAGAAATGGGCAAAAAGTGTGACACCACTCCAGTCCCTGATGTGGAACATACAGCGCCTCATTTAAATGTAGCCTACAATATCACTATATTTCCATGTCTCATTCAAAGGAAGTTGTAGGAAATGGATGACATTTTCACTACCTGAAGTGCCTTGGGAGGAATTATACATATTGTTAGTGGAAAAGCACCCAATTGAACAATGTTTATTGCTACCTCACTCTGGTGCCAGGTCCAGAGTGACATTGAGGAGGGACATAGAAAGGGCTATTGTCACAGCTTTTGTCAAAATTGAGTTTTCGTAGCAGGTTAAGGCGAACTTATACAGCAAGTTAGGATAATTAATGTAGCAGGTTAGGATAATTAGGTGAAGGTTAGGAAAAGGGTTAGGGTTAGTTAAAATGTAAAAGAAAAAATCCACTTTGGACATCAATTTCACAAAAGCTGTATCCCATCTACACATGACCATAGAAAGGGGAGACATTTTAAGGCTTGCTTGCAGAAGTCCTTTCTTGTATAGTAAGTAGCTCACTGCTCAACTCGCTCCCCTTCACACTTTGACTGTTTTTAGGTCAAGGTGCTATTCCTGGTGCTTCTGCTTTTTGAAGAATAAAAAATATTTCAAAGACTAGTTTCCGGATCTTTGCAGAATTTCAGTGCTTTGCACTGTCAGGAGAGAGCTTTTGAGTGAAGAGCAGGTGTAAAGTAAAAGCTGAAATGTGTGTTCTGGTAAGAGACTCCTGAAAGTGGCTGGCTGTTTCTCTTTGGATCTGCACTAGCAACGCTCAAGGTCATAGCTTTCAGATCACATCCGTGGTTTGCAACCATGTTTTGCTCTCTCTGTACCACCTTCTAAAACCCCATGTTTATGATTTGTAGAAATGGTTTCATCTGAATGTACTCTAACCAACCATAGTAATGTTTCGTGTACTTTCTTCTTTGTTCTTACTTTACGTTCACCCCCAACTTGAGTAGGCCTAGTTCTAGCTGAACTTATCCGAGTGTTTTGATGGTGAGCAGGCTACGGTGGCCCTTAGGTGCACCCATGGCCCAAACAACAAACTAAGGCCTATTTAATACACTATCTTCCTTTGAGGTGGAATAACTCCTGTGACACGGTCACATTTTGATTGAGGTTATGGTTGAATAGCTCTGGCTCTTTGTTCAGTCCACTGTACCAGCAATGAACGCTTTTAAGGGTAAACTGTAATGTTAGGAAAGGCTATCTTTTTCTGAGTGCTCCTCCACTTTTCGGTTATAAGAGACACTGATGTAGCTGTCACAACGCCAACTTGATATCAAGATTCAGAGAACTCCGTTGCTCGCACCTGTCATATTTACAGTATTTTATATTTCAATATTTTGTATTTTATCTTTTATCCAAATTCTTGGTAACAAAGTTACAATAATAATGTTCTATTAAAATGGTCAAATAATGTTTGTTTTTGTTAATTGTCCAAAAAAGTCAAATAAAATATTACAAAAATAAAATGGTCAAACAAAGCAAATAGCAAACAAGTGTCATTTTCTGTGTTTTGCAGTGCCCCCCACAATCATCAACTTGTCGAAGGACATCGTGGTCAACGAAGGCTCCAACGTCACCCTGATGTGCCAAGCCAGTGGCAAACCAGAACCCTCGCTCACCTGGAAACTCCTCTCTCCGTCAGGCAAGACAAAACCTACAAACCTCTCACCTCAATTACTTGTTTATTTACATTCCCGGTCTTTCTCTCTTGCTCTTTCTTTCTCACACTCTCTCGCTCATTCCCCAGCCCCCTCGCCCCTCTCGCACTCACTCACTCTCTCACACACACACATGCACACTCCCCCTCTCTCTCAACTATCTCCAGTCTGTCACCTTGACATTAGGTAACCCCAATGACACTTGGTGAACTGCATCCTTTTCCTTTATGAGTATCTCATTATCTGTCTACTACCTGTTCCCTAATCACCATTACCCACTAATCATATGTATAGAAATACATTGCAGTCAATTCATTTGGGATAATTAATTGGAGAAATGTAATATTTTGGAGGCAAGTGAGTGAATGATGGAATACATTTTAGAATAATTTGCATATTGTGAGCGTTGTTGCAAAGAGAAACATGTCACGGTTGACATCGAGTAGATTTAAAGCACTGTGCTCAAACATACCGCTATCTTGTCAAGAGGACCGAAAACCACAAAATAGTCTGCCTATCTAAGAGTCTATGCTTCACTTAATCAGGCGAGAGGAAGCTTGCATTTGTAATGAGCTACATTTCACGTAGATATTATTGTGCAACGGTTTCCTCCCCTCTCTCTCTCTCTCTCTCTCTCAATCTCTCCTTTTTTTGTCGCTACAAGGATCGCAGAATTTAAATGTTAATACGACAAGGATGGGACTGGCCCCGTCTTTTAGGAGATAAGTGGCGAGTTGCTTTGATAGGGCTCCATTTCCACGCACTCCAGGATTATTCTTGACTGGGGGGAGCCATAATTGGGCCCAGTGACTGAAAAAGAGAAACTGTCACTTGTTGTGCCCCCTGAAAACATTGAAGACTTATGCACATTTACGCAATTATCGCCTCCTTCGGTGTCTATACTTTATAGAATGGCTAAAGTGCACAAACAAGCAGTTAGTCTTTGAGCTATATCACTTGGCATCAAAAAGGTTGATGTGCATGCAGTCAGCTGGAGGGACAGGTGGGGATGTACATACAGTGCCTTCATCCAAAGTGTATTTAATAACTTCACCATGCTCAAAGGGATATTCAATGTCTGCTTTTTTATTTATACCCATCTACCAATAGGTGCCCTTCTTTGCGAGGCATTAGAAAACCTCCCTGATCTTTATAGTTGAATCTGTGTCTGAAATTAACTGCTAAACTGAGGGACCTTACAGCTAATTGTATGTGTGGGGTACAAAGATGAGGTACTCATATAAAAAAAGAATGTTAAACACTATTATTGCACACAGAGTGAATTCATGCAAGTTATTATGTTCCTTGTTAAGCAAATGTTTACTCCTGAACTTGTTTAGTCTTGCCATAACAAAGGGATTGAATACGTATTGACCCCAGACATTTCAGCTTTTCATTTTTTATTAATTTGTAAAAATATCTAAAAACATAATTATGGGGTGTTATGTGTAGGACAGTGACACAAAATCTAAATTTTATCCATTTTAAATGCAGGCTGTAACATAACAAAATGTGGAAAAAGTCAAGGGGTGTGAATACTTTCTGAAGGCACTGTATATGAACTGAGTACATTCTGATGTGTCACAGTATATGCCATCATTGTAACGTCTGCTTCCAACTCACACTCTCAAACACGTAGATCCCTGAACGCAGCTCACTCTCCAGATTCCAATCACCTGAATTCTGATCACCTGTTCACACACCTGTATGTCATTATCACACACTATTTAGTTCAGTTCTTTGCACCCCATCATTGTGAGGTATTGTTTGTTTTGTGACACCCTTCTATTTGGAGCTCTGGTTTTCCCCTGTAATTTAATCCGCCCGTCTATGATAGTTTTTGTCTGCCTCACTAATGACGCCTTTTGCCTATTCCCTGCCTGTACTTTAGCCTATCGGATTTCCTGTTATCAACCTATTTCCTGATCTCCTGGATGACGTTACTAGCCTTTTCCCTGCCTGTACTGTTGCCTTTTTGGACCCCCTGTGTATGACCTCTGCCTGCCCCTGGACTCAGCTACCTGCCTCCTCCTGTGGTCCTTTACAATAAACCTGCTGCACCCTGTGCTTGAAACCAGTTCTCTGTCTCCCTTCGTGTTCATTATAATCATATTTATTTTGTTGATGTTAATGCTTTGGTTAGCGATTACCTGTTTCCACTTTTCATAATTTCCTTCCAGGTTTGGAGCAGTTAATCAGGTTTTATGATGGAAAATAACAATGACATTGACAGATCCAAAATAGATTCCCACTAAGTATTTGATGTCAGACGACGTCTTTTGGACATCTTTTTTTTCTGTCTTTTTTTGTGTGGTCCTGACCCGCCTTGATATCCTAACCAATCATAGACATCCGCAGACATCCGGACGGCCTATATTTGGCCCAAACATAGACGTTCAGGTTTGGTCCGGTCAAGACTGGCCTTGATTTAGCTCAAGCATAGACGTCTATAATTGGTGTAGATTTAGTCCCTTCCGGACCGGACCAAATCTGAACCAATCGTCGACATCTATGTTTCACAAGTTTGGACACCATGGTACAGTGCAGTGGAGCACAGCAGAGTACAGTACATTACAGTACACAGTAAAGTAAAATGAAGAGTTCAGCACATTACATTATTATGAGGTGATTCTAATGCTTGTGAACCATACTGTAACTGCACTAGATTGTTACTGCATTATATCCGCGTTTGGCATGCACTGATGGGAGACATTATGTTCATGCCACACATTATAATCATCATTATTCAAAAACTGTCTCAATCAACATTACGGCGTTCAACTTGTAGAATTGACTATCTAGCTATACATGTAGTCTGTTGCCTGGGTAACAGCACGAGGACACTCTTAGGTATTCTTTTAGAATCAGAACCATAGCATTTTAAAGTACCTTCCGATGTTTTACCCTTTAATAGCAAGTATTACTTCCATATTTCCCAGTGTCTAGTGATTACTAGTCCTCACAAGCCCTATTTGTGTGTAAGTGGTCCTGTGTGGTCCCATGTGGTTCAGTTGGTAGATAATGGCGCTTGCAATGCCAGGGTTGTGGGTTTGATTCTCACCAGTACAAAAAATGACAAATGTATGCCCCCACTACTGTAAGTCGCCCTGCTGAAATGTAAAAGTGCACATATCCCAATACAGAATCCTTTGGAAATAATGACAGCTGTTGTGTTTCTCTCCCACATGTCTACATTTCATACCTGACATTGTGTGCTCTTAAGATACAGGATACTGAACGTTATGAGTGTTACACCTTAAACAAAATCTGAATCTAAAATTAATATAAAAGAGGGCACGGACTTGTTCCTGAGTGCACGAGTTAGTGACTGCATTGTCTTTTTATTTAAACTTTACACCAATATCCGTCAAAGACAAACAGTTAGTGTTAACTAGTGACACTGATGATGAACACAAGAGAATGATGGTAAATTAAAGTGCAGTTGAGAAAGCTTTGGGCGTCTCAGCATTTTTTACCTTGGCCAAGAGCAATCAGAGACTTTATTATACAGTATACCTTTATAATTTCATAGGGTGCAACTATTACTGCCTTTGCCAACTTCTCATACTAAATGTCATGGGTCATGGCCCAATGTTTTTTGTTTTTTTTAACAAATAAGCATAGATTACTTGCACTGTCTGTCATGGTTCCACCTGTCACCAGAGGACGGCAGAGACCGTCCTAGAGACATTAATGACACTCAGGTGTGTCCTATTTACTCATGATTTCCCTGTTAAAAGAGGTGTGTTTTCTGTTGTCCTTTGCAGAAGCTTGAATTGTTTACCGCGTGCGTGAGTTTTCGAGACTCAGTGTTTGTTGTTTTTCAAGTGTACTGTGGTCCTGCGGCTACCATTTCTCAGTAAAGTATTATACACTGCTCAAAAAAATAAAGCGAACACTTAAACAACACAATGTAACTCCAAGTCAATCACACTTCTGTGAAATCAAACTGTCCACTTAGGAAGCAACACTGATTGACAATAAATGTCACATGCTGTTGTGCAAATGGAATAGACAACAGGTGGAAATTATAGGCAATTAGCAAGACACCCCCAATAAAGGAGTGGTTCTGCAGGTGGTGACCACAGACCACTTCTCAGTTCCTATGCTTCCTGGCTGATGTTTTGGTCACTTTTGAATGCTGGTGGTGCTTTCACTCTAGTGGTAGCATGAGACGGAGTCTACAACCCACACAAGTGGCTCAGGTAGTGCAGCTCATCCAGGATGGCACATCAATGCGAGCTGTGGCAAGAAGGTTTGCTGTGTCTGTCAGCGTAGTGTCCAGAGCATGGAGGCGCTACCAGGAGACAGGCCAGTACATCAGGAGACGTGGAGGAGGCCGTAGGAGAGAAACAACCCAGCAGCAGGACCACTACCTCCGCCTTTGTGCAAGGAGGAGCAGGAGGAGCACTGCCAGAGCCCTGCAAAATGACCTCCAGCAGGCCACAAATGTGCATGTGTCTGCTCAAACGGTCAGAAACAGACTCCATGAGGGTGGTATGAGGGCCCGACGTCCACAGGTGGGGGTTGTGCTTACAGCCCAACACCGTGCAGGACGTTTGGCATTTGCCAGAGAACACCAAGATTGGCAAATTCGCCACTGGCGCCCTGTGCTCTTCACAGATGAAAGCAGGTTCACACTGAGCACATGTAACAGACGTGACAGAGTCTGGAGACGCCGTGGAGAACGTTCTGCTGCCTGCAACATCCTCCAGCATAACCGGTTTGGCAGTGGGTCAGTCATGGTGTGGGGTGGCATTTCTTTGGGGGGCCGCACAGCCCTCCATGTGCTCATCAGAGGTAGCCTGACTGCCATTAGGTACCGAGATGAGATCCTCAGACCCCTTGTGAGACCATATGCTGGTGCGGTTGGGTTCCTCCTAATGCAAGACAATGCTAGACCTCATGTGGCTGGAGTGTGTCAGCAGTTTCTGCAAGAGGAAGGCATTGATGCTATGGACTGGCCCGCCCGTTCCCCAGACCTGAATCCAATTGAGCACATCTGGGACATCATGTTTCGCTCCATCCACCAACGCCACGTTGCACCACAGACTGTCCAGGAGTTGGCGGATGCTTTAGTCCAGGTGTGGGAGGAGATCCCTCAGGAGACCATCCGCCACCTCATCAGAAGCATGCCCAGGCGTTGTTGGGAGGTCATACAGGCACGTGGAGGCCACACACACTACTGAGCCTCATTTTGACTTGTTTTAAGGACATTACATCAAAGTTGGATCAGCCTGTAGTGTGGTTTTCCACTTCAATTTTGAGTGTGACTCCAAATCCAGACCTCCGTGGGTTGATAAATTGGATTTCCATTGATTGTTTTTGTGTGATTTTGTTGTCAGCACATTCAACTATGTAAAGAAAAAAGTATTTAATACGATTATTTCATTCATTCAGATCTAGGAAATGACAAATCTCCTGCATGAAATGTCCCATCCCTCTACAGATTCAAGCCCTTGATGGACGCCCCATCGACTCCGGCCAGGTGGAATATCAGTCCAAGCCCATTCTACTGCAGGTTGGGGTGAACCACTCAGAGACTCTTAGTTTTATTTTGATCACTGCTCCCGAGAACCCCCTTATCCTAGGGTACCCCTGGCTAGTGCTACATAACCCACTATTCTCCCGGTTCGCAGAACACCTACTAGATTGGGGTAAGAACTGCCAGTCTAAATGCCTAAGACCCCCACCAAGAGCCTCGTCCTGTTGCCTGTCATGCATTGAAAACCAAGACTTTTCCGCCCTCCCTCCTGAGTACTTTGACCTCTGGGGAGGTCTTCAGTAAGAGGCAATCCACCACCCTCCCTCCTCATCGTCCATACGACTGCGCCATAGAACTTCTACCCAGCTCCACCCCTCCCCGGGGCCGTCTGTACTCCCTCTCAACCCCTGAAGCAGCAGTCATGGACAATTACATCCGGGCATCGCTGGAGGCAGGTTTCATTCGCTCCTCCACATCCCTAGCTGGGCAGGCTTCTTCTTCATGGGAAAGAAGGATGGAGGTCTGCGTCCCTGCATCAATTAGAGGGCTGAACAGGATTATGATTAAGAATTGTTACCCCCTACCCCTGATGTCCGCCACCTTGGAGTTGGCCCATGGGGCCCAATTCTTCCCCAAACTGGACCACCGCAACGCTTACAATCTGGTGAGAATCAGGGAGGGAAATGAATGGAAGACTGCCTTTAACACCCCAAGTGGCCACTATGAATATTTATTCATGCCCTTCGGATTATCAAACTCACCGGCAGTCTTCCGAGCATTGGACAATGACACGCTTTGGAATATGTTGAATTGGTTCATCTTTGTTTACCTCAACAACATCCTGATCTTCTCCAAGACCCATTCGGAACACATCATGCACGTCTGCCAAGTCCCGAGACTCTTCCTGCAGAGTCAACTATACATCAAGATAGAGAAGTGTGAGTTCCATGTATTCCAAGTTTTTTTCCTGGGCTACATTATCTCTACCGCCGGCATCCAAATTGACCCTGTAAAGGTGAGGGAGGTCACCGACTGGCCGCATCCCGCCTCACTCAAACAAGTCCAGCGGTTCCTCGGGTTTGCACATTTTTACAGACGTTTTATACACAACTTTGGTGCAGCGCCTCTCACGCACCTAACCCGCAAGTCCCAGAATCGTTTTTCCTGGACCCCCGAGGCTGACAGGGCATTCGGGAAGCTCAAGGGACGTTTCACCTCTGAACCCATCCTCGTCCATCCTGATCCTAACCGTCCCTTCGTGGTAGAGGTCGACACCTCGGACACCGGAGCAGGGGCGGTCCTTTCACAGCAGAACGAGGGGAACAAAAAACTGGGTGCCTTTCTCTCCAAGAGGTTATCGCCAGCCGAACGCAATAACGATGTAGACAACCAGGAGCTCTTGGCAGTTAAGTGGGCCCTTAAGGGGTGGAGACACTGGTTGGAGGGGGCACCTCGTCCTGTCGTGATCTGGACGGACCCTAAGAACTTGGTTTCCATTCAAGAAGCCAAGAGGTTAAACACTCGCCAGGCTAGGTGGGCTCTGTTCTTTAATAGGTTCAACTTCACACTAGCCTATCGCCTGGGATCCAAGAATCAGAAAGCAGACGCTCTGTCCCGCCAACACAAAGCCTCTAAGGAGGAGATTGACTCTGAGCCCATCATCCCCAGGTCCCGCATTGTGGCCCCCATGATATGGAGTTTTGAGACCACGGTCTGACAAGCCCAGACCCGAGAACCTGACCCTGGTGGGGATCCCACTAACAGACTTTATGTTCCGTGATCAGCTCGTTCCCGAGTACTACAATGGGGACACGCATCCAGGGGTTAATCGGACACTGGAGTTCCTGAGGTGGAAATTCTGGTGGCCCAACATGATTGAGGATGTGAGATCCTTCATTACGGCCTGCTCCACCTGTGCCTAAAGCAAGTCCTCACAACAGCGACCGGCTGGGTAGCTCCAACCTCTGCCCATCCCCAGCCGCCTTGGTCCCACATGTCCATAGACTTTATCACAGGGTTCCCCCATCCCAAGGGCTTACCACTATCCTAGTGGTCGTCGATCGGTTTTCCAAGGCAGCCCATTCATCGCCTTACCCAGGTTGCCCTCAACGAAGGAGACCGCTGATCTCATGATTACCCATGTCTTTCGAATACACAGACTGACAGGAAACTCTGTCACCACAGATAAATCTACTATAATTGAGAATTTCAATAAGCATTTTTCTGCGGCTGGCCATGCTTTCCACCTGGCTACCCCTACCTCGGTCAACAGCACTGCACCCCCCACAGCAACTCGCCCAAGCCCCCACCATTTCTCCTTCTCCCAAATCCAGTCAGCTGATGTTCTGAAAGAGCTGCAAAATCTGGACCCCTACAAATCAGCCGGGCTAGACAATCTAGACTCTTTCTTTCTAAAATGATCTGCCGAAATTGTTGCAACCCCTATTACTAGCCTGTTCAACCTCTCTTTCGTGTTGTCTAAGATTCCCAAAGATTGGACAGCAGCTGCGGTCATCCCCCTCTTCAAAGGGGGGGACACTCTTGACCCAAGCAGCTACAGACCTATATCTATCCTACCCTGCCTCTCTAAAGTCTTCGAAAGCCAAGTCAACAAACAGATTACCGACCATTTCGAATCCCACCGCACCTTCTCCGCTATGCAATCTGGTTTCAGAGCTCGTCATGGGTGCACCTCAGCCAGGCTCAAGGTCCTAAACGATATCTTAACCGCCATCGATAAGAAACAATACTGTGCTGCCGTATTCATTGACCTGGCCAAGGCTTTCGACTCTATCAATCACCACATCCTCATCGGCAGACTCAACAGCCTTGGTTTCTCAAATGATTGCCTCGCCTGGTTCACCAACTACTTCTCTGATAGAGTTCAGTGTGTCAAATCGGAGGGCCTGTTGTCTGGGCTTCTGGCAGCCTCTATGGGGGTGCCACAGGGTTCAATTCTTGGGCCGACTCTTTTCTCTGTATACATCAATGATGTCGCTCTTTCTGCTGGTGAGTCTCTGATCCACCTCTACGCAGACGACACCATTCTGTATACTTCTGGCCCTTCTTTGGACATTGTTAACTACCCTCCAGACGAGCTTCAATGCCATACAACTCTCCTTCCGTGGCCTCCAACTGCTCTTAAATACATGTAAAACTAGATGCATGCTCTTCAACCGATCGCTGCCTGCACCTGCCTGCCCGTCCAGCATCACTACTCTGGACGGTTCTGACTTAGAATGGACAGCTACAATACCTAGGTGTCTGGTTAGACTGTAAACTCTCCTTCCAGACTCACATCAAACATCTCCAATCCAAAGTTAAATCTAGAATTGGCTTCCTTTTTCGCAACAAAGCATCTTTCACTCATGCTGCCAAACATACCCTCGTAAAACTGACCATCCTACCGATCCACAACTTCGGCGATGTCATTTACAAAATAGCCTGCAATACCCTACTCAATAAATTGGATGCAGTCTATCACAGTGCCATCCGTTTTTGTCACCAATGCCCCATATACTACCTACCACTGCGCCCTGTACGCTCTCGTTGGCTGGCCCTCGCTTCATACTCGTCGCCAAACCCACAGGCTCCAAGTCATCTACAAGACCCTACTAGGTAAAGTTCCCCCTTATCTCAGCTCGCTGGTCACCATAGCAGCACCCACCTGTAGCACGCACTCCAGCAGGTATAGCTCTCTGGTCACCCCCAAAGCCAATTCCTCCTTCGGCCGCCTCTCCTTCCAGTTCTCTGCTGCCAATGACTGGAACAAACTACAAAAATCTCTGAAACTGGAAACACTTATCTCCCTCACTAGCTTTAAGCACCAGCTGTCAGAGCAGCTCACAGATCACTGCACCTGTACATAGCCCATCTATAATTTAGCCCAAACAACTACCTCTTCCCCTACTGTATTTATTTATTTATTTTGCTCCTTTGCACCCCATTATTTCTATTTCTACTTTGCACTTTCTTCCAATGCAAATCTACCATTCCAGTGTTTTACTTGCTGTATTGTATTTACCTCGACACCATGGCCTTTTTTGCCTTTACATCCCTTATCTCACCTTAATTGCTCACTTTGTATATCGACTTATTTTTCTACTATATTATTGACTGCATGTTTGTTTTACTCCATGTGTAACTCTGTGTTGTTGTATGTGTCAAACTGCTTGCTTTATCTTGGCCAGGTTGCAATTGTAAATGAGAACTTGTTCTCAACTTGCCTACCTGGTAAATAAAGGTGAAATAAAATAAATAAAAATAAATGTCAAAATGAGCTGTCAAATGCACAATTTATGTTAGGCCTAAAACTAACACTGAAGTGGAACTGACAGCATTTTAACAACTTTGCGATATGAAATATATTAGTCAAAAATATCAAATTCTCAGTTTATGCTTCAAAACCAACATTAAAAGAGGTTTTAAAAATAAGTTATAATTGACTCAAACTTCCATGACGTACAGTAAGGCATTGTTAGCAGAATAGATGGATACAGTTCAATGCATGATTATTATAATACACTGAACAAAAAAGTATACGCAAGATGCAACAATTTTTAGGAATTTGCTGAGTTACAGTTCATATAAGGAAATCAGTCAATTGAAATAAATTCATTAGGCCCTAATCTATGGATTTCACATGACTGGGAATACAGATATGCATCTAGTGGTCATGGATACCTTGAAAAAAGGTATGGACGTGGCTCAGAAATCCAATCAGTATCTGGTGTGACCACCATTTGCCTCATGCAGCGTGAAACATCTTCTTGAAGAGTTGATCAGACTGTTGATTGTGGCCTGTGGAATGTGGCCTTTTCAATGACGAGCTAAACTAGACGAGCTAAACTGCTTCTATGCTCGCTTCGAGGCAAATAGCACTGAAACATGCATGAGAGCACCAGCTGTTCTGGAAGACTGTATGATCATGCTTGCGTCCCACCTACTCAACAGCCAATGTAATGCCGTGGCGCGATATTCAAATACCTTAGAAATGCTAGTACTTCAATTTCTCAAACATATGACTATTTTACACCATTTTAAAGACAAGACTCTCGTTAATCTAACCACACTGTCCGATTTCAAAAAGGCTTTACAACGAAAGCAAAACATTAGATTATGTCAGCAGAGTACCCAGCCAGAAATAATCAGACACCCATTTTTCAAGCTAGCATATAATGTCACATAAACCCAAACCACAGCTAAATGAAGCACTAACCTTTGATGATCTTCATCAGATGACAATCCTAGAACATTATGTTATACAATACATGCATGTTTTGTTCAATCAAGTTCATATTTGTATCAAAAACCAGCTTTTTACATTAGCATGTCACTAGCATGTGACTAGCATTCCCACCGAACACTTCCGGTGAATTTACTAAATTACTCACGATAAACGTTCACAAAAAACACAACAATTATTTTAAGAATTATAGATACAGAACTCCTTTATGCACTCGCTATGTCCGATTTTAAAATAGCTTTTCGGTGAAAGCACATTTTGCAATATTTTGAGTAGATAGCCCGGCCATCACAGGCTAGCTATTTTGACACCCACCAAGTGTGTCACTCACCAAACTAAGATTTACTATTAGAAAAGTTTCATTACCTTTGCTGTTCTTCGTCAGAATGCACTCCCAGGACTTCTACTTCAATAACAAATGTTGGTTTGGTTCAAAATAATCCATAGTTATATCCAAATAGCGGCGTTTTGTTCGTGCGTTCAAGACACTATCCGAAGGGTAAAGAAGGGTGACGCGCCCGACACGTTTCGTGACAAAAAAATTCAAAATATTCCATTACCGTACTTCGAAGCATGTCAAACGCTGTTTAAAATCAATTTTTATGTCATTTTTCTTGTAAAAAAGCGATAATATTCCAACCGGGAGTCGTTGTTTTCGTTCAAAGAGAGAGAAAGTAAACATGGTGTCGGCTCGTGCACGTGCCTCCAGTCTCATTGTCCTCAGATCGACCACTATCCAAATGCGCTAATGTTTTTCAGCCATGGCCTGCAAAGCCACCATTCATCGTTCTGGCGCCTTCTGAGAGCGTTAGAAAATGTCACGTTATGCCAGAGATCCCCTGTTTTGGTTAGAGATGATCAAGAAGGCCATGAAATGGTCAGAGAGAGCGCTTCCTGTTTGGAATCTTCTCAGGTTTTGGCCTGCCAAATGAGTTCTGTTATACTCACAGACACTATTCAAACAGTTTTAGAAACTTTAGGGTGTTTTCCATCCAAATCAAACAATTATATGCATATTCTAGTTACTGGGCAGGAGTAGTAACCAGATTAAATCGGGTACGTTTTTTATCTGGCCGTGCAAATACTGCCCCCTATCCCCAACAGGTTAAACAGGTCAACATTCACAAGGCCATAGGGCCAGATGGATTACCAGGACGTGTACTGTGAGCATGCGCTGACCAATTGGCAAGTGTCTTCACTGACATTTTCAACCTCTCCCTGTCCGAGTCTGTAATACCAACATGTTTTAAGCAGACCACTATAGTGCCTGTTCCCAAGAACACTAAGGTAACCTGCCTAAATGACTACTGACCTGTAGCACTCACGTCTGTAGCCATGAAGTGCTTTGAAAGGCTGGTCATGGCTCACATAAAATCCATTATCCCAGAAACTCTAGACCCAGTCCAATTTGCATACTGCCCCAACAGATCCACAGGTAATGCAATCTCTATTGCACTCCACACTGCCCTTTCCCACCTGTACAAAAGGAACACCTATGTGAGAATGCTATTCATTGACTACAGCTTAGCGTTCAACACGATAGTGCCCTCAAAGCTCATCAATAAGCTTAGGACCCTGGGACTAAACACCTCCCTCTGCAACTGGATCCTGGACTTCCTGACGGGTTGACCCCAGGTGGTAAGGGTAGGTAACAACACATCCACAATGCTGATCCTCAACACAGGGGCCCCTCGGGGGTGCGTGCTCAGTCCTCCTTCTTTACTCCCTGCTCACTCATGACTGCACGGCAAGGCACAACTCCAGCACCATCATTAAGTTTGCCCGATGACACAACAGTGGTAGGCCTGATCACCGACAACGACGAGACAGACTATAGGGAGGAGGTCAGAGACCTGGCCATGTGGTGCCAGGACAACAACCTCTCCCTCAACGTGATCAAGACAAAGGAGATGATTGTGGACTACAGGAAAAAGAGGACCGAGCATGCCCCCATTCTCATTGACGGGGCTGCAGTGGAGCAGGTTGAGAGCTTCAAGTTCCTTGGTGGCCACATCACCAACAAACTAACATGGTCCAAGCACACCAAGACAGTCATGAAGAGGGCACGACAAAACCTATTCCCCGTCAGGAGACTGAAAAGATTTGGTATGGGTCCTCAGATCCTCAAAAGGTTCTGCAGCTACACCATCGAGAGCATCCTGACTGATTGCATCACTGGCTGGTATGGCAACTGCTCGGCCTCCGACCGCAATGCACTACAGAGGGTAGTGCGAACGGCCCAGTACATCACTGGGGCCAAGCTTCCTGCCATCCAGGACCTCTATACCAGGTGGTGTCAGAGAAAGGCCCTAAAAATTGTCAAAGACTCCAGCCACCCTAGTCATAGACTGTTCTCTCTGCTACCGCATGGCAAGCGGTACTGGAGCGCCAAGTCTAGGTCTAAGAGGCTTCTAAACAGCTTCTACCCCCAAGCCATAAGACTCCTGAACAACATAATCAAATGGCTACCCAGGCTATTTGCACCCCCCCCCCTTTACGTCGCTGCTACTCTCTGTTGTTACCATCGATGCATAGTCACTTTAATAACTCTACCTACATGTACATATTACATCAACTAACCGGTGCCCCCTCACAATGACTCTGTACCAGTACCCCCCTGTATATAGTCTCGCTATTTGTATTTTACTGCTGCTCTTTAATTACTTGTTACTTTTATTTCTTATTCTTGCCCGAATTATTTTTAAAACTACATTGTTGGTTAGGGGCTCGTAAGTAAGCATTTCTCTGTAAGGTCTACACCTGTTGTATTCAGCGCATGTGACAAATAACATTTGATTTGATATTTTTGGATATTGGCGGGAACTGGAAAAACCATAGTACACGTCAATCCAGAGCATCCCAAACGTGCTTAATGGGTGACATGTCTGGTGAATATGCAGGCCATGGAAGAATTGGGACATTTTCAGCTTCCAGGAATTGTGTACAGATCCTTACAACATTTAGCTGTGCATTATGTTGAAACATGAGGTGATGGCGGTGGATCTCATCATGGTATCTCAGAGCATTTAAAAAGTTAACTTATATAACCCAAGGCAGTGTATGTATGTACATGCTTTTGTAGCCTAGTCCCATACTGTATGTACTGTAGTCAACTCTTCCATTGTTGTCAAGCCTTATGTATGACGTATGTTAAAGATATAAGAGATGGCAACAGCACACACGGGACTGAGTTCATTATTAAGCACTTATGAACCTGCCTTTTCATTTGAAGATATATTATTTGAATTATATACAAGATACTGCCATTGGGATCCAATGAAAAGTAAGAGTGTGCAGAGGCTCATTGTCAAACGACCAAACAGACGGAGCAATCCAGTCATCTTGAATGTGAAGTTACTGCTGATTTGTTAAGTAGGTTAACGAAGTACAGAAATACCCACCCGCACAAAACATTACCAGACAAAAACAGGTTGCACTTACTACAAGATAATTAAACCAAATCACATGACGCCAATTTACGGTAATCAATTTCCATTCCAAATGGATACTTGCCGTATTAAAAGTTTACGGGGGGTGATCATGACGTGTATTTATTTTTCAATTGGTGAAATAAGTAAGCCGATTTGAATAGGTCCACAGCTGGATGTTAAAAACTGTCTTATATTTCCATGTGGGTAGTTTGGCGTTCCAGCTGGGAAGTTAAGAAGATAACATTCTCCCTAATTAGGAAAAGCCGCTTATTCTGTTATTCCCTTGAACAGACCCATCACTAGCCTATAAAACCAACAGAGGGAATATTATGTTTATAACAAGAACATATTCCACATTAAAATCCTATTTCAATTTGAGCTGGAGCATCAAGTGCATCCATTGCTTTAGAATACCATTAACAGAGTGTGCCGCCAGTTGGACTCCTCAGCAGAGCTAACTTTGGAGTCTGATAGATTACACCCGATTTGGCCAAACTCAGGACTTTTAGAGATTCAATTCGTCATAATTGCCTATAAGAGGGGAAGCAGTTTTAAATGTGTGTTGTGGGTTTATGTGTGTACTGTGTATGCTGAATCATGGAGAACATTTTAAAGTGATTGCATAATGGAGATAATAACCATGCAGATTGTATTTACCACAGAAAGGGGAAATTTACAGTACGACAGTGCTGCAGTGGACACTGTACTTGTTCTGCTCTTCTTACTTCAAGGTCCTCTGTTTGATAGTGCTATATTTGTTTATGACTGTCAACTGTTTTTTTTGTTCATAGTGTAGCTGACATAACATGATGTTTACTATTGTGTAAAGCAAAGGTGTAGTCTTTTGTAAAACTAGCTGAAGCATGTGGTAACACCTCTGACACAAACCATACAGTATATTACAGAGCATACAGTATATTACTTTGGCTTCCCCTGCTCTTTATTCCCTGCTATTTCTGTACTGTCTAAATAATAATACAAATACTGAAGGTGTATGGAAGGTTACTGGAATTGTGCAACACTAATTAGTGGACCCATAATTGCACCCTACTACTACATATACAGTATTACGCTTTAGTTGGAATGTGTTGGCTTGCTAAATGAAACCGACTGTAAAATAATCAGTTATGACACAGATAATGAAAACTATTAGACCCACATTTGTGACCTACCGTAGTGTTTTTACATTGGATAAAATTAGAGACTCAGAGCTAGAAAATGGTATATCATACACTACAGTTCAGGAACAATGGGAAAGTAATTCTGCTTTGAAAGTTGATAAACTTGTAACCTCACTTTTGAGAAAATGGCCTTTAAATATTTTGGTACCTACTGGAGAGCTCTTTTTTGTCTACACCCACTCAACATCGTTCACACCTGTTTAAGCTTTAGCCCCAACCATCTCTTTAAGGATTCACATGTGAGGCTTTGTACTAAACAACCAAAGATTTCAAGACTAAAGGCGGGCTTATACTACGGGTGTGTTTGTAAATTTAATCTGGAGTGCCAGAGTGTGCTCTGGGCGTTCGTAAACTCAGATAGTTTGGCTCTCGGAAAGTTCAGAGCACACACTGGACGCTCTGGCTGAAAAGTAGGGTTGATCCGAGCGTTCTGCCCTAACAACAGGATTCAAGCACCCAAGCTAAGAGGCTAACGTTGGCTAGGTTGCTAGCTACTTCCAGACACAAATGAGAGAAGAGCTCAATCTGACCATTTTACTCGCCCTAGCAGAGCTTTAGTAAGCTATTTTTATGTTATCCAGAGCATTGGTGACTGCAACTGTGCTGCTGGCAACAATTTAATTACACTTTTTTTGCCAACGTTTACCAACACTGGCCATATTCAACAGGTGTTGAGCATTCGTAAATATGTCAGTTATTCTGCGCTCTGGCACACTCAGACGAGAGTGCTCTGAAATCAGAGTAGATAGCCAGAGAGAATTTACTAACTTCGTCTATCGACAGTTGTCGCGGTGACATCATTAACATTCTATTGAAATAGTTACTTGCATAATGGAGTCTTTTGTTTAGATATGTAGCTAGCTAGCTAAAAAATGAACCATAATCACAACTTATAATGTTACTACCCTGCATGAATCTGCAGGTAATGAACCAACCAGGTTCAGTGTTAGCTAGCTAACAGTAGGCTATAACTAACAATGCAAATGGCTCAGATATGATTAATATTACTACACAGATCATACATGTAATGTTAGCAAGCTAGCCAGCCCGCTAACGTTAGCTAGCTAGCTAACAGTTTCACTTTAACTTGAAATGAAAATGAATTTCTGACTAAATTCCAAACGTGTAATACCCATATACATGGATGGACACTTCTCTCTCTCTCTCTCTGTCACGAATGCCATGGTTGCCCTTAGTTTGAAGATGTAATCAGGAGACAGTTGTTTTATACAACAGCCTTCTGTGTGTTCTCTTTTCGACTCCGTCTGCATATTTGCTATCAAACATCAGAATTTTCACCATCTCCTTAGCTATCATACTCCAATTCCACTGATTTCAAAACTCAGTCCTCCAGAAAGTGGAGAGCTACCTTGTGCAGTTCTACTACGTGATATATTTTTTTTAAAAGCTGCATAATAAAGGATTACTTACACATACTGACCAGCTCATATTATAGACAGAACTGTGCTACATGGCAGACCAATCCGAACTCATCTCTCGGCATATCCAGCCCATTCATTATCTCAGCCAATCATGGCTAGCGGGAAGGTTGCTGACTTTTTCTGTGGCCAAAGCAACTAGGCTTGTAATTTAACAATTTTGTTCTTATTTACAGATGGCATGCAAGTTTGTTATTAAGGCACATGAAAGTTCACATGTTCCAGAAGGCATTTCTGCCAAAAATAGCATTTTGATTCAAAAAAAGTTTAAGTTCAAATGGCTCTCCTGTGAAGTAGTGACACGCAACATACAACTAGTTTCCTGGAACGTGTCACATTTTTCTTTAGTATGATAGGTAGTTTGACCCAATATTGGATTCAGGATACTATCCAACTGCAAAACGTACAGAATCTCCATCTAAACCTGTTTGATTGAAAGTGCAATTAGCTTGGAAATACAATTAATTAAATTGTTTGTTTTTGTTTTCATTCAACTGAAATCAATGAGCATTATTCTAGATTTCATATTCCCAGAAGGTTGGCATGGAAAGTTAAAGCATTGTTGTTATTAGCAATTTGTGTATCCATCAATACTTAGCTACTTTTAATTCCTCAGAAATGCGAGAACAAGTGATAGTGCAATACAAACATCCTAATAGAGACACATTTCCATATGAAACAAACCAAATAGAGGTTTTATCTTTGCCCCCCCAAATAAATTCTCCCAGATGCTCTCCTGTGATCAAAACAGGCGCCCTGACAGCTTACTTATTTTGTATTAATCTCTTAACCATCCCCAACTGGGAGCCGCCACTGAAATTAATGGAAGGGATTTGTTATATTCCTTGCACTAATCAAAACCAACAAACTGAGAGATGTAGAGGTCGAAGTCAAGGGCAAGGGGCATTTAGTGGAACAGGGGAAGGGAAGTGTAGATAACCAGCAGTCTGTTGTATCGACTTGAAGTTAAAGTATGCTGTTGTCAATGCTTTGTGTCCCTTAGACAGCACAAGGACGCCAGTGATTCTGACTGTATGCAATTGTTTTTTGTTTCCAACTACGTACTATATGGCCCTATTTAAGTTGTTTATGGTGTTGCATTGTCATGGTGTTCAGCCTAAATTGGTGTTATCCAAAGTATTTTGCTATCCAGGTTGGCGTGTTTACTGTAAGGTTGGCGTGTTTACTGTAGTTCCATGGCAACTCAAAAATGTGTGTGATTGATAAAGACGATTCCAATACTCTGGCAATTTAACTGCTCACTGTTCTGTTTCCCTAAGATACAGGCAGTATACACAACCGGATTCAGTTGAATACAGCCAAACCCAATGCCTATTTTCATTGCAGTAGCAGTGCAACCTTCAATCTCTCAGTCTCACCACCACCATCACAAACAGTTCCAGTGCACTATCCTCTTGCCTCGAGGCCATTCAGTGTGGGCCCAGTTATCACAAGGCTTTTCCAGAGTGACAAATAAAGAATAAAATACGTATCCATCCCAAGAGGGAGAGGAGGGAGGGAGGACAGAGGAGGAGAGGAAGGAGGGGAGGGGGGATTGGTGATATTTCCGGCCCTGTATGGAGCTCTCGATGTAGTCATGACCTAGCTCAGCAGCCGCCCTGCCGCCTCACCGCTTCTCCCCGCTTCATGATAGATAGATGGCTTAGAGGCTTCTGCCAGATCAGAAGGGATCCCTGGTATCTCACACCACCACAGTACTTGACTGGCAATGTTTGTCCGCTAGACCAGGGTTGCGTCCCAAATGGCACCATATTCCCTATTTACTGCACTACTTGGACCAGGGCCCATGGGACTCTGGTCAGAAAAAGTACACTTCATAGGGAAGGGTTCCATTTGGGACGCTGACCTGAAACCATTGGTAGTGGCCTCGGATGAATTAATATAGCCTCTCCTAAAAATGAATATATATATGATGGAAATCGGGAATGAAAGCAGTAATAAAAAGCCAGTGGAATTGACTTGGCGTCCATGTTTTTTTTGGGGGGGAGGGGGGTGTATTGGCATGTCTTGGTACTAAGACTTTGCCAGCTATTACAGACTACAAAGGGAAGCACAGCCGAGAGCTGCCCAGTGACACGAGCCTTCCAGACAAGCTAAATTACTTCTATGCTCGCTTTGAGGCAAGTAACACTGAAGCATACATGAGCATCAGCTGTTCTGGACGACTGTGTGATCACGCTCTCTGTAGCCAATGTGAGTACGACCTTTAAACAGGTCAACATTCACATTCACAATTCCACTACAGAGGGCAGTGTGTATGGCCCCGTACATCACCGGGGCCAAGCTTCCTGCCATCCAGGGACTCTATACCAGGCGGTGTTAGACGAGGGCCCTAAAAATTGTCAAAGACTCCAGCCACCCTAGTCATAGACTGTTCTCTCTGCTACCGCACGGCAAGCGGTACCGGAGCGCCAAGTCTAGGTCCAAGAGACTCTTAAACACCTTCTACCCCAAGCCATAAGACTCCTGAACATCTAATCAAATGGCTACCCAGAATAGTTGCATTGCCGCCCCCCTTCTATGCTGCTGTTACTCTCTGTTATTATCTATGCATAGTCACTTTAATACGTCTACCTACATGTACATATTACCTCAATTACCTCGACACAGGTGCCCTCCTGAAATGGACTCTGTACCGGTACCCGTCTATATAGCCCCGCTATAGTTATTTACTGCTGCTCTTTAGTTATTTGTTATTCTTTTTTAGGTATTTTCTTAAAACTGCACTGTTGGTTAAGGGCTTGGTTAAGGGCTCTACACCTGTTGTATTCGGTGTATGTGACAAATAAAATTTGATTTGATTTGAAAGGCCTGATTGGTGGAGTGCTGCAGAGATGCTTGCCCTTCTGGAAGATTCTCCCATCTCCACAGAGGAACTCTGGAGCTCTGTCAGAGTGACCATTGGGTTCTTGGTCACCTCCCTGACCAAGGCCCTTCTATCCCAATTGCTCAGTTTGGCCAGGCGGCCAGCTCTAGGAAGTGTCTTGGTGGTTCCAAACTTTTTCCATTTAAGAATGATGGAGGCCACTGTGTTCTTGGGGACCTTCAATGCTGCACAATTTTTTTCGACCCTTCCCCAAATCTGTGCCTCGACACAATCCTGTCTTTGAGATCTACGGACAATTCCTTCGACCTCATGGCTTGTTGTTCTGACATGAACTGTCAACAGTGGGACCTTGTATAGACAGGGGTGTTTCTTTCCAAATTATATCCAATCAATTTAATTTACTGCAGGTGGACTCCAATCAAGTTGTAGAAACAGGAGGCACCTGAGCTCAATTTCGAATACTTATGTAAATAAGGTATTTCAGATTTTTTTTTATACATCTGTCTATCTATCTATCTATCTATCTACAACCAGAATCTCCCTGCGGGACAAGTGTGGTCCTTCCTTAGTTTTCAAAGACACAGCGAATGCAAGGGAGCCTCGGCAACAGGGAGCCTATCCCAGCCCCTCAATGCTCTGTGTGGTCTGGTCTCCTGAGTGTACACTTTTTCTCAGTCTGCGAGAAATAAATGGCCACTGGAGATACAGCGTGCAGAAAGCTGTGTTATTTTTGTGGCATCTCGTCTCTCACTGACAGCTTGTCCTCCTGTACCCTTTCAGTATCATGTACTACTTGAATACTTCAGTATTGAGCATTCAGGACTTTCAAGTAGTGTATTGCATTTTAACACAGTGTTTTATTTGTTAGATTTTTTCCAAAGTGTAGTCTGTTATATTTGAGAGTCCATTTCAGTATTTCTCACACAAGCTTTTTGTGTTCATAGTTGCACAGTAACGCCTGCAGTTGATAGGCAACTCTGCCTCAGCTGAGCTAACATGGCCCCCATGGCCTTCCTCTCTTCTTACTCCACACAGGAAGCGGAAGTCCTGCGGGTGCCCACCAGCGTACGCTGCTGCGTTTTCTCTGTTTTTTGTGGGATTTGTCTCCTCTGTGACTGCAAATATCATCTAGCTACTTTCCCCCAACGGCACACATATTTTACGGCAGCCATAAAATGGTCCAGGAAACATTGATATCATATGAACACCTCCAGCTTGGCAATCACGGCCCCTTCAAACTGTCTGTGTTGTACCGTAAAAAAACATGCTTAACCCAGACACTTTAAAGTGCGTTAGATATACTCTTGCTTGTCTTTTCTCTTCAAATCACCATGTTGGTAATGTCTGAAGAAAATGTCCAGTCTGTACGCGTGAAGTTGTGAAGTATATGTTATGGCAGTTTGTCTACTGTTGTCTACACAGTATGTACAGTAGTTGAGCACAAGGTTGGTCTGTCAATTTCTGTCCTCTGATGATCCCTCAGTTAACGGTCAGCCAGGGGCACTGTCTTGAGAATCTGCCATAAGTCTGTCGATAGATACCCAGCCTGCTATAAGGCATACTGTTAGTGTTCATAGGGTGTATAGTATGGATTCAGCTTGTTCTTTGGACAGTGTGGTACACATATACATGTAAGTTAGTTTGTAATTTCTGAGTTTCTGAACAGAACGATGAAGGGGAAAGCCACAGTCTAGACAAAAAACGCTATTTGCAAAGTAGGCTACATAACATTCCTTAGAACATTTGTTTTATTGACGCTTGTCACACAACTGCATGGATTACATGCATGGATTTGAAGATCTAGTGCTCCAAATATGTTTTTTTATGAAGCAGATACTTAGCTTCCTGATGCAGTCTGAATTTGATTTTGCAGTAGTGAAAAAAGTAGTAAGTTAATAGAGTGAGAGGCTAATGAGAATGATGAAAGACAAAGAGAGGGAAATGGAAACGAGGGAGAGGGACACAGGAGAGAGACACTTGACAGCGATAGAGAATCAGGGACACGAGCGAACCTGTGCATTCCGAGGGTTCTCCTGACCCTTGTCAGGTTATTCGAGCTGTGAGCAGAGCTGTGATGGTTAAAGCGCAATACTACAAAGGCTAGTGAATCAGCTAGTCATGTTTTCCATAGGAATGTGTCAGTATGTGGAATGGTGACGGGCGTGAAGGCTGTTTTTAGTTTTGGGTCGACATGTTTAAGGAAAGGTGTCACATCCTGACCATAGAAAGCTGTTATTTTCTATGGTAGAGTAGGTCAGGGCGTGACAGTGGGGATTTTCTAGTTCAGTTGTGCTATGTTGTGATGTTTTTGTATTTCTATGTTGGGCTTTGTATGGGATGATCTCCAATTAGAGGCAGCTGGTCATCGTTGTCTCTAATTGGAGATCATACTTAAGTAGGTGTTTTCCCCACCTGGGTTTGTGGGAGATTGACTTGGAGTACGTGTATGTTAACTCTTTGTCACGGTTTGTTGTTTTTGTTCAGTCAGTTTATTTTGTATGTATTGCATAGTTTCACAGTGAAAATAAAATGTGGAACGACACACACGCTGCACTTTGGTCCGCTCCTTCCTACGACAACCGTGACAAAAGGATAGAGTGAAGAATACAACATAAATGGGCTGCTCCAAAAGCCTCTGTTGATGTAGTCTTTTCAAAATAGTGTATTTTCATTAAAAACTTTTACAACTTTTTTTTTTACATTTTCAGTTTTCCAAAGACATACAATAACAGTTGAATAAGGACATTTAATATACAAGACATGAAAGGTTTTGTCGTGCCCTCTTCATGACTGTCTTAGTGTGTTTGGACCATGATAGTTTGTTGGCGATGTGGACACCAAGGAACTTAAAGCTCTCAACCTGCTCCACTGCAGCCCCGTCGATAAGAATGGTGGTGTGCTCGGTCCTCCTTTTCCTGTAGTCCACAATCATCTCCTTTGTCTTGATCACGTAGAGGGAGAGGTTGTTGTCCTGGCACCACACGGTCAGGTCTCTGACCTCCCTTCTATAGGCTGTCTCATCGTTGTTTGTGATAAGGCCTACCACTGTTGTGTAATCGGCAAACTTGATGATGATGTTGGAGTCGTGCCTGGCCATGCAGTCATGAGTGAACAGGGAGTACAGGAGGGGACTGAGCACGCACCCCTAACCTCTCTGGCGCATGTGGGACGAACTCGTCCCACCTACGTAACAGCCACTGAAATCCAGTGGCGCAATTTTTGAATCGTTAGAAATACTATTACTTCAATTTCTCAAACATATGACTATTTTACAGCTATTTAAAGACAAGAATCTCGTTAATCTAACCCCACTGTCCGATTTCAAAAAGGCTTTACAACGAAAGCAAAACATTAGATTATGTCAGCAGAGTGCCCAGCCAGAAATAATCAGACACCCATTTTTCAAGCTAGCATATCATGTCACATAAACCCAAACCACAGCTAAATGCAGCACTAACCTTTTATGATCTTCATCAGATGACACACCTAGGACATTGTGTTATACAATACATGCATGTCTGTTCAATCAAGTTCATATTTATATCAAAAAACAGCTTTTTACATTAGCATGTGACGTTCAGAAAAAGCATAACCCCCGCAAACTTCCGGGGAATTTACTAACAGTTTGCTAAATTACTCACGATAAACGTTCACAAAAAGCATTACTCCTCTATGCACTCGATATGTCCGATTTTAAAATAGCTTTTCGGATGAAGCACATTTTGCAATAATCTAAGTACATAGCCCGGCATCACAGGGCTAGCTATTTAGACACCCACCCAGGTCAGCCTCCACCAAAATCACATTTCCTATAAGAAAAATGTTCTCACCTTGCTTGTTCTTCGTCAGAATACACTGCCAGGACTTCTACTTCAATAACAAATGTTGGTTTGGTCCCAAATAATCCATCGTTATATCCAAACAGCGACGTTTTGTTCGTGAGTTCTAGACACTATCAGAATGCTACATCACGGTCTCGCGCATGGCGCATTGGCGTGACAAAAATATTCTAAATATTCCATTACCGTACTTCGAAGCATGTCAACCGCTGTTTAAAACCAATTTTTATGCCATTTATCTCGTAGAAAAGCGATAATATTCCGACCGGGAATATGCATTGAGCCTAAACAGCCGAATTAAATTTCTCCTCAGGAGCGAATCGTGCACGCGCCTCATTCAAAGGTCCTCTGATCCGCCACTTACCAAAGGCGATAATGTGTTTCAGCCTGAGGCTGCCTCGTCAACCTTCAGGTATTTCCCGGGTTCTGAGAGCCTATCGGAGCCCTGGGAATTGTCACGTTACAGCTAAGATCCTTACTTTTCAATAAACAGATGCAAGACGCACGACTCCTTGTCAGACAGGGTACTTCCTGCATGAAACCTTGTCAGGCTTTTGCCTGCCATAGGAGTTCTGTTATACTCACAGACACCATTCAAACAGTTTTAGAAAATTCAGAGTGTTTTCTATCCAAACCTGAACAATAATATGCATATTCTAGCTTCTGAGTTGGTGTAGGAGGCAGTTAAAAATGGGCACATATTTTTTCCAAAATTCTCAATACTGCCCCCTATCCCAAACAGGCTAAGGACCCCCATGTTGAGGATCAGCGTGGCAGATGTGTTGTTACCTAACCTTACTACCTGGGGGCGGCCCGTCAGGAAGTCCATGATCAAGTTGCAGAGGGAGGTGTTTAGTCCCAGGGTCCTTAGCTTAGTGATGAGTTTTAAGGGCACTATGGTGTTGAACGCTGAGCTTTAGTTAATGAATTGCATTCTCACATAGGTGTTCCTTTTGTCCAGGTAGGAAAGGGCAGTGTTGAGTGCAATAGAGATTGCATCATCTGTGGATCTGTTGGGGCGGTATGCAAATTGGAGTGGGTCTAGAGTTTCTGGGATAATGGTGTTGATGTGAGCCATGACCAGCCTTTCAAAGCACTTCTTGGCTACAGACGTGAGTGCTACGGGTTGGTAGTCATTTAGGCAGGTTAATTTAGTGTTCTTGGGCATAGGGACTATGGTGGTCTGCTTGAAAAATGTTGGTATTACAGACTCAGTCAGGGACAGGTTGAAAATGTCAGTGAAGACACTTGCCAGTTGGTCAGTGCATGCTTGGAGTACACATCTTGGTAATCCGTCTGGCCCTGCGGCCCTGTGAATGTTGACCTGTTTTAAGGTCTTACTCACATTGGCTGCGGAGAGCGTGATCACACAGTTGTCCGGAACAGCTGATGCTCTCATGCATGCTTCAGTGTTACTTGCCTCGAAGCCAGCATTGAAGTAATTTAGCTTGTCTGGTAGGTTAGTGTCACTAGGCAGCTCTCGTCTGTGCTTCCCTTTGTAGTCTGTAATAGTTTGCAAGCCCTGCCACAACCCAATGAGCGTCGGAGCCAGTGTAGTGCGATTCAATCTTTATCCTGTATTGAGGCTTTGACTGTTTTATGGTTCGTCGGAGGGCATATTGGGATTCTTAGAAGCTTCCAGGTTAGAGTACCACTCCATGAAAGCAGCAGCTCTACTCTTTAGCTCAGTGCGGATGTTTTTCTGTAATACATGGCTTCTGGTTGGGGTATGTACGTACGGTCACTGTTGGAATGACGTCATTGATGCACATTTTGATGAAGCCAGTTACTGATGTGGTGTACTCCTCAATGCCATTGGATGAATCCCAGATTATATTCCAGTCTGTGCTAGCAAAACAGTCCTGTAGCTTAGCATCTGCTTCATCTGACCACTTTCTTATTGACCGAGTCACTGGTGCTCCCTGCTTTAGTTTTTGCTGGTAAGCAGGAATCAGGAGGATAGAATTATGGTCAGATTTGCCAAATGGAGGGTGAGGGAGAGCTTAGTAAGCGTCTCTATGTGTGGCGTAAATGTGGTCTAGGGTTGTTCCCCTCTGGTTGCACATTTAACATGCTGGAAGAAATGAGGTAAAACGGATTTGAGTTTCCCTGCATTAAAGTCCCCGGCCACTAGAATTGCCGTCTCTGGATGAGCGTTTTATTGTTTGCTCATGGCCATATACAGCTCATTGAGTGCTTTCTTAGTGCCAGCATCGGTTTGTGGTGGTATATAGACAGCTACGAAAAATACAGGTGAAAACTCTCTTGGTAAATAGTATGGTCTACAGCTTATCATAAGATACTCTACCTCAGGCGAGCAAAACTTTGCGACTTCCTTAGATTTCGTGCATCAGCTGTGGTTTACAAATATACATAGACCGCTACCCCTAGTCTTACCAGAGGCCACTGTTCTATCCTGTCGAAAAAGCTTAAAACCTACTAGCTGTATGTTATTCATGTCGTCGTTCTCGGTGAAACATAAAGTATTACAGTTTTAATGTCCTGTTGGTAGGATATACGTGATCGTAGTTTGTCTATTTCATTATCAATTGATTGTACGTTGGCTAATGGGATCGATGGTAAAGGTAGATTACCCTGTCGGCGTGTGATCCTTACAAGGCACCCGACCTTCGTCCCCGATACCTCTGTCTCTTTCTCCTCCAAATGATGGGGATGAGGGCCTTGTCGTGTGGCTTAAGTAAATCCTTCCCGTCCGACTCGTTGAAGAAAAAATATTCCTCCAGTACGGGGTGAGTAATCGCTCCTCCTGATATCTAGAAGCTCTTTTCGGTCATAAGACACGGTGCCAGAAACATGATGTACAAAATAAGTTACAAATAACACGAAAAAACATACAAAATAGCACAATTGGTTACAGGATCGTAAAACGGCAGCCATCTCCTTCAGCGCCGGTCTTCATACAACCTGAGTTATTTCATTCCTGCTTTACGTGAGGATGAGGCTTTTATCAGTTCAAACACACTGCCTTTTAATAAGTTGGTCGATAAGGTCGGTCTAGAAAATGATGGCTGACCCTTTTCTCCAATGGGAAAACATGTACGATAGGTATTTTAGAGAACAGTGGGGTGAATAATTGGGCCATTGATTTGATATAGGAGGCCGTAAACTTCACCTCACCTCGTTGTTGTTGTTTACCTCACGTTGGGGTTGTTGTTGTTGCTTCTTACTTCACCTATTGTTTACCTCACCTCTTGTTGTTGTTTACCTCCACAGTTGACTTGGTATCGGAGGACGAGTACCTGGACATCCCCAGTATCTCCAGACAGAGAGCGGGGACGTACGAATGCACCGCCATCAACGACATCGCCACAGATGTCCAGACCGTTGAGATCACAGTCAACTGTGAGTTCAATGTCAGCCCAGTCCTGGCGTGTATTTCCTAGGAACCAAACAGAAGCAAACAGGCCAAAACAGGGAGGGGCTAACCTGAACAGTAAGAGAGACTTGTTGCAAAAAGGTTTGCTACGATGTGCAGTAAGCATTCTATTCTCTCGCAGACAGTTTCACTGGGTCAATGGTTTCATGAGCAGGGATTTAATATAGACACATGGATGACGCACGTGGCGGCTGCTGATTGGCTGAAAGTTCGGGGTGGTTGGAGTTTTTGAACTACCGGTAGTTTCTTTAAGAAGATATATAAAAAGATCTGTGAATTTGAACAACAGCATAAATAAACCTATTTCACTTTTACATGTAAAAAACCGAATGACCACTGCTACACATGCTGCCACTGTTTTGAACAGATTAGATTATACTATATAAAAATAGCAGCCAGCTCAAGAATGAACTAGTGCACCAGGGAGAGCGCAACAACATGCAGATGTAAGTGAAAAGAAATGATCTAACTGGGGATATGTAGCTAATATAATGTCACAAAGCATGATGCACTAGCCATCCTGAAATAATTGAAATATTTCCGAGTTAGTCAGATATTAGTTTAGAAAGACTTGAAATTGGCATGGAAGGTTACTATAGCTATGGCTGATGAACAATACAATTGGCCAGCCACAGTAATGCTTTTTTGTCCTACCAGATCCGCAATGAGAAGGTTCTGGCTAGTGTATCCCTCTGTCCTTTGACTCCTGTCGAATGTAGATGTCCGGTTTATCAGGTCCCAGGCTTCCATGACTGTTATGATTATTTATTTACAAGTTAATTACAATTAGCTGTTTGCTTTAGCAGCATCTGTACCTTCTAGTCTCTAGTGCGGAAGTAAGCTGTCTGGCGCGAGAGACTCATTGGGAAGGATACTAGATCAGACCCATAATTTCTGACTGAGCGCACTTTTGAGGTCCCTAGGATCATCCATTTCCTTTGTGCTGTTATAATTTATGCTATGAAATCCTGCAATTTCATTGGGGTGGTTCCCCCTGATAGCAAATAGCTGACAAAACAATCCAAGCAATGTTCGCATGGCCTATGTGCCCGCGGATCTGCTGGCAGTCACTGGAAGGAGTGTAGTAAGTAAAAACTTGTTTTGAACAGTGTATTTTTTTTACAGGAAAATGGACACATTTACCACACTTTTATGAGCATTTCAAACATAATCTATGAATTATAGTATATATATATATATATATATATATATATATATATAGATATATATATATATATATATATAGATATATATATAGATATATATATATATATACATTTTTTATTTTTTATTGACTAATAACAATTGGGCCGCCGCCCCTAACGCACATGTGGGTGGACTGCTTCTGGATGAAGCTCAGTTTGTGTTTAGCTTTATTTTGTTGCAGTTCATCAGAAAAAGTTGCAAAGAGGTTGTGCATGCTATTGATTACGGTATTTGATGCACTTTGGAAATTATTCTACCCTACATGAAATATGTAGTGTGACTCAGTAACCTAATAAAGTCAAATAAGAGCATTGCAAAGTATGCACACTACAGATAATTCAAATGATAGCAGAAATAGATGGGGTACAACAGGGATGTGATGTGGTTTCAGGTCATTTGGTTTGATTCTAATCATTATAACATTAACTGTGCTATACTTGGAATGCAGCCCACATGCTCTGAAGTACCAGCTCAATTAAACGCCACTGCATTTACAAATTTGTTCTCCAAAGAATCACAATTCAACTTGATTAGAATTGTTCAACTGTATTTACACATGACCCCCATGTGATACCTTGACTAGGGCTGTTGCGGTGACCGTATTACCGCCACCTCGGCGGTCAAGAGTCATGACGGCAGTCAAAATTCAAGTGACCGTTTAGTCATGGTAATTAGGCTTCTCCAAGCTCTGATGCTGCTGATGGTCATTAGTAGCCTACCAAACTTGCTAACTGCCTGGTACTCAGCACTGTATTGTCCCTCTAATCACTCTGCCATCAATGCAAATGTAAACTGACTATATTTATTTCTCAACTTTCCTAATATTAAGCACATTGCTTATCTTTACAACAGGAGTATAGCCTACTTGGCTGGCATGAAAATAAATCATGGCAAAAGCGTCCTCCACCCGCTATTTAAGTGCATATAAGAAATGTTTTCCACTGCCCCTGTTTCGAGACAGTTGCATGACAATGGTCCATTCTAAATTAATACAAATTCACACATTATTTAGTATATGTAAAGATGAGATTAAATTAAGAATAGTCTGATGGGTGACAATAATATCACTTGTGAATTACAGTTGAAGTCAGAGGTTTATATCCACCTTAGCTAAATACATTTAAACTCAGTTTTTCACAATTCCTGACATTTAATCCTAGTAAAAATGACCTGTCTTAGGTCAGTTAGGATCATAACTTTATTTTAACTATGTGAAATGTCAGAATAGTAGTAGAGATAATTATTTATTTCAGCTTTTATTTATTTCATCACATTCCCAGTTGGTCAGAAGTAAACATACACTAAATTAGTATTTGGTAGTATTGCCTTCAAATTGTTTAACTTGAGTCAAATGTTTTGGGTAGCCTTCCACAAGGTTCCCACAATAAGTTGTGTGAATTTTAGCCCATTCCTCCTGACAGAGCTGGTGTAACAGAGTCAGGTTTATAGGCCTCCTTGCTCGCACACACTTTTTCAGTTCTGCCCAAAAAATCTCTATGGGATTGAGGTCAGGGCTTTGTGATGGCCACTCCAATACCTTGACTTTGTTGTCCTTAAGCCATTTTGCTACAACTTTGGAAGTTTTCTTGGGGTAATTGTCCATTTGCGACCAAGCTTTAACTTCCTGACTGATGTCTTGAGATGTTGCTTCAATATAACCACATAATTTTCCTACCTCATGATGCCATCTATTTTGTGAAGTGCACAATTCCCTCCTGCAGCAAAGCACCCCCACAACATGATGCTGCCACCCCCATGCTTCACAGTTGGGATGGTGTTCTTCGGCTTGCAAGCGCCCCCCTTTTTCCTCCAAACATAACGATGGTCATTATGGCCAAACAGTTCTATTTTTGTTTCATCAGACCAGAGGACATTTCTTCAAAAAGTACAATCTTTGTCCCCATGTGCAGTTGCAAACCGTAGTCTGGCTTTTTCATGGCGGTTTTGGAGCAGTGGCTTCTTCCTTGCTGAGCGGCATTTCAGGTTATGCCGATATAGGACTCGTTTTACTGTGGATATAGATACTTTTGTACCTGTTTCCTCCAGCATCTTTACAAGGTCATTTGCTGTTGTTCTGGGATTGATTTGCACTTTTTGCACCAAAGTACATTCATCTCTAGGAGACAGAACGCGTCTCCTTCCTGAGCGGTATGATGGCTGCGTGGTCCCATGGTATTTATACTTGTGTACTATTGTTTGTACAGATGAACGTGGTACCTTCAGGCATTTGGAAATTGCTCCCAAGGATGAACCAGACTTGTGGAGGTCTACAATTATTTTGCTGAGGTCTTGGCTGATTTTTTTGTTTTTCCCATGATGTCACTCAAAGCGGGACTAAGTTTGAAGCTAGGCCTTGAAATACATCCACAGGTACACCTCCAATTGACTCAAGCTGTTTAAAGGCACAGTCAACTTAGTGTATGTAAACTTCTGACCCACTGGAATTGTGATACAGTGAATTATAAGTGAAATAATCTGTCTGTAAACAATTGTTGGAAAAATTGCTTATGTCATGCACAAAGTAGATGTCCTAACCGACTTGCGAAAACTGTAGTTTGTTAAGAAGAAATTTGTGGAGTGGTTGAAAAACTAGTTTTAATGACTCCAATCTAAGTGAACGTAAACTTCCGACTTCAACTGTATATATTATCACTTACGAATGATGCCCAGCATAAGAAACAGCCTTCGAATCATAGTCCCACACCTCATGTAGCCTAGCCCATAGGCTTATATGTTTTGATAAGGTTTGTATCACAACTAAAGTGGCCAAATAAGGACATTAATCCGCTTTACAAGGGGTTTAGAGTCTAACTGGCATACATAAGCAGCGCATGAGTTTCAAGTTTCGGGACAATAATTTTCTCCATAACAATTCACATTTATAATAAAAGCATTACATGCATTATCACATTTACAGTCACTTTCGATAATGGTGTTTTCCGCAAATAAAACATTCCCTCTTATAGCCAACTGCCATGTGCGCATTGCTGCACTTATAATGTGAAGAAATAGCCTAATAGATTATAAACATTTTAAGCTAAATGTACTGATCTGTTGTGTCAGCCACATTCCGTACATTTTTTGGGGGGATGCTAGTGGTTATATTAATTTGGGATCTATTGCATTACACAACTGTCCCAGACTATGTTTGGAATATTTATTTCTCGCACAGAATAGAATAGGTCAACTTTTGTACAATGGGGGATAGTAGAGTGACATAGGCTAGTGCTTTTGCTGTTCGTTAGGCCTACTCATCTTGTTGGCTGACGGAAAGTACATTTGCACCTCGGAATTGAATGAGGATGTGCACAGTTGCGTTCCCGATGTGTCTGTCTTCAATTGTAGCCTGTGGGAAAGACCCAATCATGTGATGGAGAGCCATGTGATTGAGAGGCGCAGCACGCTTAGGTAGAAGGGTACAACACAGCATTCCGGGCTGCAAAAGGCATGGATTTTTTTAGGGTGCATTAGTATATGACGTTAGTATATGACATTTTCAAAGGGGATGACGCCGTGAAATTCGAGGCATTATCAAGTGCTTGTCATATTGTGAATGAGAGACAATTGGAGTTTGTACAGCCTGCGCAAAAAAACAAAGCAGAGCTCATGCCTTTCATGCGACTTTTTTCAAATCATCATTCAAGTCTCATCATGCAGCCTTACAATGTATTAAAATTCAAAACATGTAAACCAAACCAACTTGTCGTGACGTGACTATCATTAATGTGTTGACTGTTATTTATTGAATAATTAACTACTATGTGTAACGCCCTGGCCATAGAGAGGGGTTTTTGTTCTTTATTTTGGTTAGGCCAGGGTGTTACATTGGGTGGGCGTTCTATGTTCCTTTTTCTATGTTTTTGTATTTCTTTGTTTTGGGCCGTGAGTGTGGCTCCCAATCAGGCACAGCTGAAGCTCGTTGCTGCTGATTGGGAGTCACACATAAGGAGCATGTTTTTTCCTTTGGGTTTTGTGGGTAATTGTTTCTGTCAGTATTTTGTTCCAGACAGGACTGTTTGCTGTCGGTTTAATCTTTTCTTGTTTTGTATAGTGTTCATGTTGTTGATATTAAATTCGAATAATGAACACTAACTCCGCTGCACCTTGGTCCACTTTTTCAGACGACAGCCGTTACAGAATTACCCACCACCAAAGGACCAAGCAGCAGGAGAACAGCATGGATGGATGGACGTGGGCGGATTTAAGGATGTTCGTGTCCAGGGCTATGGAAGAGTTAAGGGAACCCGAGAGGCAGCCCCAATAAATTTTTGGGGGGGGGCACAAGGGCTGTGAAGAGGGGCAAGGATGGAGCCCCAGGCCAGCTCCCCGCACTAGCCCTGAGGTACATGTCTCCAATCTGGTACGCCCAGTACCAGCACCCCGCACCAAGCCCAAGGTGCGTGTCCCCAGCCCCGCCAGTCAACAGTCGTCGGAGCTGCCCGCCAGTCAACAGTCGTCGGAGCTGCCCGCCAGTCAACAGTCGTCAGAGCTGCCCGCCAGTCAACAGTCGTCAGAGCTGCCCGCCAGTCAACAGTCGTCAGAGCTGCCCGCCAGTCAACAGTCGTCAGAGCTGCCCGCCAGTCAACAGTCATCAGAGCTGCCCGCCAGTCAACAGTCGTCAGAGCTGCCCGCCAGTCAACAGTCGTCAGAGCTGCCCGCCAGTCAACAGTCGCCAGAGAGGTCAGACTGCGCTGAACTGCCGGAGTGGCCAGACTGCGCTGAACTGCCGGAGTGGCCAGACTGCGCTGAACTGCCGGAGTGGCCAGACTGCGCTGAACTGCCGGAGTGGCCAGACTGCGCTGAACTGCCGGAGTGGCCAGACTGCGCTGAACTGCCGGAGTGGCCAGACTGCGCTGAACTGCCGGAGTGGCCAGACTGCGCTGAACTGCCGGAGTGGCCAGACTGCGCTGAACTGCCGGAGTGGCCAGACTGCGCTGAACTGCCGGAGTGGCCAGACTGCGCGGAACTGCCGGAGTGGCCAGACTGCGCGGAACTGCCGGAGTGGCCAGACTGCCCTGACCTGCCCGAGTGGCCAGACTGCCCTGACCTGCCAGACTGCCCTGACCTGCCCGAGTGGCCAGACTGCCCTGAACTGCCGGAGTGGCCAGGGACGCCCGCCAGCCCGGTGAGTCCGGTGCCTACGCCTAGGGACAGGCCTCTGTCATGTTTCCCCAGCCTGGTGAATCCTGGGTCAGTGCCGTCAGAGCAGCCAGGGTCGCCCGCCAGCCAGGCGCAACCATCGCCGCCCGCCAGCCGGGCGCAACCATCGCCGCCCGCCAGCCGGGCGCAACCATCGCCGCCCGCCAGCCGGGCGCAACCATCGCCGGCCGCCAGCCGGGCGCAGTCAGTGTCGCCCACCAGACCTTCGGCGCGGCCAGGTGCGCCACCGAAGAGGGCGACGTCAAGGGTGGAGCAGAGGCCACGTCCCGCACCTGAGCCGCCGCCGTAAGAGGGCCCACCCGGACCCTCCCCTTCAGAGTCAGGTTTTGCGGCCGGAGTCCGCACCTTTGGGGGGGGGTACTGTAACGCCCTGGCCATAGAGAGGGGTTTTTGTTCTTTATTTTGGTTAGGCCAGGGTGTTACATTGGGTGGGCGTTCTATGTTCCTTTTTCTATGTTTTTGTATTTCTTTGTTTTGGGCCGTGAGTGTGGCTCCCAATCAGGCACAGCTGAAGCTCGTTGCTGCTGATTGGGAGTCACACATAAGGAGCATGTTTTTTCCTTTGGGTTTTGTGGGTAATTGTTTCTGTCAGTATTTTGTTCCAGACAGGACTGTTTGCTGTCGGTTTAATCTTTTCTTGTTTTGTATAGTGTTCATGTTGTTGATATTAAATTCGAATAATGAACACTAACTCCGCTGCACCTTGGTCCACTTTTTCAGACGACAGCCGTTACACTATGTATAATTGTTACTCAATTAAATGAATCATGTAACAATTAACTCATTATGAATTTAGGGCACTACTGGAAAAGTTGTTTTCCAAGTTACTATCTCCCAACTTAAACTCTAAACTTTAAAGATATATATATATATATATATATATATATATATATATATATATGACATCAATAACAGTAAAATCGCGCCGGAGCAGAAGGCAGACGTTTACCCCAACCGATTGTGTTTTTTTGTTCGTTTATCTGCATTGTTTGTAACTTATTTTTTACTATTTTGTACATAATGTTGCTGCTACCGTCTCTTTTGCCCGAAAATAACTTATAGACATCAGGACTGCGATTACTCACCATGGACTAGCAGAATAGTTTTTCTTTTTTCACGACTCTGACGAGCCCGAGGCGGAGGATATACGGCTCCCTCGGGAACAGGCCCGACCCCAGTGATCTGCGTGAATGGGCAGAGAAAGAGAGGCCGGAGGGCGGGCTGCCTTCTGAGGAGTAGGAGGCAATCAAATAAACCCCCACTCCCCTCAATTCTGCTCGCAAACATGTAATCTTTGGACAATGAAATGGACAAGTTATTGGAAGGATTAAACTACCAACGGACATTAAAAACTGAAACATCTTATTCTTCACGGAGTCGTGCCTGAACGACGACAATATCAACATACAGCTGGCTGGTTATACGATATACCGGCAGGATAGAACATCGGCATCTGGTAAGACAAGGGGCGGTAGTCTATGTCTGTTTGTAAACAACAGCTGGTGCACGATATCTAAGGAAGTCTCGAGTCATTGCTCGCCTGAGGTAGAGTAACTCATGCTAAGCTGCAGACCACGTTACCTACCAAGAGAGTTTTTCTCTATATTCTTTGTAGCGGTTTACATACCACCACAGTCAGAGGCTAGCACCAAGATATTATTGAATGAGCTGTATTCTGCCATAAGCAAACAAGAAAACTCTCACCCAGAGGCGGCAATCCTAGTAGCCGGGGACTTTAATGCAAGGAAACTTAAATTTATTTGACCTAATTTCTATCAACATGTTAAATGTGACCCCAGAGGGAAAAGAACTCTGGACAAACTATACTCCACACACAGAGATGCATACAAAGCTCTCCCTCGCTCTCCATTTGGCAAATCTGACCATAATTCTATCCTCCTGATTCCTGCTTACAAGCAAAAATTAAAACAGGAAGCGCCAGTGACTAGATCAATAAAAACGTGGTCAGATGAAGCAGATGCTAAGCTACAGGACTGTTTTGCAAGCACAGACTGGAATATGTTCTGGGATTCCTCCAATGGCATTGAGCAGCACACCACATTTGTCATTGGCTTCATCAATAAGTGCATCAATGACGTAGTCCCCACAGTGACTGTACATACAGTACATACCCTAACCAGAAACCATGGATTGCAGGCAGCATCTGCACTGAGCTAAAGGCTAGAGCTGCCGCTTTCAAGGAGCTTGACTCTAACCCGGAAGCTTATATGCCCTCCGACGTACCATCAAAAAGGCAAAGCATCAATACAGGACAAAGATTGAATTGCACTACACCAGCTCTGACGCTCGTTGGATGTGGCAGGGCCTGCAAACCATTACAGACTACCAAGGGAAGCACAGCCAAGAGCTGCCCAGTGACACGAGCCTACCGGACGAGCTAAACTACTTCTATGCTCGCTTCGAGGCAAATAACACTGAAACATGCATGAGAGCACCAGCTGTACCTGAAGACTGTGTGATCACGCTCTCCGCAGCCGATGTGAGTAAGACCTTTAGACAGGTCAACATTCACAAGGCCGCAGGGCCAGACAGATTACCAGGACGTGTACTGCGAGCATGCGCTGACCAACTGGCAAGTGTTTTCACTGACATTTTCAACCTCTCCCAGTCCGAGTCTGTAATACCAACATGTTTTAAGCAGACAATCATAGTGCCTGTGAAGAACACTAAGAAGAAGACCACTAAGGTAACCTGCCCTAAATGACTACCGATCCGTAGCACTCATGTCTGTAGCCATGAAGTGCTTTGAAAGGCTGGTCATGGCTCACATCAGCACCATCATCCCAGAAATCCTAGACCCACTCCAATTTGCATACCACCCCAACAGATCCACAGATGATGCAGTCTCTATTGCACTCCACAATGCCCTTTCCCACCTGGACAGATGAACACCTATGTGAGAATGCTATTCATTAACTAAAGCTCAGCATTCAATGTTTTGTTTTTTAAAATTTTATTTTACCATTATTTAACTAGGCAAGTCATTTAAGAATAAATTCTTATTTTCAATGACGGCCTAGGAACAGTAACTTGTTCAGGGGCAGAACGACAGATTTTACCTTGTCAGCTCGGGGATTCAATCTTGCAACCGTCCAGTTACTAGTCCAGCGCTCTAACCACTAAGTTACCTGCCGCCCCAATCAATAAGCTAAGGACCCTGGGACTAAACACCTCCCTCTGCAACTGGATCCTGGACTTCCTGACGGGCCGCCCCCAGGTGGTAAGGGTAGGTAACAACACCTCCGCCACGCTGATCCTCAACACAGGGGCCCCTCATGGGTGCGTGCTCAGCACCCTCCTGTACACCCTGTTCACTCATAACTGCACGGCCAGGCTCGACTCCAACACCATCATTAAATTTGCCGATGACACAACAGTGTTGTTGTTAGCCTGATCACTGACAACAATGAGACAGCCTATAGGGAGGAGGTCAGAGATGTGGTGCCAGGACAACAGCCTCTCCCTCAACGTGATCAAGACAAAAGAGATGATTGTGAACTACAGGAAAAAGAGGACCAAGCATGCTCCCATTCTCATCGACGGGGCTGCAGTGGAGCAGGTTGAGAGCTTCAAGTTCCTTGGAGTCCACATCACTAACTAAGTAACATGGTCCAAGTACACCATGATAGTCAAGAATGTAAATTTTGTTAGCGAGCCCTTTTAAACACTGTGGCCAAAAGGGGCGTTCTGGGCACAAGTTTATATAAAAAGCCATTATCTCAGTTAGAAGGCTAAAATCACATTGCTATCTTCACAAAAGTATTGTCATACTTAATCATATATTTTATACAACATTTAGATACAAATCTGACAACTAGAATGTGTACACCCTCAGAGATACAGTTATTTAGTTGTACCATCCTTAATGACATCACAAAATAATAAATAATAAACACTTTGACAGGATTGTTCTTTAACCATTTCCCACATTCTTTATGTTAGAAATATTGTTTCAATGTCCAATCATTTGACGTTCGAGTTTTTAGGCGGACCACACTCTCTCTAGACAAAGCATTCCTTTGGTGGATACTGAAAGGCAGAGATGGAAAGTTCCCTCCTGCTTACGATCCAGTGTTAAGGTGTAAAGATCGGCACAGTCCCCCCTTTTCTGTGGGAGAGAGGGGTCTGGCTATCTTCAAACATGTGCCAAGCTGATCTGGCACCTTTGATCCTCACCAAGGAGAGAGAGTCAGGACAAACTAAAGTTACATAAATAACTCTAAATTAAGCATATAGGAGTACCAATTTTTTGTTAACTGCTCAACTCAGCTTTGTTCAATTGTATTCTTCATACTATAATATAATATAAAATCATGACACAGAATTTTAAGCTAGTCTTCTCTGCTAAATGAACTAGTGTAGCACATCAGGACCTAACATAAGGACAACTCAGAGTATGCTATTCTGTTCTTCTGAATTAGACAACATTTTCTTCATATCATGCTTCTTTAGATCTGTCTAAAATAAATAATGGATTTATTGTGAAGGAGTAGGCTATATTACATGGATTCATTCAACTTTTTAAAATGTAGATGTTCAAAATGTCTGCATCAGTGGCTTGCAGTGGAAGCCAGGATATGCTAAATGTGTTTATGTTAATTAATGGTCAATTACAGTGAGCCCGACTCTTATTTGCTTGACAATCACCGGCTGACAACATTTTGTGACCGCCACAGCCCTAACCTTGACTCCCTCTCTGGCATGCTGATCCCATGGGTGCCCTCTTGTGTGCCCGTAGATGCCCCCAGTGTGTCAGAGGGCAGAGACGTTGGCGTGACCCTTGGCCAGAGAGGGGTGCTGGAGTGCGAAGTGGATGCGGTGCCTAAGCCGGACTTTGAGTGGTATCGAGACGAAAGAAGGTAAATTGTTGTGCATGTTTGCAAACATGTTGAATCTATGCTTTATCCAAGGTTTTAGATTTTCCTGGAAGTTGATATTCAAGGAAGGTCATTGGGTCATCAGCATATAATATATATACACTGCTCAAAAAAATAAAGGGAACACTTAAACAACACAATGTAACTCCAAGTCAATCACACTTCTGTGAAATCAAACTGTCCACTTAGGAAGCAACACTGATTGACAATAAATTTCACATGCTGTTGTGCAAATGGAACAGACAACAGGTGGAAATTATAGGCAATTAGCAAGACACCCCCAATAAAGGAGTGGTTCTGCAGGTGGTGACCACGGACCACTTCTCAGTTCCTATGCTTCCTGGCTGATGTTTTGGTCACATCAATGCGAGCTGTGGCAAGAAGGTTTGCTGTGTCTGTCAGCGTAGTGTCCAGAGCATGGAGGCGCTACCAGGAGACAGGCCAGTACATCAGGAGACGTGGAGGAGGCTGTAGGAGGGCAACAACCCAGCAGCCGGACCGCTACCTCCGCCTTTGTGCAAGGAGGAGCAGGAGGAGCACTGCCAGAGCCCTGCAAAATGACCTCCAGCAGGCCACAAATGTGCATGTGTCTGCTCAAACGGTCAGAAACAGACTCCATGAGGGTGGTATGAGGGCCCGACGTCCACAGGTGGGGGTTGTGCTTACAGCCCAACACCGTGCAGGACGTTTGGCATTTGCCAGAGAACACCAAGATTGGCAAATTCGCCACTGGCGCCCTGTGCTCTTCACAGATGAAAGCAGGTTCACACTGAGCACATGTGACAGACGTGACAGAGTCTGGAGACGCCGTGGAGAATGTTCTGCTGCCTGCAACATCCTCCAGCATGACCGGTTTGGTGGTGGGCCAGTCATGGTGTGGGGTGGCATTTCTTTGGGGGCCGAACAGCCCTCCATGTGCTCGCCAGAGGTAGCCTGACTGCCATTAGGTACCGAGATGAGATCTCAGACCCCTTGTGAGACCGTATGCTGGTGCGGTTGGCCCTGGGTTCCTTCTAATGCAAGACAATGCTAGACCTCATGTGGCTGGAGTGTGTCAACAGTTCCTGCAAGAGGAAGGCATTGATGCTATGGACTGGCCCGCCCGTTCCCCAGACCTGAATCCAATTGAGCACTTCTGGGACATCATGTCTCGCTCCATCCACCAACGCCACGTTGCACCACAGACTGTCCAGGAGTTGGCAGATGCTTTAGTCCAGGTCTGGGAGGAGATCCCTCAGGAGACAATCCACCACCTCATCCGGAGCATGCCCAGGCATTGTAGGGAGGTCATACAGGCACGTGGAGGCCACACACACTACTGAGCCTCATTTTGACTTGTTTTAAGGACATTACATCAAAGTTGGATCAGCCTGTAGTGTGGTTTTCCACTTTAATTTTGAGTGTGACTCCAAATCCAGTCCTCCATGGGTTGATAAATTGGATTTCCATTGATTATTTTTGTGTGATTTTGTTGTCAGCACATTCAACTATGTAAAGAAAAAAGTATTTAATAGGATTATTTCATTCATTCAGATCTAGGATTTATTATTTTAGTGTTCCCTTTATTTTTTTGAGCAGTGTATGTATATATATATAGACAGAGAGCGAGTGAGAGAGCGAGCGAGAGAGAGTCTTCCCTAGAAGGACGTTTTGTGTATTGTTTTACTCACATGGCTGAGGCATCTCTATATGCATTTTAAATATGTCAAATAAATTCATAAATGTATTCACTGACTACAGAGCTGTTTTCTTCTCTCTCAAGGATCTTCAACGGTTTAGACGGCATGGAGATCGAGGACGCTGGGCAGCTCTCCAAGCTGACCTTCTTAAACATCTCAGAGGCAGACTACGGCAACTACACGTGCATCGCCATCAACAAACTCGGCAGCTCCAACGCAAGCTTTGTCCTGTATGGTGAGTACATTATACCATTCAAGGTGCAAAAAAATGAAAACGTTTTGTTGGTAACACTTTATAATAACTTTCATGAATAAGCTATTATACATGTTTCTAAATGCTTCGTAAATTATTAAACATGTTATAAATGTTTATTATGAATGTTTACAAATAATGAAATGTTTATTTATTATTAGTTTAGAAATAATTTATGAATGCCTATTCATGAAAGTTATGATAAAGTGTACTGAATATTGTCTTACTTGTGTTATTTCTACACAGTGCATGACTAACACAGAACCCAAACTGGCTGCGCGCGTGCTCCATCGTGCGTCATCGTGCATAAATGTATTTTGTCCCCCAACACCAAATGCGGTCACGACACGCAGGTTAAAATATCAAAACAAACTCTGAACCAATTATATTAATTTGGGGACAGGTTGAAAAGCAATAAACATTTATGGCAATTTAGCTAGCTAGCTTGCACTTGCTAACTAATTTGTCCTATTTAGCTATCTTGTTGTTGCTAGCTAATTTGTCCTGGGATATAAACATTGAGTTGTTATTTTACCTGAAATGCACAAGGTCCTCTACTATGACAATTAATCCACACATAAAACGGTCAACCGATTCGTTTCTAGTCATCTCTCCTCCTTCCAGGCTTTTTCTTCTCTGGACTTTATATTGCGATTGGCAACTTTCATAAATTAGGTGCATTACCGCCACCGACCTTGTTCGTCTTTCAGTCACCCATGTGGGTATAACCAATGAGGAGAAGGCACGTGGATACCTGCTTCTATAAACCAATGAGGAGATGGGAGAGGCAGGACTTGCTACGCGATCTGCGTCACAAATAAAACTAACTTCTATTTTAGTCCTTGGCAATGCAGACGCTCGTTGGCGCAGGCAAGCAGTGTGGGTGCAATAATTGAATAATATATATTTCTAAATTCATTTTACGCGCGAGTGGTGTAGTCAGGGTATTAGTATATGCAGTTCTTCTTACACAAAATCAGTTTGAGGCTTTGATGTTAAGCATGGAAATTGCCTCAGTTATTTATATCAAACAAATTAAATAAAGAAATATCATAGTCCATTCAAAGTGAACTGTGACAGGCTGACTACACCGCTCGCGTTGCATGTGCGAGCATTGCAAAATAAAATTCGAAATCTATATTATTCAATTATTGCACCCTTACTGCTCGCATGCGTCAGTAAGCGTCTGCGTTGCCAAGGGCTAAAATAGAAGTCAGTTCTATTTGTAACACAGATCGCGGTGGAAGTCCTGCCTCTCCCATCTCCTCATTGGTTATACCCACATGGGTGACTGAAAGACGAACAAGGTCGGTGGCGGTAATGCACCTAATTTATGAAAGTTGCCAATCGCAATATAAAGTCCAGAGAAGAAAAAGCCTGGAAGGAGGAGAGATGACTAGAAACGAATCGGTTGACCGTTTTATGTGTGGATTAATTGTCATAGTAGAGGACCTTGTGCATTTCAGGTAAAATAACAACTCAATGTTTATGTCCCAAGACAAATTAGCTAGCAACAGCAAGCTAGCTAAATATTACAAATTAGCTAGTAAGTGCAAGCTAGCTAGCTAAATTGCCATAAATGTTTAATGCTTTTCGACCTGTCCCCAAATTAATGTAATTGGTTCAGAGTTTGCTTTGATATTTTAACCTGCATGTCGTGATCGCGTTTGGTTGGGGGAACAAAATAAATGTATGCACGTTGGCGCACGATGGTGCACATGCGCAGCCGGTTTTGGTTCTGTGTAAGTCTGGGAATCTGTGCCTTAATCTAACGCAACATCATCATAATGATTTAGGTTAACAGCAACACCTTTCACATCACTGTGTGCCTTTAATACTGCACCCACAAAGCTAAAAACATATTCACCAGCTTGACTTTCACATTGTTCACATTAAGGTAACATTGTCAATGATTGTTTGCTTTTTGTTTGTTTTATATATTTTGCTGTGTTCTGTTCTTCTGGTGTAGAGGTTATTGAGCCTACTAGCTCAACACTAGTGCAAGGTTAGTACCGTTATTCAGCATGAGCATGCGTTTTGACTCACTCTCACCTCTCTGATGCGCTAACCGAATTCTAACAATGCATCTTAAACATTGCCATTTTCACATTGACAACAAACTGATTAGATGCCAATATCACTGGAGTGGCACTCAGTGCTAATACTGAGGTGACAGGAGGAATATGTTTCTGCCACTGGAAGGGGCCAGATAATGTTTGAGCAGTGCCTGCCAAAAATGAGATTGTCAGAAGTTTACTGGGCTGCTCCTGAAAACTTTATTAGCTTCTAATTCCATTTATTAATATTGATAACAAGTTAAAAATGTATGTCTGACAAGTGACATTTCCTGGAAGAAGGCCGGATGAGGAGAAATTAAGTCAGTAAAATCACTGTGGAAATGGTAAATGAAGAACTCTGTACCTTTTTTAAATGTTTTGCTAACTCTGTTTTGTTTTTCTTATTTCAACCACCTATCCGCCTCGCTATGTGGCATGGCTTCATTTTTATTTTGCATGTGCTTCATCTGCTGTGTAAGTATCTATCTGTCCTAAAACTATAATTTGTGTTGTATGTGTTAAAGCTGTTGTGACAATTTGTTAAATAATTTGTCTGTCTGGTTGTGGAATGGTGTCTTTATAGGAATCACAGAGACACATTCCTAATTCCCGTTTTTTAATCAATGCCATGTATTCTTTTCCAATCCGAACTTCCCTCTAGTTAGCTATAACTAATACTTGTAATGAACGTTACTACTATAGCATAGCCCTACAACTGACCTCTTAGCAATGTGTTAGCAATGCAAATTTTAATGATTGATTTGATGTGTGCTCAACGTCATTGTATTAATTAGACAGATGTTTGGAATTTAAGTGAAACTGGATCATTAACTGTGGGGCCCCTCTTCAGAGATGTATTACTTGCTTTGATTTGGATTGTGGGGGAAAGGGCACTATTATTGTAATTATCCACATGCAGGTTTAGGAATAATCTACTGTGGCAGCATAATTGGATAGATGTCCCAATAGAATAGCTGGTGAACTCCAAGAAAATCCAAAGGAAATTAGAAATCATTGTATTACTCGGCTTCAAAGTAAAAAACTGCAATAATTTCGTCCCTCTCTCTCTCTCAATAATGCCCCATGTGGTCCAATATTTATTTATATGGGATTTCGAAAGCCCTTCTGAACCATACGACCCTGCAAGACCAAAGAATGGAAGTATGTTTAACTCATATAAGCCTTATTATAGAGATAATCTCGTCAGCCTCCGAAATACAGTATAAATTCACATTCAATATGAGCTTCGCACAAAGGTCATTACTGAGATTAAAAATGTCATCTTGAAAGGTGACATAACACAATAGCTGTGACAATTGTCTCTAGAATTGCACCTCTCTCGCCTTCAAGAAAACTTGTCCCAAATCATATACAATACAAGTGTTCCTTGTCAAGGGCATTAGTTTATGGAGTTCGAGGACTACTCTAATTTGGCCTGGATTGTTGTTGTCTGGCCTGGATTCAATTCTTAATGTTAAGAGCAAATCAATAATACTACATTTTATCTCTAAATGAACAAATATTGTACCCTCTCCAGGTGAATAAAATCCCAGACCTTATGGCACCATATTTTTTATGCAGTACATGATGAATACAACATGACATACTGGTGACAAAACAGTCCTATACATTATTGTTATTAAATACTGATGACAAAACAGTTCTATACACAGTTTATTAGGTACACCCATCTAGTACCGGGTCAGACCACCATTTGCCTCTAGAACAGCCTGAATTATTCGGGCCATGGATACAAGTCGGAAACGCTCCACAGGGATGTTGGTCCAATAGGACCTGAAGGCATCACACAGTTGCTGCAGATTGGGTAACAATAATACACCACTGCCACCATCCTAGTTCCGTTGACACCCGGCAGTATGAGTCCAGGATCTTATGCTGCTCATGCCCAATCTTCGCCAAATCTCTGCCATCAGCATGACGCAACAGGAACCGGGATTTGACGAACCAGGCAATTTTTTCCACTCAATTGTCCAGTGTTGGGGATCGCGTGCCCAATCGAGCCATTTCTTCTTGTTTTTAGATGATAGGAGTGGAACCCAGTGTGGTCGTGTGCTGCAATATCCCTTCTGTAACAAGGATCAACAAGTTGTGCGCCCCGAGATGCCGTTCTGCACACCACTGTTGTACTGTGTCGTTATTTTTCTGTTTGCGGCCCTCCTGTTAGATTGCACAGTTCTTGCCATTCTCCTTCGACCTCACTCATCAATGAGTTGTTTTTCGCCAAAAGGACTGCCGCTGACTGGATGTTTTTTGGTTGCTGCACCATTCTTAGGAAACTCTAGACACTGTCGTGGGTAAATAGCCCGGTAGGGCATCCGTTTCTGAAATACTGGATCCAGTGTGACTGGAACCAATCATACCATGCTCAAAGTCGTTTAGGTCACTCGTTTTGCTTATTCTAATGTTCAATCGAGCAGTAACTGAATACCTCGATGCCTGTCTGCCTGCTTTATATAGCAAGTCACAGCCACATGACTCACTGTCTGTAGGAGCAATACATTTTCATAATGGGGTGGTGTACCTAATAAACTGGTGAGTGTACTTTACTGTTATTATATACTGGTGACAAAACAGTACTAAACATTATTTTACTATATACTGGTGACGAGGGTGTTATGGGTGGGCCTTAGGAGCCCTGGCCCACCCTACCATACCTCCTTGCCAATCCAAATAAAATATTGAAATATTGATCATATATTTGAACAAGACGCGAGCGGCAGAAAGACTCATTAATTTCAGTTAAAGCATCCGAGCGAGAGAAACAGCACCCCTCTGTCTCAGTATGTTTACAAAAAAAATAAAATGTAACCTTTATTTAACCAGGAAGGGCTCATTGAGATTTGAAATCTATTTTTCAAGAGCATCCTGGCCAAGAAAGGTAGCACCAAGTCATTACACAATTACAGACAGACAACATGAAAAACTACAGGTAATCTAATAAAAACCACAGAATTCACAAGAGTATAACAAAATCATAAAACAGCAAATTAAAAACATTGACAGGTCAGGGAATCAACCTCAAAATCCTTCATCAATGATTTAGAAACACCAATCGGGACAAGTTCTTCCAGTTTAAAAGTATTTTGTGAGGCATCCAAACCGATGGCGCAGAGTACAAGCCCTTTTACCAAATTCAGTTCGAACATTTGGAACAGTTAGCAGGATAAAGTCCTGCGAACGAAGAGAGTACCCACCACATTTCTGAACAATAAAAATGCCCAAATAAAATGGTAGTAAAACTAAAATGGCTTTGTAAATAGAAGTATACCAGTGACTGAGCCTACGATTGACAAGAGAAGGCCAGCCAACCCTTGTATATAAAGTGCAGTGGTGCGTAAGGATTTTGCAGTTTAAAATAAATCGCAATGTTCCATGGTAAAGGGTGTCAATTGATCTCAAACACTGAGCGGAAGCATTCATATATACAATATGGTTTAAACCATGTATCTGATGCTGTCTGGACTAAAATAGTGTGGCATGTCATACAGCATCAGATACAGTCATGGCCAAAAGTTTTGAGAATGACACAAATATTAATTTTCACAAAGTTTGCTGCTTCAGTGTCTTTAGATATTTTTGTCAGATGTTACTATGGAATACGGAAGTATACTTACAAGCATTTCATTAGTGTCGAAGGCTTTTATTGACAATTACATGAAGTTGACGCAAAGAGTCAATATTTGCAGTGTTGACCCTTTTTTTTCAAGACCTCTGCAATTCGCCCTGGCATGCTGTCAATTAACTTCTGGGCCACATCCTGACTGTTGGCAGCCCATTCTTGCATAATCAATGCTTGTAGTTTGTCAGAATTTGTGGGTTTTTGTTTGTCCACCCGCCTCTTAAGGATTGACCACAAGTTCTCAATGGGATTAAGGTCTGTGGAGTTTCCTGGCCATGGACCCAAAATATCAATGTTTTGTTCCCCAAGCCACTTAGTTATCACTTTTGCCTTATGGCAAGGTGCTCCATCATGATGGAAAAGGCATTGTTCGTCACCAAACTGTTCCTGGATGGTTGGGAGAAGTTGCTCTCGGAGGATGTGTTGGTACCATTCTTTATTCATGGCTGTGTTCTTAGGCAAAATTGTGACTGAGCCCACTCCCTTGGCTGAGAAGCAACTCCACACATGAATGGTCTCAGGATGCTTAACTGTTGGCATGACACAGGACTGATGGTAGCGCTCACCTTGTCTTCTCCGGACAAGCTTTTTTCCGGATGCCCCAAACAATCGGAAAGGGGATTCATCAGAGAAAATGACTTTACCCCAGTCCTCAGCAGTCCAATCCCTGTACCTTTTGCAGAATATCAGTCTGTCCCTGATGTTTTTCCTGGAGAGAAGTGGCATCTTTGCTGCCCTTCTTGACACCAGGCCATCCTCCAAAAGTCTTCGCCTCACTGTGCGTGCAGATGCACTCACACCTGCCTGCTGCCATTTCTGAGCAAGCTCTGTACTGGTGGTGCCTCGATCCCGCAGCTGAATCAACTTTAGGAGATGGTCTTGGCGCTTGCTGGACTTTCTTGGGCGCCCTGAAGCCTTCTTCACAACAATTGAACCGCTCGCCTTGAAGTTCTTGATGATCCGATAAATGGTTGATTTAGGTGCAATCTTACTGGCAGCAATATCCTTGCCTGTGAACCCCTTTTTGTGCAAAGCGATGATGACGGCACGTGTTTCCTTGCAGGTAGCCAAGGCTGACAGAGCAAGAACAATGATTTCAAGCACCACCCTCCTTTTGAAGCTTCCAGTCTGTTATTCGAACTCAATCAGCATGAAATAGTGATCTCCAGCATTGTCCTTGTCAACACTCACACCTGTGTTAACGAGAGAATCACTAAGCTAGTCCTTTTGTGGCAGGGCTGAAATACAGTGGAAATGTTTTTTGGGGATTCAGTTCATTTGCATGGCAAAGAGGGACTTTGCAATTAATTGCAATTCATCTAATCACTCTTCATAACATTCTGGAGTATATGCAAATTGCCATCATACAAACTGAGGCAGCAGACTTTGTGAAAATGTATATTTGTGTCATTCTCTAAACTTTTGGCCACGACTGTACATGGGCTACATATAAAGGAGCACTGTTTCGCTCGCTCGAATGCTTTCTCCGTTGATATAGCTTCAGCAGAAAGGAATAGGCGACGCGAGAGGGCTCACTCTCTTCCCAATGCGTTTACATGGGAATAATATGCAGACCTAAGCTTGTCACCTGCCTTCCCACCTTTGGGACAAAGACTCACATTGTTAAGGCGGAGACATGAGCATCTCGTCATTACATAGGCTACAGATCTCTTGAAAATTGGAAAGTAAAGTTGGTGGGTGCACTGTTAGGATGGTGGATTGTCCTAAAGTAAAATGTTTCACCAAAATTACTCCTGTCTAAATAAAATCTGTCAAAATACTTCACCAGGGAGCATGACTTAGCCACAGAGGATCATTCACTTATTTAAAAAGAAATTGCTGTGTATTGTTTCAAATCAGAAGTGTCTAGGCCTATGCCTATTTGGGAAGCCCGCAATTTTAGTAGTGCGTGTGGCAATAGGTCTAGCTGATTGAGTTGCGACTGTCAGTGAAAAGAGTCTTAAATATGTATGAAGATAATGTGTCTTGAGTATAATTTCAAATGTTGCCTCAAGAAGAAGGGGGGGGGGGTGTGGCGAAGATATGGTGCATCTTTTTCCAGAATGAATGCATATTTATGAAAGTGCCCATTTGGCAATGTCTGATTTCTGATTGTCTTAACTCACCACGTACACCCCTAATAAGCTGAGCTTTAAGTCATTTTTTATTCGCTTCACACAAGTCAATGAAGTCTGTATTTTGTATTTGAAAAATCTTTCCAACACTCCCGGCCTCCACATGGGCGAGGATATTGGAAATTTTATCAAAGCCTATTGGATGATAACTTGTTTTTAACTAGGACAGAATCATTTATGACTGACTTTTTCCAACATAATATAGATACAGCTGATCCCCTTATTGTATGGGACACTTTTAAATGTGCCTTTAGAGGCCATGCAATTCAGTACTCATCTCTAAAACAAAAGCAATTTACGTCAAAATTGTCCAAATTAACAAATTAAATGGAAGGACTATCAGTAGAGATAGATGGCAATAAAAACTGTACCATAGAGGCACAGAATAAGTTAGAGAAAAAACAAAAATAAATGTAGGAACTTATTCAAGAACGATTAAGTGTAATATATTATACAAATAAAGTGAACTGGATGAATTCTTTTTTAGTCTTCAACATAGAAATGCTATCAAAAATAATTTACTGAAACTTGTTAAAAATGTCAGAAGTCACCCATGATTCACCAAACAACATTTTGAAAGAGGAAGCAACATACTTTAAGCATATGTTTTTGTTTCAGTCTCCTCCATCTCTACTAACCAAAGTTAATTGTATGGATTTTTTTCTATTAATTAATGTAGAATGAACAGCTGTACAGAAAGACTCATGTGAAGGCCAAATTACACAGGAGGAACTTCTTGATGCAATTAAAGCCTTTAAGTCTGGGAAAATTCCAGGGCTGGATGGCATACCAGTGGAGGTATACCAAAACTTTTTTGATGTACTCAGAGGACCGTTATTAGCATGTTTTTACCACTCCCTTTAAACATTTTAGATTATCAGATTTCTCAACAAGAAGGTCTGATTTCATTAATACTGAAACAGGATCCAAGGTGTAAATATAAAGGTCCAGTCCATAAAAAAAATTGGAGGCACCTTACACTTCAGTGTTGTGATGCAAAGTTTCTCGCAAAATGCATAGCGCATAGAATTAAAAAAGGTATTGTTGAAATGTTAGCTATTAAAATCAGATCCAACAATAATATCGAGTGGTTAGAAATACATAGGTTCTAGATACTTTTTCTAACCTCTCTGGATTACAACCAAATTATGTGTACTATATTACGTATTGGATCACAAAAATATAAATATATTATTGTGTATTTTACCAATAAAATGGTCTGACGGTGATGTGAACATACTCTGTATACATATCCAGAAAGAAAGAAATGATCTCACTACAATACATTTTAATAGAAAGTTAACAAAAATAGATAGCAAGATTCTATCATGGAAAGGAAAATACCTGTCTATTTGTGAAAAAATCACCCTGATTAACTCATATCCAAGCGACCTTTTTTTAATTATATGCAAAAGATATTCAATTTTATTTAGAATGGCAAGACAGACAAAATTAAACGGGCCTATTTATATAATGAATATGAGTTTGGAGTGCAGAAATGATTAAATATTAAAGTGTTAGACCTCTCACTAAAGGTGTTAGTCATACAAAAATTGTACGTAAATCCGAACTGGTTCTCTAGCAGATTAGTAAGAATGTCCCAGCCCATGTTCAAAATTGCCTTTTTCCCTTTATTCAGATTACAACCTCTCACTTTTGGTTATTTGAAAATGAAATAATCTCCAAAATATCGTTATTTTTTTTTAAAAAGTCATAGAAAGTTGGTTGCAATTTTTGTTTAATCAGAAAAGACAGAACAAATAATACGACAAATATTGTGATTAAACTCAAATATACTAATTGATAAAAAGAAAATGTTTTGTTTTAATAATATATATTTTTAAATCATCGTTGTAAATGTATCATAAATAGTCGCGGTGGAGTTATGCCACACATGCAGCTAACAAAAATATATGGAAATATCTGCTCTACCCAAAACTACAACCACCTAATTGCAGCATTACCGCAAAAATGGAAGAGAAATGTAAGGAACTTGTCTGTTGGCCCAATTGGTTAAAGAACATTGTGATAAATAAAAAAGTATACCAGTGTAATTTAAGGACCCCCCCCAAAAAATACAGCTGTCCATATAGATTGCTAAATAGTTGGGAAGAGATTTTCAATGTATGGATTCCATAGCACATGGTTTATGAACTGATACGCAAAACGACGCCGGATTGAAAACGTCAAATTGTTCTATGTAAATTATTATACATAATTCTTGCAACAAATAGAATGTTATATATATGGGGGATACAACCATCTCAGCTCTGCAGATTTTGCTGTGAAGAGACAGACTCATTAGATCACTGTGCATATGTAGCTTGTTTTTGGTCACAGGTCCAGGAATGGCTGAAGAATTGCAACATTTACCTGGAGCAAACTCTGCAGATAGCAATACTGGGTGATTTGAAAAGTCATAGTCAATCAATAAATAATATAATAATACTTTTAGCAATAATGTTTATATTTTATTTACAATCTGTAGAAACTATGAGAATAGAAAGGTTCAGAACATTTGTGAAACATCACAGCACTGTTGAAAGATATATGGCAAATAGAAAACCAAAATGAATGGTGTTAAGAGATAGATGGGAGGGGTTGAGTGGAGCTGAAGGGTAGGACTAATAGTAACAAGATAACTAATGTAAATATACTGTTTCCGTAAAAGCGATATAGGTTCAGAACTTTGGTGAAACAGCACAGTTAAAAATATATGAAAAATAGAACTGGATGGTCCTCAGAATTAGATGGGATGGGTTGAGGGTAGCGGAAGGATAGAAGTAAAAACAAACAACATTTTACTATTGTAAAATAGATTGTGTCCATACAATGTATGTATTATGTACAGTAGAAGCCTAAGTGTTGTTGTTCATTCTTTTACTCCAATTAGTGGAGGGGTGGTAGGGTTAGTGGAAAATAATATGGGAAAATATTATTTGAAAATATGTGTATTTGTGTAGAGTGGAACATCCGGAACATCCGTCCCAGTCTCAAATCTCTGGAAGACTGAAACAAGTTTCCCTCAAGAATTTCCTTGTATTTAGCGCCATACATCATTCCTTCAATTCTGACCAGTTTCCCAGTCCCTGCCGACGAAAAACATCCCCACAGCATGATGCTGCCACCACCATGCTTCACTGTGGGGATGGTGTTCTCAAGGTGTTGAGAGGTGTTGGGTTTGCTCCAGCGTTTTCCTTGATGGCCAAAAAGCTCCATTTTAGTCTCATCTGACCAGAGTACCTTCTTCCATATTTTTGGGGAGTCTCCCACATTCCTTTTGGCGAACACCAAACGTGTTTGCTTATTTTTTTCTTTAAGCAATGGCTTTATTTCTGGCCACTCTCCCATAAAGCCCAGCTCTGTGGAGTGTACGGCTTAAAGTGGTCCTATGGACAAATACTCCAATCTCCGCTGTGGAGCTTTGCAGCTCCTTCAGGGTTATCTTTGATCTCTTTATTGCCTCTCTGATTAATGCCCTCTTTGCCTGGTCCGTAGGTTTGGTGGGCGGCCCTCTCATGGCAGGTTTGTTGTGGTGCCATATTCTTTCCAATTTTTAATAATGGATTTAATGGTGCTCCATGGGATGTTCAAAGTTTCGGATATGTTTTATAACCCAACCCTGATCTGTACTTCTCCACAACTTTGTCCCTGACCTGTTTGGAGAGCTCCTTGGTCTTCATGTTGCCACTTGCTTGGTGGTGTCTCTTGCTTAGTGGTGTTGCAGACTCTGGGGCATTTCAGAACACATATACTGGGTCCACCCACTTAAACATTCCATCAGCAGGAATTGGGATTGGAATATATATATACTGCTCAAAAAAATAAAGGGAACACTAAAATAACACATCCTAGATCTGAATGAATGAAATAATCTTATTAAATACATTTTTCTTTACATAGTTGAATGTGCTGACAACAAAATCACACAAAAATAATCAATGGAAATCCAATTTATCAACCCATGGAGGTCTGGATTTGGAGTCACACTCAAAATTAAAGTGGAAAACCACACTACAGGCTGATCCAACTTTGATGTAATGTCCTTAAAACAAGTCAAAATGAGGCTCAGTAGTGTGTGTGGCCTCCACGTGCCTGTATGACCTCCCTACAACGCCTGGGCATGCTCCTGATGAGGTGGCGGATGGTCTCCTGAGGGATCTCCTCCCAGACCTGGACTAAAGCATCCGCCAACTCCTGGACAGTCTGTGGTGCAGTGTGGCGTTGGTGGATGGAGCGAGACATGATGTCCCAGATATGCTCAATCGGATTCAGGTCTGGGGAACGGGCGGGCCAGTCCATAGCATCAATGCCTTCCTCTTGCAGGAAATGCTGACACACTCCAGCCACATGAGGTCTAGCATTGTCTTGCATTAGGAGGAACCCAGGGCCAACCGCACCAGCATATGGTCTCACAAGGGGTCTGAGGATCTCATCTCGGTACCTAATGGCAGTCAGGCTATCTCTGGCGAGCACATGGAGGGCTGTGCGGCCCCCCAAAGAAATGCCACCCCACACCATGACTGACCCACCGCCAAACCGGTCATGCTGGAGGATGTTGCAGGCAGCAGAACGTTCTCCACGGCGTCTCCAGACTCTGTCACGTCTGTCACGTGCTCAGTGTGAACCTGCTTTCATCTGTGAAGAGCACAGGGCACCAGTGGCGAATTTGCCAATCTTGGTGTTCTCTGGCAAATGCCAAACGTCCTGCACGGTGTTGGGCTGTAAGCACAACCCCCACCTGTGGACGTCGGGCCCTCATACCAGCCTCATGGAGTCTGTTTCTGACCGTTTGAGCAGACACATTCACATTTGTGGCCTGCTGGAGGTCATTTTGCAGGGCTCTGGCAGTGCTCCTCCTTGCACAAAGGCAGAGGTAGCGGTCCTGCTGCTGGGTTGTTGCCCTCCTACGGCCTCCTCCACGTCTCCTGATGTACTGGCCTGTCTCCTGGTAGCGCCTCCATGCTCTGGACACTATGCTGACAGACACAGCAAACCTTCTTGCCACAGCTCGCATTGATGTGCCATCCTGGATAAGCTGCACTACCTGAGCCACTTGTGTGGGTTGTAGACTCCGTCTCATGCTACCACTGGAGTGAAAGCACCGCCAGCATTCAAAAGTGACCAAAACATCAGCCAGGAAGCATAGGAACTGAGAAGTGGCCTGTGGTCACCACCTGCAGAACCACTCCTTTATTGGGGGTCTTGCTAATTGCCTATAATTTCCACCTGTTGTCTATTCCATTTGCACAACAGCATGTGAAATTTATTGTCAATCAGTGTTGCTTCCTAAGTGGACAGTTTGATTTCACAGAAGTGTGATTGACTTGGAGTTACATTGTGTTGTTTAAGTGTTCCCTTTATTTTTTTGAGCAGTGTATATTCACTCTTTTACAATTGTTCTTCCCTTTTAATATTACAGAGTATTTTGTGTAGATAGTTGACAAAAAAATTACAATTAAATCCACATTAATCCCACTTTGTAACACAAGAAAATTTGGAAAAAGTCAAAGCGTGTGAATACTTTCTGAAGGCATTGTATCTATACCGGGTAATAAGAAACCAGAACTAAAAATAACAGTAATGTCCTCTTTTGAATTGGGTACCTAATAGATCTGGGTGAAAATACATTTGTGTTTGTTATTTAAATAATTTGGCCCAAATCAACTACTTCTAATTGAAGTATTTGAAACTTTTTTCAAATAATTTCCTATACATATCCTACTCTTTCAATGTATTTTCAAATACTTATTTCAAATACTATTTCCAAATACCTGGTTTAAATACATGGGAGTTTATTTGCGTCAATGTATTTGAGTATTTTCAAATACTTTCCAAGTGTATCTCCAAATACATTCCTATATTCAACTACTTGTCTTTTCAAATAAAAAACATATAAATAATTACTTCCAAACGTCTTTAAAAGTAATAGAAATACCCTTAATAGTATTTGAACCCAGGTCTGGTACCTAATGACAATAGCATCCGTTTGGCCCAGGGGGTAGTTTATATTGTGCTGAGTGTCAATTACTCAGATCATTTTGCATGTGAGCAGCATTTGCTTGTGAGCTGCTCTGTTGCCATTTTTTTGAGTGCCTTCTTTCATATAATCTCTCTTTTTAGAGGGGTCAACCAATGTGTTATTGTTGACTTCATCTGTGTTAGAAAAGACAACCTCTGAAACCTTTGCATTACCGGCAGGTTTGTAATGAATCCACTTTAAAACCTAACACCCACAAAACTAATTATTTAAAAAAAATGTGATCAACACATGATAAAATACTAACCCGTAGATTAACAGTACTGATACCTGTAGGTGATTTTAGGGGAAAGGGGGATGTAGTTGTATATTGTTGTACTACCACACAAATTTGCGAGTATCGGTGAGACACACCTCTCCTTGAGCAGACAGTGAGTTAAGAGTGCTGGTGAGAAGGTATTAGAGCAGTGAATCACTTGTTTAGGCAAGAGAAAGTGCAAAACCAATCTTGAATGCCTCAAACTCATCCAAATGTTTTGTTCCCTCTCCTCCGCCCTCCACCTTCGCCATGACAGGACCCGGAGCAGTGCAGGATGGGAACAGCGGCTCGATGGGGACACACGTACACACCTACACCTGTCTACTTCTGGTCACCCTCCTTCCGTTTCTGCTCAAGTTTTGATGCAGTGGGCTTTCTGGAATCCGAGGGCAAGGTTGCATGTTTTGTGTGTTTTCTCTCACCTGGAACCACAAACGTGATGCACAGAGTGCTTGGGCTACCCTACTACATCATGTCGAACCGCTAAAAAGTATTATGTAACATATGCTTTTTTAAATTCATTTTAGTTGAGTTTTAAGGACATAACAAATAGCTTTTTTTTTTTGATTTGTTTAGTTTTGTCTCCCATTATGATATGATTCTTAAATGTTTATTCATGTGGGTCTCAAAAATAGACCTGTCCGATGTGGTTTGTCTGTTATTTACATTTAATTTATCTCAATTTCCCCCGACTGACAGTCATCTTAGCCCCAAGAGTCTTAGCGCCAAGAGTTAAGTGTATGAGGTGAACGTAACACCTCAAACACAGGCAAGGACCAGAAGGACTGAAATCCCTCTAAGGTCTAAAAGCCTGTAATCATGTTTGTTTTTGCTGTAATTATTTCGAATTCTGATACATTGACAAACCACAACGGTTAAGAAGAAATGGAATTTCGACAAATGTTCTTCTTCCTCTCGTCATTGTAAATTGTGATCTTTTCAGTTGTTTGTGCTATGCTATTTTTTTGTTTTTAACACATATATTGAAAGGGGTAAATAAAATCTAAAAGTTGTATTTATTTGTGCAAAGACCATGTTTATCTTCCCTTTTAACTGGCACAAGTCTATACAAGGTGGTTTGAAGAATAATTACTTAACTAGTTATGAATGGAAAGGGAGTTTATTTCCATTTTTGTAGACATATAACTTCAACTAATGTAATCACTTGCAAACGTTTATTAATGTCTCTACAGCTGGTGTTACCTTAAGGTACTTTGTAAGTTATACTGTATTTACAATGGTCACTTGCACACTTTGGGGTCAATTCTGAAGTGTTCCCATCTAAACTAACCAGTGCTGGTAGCTAAGGAGTAAGATCGTGTCCAATAGCAACTCTATGGATCCCTCTAAGTGCAAATCCTAACTTCCACTTCAGTCACTTAGTGATGCATTGATGTCAGTGGGAGACTAAGTGAAAATTGGACTGAAGTGGAAGTTAGGATCCACCTCTGAAGGTTCTCAGCTGTTAATATCAGTATTTTTGTATGGTCATTGTTTTGAGTTTGTTCCAAAATACTCTCTCATAACCAATAACTATTAACTGTTTGGTTGTGTTGAACCGGTACGTTTTGATTGGAAATTCAAATAGATTGCTTATATTGTCTCCCAATAGAGTGCAGATACATTAAAATATTATCATACAGAGTTAAATAATCAGGGTTGAGTTTGGATTGATTTGAAATCGGGTATATCTTCTAGTCGACGTCTCTGTGACACTCAGGAGCTACAATAAAACGTTCTATAACCATCCACTTTATTTTACGCAATTAGATTTTTGTTTAACATTCAAGCACAAACCATGCTTTATGAAATCACTGAACAAAAATATCAACGCAACATGTAAAGTGTTGGTTCCATGTTTCATGAGCTGAAATACAAGATCCCGGAAAGGTTCCATACGCACAAAAAGCTTATTTCTCTCAAATTTGGTGCACAAATTTGTTTATATCGCTGTTAGTGAGCATTTCTCATTTTCCAAGATAATCCATCCACCTGACAGGTTTGGCATATCAAGAAGCTATTTAAATAGCATGATCATTACACAGGTGCTCCTTGTGCTGTGGACAATTAAAGGCCACTCTAAAATGTGCAGTTTTGTCACACAACACAATGCCACAGATGTCTCAAGTTTTGAGGGAGTGTGCAATTGGCACGCTAACTGCAGGAATGTCCACCAGAGCTGTTGCCAGATAATTTGTTAATTTCTCTACCATAAGCTGCCTCCAACATTGTTTTAGAGAATTTGGCAGTATGTCCAACCAGCCTCACAACCGCAGACCACGTGTATGGCATTGTGTGGGTGAGCAGTTTCCTAATGTCAAAATTGTGAACAGAGTGCCCCATGGTGGCGGTGGGGTTATGGTATGGGTAGGCATAAGCTACGGACAAAATTGCATTTTATCTACGGCAATTTGAATGCATAGAGATACCACGACGAGATCCTGAGGCCCATTGTCGTGCCATGCACAGCCCTATGTCACAAGGATCTGTGCACAATTCATGGATGCTGGAAATGTCCCAGTTCTTCCATGGCCTGCATATTCACCAGACATGTCACCCACTGAGCATATTTGGGATGCTCTGGATTGACGTGTACGACAGTGTGTTCCAGTTCCTGCTAATATCCAGAAACTTTGCACAGCCATTGAAGAGGAGTGGGACAACATTTCACAGGTCACAGTCAACAGCCTGATCAACTCTGTGCGAAGGAGATGTGTTGTGCTGCATGAGACAAATGGTGGTCACACCAGATACTAACTGGTTTTCTGATCCACACCCCTACCTTTTTTAAGATATCTGTGACAAAAAGTTGCATATCTGTATTCCCAGTCATGTGAAATCCATAGATTAGGGCTCTATACATTTATTTCAATTGACTGATTTCCTTATATGAACTGTAGCTCAGTACAATCTTTGAAATTGTTTCATGTTGCATTTATATTTTTGTTCAGTATACAATGATTTTGCAGTTTTCTGTGCAGTGCATCAACTCTTTTCCCCAGTTTATAAACTACATAGCAGTTTCTTCTCTCCATGATAATTTTTTAAACTTTATTAAAATAACTGTGCCCATATTCACAAAGTGTCTCAGAGAAGGAGTGCTAATCTGGGGTCAGTTTTGCCTTCAAAATGAATGTGTTGACATGTACAGGGGGGAATTAATCCTAGATCAGCACTCATACTCTGAGACTCTTTATGATTGCTGACCATGGCCTTGATTTATTTCAGTCTGTCCTCTAAACACCATGTTTTTCAATAGATACATGTGCTGTAATGTAAATGTAAGCAAGACCAATGTTCAGAGTAGCGTTGACAGATGTAATAAGGGGTGGATTACACGCAATGAAAAGGGATATATTTGCTGTGGTATTGCTATTCCACAGTTCTCTGACAGGACATTGCAGAAACATCTGAATGTTCATCTCTCATCGCTGCCTCCTAATTCCTGTGTTGGTTTTAACGTTGCCTATATCAGACAAAGCACTTGTGGAGCTCATGACAAACAAATCCTAATTCAGAGGTCTTAAAGGTAGACTCAACATTATGACATCATCATGAACAGCGGGGAAACTTCCTGCTTTCTCCCAGAAATCAACAACAACAAAATCTAATCTGCAAGGACTGCCGGTATTGGCTCTTCCTTAAGTGGGAATGCCTCAAGGAAGGGCACAAATTAGGAGTCTGTTTTGTCAGTCTTCTGTTGTTGATGTCAGCACGCGTGTACGATGAAGTCTGACTTTAATATTGTATTCACAAATGTGGAGAAAGGGACACATTTTGATGTTACAAAAATATTTTACTTTTTAATGTTTCAAACCTGTGGTGCTGCCATCAAAATAGGCCATATTACAGCAGATATATGGGTGCATTTATCACACATTTCAAATGGGCTATGTCTGTGTGAGGGTTGCATTGATTTGATAATGATTAGAAATATACATCACTGTAATTTATGATTCACAAGGCATCGGCATTATTGTAAATTATTCTTGAACTTGGATTTCATTTGAATACATTGTTTCATATGGCAGAACACTTAGCTAATAAAGTGAGATAGCGCACCTATTATCCACTCCACACTGGCATAATTGTTTGAACCCCAAATCCATTTAGAAATAAATACCACATGAGTATTACCCTAGTAAAATAGGTATTCAGACCTCAATGGGATAAATAAAGGTTAAATAAGTACCACACAATTAGTCAAGTGTTCTACTGTGGTAAATGTACTGATAAAACAGATCCCAATGTCTGTTGAAAGATAAGCTCATTCTAGTGACTGAAACTATATATGGGCTCAATGAAGGCCATGCTAAGGGTAGATTCAATAAAAGTTGTATTACTTTTTTGTAGTTGTTTTAAAACATATGTACAGAAAGCAACATCTGGGGCTTCTGAGAAGTCCACGGTATAACCATTGCAGAAACTTATTTCCAATTATTATTTTTGACTGAGCTTATATTGGACCTACCCTATAGTATAGTGTTGTTTGTGATGTGACATTTAAGTATGCATTGGAGTTTGGTATAATTTATTTTTTAATAGGGACTTTAGAAATAGCAGTGAATTGAAACAAAATTGTAGACATTTGCAGCATACGGATGCACTTTCATCTCAGTTATCAAGAGAAATGTCTTTGTTGGTGCCTGACCAAATCTCATGATCAACATAATGTGTATCTCTGGTGACTGGCACACACACATTCCCTCTACCCCAATACAAGACAGTCAAGTCATTCACCCGACAAAAGTCAGTCAATGTCGTCCCTTTATTCTGGTTGATTCCACAGTGAATGGAAAATTACATTCTATTTGACTCCCTGTAATGTAAAAGATTGTTGGTTCATATGTATTTTCTTGTTGAAGATTGTGTGTTCATATTTCAAACTGACAATAATAATAAAAAAGGATCTTAAATGCCCCATGCTTTTGACCATCTTTGTTTGATTGCGCACATTGCTATGCTTTGGAATTGCAAGTCAATCATTCATGTGTGTTTCCTTCATTGGGTAATTGAACTAACCTGGTGTCTCCAGTTACTGTGTTGCTCCATATTGTCAGCCATACAGTACCTGTCTAGGACCCACATGACAGACCTGCATATTGTGTATTTTTCTGTTTGGGAGCCATCTCCAATCTGCTAACCTGCGTTAGGTAAATCAATCCCCTTTCACGCCAGGTGTCTGCCAGAAGGTGGAGAGAGTAGGCAGGGCAAATCCGTTTTTGTGATTTCTGGTATATCATCAAAATAAATAAATCACAGCATGTTTTTGGACTCATTCAGCAGTTTTTACCAGATTAAGTACAATACCATTGGAAATAATGTTGAAAGTTAAAATGATGTTCCTAAATAGCCCAATGTAAAAACACAGTTTTAATGTGTCCAAATCAATAACTAATATGCAGAAACAGTTCATGCTATATTGAAAACCTAAACATAAAATGTACTATCTACACATACTGTACATGTGCAACAACAGTAATCATATTACTTGTATCATTTTTATAATGAGCACCCTATAAACTGCACACGTACCAAAAACCCTATTGTTTTGACAAATGGCAATAAATCACTCATATTGATTAGGGAGGAAATCAGGGTTGTATACGCTGTTGAAACTACCGCAACTCAAAAAACACTTGGAAACTGGAGATATTTTGACATTATTGGTTAGAGGAAAACCTGCATTAGACTGTCAGCTACATTTTATCATGTTGCATTTTGATCTGGGGATCACCAACAAAGAGAAATGTAACACTGACTTGTCAATCACTCAAATATCGATTATCAGGTTGAAATCAATAGCGCAAGCGGGGGAAATTAGGTTACAGGTCCTGTTAAAACTAACACAGCTCAAAAAACACATGGAATCTGGGAATAATGTGTACATCACTGGTTAGAGGACAACTTGCAGAAGACACCTAGCTCAATTTGTGTTGCATTTCGATTCAAGTGGGTCGCCAAAAATATTTTTTTATATATCCTGAAAACTTGATTGCTGACATGCAAGACATTTTGGGACTAAATCAACAAGGGACTAATGAAACTAATTTTCATTTAAGTGATAGTTTGACTATCAAATCATTGTATTGGTGTGCGACCATCGACATTTATACAGAGTGGCCCGGATTTTCTGTGCCAGTTGACCTTAAAAATAATTGCGTTGTAAGTCCTACAACACACAGGCGCGTATAAAAAAAATCTACGGTAACAAACCAAATATATTAATATGTTTAAAGCGATCAAAAGAATGTATATGGGATGACTGTTAACTTTTATTTAAAAAAAAACACCAATCTGAAAGAAAAAGTCATTCCACTAAATGTTGTGCTTTTATGAAAATGGGAGATTGTGTAATGTAATAACAAAACCTGTCGACATTGGGGAAATTTGGGACAAACTCTAGTTTTTGTTCACAAATATTTTTCATAATATTTCCAACATTTGAAGTAAATATTTTGATAGATCAAAGTATCAGCTATCACAAAATGTATGCAACTAACTGGATTTATCCTCTACGGCATCGGTGTCCCTATACCGGGGTGGTTGAGCTAACATGCACTAATGTGATTAGCATGACGTTGTAAATAACAGCAAGCTTTCCAGGACATAGACATGTCTTATATGGGCAGAAAGCTTAAAGTCTTGTTAATCCAACTGCACTTTCCAATTTACAGTAGCAGTGGAAAAAATATCATGCTATTGTTTGAGGAGAGTGCACAACAACCAAAAACTTTTATCGCGGCAACTGGTTTGATACATTCACCTCTGAAGGTAAATAATATACTTACATTCAGAAATTTTGCTCCGATTTGTCATCCTGTGGGTACCAGAGATAAAATGTAGCATAGTTTTGTTTGATAAAATACATTTTTATATTCAAATGTAGGAACTGGGTTCTACAGTTTGAACCCCTGCTGTCTCTGGCCCCATACCCAACCTGCCCGGCCATCTAGATGTGTGAAAGGTAGTGTATAAGCTAATGATCCATCATGTATGACATTCCTGGGAGTTGGGTTGAGGTCGGGTGATTGCGGAGGCCAGGTGATCTGATACATCACTTGAATTCTAAATAAATCACAGACAGTGTCACCAACAAAGCACCCCCACACCATCACACCTCCTCCTCCATGGGAACCACACATGCGGAGAGGCTGGTAACTCTTATTAATAAACTTATGCTCTGCAGCAGAGGTAACTCTGAGGCTTCCTTTCCTGTGGCGGTCCTCATGAGAGCCAGTTTCGTCATAGCGCTTGATAGTTTTTGTGACTGCACTTGAAGAAACTTTGAAAGTTCTTGAAAGTTTTCAGATTGACTGACCTTCATGTTTTAAAGTAATGATGGACTCTCGTTTGTCTTTGCTTTTTTGAGCTGTTCTTGCCATAATATGGACTTGGTCTTTTATCAAATAGGGCTATCTTCTCTATACCACCCTACCTTGTCACAACAGAACTGATTAGCTCAAACACATTAAGAAGGAAAGAAATTCCACAAATTAACTTTAACAAGGCACACCTGTTATTAATTGAAATGTATTCCATGTGACTACCTTATGAAGCTGGTTGAGAGAATGCCAAGAGTGTGCAAAGCTGTCATCAAGGCAAAGGTTGGCTATTTTGAAGAATCTCAAATATAAAATATATTTTGATTTGTTTAACACTTTTTTGGTCACTACATGATTCCATATGTGTTATTTCATAGTTGTGATGTCTTCACTATTATTCTGCAATGTAGAAAATTGTAAAAATAAAGATAAGCTGTCACGGCTGTCTGAAGGATCGGACCAAAATGCAGCGTGTTCATAGTTCCACATATTTATTTATTCCGTGAAACTAAATGCAATACATAAATACTTGAAATTCAAAAAACAACAAACCGTGACACAGAGCAGGCAAACACTACTCAAAAATGAATCACCCACAAATACAGGTGGGACAATCATCTACATAAATATGACCTCCAATTAGAGGTAACGAGGATCAGCTGCCTCCAATTGGAGATCAACCCAAACAACCTCAACATAGAAATACAAAACTAGAAACTAAACATAGAAATACAAAAACAGACAAACACCCCCTGTCACGCCCTGACCTACTCTACCATATAAAATAACAACTTACTATGGTCAGGACGTGACAGCACCCCCCCCCCCCCCAAAGGTGCGGACTCCGACTACACCTCCGGGCTGAGGCTGAGGCTCCAGGCTGAGGAGCGTCGCTGGAGGCTCCGGACTAGTGATGCGCACTGAAGGACTGGCATAGGTGGCGCCAGACTGGTAACATGCACCTCAGGTCGAGTGCGGGGAGCAGGAACAGGACACCCCGGACTGGGCAGGCGCACTGGAGGCCTGATGCGTGGAGCTGGCATAGGAGGTGCCAGACTATTAACACGCACCTCAGGGCGAGTGCGAGGAGGAGGCACAGGACATACTGGGCTCCGGAGGCGCACCGGAGGTCTGGAGCTTAGGGTTGGCACACCCCATCCTGGCTGGATGGTTATTTGAGCCCAGCAAGGGCGGAGCGCTGGCACAGGACGAACTGGGCTGTGCTGGTGAACGGGGGGTACCGTGCGTAGAGCAGGCGCAGGATAACCTGAACCGAAGAGACGCACTGGAGACCAGATACGCTGAGCCGACGCACTTCTTCCTGGCTGACGGCCAACTCTAGCACGGCAACGGTGAGGAGCTTGCACCGAGCACACCTGGCTGTGAGTGCGCACTGGCGTCACCGCATAACACGGTGCTTGCTCGGTCACTCGCTCCCCACTGTAAGCACGGGGAGTTGGCTCAGGTCTTAAAACCGCCTTAGCCAATCTGCCCATGTGCCCCCCCAAAACATTTTTTTTTGGTGCTGCCTCTCGTCCTTGCCTCTTGGTGGATATAGAGCCTCGTAGTATCGCTGCTCCTCTGTTGCTGCCTCGACCTCCTCCTTCGGACGTCAATAGTCCACAGCCTGCCTCCAGGGTCCTTTCCCGTCCAATATCTCCTCCCAAGTCCATTTGTCCTGCTGCTCCATTCCACGCTGCTTGGTCCTTTGGTGGTGGGTTATTCTGTCGCGGCTGTCTGAAGGATCGGACCAAAATGCAGCGTGTTCATAGTTCCACATATTTATTTATTCCGTGAAACTAAATGCAATACATAAATACTTGAAATACAAAAAACAACAAACCGTGATGCAGGCAAACACTACTCAAAAATGAATCACCCACAAACACAGGTGGGACAAACATCAACATAAATATGACCTCCAATTAGAGGTAACGAGGATCAGCTGCCTCCAATTGGAGATCAACCCAAACAACACCAACATAGAAATACAAAACTAGAAACTGAACATAGAAATACAAAAACAGACAAAGACCCCCTGTCACGCCCTGACCTACTCTACCATAGAAAATAACAACTTACTATGGTCAGGATGTGACAAAAACCCGGCAAAGAATAGGTGTGTCAAAACTTTTGAATGGTACTGTATATATATTTTTTCCAAACCAGATACAAACATACACATACAAACATCAATTTACAGGTGGACACAAACAACGACTGCAGTGGCTTGCGAAAGTATTTACCCCCTTGGAATTTTTCCTATTTTGCTGCCTTACAACCTGGAATTAAAATAGATTTTTTGGAGGTTTGTATCATTTGATTTACACAACATGCCTACCACTTTGAAGATGCTAAATATTCTTTATTGTGAAACAAACAAGAAATAAGACAAAAATATAGAAAACTTGAGCATGCATAACTATTCACCCCCCCCCCCTTTGCAGGAATTACAGCTGTAAGTCTCTTGGGGTATGTCTCTATAAGCTTGTCACATCTAGCCACTGCTCCAGCTCCTTCAAGTTGGATGGGTTCACCTGGTGTAGAGCAATCTTTAAGTCATACCATTCTCAATTGGATTGAAGTCTGGGCTTTGACTAGGTCATTACCAAGACATTTAAATGTTTCCCTTAAACCACACGAGTGTTGCTTTAGTAGTATGCTTAGGGTCATTGTCCTGCTGGAAGGTGAACATCCGTCCCAGTCTCAAATTTCTGGAAGACTGAAACAAGTTTCCCTCAAGAATTTCCCTATATTTAGCGCCATCCATCATTCCTTCAATTCTGACCAGTTTCCCAGTCCCTGCCGATGAAAAACATCCCCACAGCATGATGCTGCCACCACCATGCTTCACTGCGGGGATTGCTTAACGTGTTTGCTTATTTTTTTCTTTAAGCAATGGCTTTTTTCTGACCACTCTCCCGTAAAGCCCAACTCTGTGGAGTGTACAGCTTAAAGTGATCCTATGGACAGATACTCCAATCTTCGCTGTAGAGCTTTGCAGCTCCTTCAGTGGTCTCTTTGTTGCCTCTCTGATTAATACCCTCGCCTGCTCCGTAAATGTTGGTGGGCAGCCCTCTCATGGCAGGTTTGTTGTGGTGCCATATTATTTCAATTTTTTAATAATGAATTTAATGGTGCTCTGTGGGATGTTCAAAGTTTCGGATATTTTTTTATAACCCAACCCTGATCTGTACTTCTCCACATCTTTGTCCCTGACCTGTTTGGAGAGCTCCTTGGTCTTCATGGTGCCACTTGTTTGGTCGTGCCCCTTGCTTAGTGGTGTTGCAGAATCTGGGGCCTTTCAGAACAGGTGTATATATACTGAGATCATGTGACAGATCATGTGACACTTAGATTACACACAGGTGGACTTCATTTAACTAATTATGTGACTTCTGAAGGTAATTGGTTGCACCAGATATTATTTAGGGGATTCAAAGCAAAGGGGATGAAAACATATGTATGCACCACTTTTCCGTTTTTAATTCTTTTTAGCTTTTTTAAACAAGTCATTTTGTTCATTTCACTTCACCAATTTGGACTATTTTGTGTATGTCCATTACATGAAATCCAAATAAAAATCCATTTACATTACAGGTTGTAATGCAACAAAATAGGAAAAACGCCAAGGGGATGAATACTTTTGCAAGGCACTGTACATCTCATCTGCCTAGACCCACCTGCTCACACCCCCATCCCTAGTGCCTGCATTATTGTTTACCATTATGTCTTTGTACCAATTTGCTTTTCTCGGTTGCCTATGCTATTTCAATATTTAAATAATAAATGTAGCATTCCCAGAAAGCATGGATTATTGAGTCATTGTTAGTTTTACACTTAAGACATGACTCTGCCGTTGTGTTGTAGAATTTGTGAATTGTGTCTATTGTATAATAAATTCGAAACATTTGTTTATACTGGATTAAGCCTACTTTTTCATGAACTGTAATTTTGTTAGTTAAGCCCCAACTTTCCCTTCATCTTATGCCAACATCAATTCTTTTAAAATTTTCGTTCCAATAGTTTCTATTTTTTTCTAAGAGATTGTCAGTTGGATATGCTCTTTGCACGATATTATCTTACCTATCATATGAACATTCTTTTCTGATTCAAATAAGATTCCCTCAAGATTGCTCTGATTCCCAAAAGATTTCAAATAAAAATGTTGTAATATGTACTGTAACTTTTAAGTTGCATGTATTTGAAAAAAATCTACATTGATCAGTCCAAAATTGCTTTTTAATTATGTAATGGAAATACATTTATTTCCTGTTAGCAACTACTTTACGGTTTCAATGCCTTTAATTTTCCTTTTGGACCAATTTATCGGTGAATTCTGAAAAGCTATCCAAGGATTGTTCCATAAGGTTGTGTTTTTTTGGGATTGATATTGGTTCTTGTAGAATACGTTTAATTTTCTTCTATATTGTTATAGTGTTCTTAACTAGAAAGTTGTTAATGTTCTTAGCTTTGTCCTTTGAAAATATTCTGGGGATGAGCATGCGCGTCTTCAATATGTACCCATTGTTTCTCTTTAGTGCATTTAACTATGCAGTGCATTTTGTTACATTACAGCCTTATTTTAGAATGGATGAAATGTTTTTTCCCCATCATCAATCTACACACAATGCCACATAATGAAAAAGCAAAAACAGGTTTTAGAAATGTTTGTAGATTTCTTACAAATAAAAACTGATATTACATTTACATAACTATTCAGTCCCTTTACTCAGTACTTCATTGAAGCACCTTTGGCAGCGATTACACCCTCAAGTTTTCTTGGGTGTGATGCTACAAGCTTGGCACACCTGTATTTGGGGAGTTTGTCACATTCTTCTCTGCAGATCCTCTCAAGCTCTGTCAGGTTGAATGGGGAGCATTGCTGCACATCTATTTTCAGGTCTCTCCAGAGATGGTTGATCGGGTTCAAGGACATTCAGAGACTTGTCCCGAAGCCACTCCTGCGCTGTCTTGGCTGTGTGCTTTGGGTTGTTGTCTTGTTGGAAGGTGAACCTTTGCCCCAGTCTGAGGTCCTGAGCACTCTGGAGCAGGTTTTCATCAAGGATCTCTCTGTACTTTGCTCCCTTCATCTTTCCCTCGATCCTGACTAGTCTTCCAGTCCCTGCCGCTGAAAAACATTCCCCAGCATGATACTGCCACCACCACTCTTCACTGTTGGTAATCAGGCCAAAGAGTTCAATCTTGGTTTCATCAGACCCGAGAATCTTGCTTCTCATGGTCTGGGAGTCCTTTAGGTCCATTTTGGCAAACTCCAAGCAGGCTGTCAAGTGTCTTTTACTGAGGAGAGGACTCGGTTTGGCCACTCTACCATAAAGGTTTGGTGAAGAGCAGGAGTGCAGCAGAGATGTTTGTTCTTCTGGAAGGTTCTTCCATCTCTACAGAGAAACTTTGGAGCTATGTCAGAGTGACCATAGGCCCTTCTTCACCTATTGCTCAGTTTAGAAGAGTCTTAGTGATTTCAAACTTCTTGGGGACCTTCAATGCTGCAGACATTTTTTGGTACCCTTCCCCAGATCTGTGCCTCGACACAATCCTGTCACAATTCTTTCGACCTAATAGCTTGGTTTTTGCTCTGACATGCACTGTCAACTGTGGGACATTATATACACTGGTGTGTGCCTTTCCAAATCATGTCCAATCAATTGAATTTACCACAGGTGTTCTCCAGTCAAGTTGTAGAAACATCTCAAGGATGATCAATGGAAACAGGATGCACCTGAGTTCAATTTTGAGTCTCATAGCAAAGGGTCTGAATAGTTATGTAAATAAGGTATTTCTGTTTAAAAACCTGTTTTCACTTTGTCATTATGGAGTATTGTGTGTAGATTGATGAAGAACATTTTTATTTAAAACATTTTAGAATAAGGCTGTAACGTACCAAAATGTGGAAAAAGTCAAGGGGTCTGAATACTTTCCGAATGGACTATACATTGGAGAAAGACTGCCATTTAAGTACTGTGGTCAGTTTGTGTTAACTTATAAACTAAATTAAAGTCTAGTGGCTGGTGGGGGTCTGCTTCGGGAGAGTGGAGGCCCCACTCTCACCTCAGAGAAGTGTCTGATGCCCTCCCAGTCACCCCATCCCAATCCCCCGGATAAAGCCCCTCGCCATTCTCCCCAATAACCATCATTGAATCTTAGTTATAATGACAAACAAGGAATAATAATAATTCGACATCCTTTCCTAATCTCTCCAGAACTCTTATTTATTTTTCAGCGGGTTTGCAAGTCACAAATAAATAAATACAATTACACTGTAATATAATTAAGTCCTTCTCTCTCTCTCTCCCAAACCAAATCCATCCCTCTCCACCACACTCTCACAGTTCCCACCCCTTTACCCCACCCAAGTCAAGCTTATCACCAACTCCCATCCTTGCCCTCTCTTACCCACCCTTGACAAGTGTTTCCCAACCTCCCATCTTTTCCCCCTCCCTTCTTCTCAGTCACATTTACACCCTTCTATACATCTACTAACTCATCTATTCTTATTCATTCATTCATACACAACATATACCTATGCCCCTGCACACCCATTCTCTCCTGCCTTCCTACACATATTCATATTCACCCTCCTTTACTCTCTCATTCATATGCACAGACTCATACACAAACATACACCCACTCACAACCTCTCGCCCACACACACACACATCCATAGAACAATTATTGACAATTATTGACATACATGCTATATTTCTCCTTTTATATTGTATTTTTACTGTCCGTGTATCTCATTGCAATAGACTAATTGCATCATTACTTCCTAGAGGAGAACAGTTACTTGGGGACAATAAAGTCTAGATTGTATTGTTGAGAGGGGAAAAGAATATTGTCTCAACTTACGATAAACTGGTCTTGGGCATCACTGTATGTAGCCAAGTGTGCTTATCACTTTTTTCTGCTTCTTCCTCTCCTCAGGTCATTGGGCTCTTTTTCAACTGGAAAGGTTTCCTGCAGCCTGTTTAGGGCTACATCGGCGCTTGTGAACTCCATCCTCTGTGTTCCCTTCCATACTGTAACGGTTGTTGCAAGGAGACGACCAAGGTACAGCGTGGTACGTGTTCATGATGGTATTCATTAAAACTGAACACTGAATCAAAAACAAAGAGGAACAAAACGCAACAGCTCTGTCAGGCGAAAAACACAAGACAGAAAATACTACCAACAAAAACCCTGTGGGAAAAAGGCTACCTAAGTATGGCTCCCAATCAGAGACAATTGAGAGCCATACCCGGCCAAAAAAAAACCTAATTGAGAGCCATACCCGGCCAAAACAAAGAAATACACAAAACATAGAAAACGGAACATAGAATGCCCACCCTAGTCACACCCTGGCCTAACCAAAATAGAGAACAAAACCCTCTCTATGGCCAGGGCGTGACAGTACCCCCCCCCCCCAAAGGTGCGTACTCCGGCCGCAAAACCTGACTCTAAAGGGGAGGGTCTGGGTGGGCCTTCCTTACGGCGGCGGCTCTGGTGCGGGACGTGGACCCCGCTCCACCTTCGGCTTGGCCCACTTAGGTGGCGCCTCTGGAGTGGGGACCCTCGCCGCCGACCCCGGACTGGGGACACTCGCAGCGGGCCCCGGACAGGCGGGTGACTCGGGCAGCTCCGGACTGGTGGGCGACTCTGGCAGCTCCGGACTGGAGGGCGACTCTGGCAGCTCCGGACTGGAGGGCGACTCTGGCAGCTCCGGACTGGAGGGCGACTCTGGCAGCTCCGGACTGGCGCGCGACTCTGGCAGCTCCGGACAGGCGGGCGACTCTGGCAGCTTCGGACAGGCGGGCGACTCTGGCAGCTCCGGACAGGCGGGCGACTCTGGCAGCTCCGGACAGGCGGGCGACTCTGGCAGCTCCGGACAGGAGTCAGGCACAGGACTCACCAGGCTGGGGAGACATGCAGGAGGCCTGGCTCTGGGAGCAGGCACAGGATTCACCAGGCTGGGGAGACTTGCAGGAGGCCTGGCTCTGGGAGCAGGCACAGGATAGACCGGGTCCTGGAGATGCACTGGAGGTCTGGAGCGCACGGCCTGCACAACCCGTCCTGGCTGAGTTGTCACTGTAGCCCAGCACGGGCGGAGCGCAGGCACAGGACGAACTGAGCCCTCCCAGCGCCCCGCAGACACAGTATGCAGAGCCGGCGCAGGATACCCTGGGCCGAAACGACGCACTGGACACCAGACGCGCTGAGCTTGCACAATCCTCCCTGGTTGGATGCCCACTCTCCCATGGCACTTGCGGGGGGCTGGCCTATAGCACACCGGGCTATGAGCGTGTACTGGAGACACCGTGCGCTTCACCGCATAACACGGTGCCTGACCAGTACCACGCTGCCTCCGGTAGTCTATTGTGCCCAAATCTGACACAATAGACTCTACTTTCCTTTCAAGAAAATCTACTTTTTAACAACATATTGTAACAGTTTGTTTGTTTTGGTGAGCATTGAGAGCCTTTTAGCTATGTTTTCCTGGATATTTTTTAGTTGGTCATTGCTCTCATTTGCATCTCCAATTGTTCTTTGTCTTTTACTCTAAGGGAAGCCATGACTTACCCACAGATTGGTTCAGTGTTGTATATAACTGACCATTTACTCTCTCCCAGTTGCTTTTGAATATATTGAGCTACAGATTATAGAGGCTTAATTTAAACTATGTTGTAAATATAATCACAGTTTTGACAAAACAAAACAGGAGTTACTCACTCCCTGTCACGTTCCTCGTCTTCTGACGATATCGCAAAATCACTGTCGGAGAACGTGGACCAATACGCAGCAGGTTGTGTGCTCAACATCATATTTATTAAACACGTTGATCACGGAAAAACAACAAATGCAGACAACACGACAGGAGACAGTTTCGCAGGCTATACCTAGAAGTGCAAAAAACAACTACCCACGAAACACAAAGACAAACACACCCTACTATATAGAACTCCCAATCAAAGGCAACTCAACACACCTGCCTTCAATTGAGAGTCCAACCCCAAATAACTAGATATAGAAACACAGACATAGACCAGTGACAAACCCCATAAACATACATCAACTCCCCTCTGCCACGTCCTGACCAAACTACAATAACCAAATATACTCTATACTGGTCAGGACGTGACAGTACCCCCCCTCAATGGTGCAGACCCCGGAATGCACCTACACAAAACACAGAAAAAAAAACAAAACAACAACAACAAAAATCCCCTAAACAAAAAGGGAGGGAAGGGAGGGTGGCTGCCGTCAACGACGGCACAGTGCTACACCCCCCCTCCCCAACCCACCTATATGGGAGGCGGCTCAGGTGCGGGACGTGGACTCCGCTCCCTCCCTGACACAGTCCACTGACCTCGCCCGACTGGCGGGCGACCCTTGCTGCGCCCGGCTGGCGGGCGACCCTTGCTGCGCCCGGCTGGCGGGCGACCCTTGCTGCGCCCGGCTGGCTGACGACCCTTGCTGCTCCCGGCTGGCGGGCAGCGATGGCTGTGCCCAGCTGGCGGGCGGCGATGGCTGCGCGGCGGGCCCCTCTGGCAGATCCGGTGCGGCGGGCCCCTCTGGCAGATCCGGCGCGGCGGGCCACTCTGGCAGATCCGGCGCGGCGGGCCACTCTGGCAGATCCGGCGCGGCTGGCCACTCTGGCAGATCCGGCGCGGCGGGCCACTCTGGCAGATCCGGGCAGACGGGCCACTCTGGCAGCTCCGGGCGGACGGGCCGCTCTGGCAGCTCCGGGCGGACAGGCCGCTCTTGCAGCTCCGGGCAGACGGGCGGCTCTGGCGGCTCCTGACTGGCGGGCGGATCTGGTGACTCCTGACTGGCGGGCGGCTCTGGCGACTCCTGACTGGCGGGCGGCTCTGGCGACTCCTGACTGGCGGGCGGCTCTGGCGACTCCTGACTGGCGGGCGGCTCTGGCGACTCCTGACTGGCGGGCGGCTCTGGCGACTCCTGACTGGCGGGCGGCTCTGGCGTCTCCTGACTGGCGAGCGGCTCTGGCAGCTCCTGACTGGCGGGCGGGCGGCTCTGGCGGCACCAGACTGGCGAGGCTGGCCTGACGCACTAGATGCCTGATGCGTGGGGCTGGTACAGGATGTGCCAGTCTGGGCACACGCACCTTAAGGCTAGTGCGGGGAGCAGGAACAGGCTGAACAGGACTAGGCTGACTATTGGGAAGCTTGGTCCGGGTTGCTGGTACTGGTCGTGCTAGACTGGGAGTACTCACTTCCGGGATATTCCGAGAGGCAGGAACCGGAAAGACTGGGCCATGGAGGCGCACAGGTGGCCGTGATCGCACCGCCTGCACAACCCGTCCTGGCTGGATGGAACTAGTAGCCCTGCACAAGCAGGGTGCTGGTACAGGGCGGACTGGGCTGTGCGTGCGTATGGGCGAGATAGTGCGCACCTCGGCGAAACATGGCGCTCTCCACCTTCTTCGCTCCTTCCTGCACTCACAGGTAGCTGGCTTATGGCTCTTCCTATGCCCCGCCAAACTACCCGTGTGCCCCCCCCAAAAAAATTATTGGGTGTGCCTCTCCGGCTTCCTAGCCAGACGTGTCCCCCGGTAGCATTCCTGTTCCACCCCAGCCTTCTTTCACGGGCCCTCTCTGGCCAGTATCTCTTCCCAAGTCCACTTCTCCCAATAATCCATATATTCGGCGTCCCGCTCCCTTCTCCTCTGCTTGGTCCTGTTTTGGTGGGTAGTTCTGTCACGATCCTCGTCTTCTGACGATATCGCGAAATCACTGTCGGAGAACGTGGACCAATACGCAGCAGGTTGTGTGCTCAACATCATATTTATTAAACACGTTGATCACGGAAAAACAACAATTGCAGACAACACGACAGGAGACAGTTTCGCAGGCTATACCTAGCAGTGCAAAAAACAACTACCCACGAAACACAAAGACAAACACACCCTACTATATAGGACTCCCAATCAAAGTCAACTCAACACACCTGCCTTCAATTGAGAGTCCAACCCCAATTAACTAGACATAGAAGCACAGACATAGACCAGTGACAAACCCCATAAACATACATCAACTCCCCTTTGCCACGTCCTGACGAAACTACAATAACCAAATATACTCTATACTGGTCAGGACGTGACACTCCCCATCGGTACGTGCATGCGCCTCTCTTGATTGTTTATTTCTAATATTAGGTTATTCAAATACTGTATGTAATACAAATCTCCAAACTTCTTTAATTTTTGTATTTTATAGCGCTATATAATGCTCCAGGGCTAATTTAGTTAGCATTTTGACATGTTTTTTTTGTTGTTCTAAAGCAAACATTATCCCTTAGATCTAACATAGCAAATATGTCAATACTTTAAGCATATGTTGCCGAACAGTGATTAAAATACACTGCTCAAAAAAATAAAGGGAACACTAAAATAACACATCCTAGATCTGAATGAATGAAATAATCTTATTAAATACTTTTTTCTTTACATAGTTGAATGTGCTGACAACAAAATCACACAAAAATAATCAATGGAAATCCAATTTATCAACCCATGGAGGTCTGGATTTGGAGTCACACTCAAAATTAGAGTGGAAAACCACACTACAGGCTGATCCAACTTTGATGTAATGTCCTTAAAACAAGTCAAAATGAGGCTCAGTAGTGTGTGTGGCCTCCACGTGCCTGTATGACCTCCCTACAACGCCTGGGCATGCTCCTGATGAGGTGGTGGATGGTCTCCTGAGGGATCTCCTCCCAGACCTGGACTAAAGAATCCGCCAACTCCTGGACAGTCTGTGGTGCAACGTGGCGTTGGTGGATGGAGCGAGACATGATGTCCCAGATGTGCTCAATTGGATTCAGGTCTGGGGAACGGGCGGGCCAGTCCATAGCATCAATGCCTTCCTCTTACAGGAACTGCTGACACACTCCAGCCACATGAGGTCTAGCATTGTCTTGCATTAGGAGGAACCCAGGGCCAACCGCACCAGCATATGGTCTCACAAGGGGTCTGAGGATCTCATCTCGGTACCTAATGGCAGTCAGGCTACCTCTGGCGAGCACATGGAGGGCTGTGCGGACCCCCAAAGAAATGCCACCCCACACCATGACTGACCCACCGCCAAACCGGTCATGCTGGAGGATGTTGCAGGCAGCAGAACGTTCTTCACGGCGTCTCCAGACTCTGTCATGTCTGTCACATGTGCTCAGTGTGAACCTGCTTTCATCTGGGAAGAGCAAAGGGCGCCAGTGGCGAATTTGCCAATCTTGGTGTTCTCTAGCAAATGCCAAACGTCCTGCACAGTGTTGGGCTGTAAGCACAACCCCCACCTGTGGACGTCGGGCCCTCATACCACCCTCATGGAGTTTGTTTCTGACCGTTTGAGCAGACACATGCACATTTGTGGCCTGCTGGAGGTCATTTTGCAGGGCTCTGGCAGTGCTCCTCCTACTCCTCCTTGCACAAAGGCGGTGGTAGCAGTCCTGCTGCTGGGTTGTTGCCCTCCTACGGCCTCCTCCACGTCTCCTGATGTACTGGCCTGTCTCCTGGTAGCACCTCCATACTCTGGACACTACGCTGACAAACACAGCAAACCTTCTTGCCACAGCTCGCATTGATGTGCCATCCTGGATGAGCTGCACTACCTGAGCCACTTGTGTGGGTTGTAGACTCCGTCTCATGCTACCACTAGAGTGAAAGCACCGCCAGCATTCAAAAGTGACCAAAACATCAGCCAGGAAGCATAGGAACTGAGAAGTGGTCTGTGGTTACCACCTGCAGAACCACTCCTTTATTGGGGGTGTCTAGCTAATTGCCTATAATTTCCACCTGTTGTCTATTCCATTTGCACAACAGCATGTGAAATTTATTGTCAATCAGTGTTGCTTCCTAAGTGGACAGTTTGATTTCACAGAAGTGTGATTGACTTGGAGTTACATTGTGTTGTTTAAGTGTTCCCTTTATTTTTTTGAGCAGTATATTATTTCATAATATTGACCCCAAAAAATTATCATAAGGGATGGAGTGACAAGCCACTGACGGAGTTGACAGAAAAAACTCAAAACAGACATATTTTTTACTCTAAAAATACAAATATTGAAAAATATAGAAAATTATTCATTTGAAAATCCCCAATAAAAACAACCATTCTATCAGATCTTTCAGCAATCTGACAGAATTTCTGTTTTACAGTGTTGACAAGAATTACATTCTTCTCTTTCTTCATTTATGTGGTATACAACATAGCAATGTTCTTTTTCCTCAGTTGCGTCATGATTCTATAACCTAATTAAAATAAACATATTTTAACCAGAATTCATATCCTATCTTAATCTATCAGGGAGATGAAGTTGACAGTTTACGGTTGTGACCATGGTGATTTCAATATTGTTTGTTTAAATATATAAAAAGTAGAGAACATTTACTACATGTAATGAGAACATGAAATAGGGGTGCTTACGGTGTAGTTGACCCTGCTCATTTCTGATTAATTTTAGACAAATCTGACGGAGTTCACCAAATCTCCAGACACATATTTTAGGAATCACAGATTTGAGAGAAACATTCTTTAAAGTCAGAGACGGCTATTGTAAGAAACTACATAAGATCATTTTTCAGTTAATATTCATTATTGCCAGCTAAATTTACTTTAAAAAAATGGGCTTAAAAATGGGATCATTTACTCCGGATAAGGGCCTTCCATGCATAGGGCTGACATAGAAATGAATAATATTGAAAATATTTTGACAATTCCAAAACAAATCATTTCCCTCATAAAATACCCCTAAACATATTTTTTTTGCTCAAATAATGCAACACATTTTTTTTTATTTTTAATTCAATGTTTTAATTAGGATGATACTAAATAAAGCACAGTCACAGTCTTTTACAACTATGACATCTATTTCTTACTGCTTTAGCCATGGAGAGAATTGAAAAATACTGTGTGCTCTAGACTAGAGCTTCCTTAGTGCATTAGCCTGAACATTTGTCGTCCCTAGAGAGGGTGTGTGGTGACTGTCACAATAACCGGAGAGCCCCATTGATTTCTCACTGACCCTGGCCACGACTGACTGTGGCCCGATCCAAATAACAGTGCCAACTCCAGCTAATGGCAATGCCCCAATGACTGGCCTCTTGATTCTGAGTACAAACTGTAGTGGTCTGTTTCAAGTGCTCTCCTCTCACCTATCAATTATGTACCATTACAGCATGGGGACTTCCTTAATAGGTTGAATATTGTTTCTCTACCCTGCCATACCACCACGACACCGGTTGTTAATTGCACAGAGTACAGAGCGACATTTTCACATTCTCATTCATTTCCCCATAGATTATACATGTGAAAAGAGGCGCAGAGTGCCTAGTGTTCTCCTCCAAGACATCACTTAGAGAATAGGTCATTACCAGGAGGAATGCTATGCAGACAGATTATTATTTAAAGCCAGATTTTTCCATTGGGTGTACGGTTAAGTGTGTAGCACATATTTAGGTTTGTGTTGTTTATTGGTGTCTTTTCCCCCCAAAATGCTTCCAAATTGGGCTCCTCTGCTGCTCTGCACTTGCTACCCTGCTGTTCTACTTCATCCTCAACCGATATTTAATTCATGCAAGCATCTGTTAGCTGCAATTCTGAGAAAGTACAGAACGGCACTGTTAAAAAGAAAACGGACCCATCGATAAGATTACATATTTAACTGTACGGTACTTTCTTTATTTTGCAAAGGGGATTACATTTCTTTAACAGGCAATTTTCCAGTTAAAGTACATAATCAATTAGGGAGAAGTTGAGTAAATACAATGGAAGTCAATGCATGTCTGTCTGGAGTCATGTTGGCTGATAATGAAAGGAGACTCCACGCTGTAACTTACTTCATGATCGATGCAAACAGTCTATCCTCAGTTGACAGTCAGCACAGCTGGTTGCCATCAATAGCAGATAGCTAGGCAGCCACTTCCCTGCTTTTATAGGCATTGAAGCACTTGTTGGTTCAAAATTTAAGAAGTACATGAATAAGGCAGACAAAAAGAAAACGACAATGTTACACTTCTGAAACCATAATGACTGAATGTTTGTCAGTAATTTGACCAGTTTTTGAAAGTTAAATGTACAACATGTTGAATGTGAAACTTAACATACCTAACTCCAAAAGGGATCCACTGAATTCTGTATATTCTTCCTTATCCCTATAAGTAGATGTACTCACATACTGCATACTGGCAAGCTGAACTCAAGTTGTGTCATATTCAGAATAACATGTTTGATGTGTATTGGGTCTTGTAAATAAAAACACACGTATATTCAAGTGTTTACCACTTTATATTTAGCTGGAAATGGCTTTCCCACAGCTTACATTAGTAGTTGGCTCTTCAGAAGCCGAATATAAATGTTAATGTTAAGAGAGTGGACAGGTGGATTGGTTATGCACCCAAACCCATGATAGACATTTAAACACGGGAGAAAAGTCATAGCTGTTTGCTTCCTGGCTCCCCACAGAAACCATATCTCCCAGTGTTATTTCCCCTCCTAATTAGTGTCAAAATGGAGTCACAAAGTTAGAAATCCTTCCTTACCAATTGTTTATTTCTTTCACCACCTTCCCCCCCAATTGTATCACTCTTCAAGGCAGCCGATTATCTTAATGACAGGTAAATATCTTTGATTGGCCCGAAAAATATTGCCTCACAGGTCCATGCAGTGCCGACTGAGGAACAGAGGTTCACAGTCTGGGTATTTGGTGCTTATCAGAACCAAAGTGAATACCATCTGTGCTGAAAGGTACCGGGGTGCAGCTCCTTCCACGTGGGATCTCACTCAGATGGAACAGGATTTTTTATACTTGCACTTTCATGTTTTTTTTGTGTGTGTCTGCTAGATTGATTGTGGAGCGCTAATGATGATTGGGAAACTGTGTTTCACACTAGCAGCCTTTTGCTCCCCAAAACAGCACGGAAAAAACTGTTTTAAAGACAAGGTGGGGTGGTATAGAGAAGATAGCCCTATTTGGTAAAATACCAAGTCCATATTATGGCAAGAACAGCTGTAACGGCTGTCTTCAGAAATGGACCAAAATGCGGCAGAGTTAGTGTTCAACATAATTTAATTCAACGGAACACTATGCAATTTACAAAACAAGAAAACTGACAGCCAACACAGTCCTGTCAGGTGCAACCACTGTGACAAGAACAATTACCCATGAAACACAAAGGAAACGTAGGCAACTTATGTGTGACTCCCAATCAACCACAACCCTCTACAGCTGTGCCTGATTGGAAGTCACACGGCCAAAATCAATGAAACAATAAAAAAGACACACTCCCTTCTGCCATGTCCTGACCCAACTACACCCTCTGATCAGGACGTGACAGTACCCCCCCCTCAAAGGTGCATACCCCGAAATGCACCTACACAAAACACAGAAACCCCCCCCCCCAAAACGACAAAAAATCCCCTAAACAAAAAGGGAGGAAAGGGAGGGTGGCTGCCGTCAACGACGGCACAGTGCTACACCCTCCCTCCCCCAACCCACCTATCCTGGAGGTGGCTCAGGTGCGGGACGTAAACCTTGCTCCACCTTCGGCGTTGTCCACTTTGGTGGCGCCAATAGCTGCGCCGGGCAGACGGGCCACTCGAGCTGACCCTGGCAGACGGGCCACTCGGGCTGGGCCGGAGGACAGGTGGGCCACTCGGGCTGGGCCGGAGGACAGGCGGGCCACTCGGGCTGGGCCGGAGGACAGGCGGGCCACTCTGGCAGATCCGGCACGACGGGCTAATCTGGCAGATCCGGCACGACGGGCCACTCTGGCAGATCCGGCACGACGGGCCACTCTGGCAGATCCGGCTCAGGATTCACCAGGCTGGGGAGACATGAAGGAGGCCTGGCTCTGGGCGCAGGCCCTGGACTCACCAGTCTGGGAAGACCCGCTGGAGGCCTGGTTTGAGGAGGTGGCACAGGAGAGACCAGGGTGGAGAGACCCACTGGAGGACTGGTCCGTGGAGGAGGCACGGGTTTGACCAGGATGGGGAGACACACTGGAGGACTGGTCTGTGGAGGAGGCACGGGCTTGACCAGGATGGGAAGACATGCAGGAGTCCTAGTTCTGGGCGTAGGCACAGGACGTGCAGGGCTGGGAAGACATGCAGGAGGCCTGTTTCTGGGCGCAGGCACAGTCTTTACCAGACAACCAGCATGCACCTCAGGACGAGTATGGAGAGCTGCCTCAGGTGACATCATTCCCACGCCACGCTCATTAGGGCGAATGCCGTACTTTATGCACCACACTAGCAGTTCTCTCATCTCTCTCTCTCTTAATTTCCCCATTAACCCCGTCACAGTCTCTGCCTTGTACCCCTCGCTCACCTCCAATGTCATCCCGACTGGCTCTGGTTCCGACCTTGACTCCACCGACTGTCCCGTGTGCCCCCCCCAAAAAAATTATTGGGGCTGCCTCTCGCGCTCGTTGCGCTCTCTCTCCTCGTAATAGCGCCTCTCCGCTCTCGCCGCTTCAATCTCCCACTGCGGGAGGCGATAATCCCCAGCCTGAGTCCATGGTCCCTCTCCGTCCAGGATTTGTTCCCAAGTCCATTGGTCCATCACGCTGTACTCCTGCTGCTCCTTCCTCCTCCACCTCTTGGTCCTGGTTTGGTGGGTAATTCTGTAATGGCTGTCTTCAGAAATGGACCAAAATGCGGCGGAGTTAGTGTTCAACATAATTTAATTCAACGGAACACTATGCAATTTACAAAACAAGAAAACTGACAGTCAACACAGTCCTGTCAGGTGCAACCACTGTGACAAGAACAATTACCCACGAAACACAAAGGAAACGTAGGCAACTTATGTGTGACTCCCAATCAACCACAACCCTCTACAGCTGTGCCTGATTGGAAGTCACACGGCCAAAATCAATGAAACAATAAAAAAGACACACTCCCTTCTGCCACGTCCTGACCCAACTACACCCTCTACTGGTCAGGACGTGACAACAGCTCAAATAAGCAAAGAGAAATGACAGTCCATCATTACTTTAAGACATGAAGGTCAGTCAATGCGGAAAATGTCAAGAATTTTGAAAGTTTCTTCAAGTTCAGTCACAAAAACCATCAAGCGCTATGATGAAGCTGGCTCTCATGAGGACTGCCACAGGAAAGGAAGACCAAGAGTTACCTCTGCTGCAGAGGATAAGTTCATTAGAGTTACCAGCCTCAGAAATTGCAGCCCAAATATATGCTTTACAGAGTTCAAGTAACAGACACATCTCAACACCAACTGTTCAGAGACTGCGAGAATCAGGCCTTCGTGGTCGAATTGCTGCAAAGAAACCACTACTAAAGGACACCAATAAGAAGAACAGACTTGCTAGGGCCAAGAAACACGAGCAATGGACATTAAACTGGTGGAAATCTGTCCTTTGGTCTGATGAGTCTTTGTGAGACGCCGAGTAGGTGAACGGATGATCTCCGCATGTGTGATTCCCACCTTGAAGTATGGAGGTAGAGGTGTGATGGTGCTTAGCTGGTGACCCTGCCGGTAATTTATTTAGAATTCAAGGCACATTTAACCAGCATGGCTACCACAGCATTCTACAGCGATACGCCATCCCATCTTAGTTGGACTATCATTTGTTTTTCAACAGAACAATGACCCAACACACCTCCAGGCTATATAAGGGCTACTTGACCAAGAAGGAGAGTGATGTAGTTGGTTTGAGATGAGTTGGACCGCAGAGTGAAGGAAAAGCGGCCAACAAGTGCTCAGCATATGTGGGAACTCCTTCAAGACTGTTGGAAAAGCATTCCAGGTGATGCTGGTTGAGAAAATGCCAAGAGTGTGCAAAGCTGTCATCAAGGCAAAGGGTGGCTACTTTGAAGAATCTAAAATCTAAAATATATGATTCCATATGTGTTATTTCATAGTTTTTATGTCTTCACTGTTATTCTACTATGTAGAAGATAGTACAAATAAAGAAAAACCATTGAATGAGTAGGTGTGTCCAAACTTTGGACTGGTACTGTATATAATTTAGATATTTCTGTATTTCATTTTCAATACATTTGCAAACATTTCTAAAAACATGTTTTTTTTCACTGTCATTGTAAATTGTAAATTCAGGCTGTAACACAACAAAATGTGCAATAAGTCAAGGGGTATGAATAATTTCCGAAGGTACTGTAGGTACAATATTCAGCCCTGCCATTTGCATGTTCAACCCGACCTTTCACGTCAAATATTTATGTTCAATAGACCTGGATCTAAAACCAACTGTGGTGGATTCCCTGACCTCACCTGTCAATGCTACAGCCATTTGTTTTTTCAAATGTTTCACTTGTTTGATTGTCTACTAATATTCATTTTCAATTTTAAATATAGCTATCTGGATTAGGAATAGTGTTCAATAGCTCATAGACCAAATGTTCTAAAGCTTCCTATCTGCATGGGGTGCAGATCTAAAAACCAACTGCAGCAAGTTCCCTGATCACTATTGTCCATGCTACAGCAATTCATTTCTTAAATGTCCAATTGTTTGATTGTCTACATAAACAATGTGTACATACCAAAGGAATAACTACACAAAAATCAGAATCATGTCTACAATTCCCTAGCCATGATTTGTCCCTTTATTACTGCCTTAGGCCTACTCACACCCCATCACAGTAGGTGAGGCCCTTGAGTATATCAATTTACACATTTGATCTATTTCCTGGAGTAAAAAAAGGCAGACTTGGTATATTGAACGTGAGGTCCTCTTGATATTTTGTGTGACTATCCCATGCCTTAATAACATCTATACGCGTGAAGGTCAGAGCACTGACAATTTTCCTGTGAAATCAGGAGTGGAGTGTTAAACGGTAACATAATTAGAGGCATGGATAGGCATAATTAACTAGCACAGATCACATGAAAACTCATAAAGACAAGAAAATTAATTTTGTAGAGGTGAGTTCATTAACTCTTTCAAACAAGACAATACGTTGTACAATTTAAGATTTACTGTACGGACTAGATTGTAAGAAAATCCCTTTAGTCTTCATTCCTTCATACAAATTACATTAAATAAAATGTATATGTTAAAGTAGTTATATTCATATATTCATTATATTAAAGTTTGTGATATCACATCAACAAAAGGATGGTGCTGAACATACTGATACTAAATCAACATACGAAAGTTAATTCAATGATCAAGCTACCTAAACGGTTATGAGGACACATTTATTAAAGACGAATCTTCGTACGGTACCACCAAGTCATGGTAATCGAGTATCAATACAATTGAGATGGATTTCAAGGTGATTTGTAGTAAGGATGTTTGGTGGTTGAAGTAGCAGGAATGGCTAATGTACTTTGATGTTCATCCTTGAAATATGGCACATCTTCTGTGTTGCAAAGTCAAGGAGCAAAACAATTACAATGAAGTCTGGGCTTAATTTGGTTTTGCACGATTCATTGGCTACATAGGCCAACACTGCCTCAAAACAAAAGGCGATATGAGCAAAGAAATACACCAGTGCCGAGGCATCCGGAAAATAGTCCCTCTTTGTGGAGGAAACCAAAACATGATTAATGAGGTGACAGTCATCTATCTACCTTCTCATCCCTTTTGTCAAGGGCCAATGAATGTGTTGTCTGAGCACAAAAGACAGAATCCAGGGAATGATCACCCTATGTGCTCCCTATGTATTCCAAATCCCAACCAAACAACTGTGTGTTTAACTATGCTTGCTGGATGATATTCCATATGGAGTTCTTTATCTAATGCCACAGGAGTGACCTATTGGGCCAACTAATGCCTGGTGGTGAGACTGACGAAGCTAAATGCATGCAGAAAGCCAGATAAACAAACAAACAAGCATTTCATTATCTGTTTAGTACATGACATTTATTTGTTTGGCAGGGGCAGTCATGAGTCATGGCCACAGTAAAATTCCATGTAATCTCCTTTTATACACGCTGGACATGAGTTGGTAGTACCCAACTTGCTAACGATCATCAGGTCACTAATGGCCTGGTACTCAGGGCTCTATTGTCCCTCTAACCACTCTGATATCAATGCAAATGTAATCGAAATCACATTCAACACTTATCATGAAAACAGTATGTCCTTTTAAAACTTACGTCACTGTGATTAATCAATTTGAAGATAGAAGTTCAACAATAGGTTGAGCGGAAAACATGACCATTGTGGATGTTGTTTCAAAGCCTAATGCAACAAAATGGACAGCGCTTTCTAAGGTGATGATTGATTCAAAACACACATATGCATATTAGAGCTTATGCATATGCATAGGCCTATATAGTGTATGAGCCTAAGCCTGAAAAAAATTACTGAATTAAAAATAATAATTGTGCCATTATACAATACGTAGACTACCTAATATAATGCATGGAAGAAAAACATAAACAACTGATTTATGATGTCTTTGGTACATAATTGGTCTAGCCTATACTCCAAAATTAAACTAATTCAGAGTTAGCCTACAATTATAGTGAATTTGTATTTGATTTTGAATAGCCTAATAATTTTCATAATTAATAATGAATAAATGTACATTTTCATAATTAATACGCTGAAATAACTTTTAGCAGAATATCTCACCTCCGTGCGTTTCCTTCTCCTCCCCTCTCTCCTTCACACCTTTCTCAAGCGCGCAGAGAGAGGGGCTGTCAACAGTTTAATTAAATATTTTTTGTTGTGAAAACAATCTTCCTGAACAGATTTGACTTGATTTCCCAAATTAAGCACTGGGTAGATGGAGGAACAGGGTTGGAGAGCCCATGGCATACAGAGTTTGGGCGTAATGTCACCTGTCAGGCAGCTGGAGGCTGCATGCTCATGAAACAGTGGTTGATGTGTGGAGTGAAATTACCGGAGTAGCCTTCCCAGCATGAGTGAAAAACGAACCAGTGGAAAAGTGGCCTCCATTCGCTATTCGGGTGCATATGTATGATATGTCTTTTTCCCCCTGTTTCTACCCATTTGATCATGGACCATTCTAAATCGAAACTCATTTTACATATTAGTAAAGATAAGATTAAATTGAGAATAGACTAATGGGTGAAAATATGATCACTTGATGAGAGGACAACATCAATAGCCTACAGTCACATCATGCAGTCCGTATATCTTTTGATTTCTAAGAGATTCTAATGTTTGTGTCATTCACAACTAAAGTTGCCAAATAACTCTTAATCTAGCATATAGGACCTATTTCAAATGATCACTTTTACACTGAACATAGCCACTTCATATGCGCGCTCGCATCAGAATGGGAAAAATATCCTTTCTATTTTATTCACCTAAGTTCATTCATATTCTTCTTACTATAAAATCATATAATATAAAATAATGACTTATAAGCATATCTTTTCTGCTAAGCCAGCTAAAATACAATAGGCCAACTTGTATTCTGTTCTGAAATACGTTTTCTTCATATCATAACGTTTCTTTAGACATGCCTAAAATAAATAATGTATTTATTGTGATGGTGTATATTCAATTGATTTATTATACTTTTTTAAATGTAGATGTTCCAGAGGCATGCATCAGTGGCTTGTATGCTGCTTGAATGCATGGAGGCATGGAGATGCTAAACGTGTTTATGTTAATTAACAGTCATTTACTGTGAGACTGGCAGGCTTTTGCATGACAATAACCAGCTGACAACATTTCATGACCACCGCAGTCCTAATTCTGAATACCGGTTTACTTGCTTGCTGATTATTGGCATTGGTTGTAAGTGGCCTGTAAAGTCATAAATACAGTGTACAATACAAAACATTGTTTCTGAGCATTTAAAAACCCACTAAAGCTGTTTTTTTTTTTACTTTTCCAGTTGAAAAAGGATATTCAAAGTATAAATACAGTAGTAAAGCAAACACTTAATTGGGTGATCTGCAATTGCTACATCCATTTTTGGACATTTAAATTCATGACATATACCTATTGATTCTTTAAGAATATAACAATTTTCTTACCCCATCAGGACCCAAAATGTAAGCTTGTTTTACTCCTTTGTTTGTAAACAAAGTAAGTCTAAATAAACACTGTATAGCCTCACAACATGGTTAAAACTGTCATTGTTATCTCATGGATGGTCTGTCCTTGCTTACATTGTTCTGTCTAGGAATTTGAGAGTGGTTACATTTCTCCAGCCCCATCTCTCAGCAATTTACCAAATCATTGATGGGGTGCCACTTTGTTATTGTTCAAGAAGTTGGCAATTCAAGGAGTTGGTCTGAAGTAGTGCACTCTGATATCATCGGCCTCCCCCTTGTGGGAACAATCGAGGACAAAATAGTAAATGTCCAAGAAATGCCTTCTTGAACATGTTTAATTGAATATGCCTTAATTACAAACTTGTATGGGATCTGTAACTATGAATAAACATTTTAAATTATGAGCCTAGTTTAGCCAAGGAGAAGCACTGAGCTATATAAGGAGAAAGACAGGATGAAATATTTGAGGGGTTGACAATGCTGACGGTTGGCCATGCGTTTACATGTAAATTCTTAAAGAGATGGGTTGTGAACGACGCTGAATGGGTGTAAACAAAGAGCTCTCTAGCATATTTCTATGCTGCAATATTTCAACAACTGAAAAATAGCTTTAAACATTACACATTAAGATAGAGCAAAAGGCCCACAACAGCTCATTAATTTATTATTTCAACACAGCCATTGCTTTTTGTTAGTTGTGTAAGGTGCAAGGCACATTCTGTTATCATTTAACAGATTCCCATCAAATGTGTACACATTCTTTCTTGTCTAAGGAATTGGATGTAAAACATTTTGACATCTGTAAATTTAATTAGGCGTCTGCTTGTTGCTGTAAATACACAATGGGTCTGTCTTTGATGACATTGTCGTTTTGTGATATGTTCTACCTTGTGACAGCTGTCATCAGGCCTGTGCTGTGAAACCATTGTCTTCAAAATTTTGATTTTTTTTTACTCTAGAGTCATTTAAGTGTTTACAAAGGAAGCACACCGAGAATGACAAATACAAGACAGCGATGCTTGAGTTATTGGTCAGATTGTGAGTAAGGACACTTCCCCTAGCTTCTGTACTGTAGATAAGAGGGGTTTCAGTTTCAATTAACATGTTTATATAACATTTTATATATACTATTTCAGTTTTCACTTCATTTATTATTTCTTTTTTTTAAAAATATAAATGTTATGGTGAAGGCAGTTCTCTAACTTGGAAGCCAATTTCTATTTGAAGAATGCAATGGACTCATTACATTTACAAAATTGTTCTTCGGCTTTAACAATAGAACCATTTTTGGTTCCAACTGCCAGGTTGTAAATGAGAATTTGTTCTCAACTGACCTACCTGATTAAATAAAGGTAAAATAAAATAAAATACATTTAAAAAGGGTTCTTCAAAGGGGTTGAAGAACCCTTTTAGGTTCTAGGTCGCACCTTTTTTTCTAAGAGTGTAGATGGAAACCTAATAGACGGACGCAACAGATGGTTTATGTTGACAGGCATCTTGCAACAGACTACATGATGTACATTGTAGGACACCCTCATCACAAAACTAGCTATCAGCCAGCACTGAAGATTAGTGGTGAAGGATAGCATCTGTTCATTCTCAATTTCTTAGTAAAAGCCCAAAGCAAGTTCCTATGAGAGTGCACATTGCTATATATATATCATTATGAGTTAAAAACAAGGGATAAAACACTTATTTAGAGGAAAATATCATTAAGCTTTATTACACTGAACAGATACAACCATCTCTTACTCATTCTCAAATAGAAAAGATACAACTACGCCTTAACATGCACAAATAGTTCAATACTATTACGTTCATTTTGTTTCTTACCAAAAGTCATTGACATACAGTTTTTGTTAATACTTTTGACAGAACAGAAGGGAAAAATAGAAAAAGGAAATGTACAATACCATTTCATTTACAGATAGCGAATAACCTGACAAGTTACGCTGAAAAACAAATGTGCAGCATATTATCTCCTGTAGTCAATAAACGAGGCAAAAGTATTTGAACATTTGAATGTTAATAAAGTTGATCGCTTACAAATTCCTGTTCCCAGTTTGAATGAATGGGATGAAGATCATAATTTAGGGTAGAACACTATTTTGAGATTAGTGCTCATACCTCACACTTTGGTGCAAATCTTTCATTGACATCATAGCATGGTTTACGCAAACGTTTGATTAATGTGCATATCTCGAATTATGATTTGTCCTATGTGCAACTGCCAAATTGTTATTTGAATTCTGCAGTAATTGCCCCCCCCCCCCCCCCACACTCTCACTGGTTTTGGGGTAGTTACAATATAATTCAAATAACTACATGGCGGTTAAATTTTCCAAGACCCACAAATGTTTACAAACATACGTGTTAGGGGCTCACTGTGGGTGGAAACTGAGATTGAGTAGTGTTCCTTTAAAGTGCAAATACTTATGTGTGAGATGTTTTATTATTCTAGCATGACATTTGCACATGTGGTTGATTTATTGTATGTTTTTATTCAGATGTGTAATAATCATAGCAGAATGGTTAATGTTGCATTTATTTAATCTGAGAATGCAAGTTGCAGTGATGATGTCAAGGGTATCATGTGGAGACTGATAGTGTCTTGCTCTTCTTTACAGTTTGATACATTAATGTACTTTATATGTTGTGAGGCTACAAGAGTAGGAACCCCCTTGGTTTGAATAAACATCACTGGCGTAGCACACACCACACAGCCTCCACAAGGCGGGAGGGCCCACAAGCTTTGGGCGGGGTCCCCCGGAGGTCGGGCCCCTCAAATAGTATATGAAAGCGTCCTAAGCCATGAAAGAAAAGTTTAGAATTACAGGAAATTATCTTTAAAACTGCAACATTTTCTTTCAACTTCATGGAAAAATGTGTAGAATAGTAGAAAATTAGCTTAGAGAAAGTTAGGACAATCCTTTTCCGGCAGGGATAAAAAAAAAAATGACAGTAGATTTTTGGGGGGAATTTTGTTGCATTATTTCGGCTTAACATGTCTATTTAGGGCAATTTTATAAGGGAAAAGATCGGACCTTGCGGGGGCCCTGTGAAACTGTGCTACGCCACTAATCAACACGATCCCGATAAGTGCAATTGACATCCGTTGTTTTCTACTGTATGAATTATAAAATAATTGTTAAAAGTTGCCACGTTTATCGTAAGGATATTGTAACCTGAAATTAAAAAAGAGACATCAAGAGTCAGCAAACTCCAAAACAATTGATATTGGAAATTGAAACATTCACAATATGCATTTCTGATGAAATTGCACCCACTGTTTCCAGATAATACCATTGTTGTTGAGTGTGGTATACTTAACCTGTGGACTGTGGTCCAACTACATTAACAATTTCAACAACAAAAAAGCAAACAAGGCACACTGCTAGCGTGATATAGATCAGGGATGGACAACTTTGATGGGGATAGGGGCCACAAGAAAATGGAACCCATCATGAGGGGCCGCAGTAGCCCCCCCCCCCCCACCTTGCGAGCAAAACATTTTAGTGGCCCCCCTCATGACAGCAAAGAGAAACAATTTGCTGACTTGCCCGTAATTGGGTGACTGCTGATGCGCAACCACATTTTTTAATTGCAAATTAAGTTGAGACCCCGACTGAGTAAAAAATAAAATAATAATAATATGTATTATTATTTATTTTAGGGGGTGAAATTGGTCCATAGACCTACAAAAGGGGGGTTGCCAGTTGCCCATCCCTGATATAGATAATTGTACCCTCTCTTTCAGTTATACTACATACCTTTCATGTTTCATGATAAACATACTTCCATGTTGTATGACACTGCAATCCATTATTTTGAACTTAATTTAGCCAGAGAACATATTACTTTAGTTAGGAAGTATAGCATTTTCCAGTTGCATGAAGCCAAATGTGTGTTAATTGTTTCCAATTTAACAAGTTATACTTGAAAGTGGATACCCATGGTAACTCTGACCCTCATTTTGCTTTTGGTTTATTTACAAACCCAAATCATGGATTGCTATCTGTGAAACTCTACTGGGGGCCACAAGAAAATGGAACCCATTAGTTATTTTTAGAAAATGAAACCTTTCATTAGGTATGGAATTTTGGTGAACTATCCCTTTAAAATAATGGCGCAGGAAAAACGGAGAACTGTTTCTGATTGCGTATTAGTTGTGTTGTATTATGTTGGTTCTGAGGGGTATTACGTTCATACCGTTAGCTGGACATAATGGTTTTTCGCACACAGACATACTACTTGGTGACACTTCCTATCTGTGTGCCATTTGCTAAAGGAATCATTAACAAACATGAATGGAGTCATGTAAAACAATGAGAAAACGTGTATAGATACTTATTACTTGCCAAACGCTGAGCCTTGTTACAAAAGGCTTATCATTCGACAATTAATAAAAGGTTTCCTATGCAAATTCTGTTTGTTGTTTATAGTTTTTTACATAATTAATTAATGCATATGGGTTCATTAACTATTAATAGACCATTAATAAAGCTTTAATTGACAGCATATGTACAGTTTTGCCGAGTACCCAGTATGGTTAAAGATTTGACACTTTTGTACAGTAAACTGGATGAGATTTGATCAAAAAGAAAAAACAACAACAGCTCCCTAGCTAGCCAGTCATTTGCATATGTGCTGCTTAGTTTAGTTTAGTAATGTACGTTGACTCCAGGCATGGAACAGTTTAACTAGATATGATATCGCTATTGTTACTTTTGTTACTTTTGTTTCTTAGGGGGCTCGTAAGTAAGCATTTCACTGTAAGGTCTACACTTGTTGATATTCTGCGCATGTGACTAATAAAATAGGATTTGATTTGTTTCCCAGGGATCTAAATCTATCTTTCAACCCTCTCTTTGTCATAACTGCAAGATTACAGTTTTGACTAAAACACCTTTCATGATCATTTATACACAGATTCGCATTGAACTTTAGGTTTATGACAGTGTGACTGCACTTGTGTTGGCTAAAAAAGCTTTCCTTTGAGTTTTCCTCAATTGACAGAGACATTTATTTTGTGGATAAGTTACGACACTCTACAGTTCTTCATAAATAAAAGTGCAGAAATTTGAGAACTTTGAAGAAATACTCATCAAAGGGCCACTGTACATGTGTGGCAAGAAAAACAAAACAGTTTATCCTTCTGACGTCGGAGACACCAGTCTTGATAATACTCATGTTTTACATATAAACATCAAGTTCAAAACCTTGTGTATTGACAACATTTCATTTGATCCGTATTCATCCAGTAATAGTAAATCATTGAATGTTCTCTTTTATAAAACACAATGCACTACATAACCTTAGTTTGTTTTCTTACTTTGCATGGTTAGGGCTCTATTCAATCAGATCCGCTTTAGCCGACATCCACATAGCAGTTGTTTTGGTGGCGTCGGAGGTGGAACTGTGCTAAAGCTGTCAAATCCACAACCGGCTCCTGGCATACCTAAAGTGGACATTGCCATTGGCTGCACGGAGTCACATTAACAGAAATTCCATGCAGCCTTGTTTACAAGGTCTAACGCCGGGATGTGAGATGTAATCTACACCTCAATAAGGATGATAGAAATACTCATTATTTCAGTTAATGATTTTTCAGTTTGAGCATTATTATTTCGATATATCCTACACTTTCTCATACACTACAGTGAGTACTGTAGTATTTACAGTTAACTAGAGTATAAATACTGTGGAAATGAATTCCCAAGACAGGAGGCCCAACTTTAACCCATTATAGTCTTCAAAATGACATTGTCTGAAGGGTGTCTGTGTGTGTGTTTACGTATATGCATGCACATGTGTCTGCCTGTGTGTGTGCGTGTGTGTGTATACACACTCTTCTCTGCTGCTTCCTGATAACCAGGCAGTTTTGGGACAAGACCAACATGCAACAAACCAGGTGGTGATTGCATTGTGGGGTGGCTGTGCGAAGGCTGATCAGAAGTGACAGCTGTGACATTGAATGGTTCTTATTCATTTGAAAGAAAAGGAGTAGATATAACAGCTTGAGCCCCCCCAAATAGATAGAGATACAGGGGACATACCTATCCTCACCCTTTATTATTCAACCCTCTGATTGATAGAACACTGGGGTCAGGGCAAAAAATGTAGAGATCAAATGGCAAGCTACATTTGTTATGGCAAATGAACTGTTTTTCACTGGACATTTTAGAATGAAAGAACTTTAGAGCCTGCATTTGATACGCATGTGATCTTAATTGGATTCATAGCCTCCTCCTACACTTGTATGTTATTGTTTCATTTTGCATGGGCTATCATGGGAAGTAATGTGTCACACAGTCAAAAGGACTAAGGACTTTGTTTTTACAGTTCATAATTTATGGACAATGTAAAACTTTATCTTCAGCTGACATGTTGATTACTCACCATAACGGTTACATCATTGCGATTCATGGACTCACATGTACGTATGTTTTAAAGTACATTTCCTGCAATTCCACACATTTTGCCATGGGGCAGGGAGAAAAAAATGGCAGTTTTACAGCTAATGGGGTGGAGATACTTTTTTTCAGTTTTAAAGCTAATTTCCTGCAGGTCTCCACAATTTGCCATAACTTATGCCATGTTAATGATATGTTAATGATATCTGAGTGAGAGTGTCTAATCAAATTAATGGGGGCTCCCTTGAGGTCAAGGTCAGGGCCCCTGGGCATGTGCCCTGCGTGCCTGGTCGGTGATTGGCCATGATTACTACAAGTGTAGATAGCTGGCTAGACTAACTTACCAATCTAACATTTTTTTTAGCTGACATGGCTAATTGAGATAAAAATTGCTGATGCACAACCAAATTTCATACTTGCACCTTGTGTATTCTACTATTTTAACTCTCAACAGTAAGTTGAGATCCCCGAGTTCCTTAAAGAAAAAGTGTTTTGTTGTTGCTGTTCTGGGGCACCCTAGCAGCCTGAGGCCGTAAGCGACCGCTTATGCCTGGAGCCGGCCCTGGCTATATCAAACAGTTAACCATGCAGGTAAAGTACATGAGAAACATTCTAAACTAGAGGAAATAAATAACGTGGTTCAGTGAATTTCTGCTAGGCTCTTTGCAGAATTTTTTGAATTGATTGTGACATTAATTTAGGTAATCAGGCAACGTCATTTGGAAACTGTTCCTAAATCAGAAACCTTTGTGTCTGTTCAATAGATATGCAGATATACACATCCAATATGCACACCAGTTTCAATGTTTATTTGAATAGGGCCTGAAACAGTGGAAGGACACAAACCGACTGACATTCACAATGTTTCAATCTCTGGTCAATGCAGAGGGCTAGAATGACTTCTGGGTTTATACTCTCTTGTTTTCTGCAAGGTTTTACCATTTAAAGAGAGATCAGAACATTTGATCAATGACTCTCAATGACTCATTTCTCTTCACTTCTTGTAATGGGGAGCGCAGTACGCATTTCTACATGTATCCTGTTGGAATCATGTTGTTTTTACTTTACCATTTGCGGTTTGTTCGTAGACACCCACATTAGCTAAATGGAATTGTGGGATGTCACTGTAGTCAGTGAGAGAACAAATCACTTAAACTGTTTTCATTGTACATTTCTGCCTGTGTATATCAGTCTTGTCTGTCTCAAAACTTCCTTTCAAAAAGGCGTTAGCCAATTTCAGACAACTTAAAAAGCACTGTCATCATTTGTCTTTGACTATGAAGTTCTTCTCAGTGACAACCCCAAAAACTGTGCCAGTGCTGTTTAGGTTTCAACAGTGCTTTTTTGCTGTGTATGGACTTCATTTTCACAAATAATCCTTAAATATTTGATATTGTATTGTTCTGCCACTGAAGTTGACATTGTTTATATTGAATGGTCTGTTTTTGTTATTATTCTGTTGCATACAACTGTAAAAATACAGTAAAATGAACAATCACATTGCATGTTTTATTTTTTTGTAATTTACTTTAAAAAAGCTTATGTTATTGTACAGAGAACAAACAGGACAGGACACACCAGTAATCTGAATGTACACCTCAATATTTGGGCAAAACCAGTCAACTATCAACACTTACATTAACTTTTTGTTTCCCCTTTTTTACATACAAAAGCTTGGAGTGACACAAACTTGGTAGTACTACCATCACCTCAGATCAGCTTCCAGGTCGACCCTCTCCCTCCCCACCCTCCTAGATATGTCCCGTCTTCTGGTTTTTGTCCAAAAGAAAACATACCGCCAATGCAAACCCCCCAAAAAAGAAGAGCAAACCAACGATGTTATTGGTGGTTCCTTTTGTTCCATTTCTTCTTCTGGGACCAAGAGTCTTGTTGTTTTTCAGTGCTGATAGAAGCTGAGGATGGCCTGTGTTGCATCAAAACTTGAGTAGGAACAAAAAGAAAACAGTCAGCAGTAGGCAGAACGAGCAGTGGGGCGACAGGGCTGCCCTGTTCACATCGTGCATCATGGTCCCGGGGCCTGTTGGGAAAAATATTTAGATATTAACTTCACAGTAAGGCATCTAAAGAGGCAGTGCTTCCCCCACTTAGCTCTCTTACTGCGTCCATCCCCCCCCCCACAGCTAAAAAAGTGTGGGATCTATTGGCTTTAACTGACAACAAAACTGGATGTTGGCTTTAGGGCCTTTTCCTGGAAAGTAATCTAGGGGAAGGAGGACTGCAGAGAGGTCATCATCAGCAGTAACGTTAGGTAAAGAACCGACAAGCTGCATTCCTCCTGCACATTGAATAGGACAGGTTGCTTTGAAAACTGAGCATAAGCTCCATTAGACACTGACCATCGTAACAAAGCATAGCCAGGATCTCAAATAGCTTTTTAAACACAAATCCATCATTCATATCAGAGATGACAGGGTATTCTATACCCCTTGATGATCAAAAAGAAACATGCAGTACAAAACAAACAACATTCCCCAAATACCTTGGCATGTGAAGTGAGGAGCACGACTGAGGCTAGAGGAGATATTCATGATTATAACGTTGAGAATAGAATAGTGTAGAATGGCTAAAATTGCTTCTTAATATGTGTTTTTGTTGAAGTTTGTTACTCTCTGTAAACTGCTGGAACTGCATTCAAAGGAAAAGTTGACAATACACTGTGGATTAACTGTAATGCTATCCTAAGAGTTTTAGAAGTTTTCTATGACTCAACAAATTTGTATACTGAGCTATTGTATTCGCTCAATAGCTATTGTATCCAAAGAGGCTCAGCTCATTCACATGATATGCCTCTAGAGATAATCAAGAAGTTGGTGCTTTTTGTCCTATTCATGGCAACAATGTTGCAATTAATTAATTCATGGCTTTATTCTACATTACAAAACTGCAAGTTTGGTTCACTGTGGTTTATTCCCCCACAACTATGAATAAGACCAGTGACAAACAAAATGTACAGTATATGCCTGCTTTATACCCCACCATACAGACACATCTACATTTAGGCCAGGATTCAATCAGATCAGCGTTAACCCCCAGTTACCAGCAACTGCATAGAATATAATTACTTTTGCTTAGGCAATGTCGGAGGTGTAACTGCATTCTGTAGCTAATCTGTAACCATGAAGTGCTTCAAAAGGCTGGTCATGGCTCACATCAACACCATTATCCCAGAAACCCTAGACTCACTCCAATTTGCATACCGCCCTAACAGATCCACAGATGATGCAATCTCTATTGCACTCAACACTGCCCTTTCCCATCTGGACAAAAGGAACACCTATGTGAGAATGCTATTCATTGACTACAGCTCAGCGTTCAACACCATAGTGCCCTCATCTCATCAATAAGCTGAGGACCCTGGGATTAAACACCTCCCTCTGCAACTGGATCCTGGACTTCCTGACGGACTGCCCCCAGGTGGTAAGGGTAGGTAACAACACATCCGCCACGCTGATCCTCAACACAGAGGCCACTCAGGGGTGTGTGTTCAGTCCCCTCCTGTACTCCCTGTTCACTCATGACTGCACGGCCAGGCACGACTCCAACACCATCATTAAGTTTGTCGATGACACAACAGTGGTAGGCCTGATCACCGACAACGATGAGACAGCCTATAGGGAGGAGGTCAGAGTCCTGGCCGTGTGGTGCCAGGACAACAACTTCTCCCTCAGTGTGATCAAGACAAATGAGATGATTGTGGAGTACAGTAAAAAGAGGACCGAGCACGCCCCCATTCCCATCAATGGGGCTGTAGTGGAGCAGGTTGAGAGCTTCAAGTTCCTTTGTGTCCACATCACCAACAAATGAACGTGGTCCAAGCACACCAAGATAGTCATGAAAAGGGCACGACAAAACCTATTCCTCCTCAGGAGACTGAAAAGATTTGGCATGAGTCCTCAGATTCTCAAAAGGTTCTACAGCTGCACCATCGAGAGCATCCTGACTGGTTGAATCACTGCCCGGTATGGCAACTGCTCGGCCTCCGACAGCAAGGCGCTACAGAGGGTAGTGCGTACTGCCCAGTACATCACCGGGACCAAGGTTCCTGCCATCCAGGACCTCTATACCAGGCGCTGTCAGAGGAAGGCCATAAAAATGTTCAAAGACTCCAGCCACCCTAGTCATAGACTGTTCTCTCTCCTACCGCACGGCAAGCGGTACCGGAGCTCCAAGTCTAGGTCCAAGAGGCTTCTAAGCAGCTTCTACCCCCAAGCCATAAGACTCCTGAACATCTAATCAAATGACCACCCAGACTATTTGCATTGCCCCTCCCTTCCCCTTCTTTTACACCGCTGGTACTCTCTTGTCATCTATGCATAGTCACTTTAATAACTCTACCTACATGTACATACTATGTACATACACATTGACTCTGTACCAGTATCCCCCTGTATATAGTCTCGCTATTGTTATTTTACTGCTGCTCTTTAATTACTTGTTACTTTTATTTCTTATTCTTATTCACATTTTTGTTAAACTGCATTGTTGTTTAGGGTCTCGAAAGTAAGCATTTCACTGTAAGGTCTACACCTGTTGTATTCGGCGCATGTGACTAATACAATTTGATTTGATTTGATTCAATCAGATCCAAGTTAACCTGCGGTAACCGACAACTGCATAGCATATCAGTGCTTTGTTTAGGTAATGTCGGAAGTGTAAATGCATTGTAATTGTCAAATCCAAAAGTGGCTCCAGGCGTTATACCTATCGCAGACATTGCCATTGGATACATTAATAGAAATCCCATGCAGCTGTATTAGAAGATCAAACACCGGAATATGTGATGTAATCTAAACCTTGATTAGGCTGATATACATCCTTATTGTTATGTTTAATGATTTTAAATTTGAGTGACATTATTTCTATATAGCCTACAAAAGCCACATTCGTTGCTGACAGGTGTATAAAATTGAGCACCCAGCGATGCAATCTCCATAGTCAAACATTGGCAGTAGAATGGCCCGAACTGAAGAGCTCAGTAACTTTCAAACTGGCACCGTCATAGGATGACACCTTTCCAAAAAGTCAGTTCATCAAATTTCTGCCCTGATGGAGCTGTCCAGGCCAACTGTAAGTGCTGTTATTGTGAAGTAGAAACTTCTAGGAGCAACAATGTCTCAGCCGCGAAGTGGTAGGCTACACAAGCTCACAGAACGGAAGTGCTAAGTGCTGAAGCTCGTAGCGCGTAAAAATCTTCTGTCCTCAGTTGCAACACTCAATACTGAGTTCTAAACTATTTTTCATGGTTCGGGCTTGGCCCCTTAGTTCCAGTGAAGGGAAATCTTAACTCTACAGCATACAAGACGATTCTGTGTTTCGAACTTTGTGGCAACAGTTTGGGTAAGGCCCGTTCCTGTTTCAGCATGACATTGCCCCTGTGCACAAAGAGAGGTCCATACAGAAATGATTTGTCGAGACCAGTGTGAAATAACTTGATCGGCCTGCACAAAGCCCTGAACCTCAACCCCATTGAATACCTTTGGGATGAATTGGAATGCCGACTGTGAGCCAGGCCTAATCGCCCAACATCAGTGCCCGACCTCACTAATGCTCTTGTGGCTGAATGGAAGCAAGTCCCCACAGCAAGGTTCCAACATCTAGTGGAAAGCCTTCCCAGAAGAGTGGAGGCTGTTATAGCAGCAAAGGCGGGACCAAATGCATATTAATGCCCATGATTTTGAGCATATGTCCACATACTGTTGTGTTTAAACTATAGCATCTTCAATTGCTATAATTGCATCCCCAGTGCACACAATAACATGTACAGTATTAAACCGATATTGTACTTTAACAGTAACAGTAAGGCAGTCTTACCATAGAGGATTATACTTGCATTGGTGATCCCCATGGTGTTCAGTGCAACACACGTGTAGTTTCCGTAGTCCTCTTCAGAGACATTCAGAAACATAAGCATGGATTGTTTACCTTGGTTCTCTATCTTAACCCCATTCAGTCCATTGAAGAGTCTGTAAAGAAGAAAATACATTCTTAAAATATTGGTACTGGAATCCCATATCTACTGTATATGTTTATCCATAACAAATCCCTATATCCGTGAAGTTAAAAGCTACATCTTATCTCTTATCTCAAATTTGGCCCATTGGGGGATATGGTTTGAAGGTGTAGTCCAGGGGTGTCAAATACATTTTGCCCGGGGGCCGCATTTCCATGCCAACAAAATTAGCAAAAAATAGCTCTCTATCCATTGTTTTGGTAATTTTCTATGCTCCCCTGACTGTCTAGCTATTATTAGCAAGCTGGACAGTCAAGAAACTGTATAAATATAAGTCCATTATCATTTCTACACAGTTTCGATTTGGTTTTAGTCATAAAGAAAATATTGAGTTTATCCCCCAGATTGGACGCCCGTATGTTTAAAACCCTTGGTGTAGTCTGTAAAGAATATCAGTATAATCCAGTCCAGTTTGATTGAACAAGGCCCATTGAGGGCATTGCTGTGTAGGTATTTGTGTATGTCACAGGAGGTTTGTGGCAACTTAATTGGGGAGGATGGGCTTGTGGTAATGGCTGGAGCGTAATAGATGGAATTGTATCAAATACTTCAAACACATGTTTTCCGTGGGTTTAATGCCATTCCATTTGTGCCGTTCCAGCCATTATTATGAGCCATCCTCCCCTCAGCAGCCTCCACTGGTGTATATGTCTGTCCTTGAGAAGGGTTTAGCATGAGCATGGCTGCTAGGTAAAGACTATTAGTCTCGGGAACTTACATCGACAGAAATACTTCTGAAATAAGTCTCTAGAGCCCTAATACTGAACACAGCTCATTGGGTCATGCTGAGATGACAGCTCTGGATCGCTGTACAACAATCTGCATTGTGTAAAAAATATATTTGTCTGCACCACTAATATTCCCCACACTTCACTGTGCCGGTTCTTTTCGAAACAAGATAGTGTAGTGATTTATTATTAAAAAAACTATACTTTCTCAGAGGTTGTCCAAGCAAAGCAGCCCATTGACAGAAACAAATTATGCAAAAACAAACACAACTCGACATTGGTGGCCATGATGGTTCTTGTCCAAAGAAAGTAAAGTAATTTGAATAGTAAATTATAATTATACAAAATTAAATCTTGCCTGTGAAAAATAAAAACAACTGGGGGATATAAATCTCCTAACAACCAACAAAGGCTAAGACCCTTAAAGGCCCAGTGCAGTCAAAAACATGAATTCCTCTGTTATATGCATTTCCAGACTATGTTGGAATAATACTGTGAAAATGTGAAAAGGATGACAATGCCCTTTTAGTGTAAGAGCTGTTTGAAAATACCTCCTGAAATTTCAGCCTGTTAATGGGTGTACATGGGGTGTGCTATATGGCCTATATACAATGGTGGAAAAAGTACCCGGCTGACCTGCTTGAGTAAAATAAAGATACCTTAATAAAAAATGACTCAAGTAAAAGGGATAGTCACCCAGTAAAATACTATTTGAGTAAAAGTTTAAAAGTATTTGGTTTTAAATATACTTAAGTATAAAAGTAAATGTAATTGCAAAATATACTGAATTATCAAAAGTAAAATGTAAAAGTATAAATAATTTCAAATTGCCTATATTAAGCAAACCAGACGGCACAATTTAATTTCTATTTATGGATTGCCAGGGAAACTTTCCAACACAGACATTTACAAACAAAGCTTTTGTGTTTTTGTGTTTAGTGAGTCCACCAGATCAGAGGCAGTAGGGATGACCAGGGATGTTCTCTTGATAAGTGCGTAAATTTGTCCTGCTAAGCATTCAAAATGTAACGAGTACTTTTGGGTGTCAGGGAAAATGTATGGAGTAAAAAGTAAATTATTTTCTTTTGGAATGTAGTGCAGTAAAAGTTGTCAAAAATATAAATATTAAAGTAAAGTACAGATACCCCCTCAAAAATATTTAAGTAGTATTTTAAAGTATTTTTACTTAAGTACATTACACCGCTGCCTATACAGTGAGGGAAAAAAGTATTTGATCCCCTGCTGATTTTGTACGTTTGCCCACTGACAAAGAAATGATCAGTCTATAATTTTAATAGTAGGTAAAAAGTATTTGATCCCCTGCTGATTTTGTATGTTTGCCCACTTACAAAGAAATGATCAGTCTATAATTTTAATAGTAGGTTTATTTGAACAGTGAGAGACAGAATAACAACAACAAAATCCAGAAAAACGCATGTCAAAAATGTTATAAAATGATTTGCATTTTAATGAGGGAAAAAAGTATTTGACCCCTCTGCAAAACATGTCTTAGTACTTGGTGGCAAAACCCTTGTTGGCAATCACAGAGGTCAGACGTTTCTTGTAGTTGGCCACCAGGTTTGCACACATCTCAGGAGGGATTTTGTCCCACTTCTCTTTGCAGATCTTCTCCAAGTCATTAAGGTTTCGAGGCTGACGTTTGGCAACTCGAACCTTCAGCTCCCTCCACAGATTTTCTATGGGATTAAGGTCTGGAGACTGGGTAGGCCACTCCAGGACCTTAATGTGCTTCTTCTTGAGCCACTCCTTTGTTGCCTTGGCTGTGTGTTTTGGGTCATTGTCATGTTGGAATACACATTTTCAATGCCCTTGCTGAGGGAAGGAGGTTCTCACCCAAGATTTGACGGTACATGGCCCATGTCCATCGTCCCTTTGATGCGGTGAAGTTGTCCTGTCCCCTTAGCAGAAAAACACCCCCAAAGCATAATGTTTCCACCTCCATGTTTGACGGTGGGGATGGTGTCCTTGGGGTCATAGGCAGCATTCCTCTCCTCCAAACACGGCGAGTTGAGTTGATGCCAAAGAGCTCCATTTTGGTCTCATCTGACCACAACACTTTCACCCAGTTGTCCTCTGAATCATTCAGATGTTCATTGGCAAACTTCAGAAGGGCATGTATATGTGCGTTCTTGAGAAGGGAGACCTTGCGGGCACTGCAGGATTTCAGTCCTTCACGGCGTAGTGTGTTACCAATTGTTTTCTTGGTGACTATGGTCCCAGCTGCCTTGAGATCATTGACAAGATCCTCCCGTGTAGGTCTGGGCTGATTCCTCACCGTTCTCATGATCATTGCAACTCCACAAAGTGAGATCTTGCATGGAGCCCCAGGCCGAGGGAGATTGACAGTTCTTTTGTGTTTCTTCCATTTGCGAATAATCACACCAACTGTTGTCACCTTCTCAACAAGCTGCTTGGCGATGGTCTTGTAGCACATTCCAACCTTGTGTAGGTCTACAATCTTGTCCCTTACATCCTTGGAGAGCTCTTTGGTCTTTACCATGGTGGAGAGTTTGGAATCTGATTGATTGATTGCTTCTGTGGACAGGTGTCTTTTATACAGGTAACAAGCTGAGATTAGGAGCACTCCCTTTAAGAGTGTGCTCCTAATCTCAGCTCGTTACCTGTATAAAAGACACCTGGGAGACAGAAATCTTTCTGATTGAGAGGGTGTCAAATACTTATTTCTCTCATTAAAATGCAAATCAATTTATCACTTTTTTGACATGCGTTTTTCAGGATTTTTTTGTTGTTATTCTGTCTCTCACTGTTCAAATAAACCTACCATTAACATTATAGACTGATCATTTCTTTGTCATTGGGCAAACGTACAAAATCAGCAGGAGATCAAATACTTTTTTCCCTCACTGTATACCACGACTAAGGGATTGTCTTTATGCACAACGCAATGCGGTGTGCCTGGATACAGCCCTTAGCTGTGGTGTATAGGCCATATACCACTAACCCCCGAGGTGCCTTTTTGCTTTTAGAAACCATTTGCCAACACAGTAAGGCAAAGAACGACACATCTATATTGAAAATGTTGTTTTAATAAATACATTCCGCCAGAAAAAAGTAGTCTCGTTGCTAGACTGGTTGCTATGCAACATAACCGCAGGCTAGCTAGCAAGCTTTCATTAAACGTATGCAAAAACAGAGCATTAGCGCCACTTCTCGAGTGACTAACACAGAGCAATTATTTATTAATGTTGATCTGAATGATGCCTTTTATTGTGCACGAATGAAAAAATTGCCACATGTTATTGTTTGTTGTTGGCTTGCCCATGTTGTTGTTTGTTAGATCCATGCTGCTGGAAATGGATGACATTCTTCTAGTTGGGGAAGTTGCTGCTTTGTTGTCAGAGAGAATAGTGCTCCACCGCTTCGTCGCTTCCAGATTTGGCATCCAGTAACTTTAAAGATAGGTTTCAGATCTGTGTCCACTGACAGACATTATTTATCGTGCCTCTAGTCCGACATCCGACAGTTTCTGGATCATGGTGGTTCGGAGGCAGTGGTTTGTGTAAATCTGAGACTCCCATCGGCTTTTTGATGTACCTGAAACATATAAAAGACAATAATGTTAGCTAATAGGTAAGCCTACATAGCTACCAGTTATATTGTCAGGGTAAATTTGATTTAGAAGGCTAGCTAACAGTTACATACCATATGTATCCATTCACTGCTTTCCGTTTCGGGAGGAGGTATAACGCCGGGGCGATGGAGGGAAGGAGGGACAGATGCTACTTAAGCGTAGCTATCGGGCAGAGGGGATCACCCGGCAGTTCAAACATGTATCCCCGCCCACTCTCCCTGTTCTTCTCCTGCGGGCTCTTGTGTTTTTTTGTGGGTTTGTTGAACGAGAGTCGCATACTGTAAGCCGTTCTCGTCTGTACATATATTAAATGAGTCAGGTTTCAACAGACGGTTTCTCTCCTTCCCCTTTCACTCAAAATGAAGTTGAACATCAAACCATACTTTGTTCACCAAACCATCAGGTGTTTCAGTGTCCAGAACCTTGGATTGATTGATGAGCTGCATGTCGTTTTCAGTTATGGCTGAGTAGTGGGCAGCTTTGCCTCTTTCCTCACGTTTTTAATTACGCCGACAAACACATTGTTGCTCGTTGTGAATTCGGTGTCTTTCTGTATATTCCATGCCAAACTGATAGGGGGGTCTTTGATATGTTGGTTCAAACCAGCTCTGAGTCCAGCGTAGCTGCTAATCTCATATTCTTCGCCATTCATGTTCCTGACTGAACCATAAACGTCTTGTAAGATGTCGTTCAGCTCCGTTTTTTGTTGTATTCCCAAACTCACAATGTATCCCTTTTTCCACACACCAGTCAGTGAAGCAGGTAAGAGCCCATTTTGTTTGTTTCACATTGTTCTTGTTTCTCTCAAGTTCATCTAAACTCTTATTTTCTACATGGGCATGTCAAACTATTGTTGATGTAGCCAATTTATCAAGGTGAAAAGGCACAATGATATCAAGATGAAAAGGCTAAACGTGGTATACAAGCTCGCATACACACATAGGCAGCCTATCACGACGGTAATAAGCATCCAGTATCTAAACTACCCGGTTTATAATAGTTACTAGACGAATAAGAAATACACTTCCAAACCTCTCTGCCAATAACAACTCGTTTTCAGTTTTCTCCTCTCCACTCAGACTACGCCCAGACAGTCCTATCAAAATTATTGCTTGAGAAATTGCTCTTTGCTAATAAGCTATTTTTGTTTCTTTTAGACCATTTTAATAAAAAACAATCACAGTAAGGTACATAACCTTTTCACACGTACCAACAAACGAGTGTGATCATCTACAGTGGTCCCTGCAACGTACGCTCAAACCGGTGTGATTACAACACTTATTTAGAATGACAAGTTTTGATTGACGCAACAGTCAGCATTTGAGCTAGCCGCACTGTTTTTTCACAGAAACATTTTGCACAAACACAGTCCTTACAAAGTTATGTCTTGAATGTCACCAGTTTATTTTGGGTTGCAATGTTCAGACTTTCACAGAAGTAGAGACAGCATACACAATGCTCAAAACCGGAAAATGTAGGCTACATTAGACCTTGTGCTAAGTGAGGAAAGATTGATCTAACACAAGCCGTCATATTTAGATAATTCTCATCTGACAGAAACCACAATATGAATTAGCTAATAGCAATTACAATTTATAATTCATCACATCACGGGTAAGCTCACCATTGATTGAAATAATTGAGTAAAACACTTTCAGAAAAACTAAAGTAAACCGATGATGGCTAGTTTGTGCCTGCCACCATGTTTGTTTTTTCGCGTTAACCAAAAATAATAAGATGAGTTTGGTTTGTTTGTAGTGTGCATGTTGAAGGGGGTGTGTAGTCTACGATCATTCATGTCCCTTCATTCACTTCCGGAAGTTTACTTGAAAGATAATTGAACCATTCCTTCACCTCATTATAACATCTTTGGTCAGACAGACGTTTACGTGACACGCAAACTGCATTGTATAATGTCAACAAACATGGCGCCACACAGAGCTGGCAAATAGCTTAGCATTAGGTCATTATAATCAGTACAAAAAAAAGTATTTTACACACATCATAGGTGTCCATTACAATCTATGCAATCATCTGAATGCATTATTTTCACCAGAACTTGAAAACATTTGAATAAAACTGGACACACCTACTCATTCAAGGGTTTTTCTTTTACATTGTAGAATAATAGTGAAGACATGAAAACTATGAAATAACACATTTGGAATCATGTAGAACCAAAAAAGTGTTAAACAAATCAAAATATATTTTAGATTCTTCAGAGAAGTCACCCTTTGCCTTGATGACAGATTTGCACACGCTTGGCATTCTCTCAACCAGCTTCATGTGGAATGCTTTTCCAACAGTCTTGAAGGAGTTCCCACATATGCGGAGCACTTGTTGGCTGCTTTTCCTTCACTCTGTGGTCCATCTCATCCCAAACCATCTCAATTGGGTTGAAGTTGGGTGATTGTGGAAGCCAGGTCATCTGTTGCAGCACCTCATCACTCTCCTTCTTGGTCAAATAGCCCTTACACAGCCTGGAGATGAGTTGGGTCATTGGCCTGTTAAAAGACAAATGATAGTCCCACTGAGCGCAAACCTGATGGGAAGGGCATATCGCTGCAGGAAGTGTCCATTGAATTCTAAATAAATCACTGACACTGTCACCAGCAAAGCACCCCCACACCTCCTCCTCCATGCTTCAGGGTGGGAACTACACATGCGGAGATCATCCGTTCACCTACGAATACACGGCTGTTAGCACTTAAAATCTGAAATTTGGACTCATCAGACCAAAAGACAAATTTCCACCCGTCTAATTGATCGTGTTTCTTGGCCCAAGCAAGTCACTTCTTCTTATTGGTGTCCTTTAGTAGTGGTTTCTTTGCGTTGGGGCTAGGGGGCAGTATTGAGAATTTTGAAAAAAATATGTGCCCATTTTTAACTGCCTCCTACACCAACTCAGAAGCTAGGATATGCATATTATTACCAGATTTGGATAGAAAACACTCTGAATTTTCTAAAACTGTTTGAATGGTGTCTGTAAGTATAACAAAACTCATATGGCAGGCAAAAACCTGAGAAAAAAAAAGAATTTTGTGGCTGTACTATTTTTTTGAGTCATTGTTAATAGATAACACAGTGAGAAAGGATTCATTTCGCACCTCCTACGGCTTCCACTAGATGTCAACGATCTTTATAAAGTTGTTTGAAGCGTCTATGATGAACAGAGACCGGATGACAAGGAAGAGAAGTTGACCTCCCTGGGATGTCGTCACTTCATTATTGCCCGCACCTGCGCAATCATTTGAGTTCGTGTCAGGCGAGACATTTTTCAAAAACGTTTTTCAAGACACAGGAGAGGTCGGGTTGAAACATTACTGATGTTTCACGTTAAAAATGGCTCTAAAGATTGATGCTAAACAACGTTTGACATGTTTGAACGAACGTAAATAGATTATTTGTTTTGCTTTACGTCGTGACTTCCCACCGCCCCGCCCTACTTTTTAGTAGCCTACCGAAGCGCTAACAACTTGGAGTTATTTGGACATCAATTATGAACTTTGTCGAAAGAAACCACATTTGTTGTGGACCTGGGAATTCTGGAAGTGCCTTCTGATGGAGATAATCAAAGGTAAGGGGATATTAACAATTTCATTATCGATATTAGATGATGCTAACTGTATAGCCTAGCCTATTGTTCTTAGCATTGTACCCCGTTTATTGCAAAATGTGATTTCCCAGTAAAGTTATTTTGAGATCTGGCAATGCGGTAGCATTTACGAGATTATAATATATTATTCTTTGAATGACAATATTATAATTTACCAATGTTTTCGAATAGTAATTTTGTAAATTGTAACGCTGAATTCAAGGAAGCATTTGAGGCAAAAAAAAATCAGAATTTCACCGCGACTGTAAATGCTGTTTTTGGATATAAATATGAACTTGATGGAACAAAAAATGCATGTATTGTATAACATAATGTCCTAGGAGTGTCATCTGATGGAGATTGTCAAAGGTTAGTGCATAATTTTAGCTGGTTTCTGCTTTTGGTGACGCCTGACCTTGAATTGAAAATGGATGTTTGTACTTTTTTGGCTATGTACTGTCCTAACATAATCTAACTTTATGCTTTTGCCGTAAAGCCTCTTTGAAAATCGAACAATGTGGTTAGATTAAGGAGATGTTTATCTTTTAAATGGTGTAAAATAGTTGATTGTTTGAGAAATTGAAATTATTAGATTTTTGATGTTTTGAATTTCCAGCCTTGCTAGCAATCCCAACTGGGGGTTTAATGCTACCCCCTAGCCCCAACAGGTTTTAAATTCGACCATGAAGGCTTGATTCACACAGTCTCCTCTAAACAGTTGATGTTGTAATATGTCTGTTACTTGAACTCTGTGAAGCATTTATTTGGACTGCAATTTCTGAGGTTGGTAACTCAAATGAACTCTGGGAGTTCCTTTCCTGTGGCAGTCCTCATGACAGGCAGTTTCATCATAGCGCTTTATGGTTTTTGCGACCGCACTTGAAGAAACTTTCAAAGTTCTTGACATTTTCCGCATTGACAGACCTTCATGTCACACCATGATCTGTTCCACCTGTCTTTGTCCTTGTCTCCACCACCCTCCAGGTGTTGCCCATCTTCCCTATTATCCCCTGTGCATTTATACCTGTGTTTTTTGGTTGTCTGTGGCCAGCTAGTCTTGTCTCGTCAAGCGTACCAGCGTGTTTTTCGTACTCCTGTTTTCTTGAGCCCCTGTTTTTCTAGTTATCCTGGTTTTGATCATTCTGCCTGCCCTGATCCTGAACCTTCCTACCATTCTGTACCTTTTGACACTGCCCTGGATTACTGACCTCTGCCTGCCCTGACCCTGAGCCTGCCTGCCACTCTATACATTACAGACTCTGCCGAGGACTACCAACCTCTGCCTGCCTGTCGTTTGCCTGCCCCCTCTTTTACAATAAACGTCTGTTATTGTAACTGTCTGCAGCTGGATCTTATCCTGAGTCGTGATAGTACGAACTGGCCATGACGGACCCAGCAGACTCGGACCAGCTCCGCAATGCCGTCTCCTCCCAAGGAGTCACTATTGGGAGGCACGAGGAGTTGCTTCATGGTCTTATGGAAGGTTTCCAGACCTTTGCAGAACGCCATGACCGTGTGTTTATTACATTGATGGAGCAATTCCGCAGGTTGTCTGTTAGGCAGCCTATCACGACGGTAACCTTCCAGCCCCTCAGTAACCCGGCTGTCAGCAGTGCGTCTTTCCCGGCCACCCTGGCTTCCCAAGAACCCCGCTTACCTCCCCCGGAACACTTCGCTTGAGAATTTGGAACCTGTTGGGGGTTTCTCTCTGTGTTCACTCATCTTCGAGCTGCAGCCCTCCTCCTTCCGCTGGAAGATAGCATACCTCATCACGCTGATGTCCGGGAGGGCTCTTGCCTGGGCTACAGCAGTGTGGGAACAACAGTCTGCCGTGTGCTTCAGTCTGGAGGAGTTCGTGGCTGAGGTGAAGAATGTTTTTGATTCTCCGTTGTCCGGGAGAGAGGCTGCCCGGTAGTTACTCGAGCTTCAGCAAGACTCCTGCAGTGTGGCAGACTATGTGGTGGATTTCTGTACGTTAGTTGCCGAGAATGCCTACAACCCGGAATCCCTGTACGACACGTTCTTACACGGATTATCGGCGGAAGTTAAGGACCAGTTCGCAGCCCGGGAACTGCCGAAGATGTCGAAACGCTCATCACCTTGACTATCTGGATCAATGGGCGGCTATGGGAACGTAGGAAGGAGAGGAGGTCCAATTCCGGTCCCCCTCGCACACCCAAGGATTCCACCTTGTCTCCGAAGCATCCTGGAAGTCCCCAACGTCTACGTTTCTGAGACAATCCAAGGCTACCTGAGTTCTCCTGAGAGTCTCTGAAATCTGCCAATTCTCCTCTTCCCGAGCCGATGCAACTAGGCAGAGCTAGGTTGTCTCCAGCCGAATGTTTATGCAGACTTAACACGAAGAGTCGTCTGTATTCCGGGACTAATGGTCATTTCGTGTCTACCTGTCCACTAAAAGATCAGGCTCACCGGTAGGTGTGAGTACTCTGGTGGGCCATACGGATAACTTTTTTTCTCCCCTTACTAGCACCCCTCTCCATGCCATCCTGCTTTGGGGGAACCAGTCAAAATCTCTCCCGGTACTCATCGACTCTGCGGCCCACAATACCACTCCCATCAACCTGCATCAGGGAACCACAGGGAGGCAATACACAACCACAGCTGTGTCAGGGAACCACAGAGAGGCTTTAGAGTTCATGATTATTAAGTCTTCCCAAGTTCCCGTGGTATTGGGATTCTCTTGGCTCCAGTGACACAATCCCCTCATCGACTGGACTGGAGGTGCTATCATGGCCTAGAGCCCATTCTGCCACGCCAATTGCCTGAAGTTGGCGCAGCCTGCCCCGGAACATCTTCCTGTTGGCTCAAAAGTAGCCTCAGATCTCTCCTCCATTCCCGCAGAATACCAGGACCTCCGGGGGGTGTTCAGTAAGGCCCGGGCCACTTCGTTTCATCCACATTTTCTCCAGGGCACCACACCACCCCGGGGACGACTGTGTTCACTGTCAGGTCTGGAGACCAAGGCTATGGAGACCTACATCAAGGACTCCCTGGCCCTGGACTACCGACCTTTGCCTGCCTTTGACCTGTCATTTGCTTGCCCCCTGCTTTATAATAAACATCTGTTATTCAAACTGTCTGCATCTGGGTCTTATCCTGAGTCGTCATACTTAATGTGTTAAAGTATTGATGGACTCTCGTTTCTCTTTGCTCATTTGAGCTGTTCTTGCCATAATATGGACTTGGTATTTTACTTCATAGGGCTATCTTCTGTATACCACTCCTACCTTGTAACAACACAACTGATTGGCTCAAACACAACTTTTAACAAGGCCCACCGGTTAATTGAAATGTATTCCAGGTGACTACCTCATGAAGCTGGTTGAAAGAATGCCAAGTGTGTTCAAAGCTTGCATCAAGGCGAAGGGTGGCTATTTTGAAGAATATCAAATATAAAATATATTTAGATTTTTAAACACTTTTTTGGTTACTACATGATTTCACATGTGTTATTTCATAGTTTGGATGCCCTTACTATTATTGGGCTCCCGAGTGGCGCTGTGGTCTAAGGCACTGCATCTCAGTGCTAGAGGCGTCACTACAGACACCCTGGTTTGAATCCAGGCTGTATCACAACCGGCTGTCATTGGGAGTCCCGTAGGGGACAATTGGCCCGGGTTTGGCTGGTGTAGGCTGTCATTGTGAATGAGAATTTGTTCTTAACTGACTTGCCTAGTTACATTTTTCATTTTTTTATTCTACAATATAGAAAATAGTAAAACTAAAGAAAAACCCTTGAATGAGTAGGTGTGTCCAAACTTTTGACTGGTACTGTACACATATACATACATACTGTATGCTACAGTATGCTACACGATATACAGAAAATAAGGCACTTACTTTGATAGGAATGCACACATGTCCAAAATGATTCATTGTAAGGAAGACAACAACGAAGGCAATGCGAGCGCCAGTCAGAAAATGTTCCAGTTCGTGCAAGACTGCGCAAATATCTGCATACTTGATGTGCGGAAACACTGTGGAAGTGCTTGGGCTTTCGAAGAGAGAAGTTTGTCCGGCTAAGTAAAGGTTCAAACATAAATTCCTTAAAATGGGCTACTTTAATGTAAATTAACGAGGAGGCGGAACACACCTCAATAAAATTGTATTACATTTTTTTTGTTAGAAATAATTAAAAATTCACAAGTTGAAACATAGCCTATAGATAATTAGCAGGCAGCACGTGTTAATAATCCTGAAATCATGTGTATAAAACAACTCACGCTGGGGCGACCGTTAGAGATATTTGGAACTCACATGTGAAAAGGTTAATAGTTTCCCAGAAATTATTTGATATTGAGATTAAAATGGCTGCATTGGACATTTATAACAGACTATTTAAAAAATACATTTTAAGGACTTACCTGCGGTCCTCTTTGTACCACTCAAAATCTGCCCCAGGAACAGCAGAGGCCTCACATTGGAGCACCCCTTTTTGGCCCACTGGGGTACCTGTACTCCTGGCATTCGAAATGAAGGGAGCGTCTGTAGGATGCATGACATGAAATTAGTTTTATAGCGGTACATATCCATTTTTATCATTAAAGGTAAACTCAGCAATATGACATCATCACACACAGCTGGGCAACTTTCTGCTTACAGAAATCAACACCAACATTCTGATCTGCCAAGACTGACACTATTGGGTCTTCCTAATGTGGGTATGCCTCACGGGATGGTGCACATTGGAAACAGCATGTTTTTGCAGTCTTGAAAGATTGAAATTATGCTTTTATGAATTATGTCATATTGCTATGTCTACCTACCTGATAACCATTAATTTGCTGTCCTTTAAACTGAACTGTTTCAAACAGATGAAGTATCTGTTATCCTGAATATTCTGTGAAGTCCTTCAATATGTTTTCTGTTGATACCAATGTACACGCTAGCTAGCATGTTAAACTAACAAAAGGCTTCTTAAATTAATTAATTTACCCCAGTAAGCTCTTAAAACAAGCTAGGATCAACAACAGCCTTGAAAAACCATGTAGCTGATAAAAGAGCCATATTAGCTGACTATTTAGCTTTGTTTGAGTGTTGAGCTGTTTGCCGTCATTGTTTGTTTTTATGCTTACAATTGACTGTGACTTTCACCGTCCTCACATCTGGGGCTGAGATGTCATTGGAGGAGATGCATTCATACGATCCCGACTGTTCTTTAGTGATCACTGTCATATCAACGTATTCCCCTTCAGTGACAAAATTGTGGCCTAAAAAAGAACACAAAAGCATCAGTGTTAAATGTAGAAAGCATACAGAGGTGCACAAGGTATTACCAAAAATAATAATTGACCTAAAATGGCTCCCCAAAAGCCACATGACTCAAACCTTGATAATTACATAAAAATACATAAAACCATAACAAATTCCTAGCAGCAGCTGTTGAATTTGACATACACATATGCATGTACACATACTTCAGTTTTCTAACCTTCTACTGATTATGAAACAGTACTTGCAACCAGGTTAAATCAACCTTTCAAGCTGTCTGCCACATTGACAAAGGTAGCATGTAGGCTATACAACCTTATGATGTATTATTGCAAGAGAGTACGGACCGTACCTTTTCTCTATACATCAGACACTACAACATAACATTTCTTCACCTGTTCGTTAAATATTTGAAAGCAGGAGCCACTCAAGGGGGAAATTCTCAAGAGATACAGTAGCAGGGTCTTGTACACAACAGCAGCAGGTACCACATTACAGAAACACTGACACTCAAAATGTTATCGAATGTCAACACACATAGCATTAAATATAATTTCCCCAGACATCAGCAGTCTTGTAGGATAATCACTGCTCTCGCAACGGACATCATAAAGTCTCTAAAGTCTTGCTATTCAAAGAAACGTGCCAGTATCAGTTATTTATCCTCTGTGTGTGTGGATGACTGTGTGTGTGTGTGTGCGTGTGTGTGTGTTTCTTTCTGTGTGTGAGGAGGGGGAAATGGGGCTGAGACTAAAATGAAGAGGCACCTTTACTTGGAGATAACCCCTTCCCAATCAGCTGAAATGTCACATACAACATTAGCATGATCTCATTACTTTCCAAAAGCCCTGGTCCCACCAGCAGCTGCTACTGCAACTTACAGGGGACTGACTGGAAAGGTTGTGCTGGGCTGGGTTGTTACTTTTAACTTTAATGGGAAACGGAAGCACAGGTAATTGAACATTTGTATTTTGTGTTTCTATCAACATGGCAACATTAGATTGAGGCGAAGAAGTGGAAATTGAGTTATTGACCATTACTGTGTTATTTTATGGTTGCAGGGTGAGTGATGGCAAGGTTAACCTAAGATAATTTGGGCTTTAGCGTGACAACAATTCCTTGTCCAAAAGATGGGCGGAAATGGTTAGGCCTGTATTTTCAGTCCAATCGATGAAATAATGATGTTAGGTTGTTAATGAAAGGGATAAAGTTTGTGTACTTTCTTAAGATTTGTGATAGAGTTACTCTGCTTTTGTATCTCAGCAGCATATTCTACTTTAAGATTGAACAGATGGTAAAGGCATATGTCACAGCAATTCATTTGGAACAGGAGGTCACCAAGGGTAGGAAACTTCAGCCTTAGAGAGAAAAAGCGTGTGCAGGCACTCTTGATTGTTGTGATTTTGCTAATTGGCCCAATGAAGACCATGATGAGTTGAACCAGGTGACAAAACAACTAGACCTTCTGACATTCTATGTTAACCTACCCTGACTCCTGTTGGGGTTTCATTTATACATTCATATCAGTAGTGGTATGTAAGCTACACTAACCAGAGTAAGCAAAGAAATATCCAGGACTTGAGTAGGAGAAAGTTTGAAAGTAACGTCATGTCTCTCATGGTTGATCTTAAAATGAACCTTGTGTCAAAGCAAAAAACATGTCTTCTGTTCTAATATTCATGCCAGTTTTGGGGGGGTCTGGAGAGATTTGAGAAACACATCAAACTTGACTACATATTCCCAAAATATTATGCCACTAACTTGCTGCACAGATGAGCCATATCCTCCAAACACTGTTTCCTTCTCTTTTGCAACTTTTGGAAGAGTTGGAAATTTGCTGCGCACATAGGCTCTGCCTGACTCAACCCTATTCATATTTTATTATTTTCCTTATCATTGAACGTTTTCATATTATTTCCACAACACTGCAGAAAAACAGCACCGCTGGTGCACAATTGACAATAATTAATGTTTGCAGAGCGGTTTCTGCTTCAGCATAAGTTGTCTTAGCAACCAAGGCTCTTTCACCTTTTGCTGCTAAACCAGTTAACAATTCTAGAGAGAAAGAATGTTTTTGTAATGCTACCTGTAATGGTCCCCAGATGTTTGTGTCCTGTTTTCCGTTAGTAAGGGAGCATTCTATGTACAGTATGTGGGCAAAAACCTAATGTGAACCTATTTTGCATGTTTTAGAGTTAGAGTTAGGAGAACATTCCCTAAATGTCAAACAGAACTTACCCAGAACCCAGTTGCAATGTTCACTTAAGTGAAAATAGTTTAAAAGTACTACTTCAGTAGTTTTTGGAGGTATCTGTACTTTGCTTCACTATTTAGATTTTTGAGAACTTTTACTTTTACTTCACTATATTCCTAAAGACAATAATGTACTTTTTACTCCATACATTTTCCCTGACAGCCAAAAGTACTCATTACATTTTGAATGCTTAGCAGGACAGGAAGGTAGTCCAATTCACGCACTTATCATGAGAACATCCCCAGTCATCACACTACTGCTTCTGATTGAGTGGACTCACTAAACACACATGCTTTGTTTGTAAATTATGTGTGAGTGTTGGAGTCTGTCCCTGGCTATCCGTAATTAAAAAATAAAACTGTGGTTTCTGGTTTGCTTAAAATAAGGAATTTTAAATTATTGATATTTTTCCTGTTCCTTTTGATATGTAAGTATATTTTAACAATTACATTGACTTTTGATACTTAAGTATATTTAAAACCAAATCATTTTAGACTTTTACTCAAGTAATATTTTATTGGGTGACTTTCACTTTTACTTGAATCATTTTCTACTAAGGTATCTTGACTTTGACTAAAGTATGACAATGAGGTACTTTTTCCACCGCTGCCATGTTCTCAGAATATCTATTATTAATGTTCTCGACACGTTTCACTGGAACGCTGCAAGAACATTCCTGTGTCCGGGTTTCTTAGGGTTAGGGCAATATACCATCAACATCCCACCAAACATATACAGAACATGATTGGTCTAATGTTGGTGGGACATTTTACACTGTTTATTTTATATACACTACCGGTCAAAGGTTTTAGAACACCTACTCATTCAAAGGTTTTTCTGTATTCTTACTATTTTCTACATTGTAGAATAATAGTGAAGACATCAAAACTATGAAATAACACATATGGAATCATGTAGTAACCAAAAACGTGTTAAACAAATCAAAATCTATTTTATATTTGAGATTCTTCAAAGTAGCCACCCTTTGCCTTGATGACAGCTTTGCACACTCTTGGCATTCTCTCAACCAGCTTCATGAGGTAGTCACCTGGAATGCATTTCAATTAATAGATGTGCCTGTTAAAACTTCTTAGGGCTAGGGGGCAGTATTGAGAATTTTGAAAAAAATATGTGCCCATTTTTAACTGCCTCCTACACCAACTCAGAAGCTAGAATATGCATATGATTGTTCAGGTTTGGATAGAAAACACTCTGAATTTTCTAAAACTGTTTGAATGGTGTCTGTAAGTATAACAGAACTCATATGGCAGTCAAAACCCTGAGACAAATTCTGACAGGAAGTAGATACCTGATGTGTTGAATTACCTTTAAGCCTATGCCATTGAAACACACAGGGGCTTATTAATCGTTGAGCACTTCCTATGGCTTCCACTAGATGTCACCAGTCTTTACAAAGTGTTTTGAGTCTTATACTGTGAGATCTGACCGAACAAGAGCCTTGGAACGGTGGTGGCCGATTAGACTCTGGCGCGCGAGTTCATGTTGGGTACTCTCGTTCCAATACGTTTTAAAAGAGAATGCAATCGTCCGCCTTGAATATTATTCATGTTCTGGTTAAAAAAGGCACTAATGATTTATGCTATACAACGTTTGACATGTTTGAACGAACGTAAATATTTTTTCCCCCTCGTTCATGAAGAGAAGTCCGGCGGGCATAGATCATGTGCTAACAACACGGAGCTTTTTGGACATAAATTATGAGCTTTTTCGAACAAAACTACATTTGTTATGGAACTGGGATTCCTGGAAGTGACATCTGATGAAGAGAATCAAAGGTAATGGATTATTTACATAGTATTTTCGATTTTAGATCTCTCCAACATGGCGGTTAGTCTGTATCGCAAAGCGTATTTTTCTGGGCGCAGTGCTCAGATTATTGCAAAGTGTGATTTCCCAGTAAGGTTATTTTTAAATCTGGCAATCCGGTTGCGTTCAAGAGATGTAAATCTATAATTCTTTGAATGACAATATAATATTTTACCAATGTTTTCGAATAGTAATTATTTAATTTGTTGTGCTGATTGACTGGCGGTTATTGGAGGGAAACGATTTCCTCAAAATCAACGCCATAGTAAAACGCTGTTTTTGGATATAAATATGAACTTGATAGAACTAAAAATGCATGTATTGTCTAACATAATGTCCTAGGAGTGTCATCTGATGGAGATTGTCAAAGGTTAGTGCATAATTTTAGCTGGTTTTCTGCTTTTGGTGACGCCCGTCTTTGAATTGACAAACCATTACACACAGCTATTGTCAATGTACTCTCCTAACATAATCTAACTTTATGCTTTTGCCGTAAAGCCTTTTTGAAATCGGACAACGTGGTTAGATTAAGGAGATGTTTATCTTTCAAAGGGTGTAAGATAGTTGTATGTTTGAGAAATTTGAATTATGACATTTAATTGTTTTCAAATTTGGCGCCCTTGATATTTCACCTGTTGTTGATAGGGTGTACCAGGGGTGGAACGCTTGCGTCCCACATAGCCCCTAGAGGTTAAAGTTCATTTCTCTGAATTTCTTTCCTAATGCGTTTGGGCCAATCAGTTGTGTTGTTACAAAGTAGGGGTGGTATACAGAAGATATCCTTATTTGGTAAAAGACCAAGTCCATATTATGGACAAGAATAGCTCAAGTAAGCAACAAGAAATGACAGGCCCTCATTACTTTAAGATATGGTCAGTCAATCTGGAAAATGTCAAGATCTTTGAAAGTGCAGTCGCATAAACCATCAAGTGCTATGATGAAACTGACTTTCATAAGGACCGCCACAGGAAAGGAAGACCCAGTAACAGACACATCTTAACATCAACTGTTCAGAGGAGACAGCATGAATCAGGCCTTCATGATCGAATTGCTGAAAAGAAACCACTACTAAAGGATCCCAATAAGAAGAAGAGAATTGCTTGGGCAAAGAAACACGAGCAATGGACATTAGACCGGTGGAAATCTTTGTGTCTTTATGAGATGCAGAGTATGTGAACGGATGATCTCCGTATGTGTGGTTCCCACCGTGAAGCATGGAGGTGGTGTGATGGTATGGGGGTGCTTTGCTGGTGACACTGTCAGTGATTTATTTAGAATTCAAGGCACACTTAACCAGCATGTTTACCACAGCATTCTGCAGTGATACGCTTTCCCATCGGGTTTGCGCTTTGTGGGACTATCATTTATTTTTCAACAGGACAATGATCAAACACACCTCCAGGCTGTGTAATGGCTTTTTGACCAATAAGGAGAGTGATAGAGTGCTGCATCAGATGACCTGGCCTCCACAATCAACCGACCTCAACCCAATTGAGATGGTTTTTGGATGAGTTGGACTGCAGAGTGAAAAGCCAACAAGTGCTCAGCATATGTGAGAACTCCTTCAAGGCTATTGGAAAAGCATTCCAGGTGAAGCTGGTTGAGAGAATGCTAAGAGTGTGCAAAGCTGTCAAGGAAAAGGGTGGCTACTTTGAAGAATCTAAAATTTAAAATATACTTTGATTTGTTGACCACTTTTTCGGTTACCCAATGTGTTACTATAGTGCATGTGTTATTTCATAGTTTTGATTTCTTCACTATTATTCTACAATGTAGAAAATAGTAAAAAATAAATTATAAACAATTAATCAGTAGGTGTGCCCAAACTTTTGGCTGGTTCTGTATTTACAGTGCATCCGGAAAGTATTCAGGCCTCTTAACTTTTTACATAACATTTGTTATGTTACAGCCATATTCTAAAATTGATTCAATAGTTTTTTTCCCTCATCAATTTACACACAATACCCCAAAATGACAAAGCAAAAACTGATTTTTAGAAATGTTTGTGAATTTAGACATTGAAATATCACATTTACATAAGTATTCAGACCATTTATTCAGTACTTCGTTGAAGCACCATTGGCAGCGATTACAACCTCAAATCATCTTGGGTATGACGCTACAAATTTGGCACACCTGTATTTGGGGAGTTTTTCCCATTCCTCTCTGCAGATCCTCTCAAGTTCTGTCAGGTTGGACGGGGAGCATTGCTGCACAGCTATTTTCAGGTCTCTCCAGGGATGTGTTTTGGTACGCTTTACCAGATCTGTGTATACAATCCTGTCTCGAAGCTCTACGGACAACTCCGTCATCCTCATGGCTTGGTTTTTGCTCTTACATCCACTGTCATCTGTGGGACTTTATATAGACAAGTGTGTGCCTTTCCAAATCATGTCCAATCAATTGAATTTACCACAGGTGGACTCCAATCAAATTGTAGAAACATCTCAAGGGTGATCAATGGAAACAGGATGCACCTGAGCTCAATTTTGAGTCTCATAGCAAAGGCTCTGAATACTTATGTAAATAAGGTATTTCTGTTTTTTAAGTTGAATACATTTGCTAAAATTTCTAAAAACTTGTTTTCACTTTGTCATTATGGGGTATTGTGTGTAGATTGCTGAGGAACATTTTTTATTTAATCCATTTTAGAATAAGGCTGTAACGCAACAAAATATGGATAAAGTCAAGGGGTCTGAATAATTTCCGAACGCACTGTATATACAGTACAGTATATACATGTATATATATTTTGTAACTTTTTACCCCTTTTTCTAACCAATTTCGTGATATCTAATTGGTAGTTACAGTCTTTTCCCATCACTGCAACTCCCGTACGGACCTGGGAGAGGCACTCTTTCTTGGGTGTACTTTTAACAGAGCTGAGAAAGTTCTTAGTTCTCAACTTCCATACTGTCATTATCACAATCTGACTTAAGTGTGAGAACCACTCACCCAGCTGCTGTTTGGACGATAAGTCTTGCAAGATAGCCTAAGCCTAGATACCCTGTGGTTAGCGTTGAAGAGAATTAGGTTCAGTATCTTAAGCAATGACACTGGTAGTTCATTCAGAAGATTAGGCACAGCCCCTGTAGCACAGCTACTCAAATCAAGCAGTTAGCTACTACTGCATGGCCTGTATGCCCAAATTCTATTATTGGAAAGTCTGGAGGGACCCCTTGCCCCCCTTAAGTCTACATTTAGGATCACTAGAAAGCTTTGTTAGTGCTTTACAACACTGACCTTAAGGTCTGCAAACCAAAGCAAACATGACACCATTTCCATGTTATTTAACCCAAATATTGTACGTTAAGTCGCTAGCCGTTAGCAATGTACTGTAGCTGCTAGCTGCACAACTGTTGCTTGCAACCATTGCAACATATTAACTGTTATATTTTTGTAACAAATTAATACCTGCACAACTTCACTTTATTTGTGACATTGTAAAATAGTGTTGTTTTTCTTAATACAAATCAGTATTTTCCAAGTTTAGAGCAGTTTGTTTAGGTTTGGATCGACTGCTTGTGAAGCTTCACAAACTCTTTCAAGAGAAAGCTTTATGTGAAATATTATCACATTTCACATGGCTTTGTGTAGTGGCTCAAATCACCTTAGAGCATTGAATTAAAAAAAATAAGAATCTGCCAGCAGTCTTGAAAAAGGTGAGAGATTTGTTATCTAATGTTTATCTAAGAAGTTGTTCTATTGCCTGATTCGAAACAAACGATAGAGCACAATCAGACAGGAAAGGGCAAGATTCTCCAAAGGCAATTCGGGCTGATGGTTCTGAGTTTTTCATCTCAGAGCCTTTTACCTGGGAACATATTCAAAGAACAAGTTCTTAAGAGAATGGATATACAGTAGGCTTATGTGATCAGTGCCTTGGGTGACCGTTACTCCACATAGCTTGTATGTTAGTTATTAAACATAACATTCAAAAGCTCAAGTGCACTTAGTCCATAGGTATATTAGGAAATGCACAGACAGAACTACTGGACTGTTGCACTTTGCATCACTACTCATTCCTGAAACAGGGCCAGATAGGGTCAGCCAGTGGCTACATCTGCCATGTGGGTTGTTCAGCTCTTCACGTTAATCCTAAAAAAGAATGGTATGATGGAATAGAAATCCTAGCCAATATTAGAAAAATATCTTAAACATCTACAAACATTTTAAACCAAAGATGTATCAGTGAACCATGTATCAGTTTGAATCATATTGATATTAACACATACCAATATTCAACTAGAATGTAACATTTCTAAGTTAATCACACAAACAAAAGAATCCCACAGGAGTTGATAAACATACATCATCATATTTAATCCAATTTCACTTCCCCACTTCTTTTCTTTCAGTAACACATTCTTGATTTGCTTCAGAAGACAGGACATTGTGCCTCAAAAAGTGCCTCAACTTTTCTAAACTGAATGACAGATTTGCCTTGAATACTCTGACACAGACAACAAAGGAACTGGAAATGACTGGAAATTGTCAACAGCAGAGCGATTTCTCCAAAGTCCCTGCTAAATTCAAGACAAGAACACAAAACCACAATCTTTACAGATCAAAGCAACTATTTTCAACCTACAATACTCACTTCCCTTCATCTTCTATTGTGTGTGGTTCTACAACAAAGTGATTGCATTGACAACGGAGACAGATCATCTGTGCATTAGAAAAGTAAATGAGAAACATATAAATAAACACCCAATGGTAGAATGCAGCTTTTGATTGACTCCGATGCCGACCGATCGCTGATTTGAGTTAGGCGTAAACAAAGCCAGAGGCCCATTGCAATTACAGCCAACAGCCTCCCTAAGAATCCTGCGGCCATTATGGAATTGTCTGTCCACAGTGAGAGAAGGCTTATTAGATTGTTAAAGGGCGAGAGTGACTGGGACATTATGAGGAGAAATGAATAATAGAGCCATCCCATCTCCTCCACCTCTGGTTTAAAGCCCCAGTGATAAGTTAGGTCCCGGCAACATTATTGAGATTAGCATCGAAAACAACAGGCTCTCCACGTTACACTTCATGTGGACTTGTTTGCATCAATCACCGAGTTCTCCGAGGAGGATGGAGTAGCTTGATGAGAGTGGAGAGTGAGTGCACGTTTGCCATAGACAAGTCTCTTGGTTGTAACAACCACATCTTTGGGGTTTGGCACACTTTTATGAGGGAAAACAACACGCACACATGCACACACACACAGTATCAACATAGACAGACACTGACCTGTGGTAATTTACCCCTTCAACTAAAGAACCATATACACTGTCCTTTGGGTGGTGGAATATTATTGATACACATGGAAACTGCTGGGCGTGAAAAACAGTTCTTGACACACTCAAACCAGTGCGCCTGGAACCTACTACCATATCCTGTTCAAAGGCACTTAAATATTTTATCTTGCCCATTCACCCTCTGAATGGCACAAATACACAATCCATGTCTCAATTGTCTCAAGGCTTAAAAATTCTTATTTAACCTATATCCTCCCCTTCATCTACACTGATTGAAATGGATTTAGCAAGTGACAACAATAAGGGATCATAGCTTTCACCTGGATTCACCTAGTCAGTCTGTCATAGAAAGAGTCGGTGTTCTTAATGATTTGTACACTCAGTGTATATTGGTGTTTCCTTTATTTTGGCAGTTATCTGTATATCTTATTCAGTCAGCTAAAATGGGCCGTTGGATACTGTTATACTAATCTGATATGAAGTCTGTCCTATAATTGAAGCCCATGGTCTGTCTTGTTGTATTCTCCGTATTTCCCCAGTCCATTCAGCTTGAGCTGGCTAAGGGGAGCAAGGTTGTCTGTCGCTTTAGCTCCTACCTTTCTGGTTTGCAGTAAATTAATATAAACGCATTATGAGATGACGTTCTACTTATAATGAGATTTTAGAGTGCTAATGATTTTATAATAAACCATTGACCATTATTAATGTTTGTCAACAAATCAAATTGCAATATACGCAATCATCGCTGGATGGAATGGCCCCTAATAGGTCTTCAAAGCGTTGATCATGACTTTTGTCTGCGTAAACCAATTAGGAGACTGCTGAGAAACTTGATAAGGGGTGGTTAAATTGAAAATAATGGGAGTGCACCGGGGACTTAGCTACTACTGTATAGCAGAAAGAAGAGGACAAAGCATCATCTTAGCAGGACAGAGGCACATTCACACACAGGCACACAATAGGCTCACTTCAAGTGATTTACACCCTGGTTCATTCATTACCTTGCTATTTAGATCTTTAGTCTTTTTGCAGGGCAGATTAGGACACTTCAGAATTTGTGCAGTTAACAGGTGTGTAAGTGTAGTGCTGTAATGCATATAAACACTTAGGTACTTTACCTGGAAATTAAACTGGTAACTCTGAATGCACTTTGAATCCACATTGTAACACTATTACATCACAAGTTGCTGTTTCGCATAACCTCCGATGAGCAAAGTCAAAGATGTTAGCCAAACAGTATAGTGGTGTGTTTCTCAAAAGATTCCAAGTGTTTCTCAAAAGATTCCTCTCATTGAGCACTCTGACCTCTCCTCAATGCTCTGGGCATCAATCCAACACACTAAAAATAATAGCACATGGAAGTGAATAGGAAATTTGATTCTAAGACATTACAATGTTAATTGGAAACGGACTGTATACATGTATAGCTGTATTCTGTCAAAGCCTGTCAAAGGAGTTATTCATATTTGTTGGTTTAATATTGGCTAATATAAGGCTTAATGATGTAAGTAAGTACTACGTACAGTATAGATGGAAGATAATCATGGACCGTGAATCAATTATGTTCATCACAGCTTTTCATCAAGAGTTGTGTATGGATCTCTGTTGTCATTCGTGGAAGCCTTCCCAATATGTATACCTCAACACTTACTGTTATGTCAATCCGAGTCTCATCCATGTAAAATCTTGGATCTGCTGTCAAAATAGAAATAATAAAAAATAAAAAATATGACAGAAAAAAAGTGTCCATATTTAGAATACCTACAAGCTATTCAATTATTTGTCAGCTCTTGTTAAATCATTTTACTAGTCTCATCCTAATGCATTATGATAGGCGTGTAATTCCCCCTCCTGTCCAATTTGTGGGATTTTTTTTTAAAAGCCTTTTGAAATGAAACTGCTCTCTCAATTATCCTCCTTATTTCATTAATACTAGCCCTACATTGTGAGAACTGCTCACCAGTTCAGTTAATTTTATTATATCTTAATCGGCAAACCTTTTGCATAGACGTCAGAGGCACATATTGTGAGGGAAATCCTATTGTTACAGCCAGTGGACAATTGGAGACCTGAGTTGTATTCAGTAGGCACTAGAAGGGAGAATAAGTTTTGATACGAGGAGTGAAATGGGGATTTAAAACTTGACCTTGTCCAGTAACAAAAAGCAGCTGTTGGATAGGGCACATAAACGGTGTGCCCTACTGAACACCATCTGGTTACTGAATTGGTTTATCTATACACTTTAGCCTACTTCTTCACTGTAGCTGTGTAAAGCTGTGCCAGTTGATAACAAAACCATCTAAAACAAACTTGGATCAGAATCTGTCTGTACCACATCATACAATAAGACCGCAGTAAAAACTGCACATGGTCAATGATTTCAGGGGTCATATGGTTGGGTAACCACTTACTAATTGAGCTTCCCTTTTACATATTATATTGAATTATAAATGAGACAAAAAAGTTTAATACTATTTCTTGAACTACCAATGCATTAAGTGGTGAATTCCGACCCAAGTTAAGTGCGCGTAAATGAAATGTATTTCCTTTTTATGCACTTTTTCTCTACACGTATTCTTTTCTATTACATTTTTTTGACCAACTTTTTATTTGGGGGAGGGAGGGTTAAAGGTACATTCATGTCAATTTACACAGTTTATACCACATGTAGGCTGCAACATACAGACAAATTATCATATTGATCAACAGGATTTTGTAATAATAAAATAGGTACAGAAATAAAAGAGAAACAAAAATTGGTAGGCCCACCCCAACTCCCCATCCTAACATGTCTCCTTCCAAACCCCCTCGCATTCATTTGAGGGTATTTTCATCCATATTGGGTGAACCGTTTAGAAATTACTTTTAGGGGACCAAAAGTATTGGGACAAATTCACTTAGATGTGTATTAAAGTAGTCAAAAGTTTAGTGCTTGGACCCATATTCCTAGCATACAATGATTACATCAAGCTTGTGACTCTACAAACTTGTTGGATGCATTTGCTGTTTGTTTTGGTTGTGTTTCAGATTATTTTGTGCCCAATAGAAATTAATATTAAATCATGTATTGTGTCATTTTGGAGTCACTTTTATTGTAAATAAGAATAGAATATGTTTCTAAACACTTCTAAATGAATGTGGATGCTACCATGATTACGGATAGGCCTGAATGAATCGTGAATCATAATGGGTGAGAAAGTTACAGATGCACAAATATCATACCCCAAGTAATGCTAACCCCTTAGTATTACAATAACAGGGGAGGTTAGCATTTGGGGGGGGGGGGGTATGGTATTTATGCCTCTGTAACTTTCTCACTCATCATTATTCACGATACATTCAGGATTATCAATTTCTTGGAGCATTGTTATATCAATATGGTTTCTTGCTAGAATATCAAGACAGCTGGAATGCATGATAGGAATATTAAGGCCTTTGCAATTCCATGAGAGGAGTGAAATGGGGATTTAAAACTTGATCTTGTCCAGTAACAAAAAACAGCTGTTGGATAGGGCACATAAACGGTGTGCCCTACTGAACACCATCTGGTTACTGAATTGGTTTATCTATACACTTTAGCCTACTTCTTCACTGTAGCTGTGTAAAGCTGTGCCAGTTGATAACAAAACCATTTAAAACAAACTTGGATCAGAATCTGTCTGTACCACATCATACAATAAGACCGCAGTAAAAACTACACATGGTCAATGATTTCAGGGGTCATATGGTTGGGTAACCACTTACTAATTTAGCTTCCCTCTTACATATTACATTGAATTATAAATGAGACAATAATGCTTAATACTATTTCTTGAACTACCAATGCATTAAGGGGTGAATTCTGACCCAAGTTAAGTGCGCGTAAATGAAACGAATTTCCCTTTTTATGCACTTTTTTTCCTGCACATTCTTTTCTATTACATTTTTTTGACCAACTTTTTATTTGGGATAGGGAGGGTTACAGATATATTCATGTCAATTTACACAGTTTATACCACATGTACCCGTAGGCTGCAACATACAGAGAAATTATCATATTGATCAACAGGATTTTGTAAAAATAAAATTGGTACGGAAATAAAAGAGAAACAAAAAGAGGTAGGCCCACCCAAACTCCCCATCCTAACATGTCTCCTTCCAAACCCCCTCGCATTCATTTGAGGGTATTTTCATCCATATTGGGTGAACTGTTTAGAAATTACTTTTAGGGGACCAAAAGTATTGGGACAAATTCACTTATATGTGTATTAAAGTAGTCAAAAGTGTAGTATTTGGTCCCATATTCCTAGTACGCAATCATTACATCAAGCTTGTGACTCTACAAACTTGTTGGATGCATTTGCTGTTTGTATTGGTTGTGTTTCAGATTATTTTGTGCCCAATAGAAATTCATGTTAAATAATGTATTGTGTCATTTTGGAGTCACTTTTATTGTAAATAAGAATAGAATATGTTTCTAAACACTTCTAAATGAATGTGGATGCTACCATGATTACAGATAGTCCTGAATGAATCGTGAATAATAATGAGTGAGAAAGTTACAGATGCACAAATATCATACCCCAAGATATGCTAACCTCTTAGTATTACAATAACAGGGGAGGTTAGCATTTTTTTGGGGGGGGGTATGGTATTTATGCCTCTGTAACTTTCTCACTCATCATTATTCACGATACATTCAGGATTATCCATTTCTTGGAGCATTGTTATATCAATATGGTTTCTGTCACGTCCTGACCAGCAGAGGGCGTAATTGTGTTTTTCTTGGTCAGGATGTGGCAGGGGTTTGTGTTTGTTAAATGTTGTGTTGGTGATTAGGACTCCCAATTGAAGGCAGGTGTGTTGAGTTGCCTTTGATTGGGAGTCCTATATAGGAGTGTGTGTTTTTCTTTGGGGTTGTGGGTAGTTGTTTTTGCACTGCGTTTGTATAGCCTGTAAAACTGTTGCTGTCTTGCTTATTGTTTTTCCGGTGGATGCTTTACTCTTTTTTTAAATTAAAGTATGAATATCCACATTCCCACTGTGCCTTGGTCCATTCCTGAAGGCAGTCGTTACAGTTTCTTGCTGGAATATCAAGACAGCTGGAACGCATGATAGGAATATTAAGGCCTTTGCAATTCCATGAAAGAATATAGTGTTGCCAATATTTTTCTAAAATGTAATTGTTATCTTTAGTGTTGATAAGCCCATGTGAGTAAAATAAAAAGCAGGACACACAGGGAAACCCACCAATTTGTCCCTCTCCACCCAGAAGACCCTCGCTATAAACTGTTCTTTGCCCCCCCCTCCTCCCTAGGCCCCCGCCTTTCCTCCCCGGTTCCCCCTGCCCTGCACTATAATTACAGGGTTGAAGCTCAATGGCGAGTGGCAGCCTTACATATGAAATCTCTTAAGCAGTATATTTTTGGTCTTAAGGTATTAAAACAATTAAAATAATAATTAAAATACTAATAATAAAATAAAACTAAATAAGTAACCAATTCAGACCTTTACAATTAAGTTAGCAGACTTAACGAGTAGGGGTGTGTAACGAAGAAAAAAATACGAAACTTAAGACAAAAATCAGATATGACAGATATGCAAGCCTAATGCCTAAACAGTCAAAAATAGGATAGATGTAGGATCCATATATTGTCCATTGTTCATCATTGTGTAAATGACCTGGACCATAGGCAATATAATTATAACAAGTTCAATGCTCAGAAATAATAGTAATTTTCTTCCTTGTATCCACACATGAGAGGTGTCTTCATAATCTTCTTATGCTGAGGACAGCATCATAGCCATAGGCTAGGCTGCATGATTCTGCATGGATAGCATACCTGAATAATGAGCCAGTCATGGGGCTCCATCTGTTGGCTTGTCCCCTTGTGTGTTGGGTTTGATGTGCTTCTTGAACAAGTCTTGAGTTGGGACCCAGCTTCTCCTGCCCGAACAGTTCATAAAAAAAGATTGCTTTTGAAGGAAGTTGGGTTGCTCGCTTCCAAACCAGTTTCAAGCCCTGTGACCCACACACTGAATTTACGGGAATTATTTTCAAGTGATTCCGTTTTCTCTTTAATGAGTTTGATTATCCCTTCCAACTTAGCTTGCGCTGTTTCCAGGTCATGGAGTCGCACCTCTGTCACATTGGCTGTCTTCTCCAGACTTTCCAATTTGGTTGAATAGGTATCCACTTTAGCAGGTATCCACTTTGTAAGTTGAGGGGCAGAGGTAATCTCCTCACGAACAATCTCTCGTATAGTGGTGGCCATCTCTTTCTGTTGGCTGGTGTTGTGAGCCACCATGTTCCCACAGTTGAATTGTGGACAGACAAATTCTAGATGCTGGATTGTAATAGACCTGCTAGTTATTTCTTGTCAAACAATGAATGTCCCACACCTTAATAAAATGTTTAGGATTGACAAGTTTTGGGAAATACAGTAAGTCAGTTAATTCATAGTAATTTGCAAAAGAAAGCATTCGGAGCCACCGGAACTGGAAACCATCTGAACAAGTAAAGTCAGGATTTCTGTCACTCTCTACACGTATTCTGATCTTGAACTTAAGCATGAGAATAGCATGCTATTCACCCGCTATACTTTTGGGGTGGAGCTCACAGAAATGAAGGTGTGGCGGAGGTGTGTCTACCTATATACCACATTCTGACCTGGACTTACTTCCCTCATAATTCAAACACCTTTAAGTGCGGTCAAATGATGAATAAGCTCGAGCAAAATGTCGATTCCAAGTGGAACAACATCTACTTACTTTTTTGTCGATAAAAATAACACTATTCTCCATGCACTGTAATTTACAAATTTTTAAGAGCTATTGATAAGAGCGAGGTAAATGAGTAAGCCGTTTGGACAAGGGGATTGTAAATCTAAATTACAATTGTTTTATATATGTTTTACCTTACGATCGCTGGAGACAAATGTCCTTAATGATTACAAGCATACACATAACATGATACAGCCACCACTATGCTTGAAAATAGGAAGAGTGGTACTCAGTTTTGTTGTATTATATTTTCCCCAAACATAACACTTTCTAAAATGTAATTCATTTGCTACATTTTTAGCAGAATTACTTTAGTGACCTGTTGCAAACAGGATGCACATTTTGGAATATTTGTATTCTATACAGGCTTCCTTCTTTTCACTCTGTCAATTAGGTTGGTATTGTGGAGTAACTACAATGGTGTTAATCCATCCTCAGTTTTCTCCTATCACAGCCATTAAACTCTATAACTGTTTTAAAGTCACCATTGCCCTCATGGTGAAATCCCTGAGCGTTTTCCTTCCTCTCCGGCAACTGAGTTAGGAAGGGTGCCTGTATCTTTGTAGTGACTGGGTGTATTGATACGCCATCCAAAGTGTAATTAATAACTTCATCAAAGGGATATTCAATGTCTTCTTTTTTCCCATCTACCAATAGGTGCCCTTCTTTGTGAGCATTGGACAAGCTACCTGGTCTTTGTGGTTGAATCTGTGTTTGAAATTCACTGCTCGACTGAGGGACCTTACAGATAATTGTATGTGTGGGGTACAGAGACGAGGCAGTCAATAAAAATCATGTTAAACAGTATTATTGCACAAAGAATGAGTCCATGCAACTTATTATGTGACTTGTTAAGCACATTTTTACTCCTCAACTTATTTAGGCTTGCCATAACAAAGGGGTTGAATACTTAATTTGTAAACATTTCTAAAAACATAATTCCACTTTGACATTATGGGGTATTGTATGTAGGCCAATGAATCAATTTTAAATTCAGGCTGTAACATAACAAAATGTGGAAAAAGTCAAGGGGTGTGAATACTTTCTGAAGGCACTGTATGTACATACAGTATGGGTAGGGGTAAAGTGACTAGGCAACAGGATAGATAATAAACAGTAGCAGCAGCATATGTGATGAGTCAAAAGAGTTAGTGCAAATGGGGGTCAATGCAGATAGTTCAGGTAGCTATTTGGTTAACTATTTAGCAGTCTTATGGTTTGGGGATAGAAGCTGTTCAGGGTCCTGTTGTTCCAGACTTGGTACATCGGTACCGCTTGTCATGCGGTAGCAGAGAGAACAGTCTATGACTTAGGTGGCTGGAGTCTTTGACACATTTTTTTCAAACCCTATTGTACACTTTTCTCACCTTCCAATATTTCATGGATTGATCAATTAAATCTGGCAACTTTCAGGGTGAATCTGTATTTTTGATTCACCAATAAAAAATGTGTGTAAAAGCTCTCCAAAACAGTTTTTTTGTTGTTATTCATAAATAACCCTAAATAATATATATATATCAGAATATTTTAAAATCTACCAATTGGGGCTGAAAATGAATATGCGTGTATTTACATGGCTTTCATTCATTGGTGCCTAATATTCTGAACCGTTTTCTCCATATATTCTAGTGAGTCTGTCAAGAAAATGTTAATTAAAGGTACACCAAATTTAAAGGAATGGCTTTAGATAAATGTACTGAAAACCCTATTGAATGAAAACTCCACGAGAAAATCTGTTGGCCAGCAAGTGGGAGGGTTTTCCGCAATTTAATTAAATGTATTCAGCGCACGCAAAGGAACCAAGCCTGTTAAGCCCGTTACACACCTGCATAAGGTACTGTAAATCTGAATACCAACTTCTTAGAAGTGCGTAGGAAAGGCATACATTTCCTGTCTGAATCGGGTCATTACTCGTCAACAGGATTTCTTCCTTGTAGATTCAGAGCGTATTCTGATATTTCTTTGAATGGTGATATAACAGAGAAATTCACAGAATTCTTTTTAAAGTACTCGTATTTTTCAACTGTGTTTTTGCCTTTCAAAATAAGGAAATTACTTATCAAGAGCCAATTTAGGGAATGACATCCGGATATCAAGGACATTACTGCACATAGAGAGAGAACTGAATCATTTTGATAGCGTATAGAGCAACCGTTGAAAATACTAATTTAAAGCGGCTAAATTCTACACTCTTAGAAAAAAAGGTTCCAAAAGGGTTCTTTGCTGGGGGATAGGGTTCTACCACTTGGCTGTCTATTGTATCCCCCTGTCACAGGCCCTCCTAGTCAACCCCACCTCATAAGATGAGGAAGTACATTGTTTATGAGGATTGCCTGCTGCAGTTGTTCAAGAGATGTCTAGTTGGCAGTCGAATATGTAACATAGAGAAGACCAGCAAGGGGACCCTGAGAATCACGCAGAGATGCCCACGCTTTGAGCATTCCTATAAATGGAACAGGCAGGACACTTGAATCTGGTTGGTGACATTTGACCTGGTCAATGGTCAAAACAGTTTAGAGTTGTGTCCCAATTCACCTCCATAACCTTGCCTGGTGGACCCAGCCTGATTGCTGCGTTTACCATTCTATTTCACTTCACATATCATGATATCTGAAGTGAAATCGAAAGGTGAATGCTGCGATCAGGTTGGTTCTACCATGCTTATCATAACCACCATTGATAATGTAATCAGTGCTGTGTGTGTTTATATGTGAATGACGAGTATCATTGATGAGGGGCCAGGAGCGGATCTACGTTGCCATGCCCATCAATGGGGTGCTGGCAAATACCTTACCTCCAGCCTCACCTTTTGCCTGCTCACCAACGGTCATCGATGGTGAGACCAGAATTAGGTAGGTTTAGTCTGACTGACCAGTTCAAACTTCAACATGTATAATAACGTGAGTATATTCTTGTATGTCAGATATCAGCTATTCTAACTGTCATTGGTAATAGTTGTGGCTGTTTCGAGTGATGTATTGTTGTCTCTACCTTCTTGCCCTTTCTGCTGTTGTCTGTGCTCAATAATGTTTGTACAGTACCATGTTTTGTGCTGCTACGATGTTGTGCTGCTGCCGTGTTGTTTTGCTACCATGTTGTTGTCACGTTGTGTTGCTATCATGCTGTGTTTTCATGTGGTGCTGCCATGCTATGTTGTTGTCTTAGGTCTCTCTTTATGTAGTGTTATGGTGTCTCTCGTCGTGATGTGTGTTTTGTCTATATTTATTTATTACATTTGTTTTAAATCCCAGCCCCCGTCCCCGCAGGCCTTTTGCCTTCTGGTAGGCCGTCATTGTAAATAAGAATTTGTTCTTAACTGACTTGCCTAGTCAGATAAAATAAAAAATAGAACAGTGACTGTGTATGTGTTCACAGATGCATCTATGGAGCCAGCACTTGGAGACTTGCAAGATGATGTGATGATGTCCAAACTGACAGACGGGCTTGACACTGATGTCTCTAAATGGAGAGGGACCTGGCACTTGGCATACCTTTTTTACCAGACACAACTTGTACTTGTATTGTCTTTTTTTAATTATTGAATTGAATGGTATCAGTCAATATGGGGAGGGAGAAACCTTGGGCACCAGGATCAGGGACACCACCCTGACATGTTTGCCAAGGTAGCCCCATTACCACCAGACAAAATGTCAATAGGCACAGTATCTGTATCGGCTGGGAATGACAATGAAAGGTGAAAGGTCCACATTGTTATATTAGCAGAACACTGCTTCTGTGGTATTATGTAAATCGTTGTGTACATGGACCTGTTACTACATTTGAAAGTTGTCAAAACACTTAGTTTAGAATATCTACATAAATTAGGAATTGCATTATTCTCAAATAACTGTAGGCTACTGACCTATTCAAAGCTTCCTCCGGCATTTCACCATACCTGCAGGACATTTATTTATTGTGATTGAGTGGGGGGAAACAACTGCGGGAAAGGTTCTGACAGATGGGTGTGTCTTGGTGGTGGCAAGGACACACACAAGAAACACCCACATCAAACCACAGACCCAAGCCAATTCACGTTTGGCTCCCGTCAAGCCAAGGCAAAAAACTAACCCTTTAATAACCAGAGTTGAGGATGATTGCATAAAATACTCAAAACCTCACCTATCATTATCATATTTCCCAGCATGCTCTATTGCAGGTTCATTTTTCAGATTTATTTTTGTTTCAATGCCTGTATTTTTGCATATACATTGATTGGTTGATTAATCTTATGCTACACAAAGATGAATATATTTTTTCTAAACTAATCGAATCCGTTACTAAGATGGTTGTCCTAGTTTAGATAATTTAGGTAGTCCCATTAATCAATCCTCCTTATCCTGGCAGCCATTCTGAATGCAGTTTGTGGGTGATTAAAAGTTCCAATTGTTGGATATCCTCAATCTAGCAATAGGAATTTCCCATCACTTTGCAAGCCAGCATAAGGTGAACTGCAGGCTTGATGTGGCCTGTAAACTAGGAGTTTCCTAACACCACTGTGTTAGGGTATAACTAGTCCCTCAAAGAAAGGCCTTCTGATGTACACTACCGTTCAAAAGTTTGGGGTCACTTAGAAACGTCTCACAAGTCCTCAACTGGCAGCTTCATTAAATAGTACCCGCAAAACACCAGTCTCAACGTCGACAGTGAAGAGGCGACTCTGGGATGCTGGCCTTCTAAAACGTAGTGTATGTCATGTCTTTTCATAAAGTGTTTAATTTTAAAGGGTAATAAGGCTGGTGGAACCGTTCATGGAGGGTTCTATGAAGAACCCTTCAAAAATAAAAGGGTTATCTTTCAAACCCTTCATAGAGGGTTCTAAAAAGAACATTTAGAGGATAAAGGGGTTGTTAGGAGAACCCTTCATTGAGAGTTCTAGGCAGAACCCTTCATAGACAGTTCTAGGTAGAACCATTTACAGGGGATTATATGAAGAACCCTACATAGAGGGTTCTAAGTAGAACACTGCAAATTGTTCTACCTATACCAAAAAGGGATCCCGTATGGGAACAAACTGAAGAACCCTACACGGTTCTACTTAGCACTTTTTTTCTAACAGTGTAGTGTTTTGCTTGCTCGCTGTCACCTCTCACTGGAATGGGGCGGAATCCCCCCCAGTCAGCTTGCGGATAACTAATGGGTCACCATGGTTATGCGGTTCAGCCTGACCAATCCTCAAATGCCTCCCTGAACCCCCTTGATTCTGCATTCTGATCTTTAACAAGGCACTGGGAGATCGCCTCAGCTCTTTACAGTACAAATATATCTTCATTAGGACAGTCATCGCCAAGACAGGGTATAATTACTGAGAGGTTTTGATTACTGACTGCCAATCAATTACTCTGATGTAATTCCTCACCCCTGAGATGGGCTGGAGTGATTACCGCTTCATTGAGTCTCTGTCTTTCTGTCTGTCTGGAGTTGTTGTCTGGGGGTTTTGTCTTGAAGGCATAAATAGCGAAGAGGTCGGAGGCACGGAGAGACAAAGAGACCTGTCAGAGCTAAAGATTAGTGCCAGAGCCGATCCATTCCCTGGCTGGCTTTTCTTTCTCTTCCATGTCTGGTCAGAGCGTTTGAAATCATTCTTTGTACCAGAACTAAAAAATGTCGATAAGATTTACACACATTTGTAGCCAGACTGGCTGGCTGGCCCTTGAGAATTGTGGGAAGTTAGTTAAGAATAGAGTGTCAGCACTGAGGAAGAATGCCTCAGGTACATTGCTTTACCTGGCATAAGCTATAGCTACAGATGTTATCCAAGATATATTAGGGAATATTACTTGAACAGCTTGATCAATTTACAAGCTGTTGATTATAATCAATAGGTTGTCCAGCAATGTTTTGTCATGTGCATTATCAAATCACATAACTACCTAACCTTTTGAATAATCAAATAATCAAGCCATTGCCTCTATAAAAAAACGTAGAACTATTTTGCATATCAAGACGTATTGTTTAACTACAGTCTAACTTTTCAGACATCAAGGTGGAAAACAATTGACACAACTTTGGCACTGCTGTCATGCCTGCCACGTAACAAGGAACATTCGATGGCATCACTTGTGGCAATAGCATTTTCTTCTTGTAAAAAACATGCCCACCAATCAGCTACAGATTTGAGCAAGACACATCACAGCCGAGAGATACACGACAGCATGTGAAATTCCTGGGCTGGTGTTATCATCAGCCCATGAATTGTACCTGATGATAATTAGTAATGATCCTACCAGTGAGGCGTTCATGCGGTCCCTTTAGACAGGAACCGTGACAATGCTCCGTGCGGGGATGGGAAGGCACACATCAGAGTTTGGAAAGGAGAAGATAAGGGGGAACAGGGAATCAATACGAACAGGCTTCATCAGGTATGCGACTGGTTTAATAACGTGAGAATAGAGTGATTGTGCATGAAACACAGTGTAGCATGGCTAGTGTAGCATGGCTCGCTAATGATGTGGGAGGCTGATGTAGGATAGGAGAGTTAGGTTATGTCGGAGAAGTTAGGCAGATATAGTACTCTGGAGAGACAACAAGCCATTAGCCATTGCATTGGGGACCAAAGAGAGACAGTGTATTGAACTGGTCATTATTGTTTTTTCTCAGGAACCATACATACGGGAAGAGTAGCTTCCAATGAGGGATTTCTGTGAGGGTGGTCATTAGGAAAGAAACACAGGACACTGTTATTGAACTACAGGCCGGAAAGTCAGGTTGATGGTAAAACCCAGGCACAAGTATTTAGGCCTACTCTTTTCCAATGGTGATGATCTAATTATACTGAACAAAAATGCAACATGCAACAATTTCAACAATTTTACTGAGTTACAGTTCATATAAGGAAATCAGTCAATTGAAATAAATTCATTTGACCCTAATCTATGGATTTCAAAAGACTGGGTAGGGGCACAGCCATGGGTGGATCTGGGAGGGCATAGGCCCACCCACGTGGGAGCAAGGCCCAGCCAATCAGTATTAGTTTTTCCCCACAAAAGGGCTATATTAGAGACAGAAATACTCCTCAGCACCCCAACCTGCCCCACCTTCAGATGATCCCACAAGTGAAGAAGCCAGATGTGGAGGTCCTGGGCTGGCATGGTTACACATGGTATGCGGTTGTGAGGCCGGTTGGACATTCTCCTAAATTCTCTAAAACGACATTGGATAGAGAAATTGTCACGCCCTGACCTTAGAGACGTTTTATTTCCTCTAGTGATGATCTATGGCCCGGAGCCTGTAGTGATGATCCATGGCACGAAGCCTTCAGTGATAATCCATGGCAAGAAGCCTGTAGGGATGATTCATGGCCCGGAGCCTGTAGGGATGATCCATGGCACGAAGCCTCCAGTGATAATCCATGGCCCGGAGCCTCCAGTGATGATCCATGGCACAAAGCCTACAGTGATGATCCATGGTGCGAAGCCTGCAGGGATGATCCATGGCACGGAGCCTGCAGCCGGTCCCCAGTCCGGAACCTCCTGAGACGGCCTACAGTCCGGAACCTCCTGAGACTGTCCACAGTCCGGAACCTCCTGAGACGACCCACAGACCGGAACCTCCTGAGATGGCCCATAGTCCGGAGTCTCCAGCAACGTCCCACAGTCCGGAGTCTCCAGCGACGTCCCCCAGTCCGGAGTCTACAGCAACGGTCTGCAGTCCAGAGTCTACAGCGACGGAATGCAGTCCAGAGTCTACAGCGGCGGTCTGCAGTCCAGAGTCTCCAGCGGCGGTCTGCAGTCCAGAGTCTCCAGCAGCGGTCTGCAGTCCAGAGTCTCCAGCGGCGGTCTGCAGTCCAGAGTCTCCAGCGGCGGTCTGCAGTCCAGAACCTCCAGCGGGGGTTTCCAGTTCAGAGCCTCCGGTGATGATTCACGGTCCGGTTCCTCCGGCGACAATTCACGGTCCGGTTCCTCCGGCGACGATCCATGGTCCGGTTAAACAAAAGTGGAGGGATCAGCGGGCGGAGCGGGGGCTACGCCCTGAACCGGAGCCGCCACCAAGGATAGATGCCCACCTGGACCCTCCCCTATAGGTTTAGGTTTGCGGCCGGGAGTCCGCACCTTTGGGTGGGGTACTGTCACGCCCTGACCTTAGAGACGTTTTATTTCCTCTAGTTTGGTTAGGTCAGGGTGTGATGTAGGGTGAGCAATCTAGTTTTTGTATTTCTTTGTTTTGGCCGAGTATGGTTTCCAATCAGAGGCAGCTGTCTATCGTTGTCTCTGATTGGGAATCATAATTAGGCAGCCCTTTTTTTCTCCTTCAGTTGTGGGATCTTGTTTTTGTACAGCTCAGTGAAAGCCTGCAGAACGTGATGTTCGTTTTCCTTTGTTTGTTATTTTTGTTTAGTGTTCTGAGTATAAATAAAATGTAATCATGAGCACTTACCACGCTGCACCTTGGTCTCCTCTCTATGACTCTAACGCCGTCACAGAAATATAGTAGAAAAATTAACATTGAATTATCTGGAAACAGCTCTGGTGGACATTCTTGCTGTCAGCATACCAATTACACGCTCCCTCAAAACTTGAGACATCTGTGTCATTGTGTTGTGTGACAACGGCACATTTTAGTGGCCTTTTATTGTTCCCAGCACAAGATTTATAATGATATATAATGATCATGCTGTTTAATGAGCTTCTTGATATGCCACACCTGTGTGGATGGATTATCTTGGCAAAGGAAAAATGCTCACTAACAGCGATATAAACAAATTTGTGCACCAAATTTGAGAGAAATAAGCTTTTTTGTGCGTATGGAACATTTCTGGGATATTTTATTTCAGCTCATGAAACATGGGACCAACACTTTACATGTTGCGTTTATATTTTTGTTCTGTAAATAATGACAGATTCACACAATAGGGCTGACCTGAACCTCTATGCTGGCACATATCATTTTCTTTTCACATTGCTTTTCATTGGCCAAAGAATGAATCAGGCATAATAGTCATGTTCTCAAAACATGTCAGTAGAATGTTTACTCTCAGTGAGAGATTAAGCGAACAGATGATAAAAGTAGAGGGCTGTTCCCGCGGGATACCCGAGGGCCCTGACAGAGATCATTGAGGTGTGGTCTGCATTTTTCATGCTGATGGCGGGAGCAGGCCGTCAGACAGACAACTTTGGGATGAAAATATGTTTTAGTCCCGCACATTAGGCTACTTGGAAACTGACAACTTTCTGTTTTGTAGGTTATGATTTAGTCAATCTATTGTATTAAAACTCCTCTTTGTCGCACTATTCACACACTCTCATAATTCACTGCTTCAAGTTCAGCAGCACCTCTCCTCTCCTAGTTGGGCGTGCAAGATCAAGTGCGCCTATAGGCTATGTGTGTGGTTTCAATTAAATACATAGGCAGAGAAGCACAGCACAGTTGTCATTCCAAAGGAGAAAAAAAATATATGATTAAGCTATAGATTAAGCCTACTACATTGTCTGGAAATAAATACTCTCTCTGCCTGCAAATCGTTCCGCTCCTAAAACGTAGTTCAAGAGAAAAGAGAAAGTGCAAGTGTTTGTTCTCGCACCAACTTTGGCTCTCTTTCAAACTATGTCTAGCCTATTGGCAAATATAGCCCAGTAATACCTATAGTGGTGCTGAGTGATTAACCAATTTTTTGTAATTTTGTTAAGTAGCTCTCATGCTAGGAAAGTTTGGAGACCTTTGATCTAAGTGATTGATTGCCTCAGTGGCAACTCATCATTCAGGGCAGGTGGGGCATATCACATATCAGTTTGCAAACAATGTAAAAATATATATATATAATTGAGTTAATAAAGCTGCATACAAACATGCTCTCTTTTTTGTATTCTTGAATAAGGCAGCTCCAAAATGCAGTTGTTTCAGCCTTGCCAATCACGTTGCACCATGATTGGCTCATTGTTGTGTCACTCATGGGAACACTACGTCACCGCCTCATGGTGACACACTACGTCACCGCCAAATCTAAGGGTGGAGCTCAAAACATCCAAGAAGGTTTAAAGTCATTGGCCACAGATAAAATTACATCAAATCATGTTATATCTAGAGTAGCTTTGATTGGACTGATCATGTCAACATCATACTTTCAAAATCTTAGCTAGCAGTTATCATCATGAAGTCGACAGTCTACTGGCAAATCCTTTTTAATCCTTGTCATATGAAGAGAAATAATGAAGAGAAATTATAGATACAACTTATCAGTGCTCATCGGCCATTTGACATAAACATTACACAAGTTGGAAATCGCAAATTCAACAATGAGTGGTTTGGAAGGAATCAGTGGCTAACTGCAAGCATCGCAAAGCAATCATTAGCCTGCTATTCAGTGGAGTGGTTGTGTGGTCCGAAGTCTAAGATTAAGGGTCTCTTTTCCTAGTTTAAAATGAAAAAACATTCAACATTGGCCATGCTGTCAATGAAGCATGATTTGTGCCGCGCTCAAAACAACTGTTAACTCGGAACTCTGGAAAGCCACTGTTCACTCGGGACTCTGGAAAAATGAGCTACGACTTTCATTCAACTCTGAATTGTAAATTGGGAACTTGGGCCTCTTTCTAGAGCTACGACCTGGAGATCACTGACATCATCCTGATTCAACTTTTTTCCCCTAGTCTTGAAAGCACCATAAATCCAAAGAATGTTAGACTTTGATGACAAAGCTTGATGACAAAACTTTCCCACGAAGGACAGCCGCGCCACCTTCCTGTTCAAGTGAGCACAGCACAACAAGGTGAGTCCAAAAATGTATTGTATGGTGCTGTATAAATGATGTATTATGCCAGGGAGATATGTATACTGTAGCTAAGAAACACTTAGTAATACTATGTTGTGTAGTAAGCTGTTAGTAGCCCATGTGCCTCACCCTAATAATTTGGTCTATTATCACTTCTTAATTTCGCCTACTGTTCTGACTTGGTGGTGCATATGTAACCTATAACCTGTTTTTGAGAAATGTAATCATCAAATATTGTAAGAGCTTTCATTGTCTGCTTATATGCCCCCTTTATTTATCCTCTGTTTCTGACTTGGTGTACAGGGAGCACACTTTGAGAATGGCCCATGTTCTGAATTCTGTCGCTGTACATTTCAAAAGTGTTGAACAAATAGTTATATTGACTACGTCCGTCCTAGCTCGCTCATTAATGTCTTAATCAAAATTACGGATTGCCTCTTATCCGCTTGTCGTCCCCTTATGTCATAGTTTGCACATGAGGCTGAATTAACTGTTTCGCTGCCAGACAAGGCTCCGCTGATAGCAGTGGTAAGGTAGCAGTGGTAAGGTGTTGGGATTGCTGTTGGGACTCTGCTGTTGGGACAGCTTTTTGTAGGCCCCAACAGTTTTGTGGGCACCATTTGTCACCGTTATAGTGCAATTCGTTTTTTACCCCACCAAGATTTACATGGTAAAATCGCCACTTGATTGCCTTATTCACTTTGAAGAACTACTAAAATTGTGATTTTGTCAGACGGCATTGGCAGCAGCTCTATAGAGGTGAGATAATGACTTGTAATTAAATAATACAGTTATCAAATACAAATAATAAAGTAAGTAGTGTGAATAAATTATGGTTAATAAGTGATCAGCAGTAATGGCAGTCACTACCTGTCACGACTTCCGCCGAAGTCGGCTCCTCTCCTTGTTCGGGCGGCGTTCGGCGGTTGACGTCACCGGCTTTCTAGCCATCGCCGCTCCATTTTTCATTTATCCATTTGTTTTGTCTTGTTCCCTGCACACCTGGTTTTCATTCCCCAATCACACTACATGTATTTATTCCTCTGTTCCCCCTCATGTCTTTGTGTGAGATTGTTTCGTGTTACGTGTCTATTTTGTTTGTTTGCGCATTTTGCACTTTTGCCAATTGGCTGGAGGTTTCGACGCAGTGGCGTCCGTTTGTTGGTTTCTCCTGCCTAAATAAAGTGTGTGCCTGTTTACAACTCTCTGCTCTCTTGCACCTGACTCCGTTCCCAGTACGCACACCTTTGACACTACCATCATGGGACTTTTTAATAATTGTTTTATTCTGTTTTGTAACAGCATTCAACCCACATAATGCAGAGTGCATTCAATGTCCAAAAAATGTGCGAATTTGAAATCCGCAAAACATTTTTTTTCAATTCAACCGAAACCAAACCGCCCTCAAAAAACACGAATCGCTCAGCACTAAATGATAGTCTAATAATGGGCCATGTGATAATCTCTGTTAATTTAACCTGTTTCATGGGTTATTTTTACGCATTTTGATATTGCATTTTATATATGTGCATTTTACCAGTATGCATATGGTCTCGTGAGTCTTCTCAAGTACTCCCTGTGGATAGACCAAGCACCCCCGGTTGGGAACCACTAGCCTATAGGGTGCAGAATTGCTTGGACCATGGCTGCCAAGCAAGCTGTGTCACATACGCGGGACTGCGGTCAGTTTTAGGACTTCTTGCGTGAGCGGGTAGAAGTCAGAAAAAAAGCCAGAGGGTGTGGTATAAAAAGCCGCAGGATGAAAAAATCAGTCCCATGAAGACCTCTAGATCAAAGCATCATTGCTGTCACAATCCATAACTGATGATAGTTGACTAGGGGCTCTATTCAATCTGTATCGCGGAAGTTCAGCGTTACAGCGTGATTGAAATTTAAAGGCAATGTTTCTGCGGCGTTAGCTGAGATTGCATTCAAGGTAAAGGCTGCATATGTCAGCTCAATCGGAAATTACCTTCAAATTTATTTAGAGCAATCTGTAACACTTCAGCAATACTGATTCAATAGAGCACGAAATCCTTTTAAAGCGAATATCTCAATGATACATTTATTCAGACTGGGGTTATTTTATTTGCCTGGTACATAAATGCACTGATGCAATCAAATAACTGATTGAAGTGGTTATCCCTTAAAAAAAGTAATAGGCCTAAAAAAAGAGACATACTTCTGAAGTCAGCTGACAGACTAAATTGCTCTCGAAGCGCCAGACGTTCTGATTCGCCGCTTTAATCACAATTTCCCTGTTTAGTGCCAGCCTTGACATGGGAAAGAAACATTCAAACATTCCACTGGCAGCAATTCCCCCAGCGTAGAAGACCACGTGTCCCCCCTAAGTGACTGTATCCTGGGCTTTTTACAAAAGTATGACAGCCACTCAGCGTGTTCCCTTTTCACCTGTCTCTCCGGCGGCCCTGTCATCCATGAAGGGGGATGAGGACACCTGTCAGAGGGGCCAAAGCCATAAAGAAAGCCTTCACTTAGCGGGAACACTGCAAAATGAAAATGACACTGCTACTGACGAACACCGCCACCCAACGCAGCGCACCACACCACAACCATCCTACACTCTTAAAATAAAGGTGCAAGTTGGAACCAAATAAGGTTCTTGAGAGCAATGCCATATGTGAACCATTTTAGGTTCTCTGAAGAATCATAAATGGGATGGTTCTTTGAAGAACCATACAAAAATCCAAAACCAGATTTGGCCCTCCAGGACTGGAATTGAATAACCCTGCTGTAGCGTTTTAAGCCTTATTTGCATATTTCCCAGGGTGCCTTTCGAGTGAATTTTAGAGTTACAAGTACCACCCATGACTATGTTTGCTAGTGACCGGCTCGTTCGGCTCAGCTCACCAAAAAGAGCTGGCTCTTTTGGCTCCCAAACCGGTCTTTAAAAAATGTGTTTTGTATTTTTTCAAGACAAACAGTTTGCGTTAGTTTGACTATGATTGGTGTTAAAACAATTATTATTAAATGAAATCATACTCTACCTGAACCACAATGTATTTAAAAATGCATTGGTTTGTTATGAAAAAGAATGCTATTAAACATTTGCATTTAAAGTATAACTTTTTAATGTATATAAACAAAGTGCATATAAATCTAACCATTCAAAACTAATACAATCTGAACAGCATAATATAATATTGCACCATATCAAAGAAAAATAAATAACAATTTGCAAAACTGCAGCATCCCACTTAAAACATTAAACTGGTCCCTCTTTTCTCTCTCTTCTTTATTGCCATGTTATAACCAGCAGCACACAGCAATGCTGACCATATTTTGCTTTTATGAGAGATTTGCATTCAGAAATGCAAGCCGACTCACTTTCGAGGGGCTGATGCGGTTTCTTCTCTCAGTAATTATTTGTCCCGTTTTCGAGAAGACCCTCTCAGAGGGAACGGATGTGGCCACTATGCAGAGTCTCCCTGTCATGACTTTAGTAAACCGTGGGTAGACAGAGGCCTTGTTCTTCCACCAGGAGGGGCTCCTCCAAATCGGATCGGACCTCCATTATGGCATCAGCTGAGGGATTCCTTCGTGCTGCATCCCCAGTTGCTCTCTCGTCAAACAGCATCCAAACAGCAGACGTTTGTGGCACTACTGCTGGTGCTTCTCTCCATCTGATCCCTCTTCTTCCTGTTGCCCAGGTACCTGAGCCAGCTGACTGCTGGGGCGGTCCCACCCTGCTGCTGAGGTTATTCTTTGAAGTGCCTCATCAATCGCTCTGGCATCACTGAAGGCTAACTTCTTAAACCCAGGGTCAAGTGCAGTGGTTTCTGATAGCACGTTTTTATATTCCATTCTGTGGAACTTTCTGTCCATTGATGAACATAGGGTTCATCAACTTTGTCACATGTCCTGTGGTTACATTTGCTTCTCTCTGGCGGATGGCTGTGATTCGCTGCAGACCCTTACACAGGAGTATCATTTTTGAGGCTGTCACATAACTGAAAAGAGAGAACAGTAACTTATTAGTTCAGGTTCATGTTTTGTCTACTGATACTACATTCTCATCTACTGCTCATATACATATATAATACTGGATTAAATAATGATGTAGTAATAACTGCTTACTGTCCCTCTCCACTGATCTCCACAGTGACCTGCTCAAAGGGTTCCAGGACTCTGCACACCTCCTCCACCACCTCCCATTCCTCTTGGGTCATAGCATCAACAGGTGCATTGACAATGGCCAGTGTAGAGATGATGGCATCCTTTGACTCAAGAAACCACTTCAACATATAAAATGTTGAATTCCGCCTTGGAGTGCAGTCTTGTTTAGGCCTCAGCTCAGGCATCCTTATCTGGCATTGTGTAGACTTTAGTTTTTCCACACCTACTGTGCTCCTGTGGAAGTATTCCACAGTGAGCTTCATCACCTTCAGAGCATCTCTTACAATCAGGTTGATTGTGTGGGCAAGACATGTATGATGGGTCCATTTAAAAATGATCATGGCTTTGGTTATAATAGCTGCATTGTCGCTAACACAACAAATCACTTTTCCATCTACTTGCCATTCTCTGGCCACTTTCAAGAGTTCCTCTGCCAAGTTCTCTGAGATGTGTCTGTCGCTGAACTCAAAGCAGTCCAGAAGACAGCTAGACATTGAAAAATCTTCAATGAAGTGACATGTAACCGACATGTAAGAAGTGGTTACCCTTGATGTCCAGCAGTCAGTGGTAAGGCAAACTGCAGTAGCTTTTTGGACTCTTTCCTGCACTGAAGCCTGTGTGATCTCGTACAGTTATGGAATAAGTGATTTTTAAAGGATTTTCCTGCTTGGAATTGTGTACATTGGATTTAGACTATTGCTATAATTTCTAGAACTTCTGTCCTCCACGATCGAAAATGGCTGGAAATCGGTGGCAATCATTTTAGCCAATGCAATATCAATTTGGCCTTGTTTTGCTACAGACATAGACTTTGGTATAAACTGGTCCATAGAAGACTGTGGGTCGCAGAGTAGGCCTTCTTGACTGAGTGGATACATCTCCACGTGTGGTGTGCTGGCTCCACCACTATCACTAGCAGGCCCGCTAGTCTCTCAAAGCTCCGCTACAGCTAGCTTCACAGTTGGGTGCACAGTTCGCATATGCCGGTGTAGGTTATGCATAGAACTGGCTTTATATGAGATTTTGTTTTGGCAAATTCTACACTGTGCTCTAACATTGTCTACATTATTAAAATGCATCCAAATGCTACTGTGCTTCCGACTCATTTTCCAGCTGTTGTTTTCACAGCTGTCCTTCCTCTCTCTCCTCGGCTGCTAGGTGTGTGACTGTGAGTGAGTTGGCTCGGCCCTCCCTCACGCGTCTTTGGTTCATTGGTTTGCATCTTTGGTTCTCTTAGAGCCGACTCGTTCAAGAACGACTCATCACTATTTCATGCGGCCTTCTTTTGAGGGCCTAGTTTTACCCTAATCGCCCTGATCTGTTTCACCTGTCCGTGTGATTGTCTCCACCCCCTCCAGGTGTTGCTTATTTTCCCCAGTGTATTTATCCCTGTGTTTCCTGTCTCTCTGTGCCAGTTCGTCTTGTCTGTTTCAAGTCAACCAGCGTGTTTTTCCCGTGCTTTTGCTATTCTCTCTTTCCTCACGGTTTTGACCCCTACCTGCTTTTTGGACTCTGTGCCCGGCTGCCTGACCAGTCTGCCTGCCCTGACCTCGAGCCTGCCTGCCACTCCATACCTCCTGGACTTTGATCTGGTTTTGACCTTTTGCCTGTCCACGATTATTCTCTTGCCTACCTCGTTTGGAACTAATAAATATCAAACACTCAAACCATCTGCCTCCCGTGTCTGCATCTGGGTGTGGTCCTGAGCCTTTATAAATACAGTGGCCTGAAACTCAGGATACAGGCCACATCAGGCCTGCACGTCACATTATGTTGGCTTGTAAAGTGATTTCTATTAGAATCCATTTATTTATTATTTATGAATTTCTATTAGAATCCATTTATTCAAAATGACTGTTTGGGAAGACTAAGACAGAAGACTAAGACAGAAGACCCTCGCAAGGCTGCAGGCCCAGACGGCATCCCCGGCCGCGTCCTCAGAGCATGCGCAGACCAGCTGGCTGGTGTGTTTACAGACATATTCTATCAATCCTTATCCCAGCCTGCTGTCCCCACATGCTTCAAGAGGGCCACCATTGTTCCTGTTTACAAGAAAGCTAAGGTAACTGAGCTAAATGACTACTGCCCTGTAGCACTCACTTCCATCATCATGAAGTGCTTTGAGAGACTAGTCAAGGACCATATCACCTCCACCCTACCTGACACCCTAGACCCACTCCAATTTGCTTACCGCCACAATAGGTCCACAGACGACGCAATCGCCATCACACTGCACACTGCCCTAACCCATCTGGACAAGAGGAATACCTATGTAAGAATGCTGTTCATCGATTACAGCTCAGCATTTAACACCATAGTACCCTCCAAACTCGTCATTAAGCTCGAGACCCTGGGTCTCGACCCCGCCCTGTGCAACTGGGTCCTGGACTTCCTGACGGGCCGCCCCCAGGTGGTGAGGGTAGGTAACAACATCTCCACCCCGCTGGGTCCCCACAAGGGTGCGTTCTCAGCCCTCTACTGTACTCCCTGTTCACCCATGACTGCGTGGCCTTGCATGTCTCCAACTCAATCATCAAGTTTGCAGACGACACTACAGTGGTAAGCTTGATTACCAACAACGACGAGGGAGGAGGTGAGGGCCCTCGGAGTGTGGTGTCAGGAAAATAACCTCACACTCAATGTCAACAAAACAAAGGAGATGATCGTGGACTTCAGGAAACAGCAGAGGGAGCAGCCCCCTATCTACATTGACGGGACAGTAGTGGAGAGGGTGGAGAGTTTTAAGTTCCTCTGCGTACACATCACGGACAAACTGAAATGGTCCACCCACACAGACAGCGTGGTGAAGAAGGCGCAACAGCATACCCTACATTGCTCATCTCATATGTATATACTGTACGCAATACCCTCTACTGCATCTTGCCATCTTGATGTAATGTATCACTAGCCACTTTAAACAATGTCACTTCATATAAGGGTTTCATACCCTGCATTGCTCATCTCATATGTATATACTGTACTCTATACCATCTACTGCATCTTGCCTATGCCGTTCGGCCATCACTCATTTTATATATTTTTATGTACATATTCGTATTCATTCCTTTACACTTGTGTGTATAAGGTAGTTGTTGTGAAATTGTTAGGTTATATTACTTGTTAGATATTACTGCATGGTCAGAACTAGAAGCACAAGCATTTCGCTACACTTGCATTAACACCTGCTAACCATGTGTATGTGACAAATACATTTGACTTGATTTGAAGACTACCGTAAACATATAAACTGGAACAACCATTTCAGTAAAAGGTGCAATATGTCCAAGTAACAGATTGGAATATTTTAGAAAAATTTATGTTATTTATGTTTCAGTAGTATAAGATGAATTAATCAATCAATTTACATGCAAAAACATAGATATTGGGGGAAAAAAATACTCTAAAAATCAACCAGCAGTAGAGCATGCTGGGAAATATGATAATGACAGGCGGGGTTTTGGTTCAACTCTGGTTATTAACATCAGCACTGGGGTTATTTTACACCACTAAGTGCTAATTTAACTCTTTACAGTATTAATGAAACTTTTGAATCAATAGTAGAAATGTTACACTGAGAAATCAACACTAGTTAACACTGGCCAATTTGCTGTGTGCTATGAAAGGGACACATCTGCAGGCTTCCATACATTTCAAGTACCTTTTAGAATTCTGAAAAATCGTACATGCCACAACAAGAACCCAACTCTTAACTCAAAGGTTCTTTCTTGGGAAAGAGTTCTCCAAGGAACCTTAATAGCTGAAGAAGAACAATTTAAGAACCTATACTTTTTCAGTGTATCTAGAAACACAGCACATTGTCGCCACTGAAATACTGAAATTCCCAGGCATATCAAGGGTGTAAATCAACACAGCACGTTGTCGCCACTGAAATTCCCAGGCCTATTCTATCAAGGGTGTAAATCAACATCGACAGGAATATGTGTCCTTTTCATCACTTGACGAGGTTGGATAAAGTTTGAAACCGGCAAACCTAAGAGGACGTGACACGTGTTCAAACCTATATTTTATATTTCATCTTATTCCTCAAAAACAGAACCGTTTTAATAAAAGGGTTGTTTTGAATTGAATCCAATACAAAAAAATGTTTATCCCTCCTCCATTTCTTGAGGTAATTACTAATCTGTATGTCAGTAGATAAGTGAAGACAATGCTTCCATCCTATTACTTTCACCAATCAAACCTTGGCAGATCCGTAATTACTTCAAGGAGGTGAGGACTCCTTCATACTGAGCCCCACATCTTCAACTGCCGTGCTTCAAATGTTCCTCTATCCTATGTATTTTTGTTCTGGTATGATATAGGCCTAACTATTGCTGCTAATCACATTCTGAGCAGGAAAGTGTAGCGGACGGTCAGACGCTTCACATTTCACAGTGGCAGTGCTCTTAGTCATGTCCTGGAGGATTAATCGTTGTCTGTTGACAGCCCAGCATTGATCTCTACAACCCATATGACACAGTCCTGACACACAGACTTCCCTTGACTCTCTAGGTCACTCTGCTACAAAGACCCACACACATGTAAGCAGGGACATACACAAGCAATCACACATACACAAGTAAGTACACATGCATGCGCACACACACACTCAACAGCCCCACACCCCTAAAGACGTAGGCAGTGTTCACTGTAGATAACACAGACAATAATGTTGAAGAGCATATATTTTTAACATAGTATGTGCCTAATGTGTGTGTGGGGGGGGGGAGTATTGGATAGGAACAACTTGACAAATCTACATTTGAAACTTAATTTTACAAGAAAGGAATTTATTTGTGAATATTTGCTATTATACATATTAAGACTTTATCATTAGGCAATATTCCATTTCATGTTATGGTTAGTATAAATACTAGAGCAAGACAGCGTATTACTTATGGTTCAATGTTTTGAAAAAATTGAACTGGGTGAATATTCCGATGTTCACAGACTAAACCCAGAACCAATGCTAATATGGATTTCCATAACAAACATACTTGCCAGAGGCAAGTATAAGAATCCAGGCATTGAGGCACAACAAAGGAACTGCCTCAGTACTCTTATGCAAAACATCTACACTGAAAAAAAACAAAAATAATGCAATTGCTTTTTATGGCTGGTCTCCTTAAGCCAATATTTAACAGAATGTCTCCTGAAGGGGAGAAATTTAGAAGCATAAAGAGCTTAGAGTAAGCCATTGATTCAGTGAAATCTAACCCCAAGGTGATATATTTGTTAATTAGACAATAAGAACAATAAAGACAGAAAAAGCTGTCCTACTTAATATGAATTAAACCTTCTCTGAAGAAAAGTATTTCCCTAAAGTTTCCATCTCCCGATATACACATACAAACCTCAAAAAACAACCTCCTCGCAGGCATAGGGAGGAGAACGAGAGATAAACAAATATTGTCTGTTCAATTGGATGCATCTAGTTTAAAGAATACATCTGCTTGGTCTCACACTTGCTTCTGACCCACATCCTCCCTGAGCAAAAAAAAAAAGAAAGAAAAATCCATTTGCAGCCAAGAAAGTACTTCCACTTTCTTGGCTTTGAAGACATTGACAGAATGGAGACAGTTTCAATTTGATTTAATACAAATATTGCTCTCTCAGCAGAGCACAAAAATAAACTATTGAAAAATATTCACACTTTTATTTCCACAATGCCCAAATTACGGGGAGATAGCAGCATAGTCATGTGAAAAACATTTGTCACTTTGCAGCTAAGTAGGTTGTTTTATGGTTTGATAAATAACCCAAGGAGAAAGAAAAGCAGTCAGAATGTGACAAGTCCTGGAATAGCCCAGAAAACATTACGACACTGTCTTGCAACTTTGCAGAGCAGGAGAAAAAGAAGAGAGCTTTTACTTTCCTTTTTGCTTTCTGAGAGAACTGATTACACTATAATCATCACATTGTAGAACAGAAGGACAGAAAAAAGATATTTTCACACCTGACTCTGCAGGTTCAGCGGGCTTTTTATGACTAAAATACACATACAGGTCGAAGAGATGATCAATCGAGTTACCTCAGCCCTGTACACATTGTAAAAGCAATATCATCATCGTATTCCTGATTGCTCCTGCTATGTACAAAGAATAAAAAGCCCCTTCATGAAGACATGAGTTAGAGAGCAGATTTAAGTTCACAAACATCATCACTGTACCATTTTAATTATCAACTGTACCTGAGAATCAATATCGGCCTGGCATGATGCAACTTAATGACCAATGAGATTACCATATTCATAAGTGACCACAGAGGACTTCTAATATAACAGTAAATGTCAAATTTCAATAAACATCCGTCTGGCAGTAAGAACCACCGGTGAACAAACTCAGTTGAATTAAAGCTGGGACCGGGAGACTCAAAAACAGCTTCTATCTAAAGGTCATCAGACTGTTAAATAGCAATCTCTAGCCATCTTCCACCCAGTACCTTACCCTGAACTTAGTCACTGTCACTAGCTGACTACCGCCCGGTTACTCTACCATTAAAAGGCTGCTTCCCTATGTACATAGTTATGGAACACTGGTCACTTTAATAATATTTGCATACTGTTTTACTCATGTCATATGTATATACTGTATTCTAGTCAATTCCATCCTATTCAACTATTGCTATATATAGTATATATACAGTTGAAGTCAGAAGTTTACATACACTTAGGCTGGAGTCATTAAAACTCGTTTTTCAACCACTCCACAAGTTTCTTGTTAACAAACTATAGTTTTGGCAAAATGGCTAGAAACAAAGAATTTTCTTCTGAAACTATCAGTCTGTTCTTGTTCTGAGAAATGAAGGCTATTCTATGCGAGAAATTGCCAAGAAACTGAAGATCTCGTACAACGCTGTACAATCGAAACAACAAATGCTGATGCTCCAGATACTCAACTAGTCTAAAGAAGGCCAGTTTTATTGCTTCTTTAATAAGCACAACAGTTTTCAGCTGTGCTAACATAATTGTAAAAGGGTTTTCTAATGGTCAATTAGCCTTTTAAAATGATAAACTTGCATTAGCTAACACAACATGCCATTGGAACAGAGGAGTGATGGTTGCTGATAATGGGCCTCTGTACGCCTTTGTAGATATTCCATAAAAAATCTGCCGTTTCCAGCTACAATAGTCATTTACAACATTAACAATGTCTACACTGTATTTCTGATCAATTTGATGTTATTTTAATGGACAAAACATGTGCTTTTCTTTCAAAAACAAGGACATTTCTATGTGACCCCAAACTTTTGAACGGTAGTGTATATATACGGCGAGTATGAAGCGAGGGCCAGCGAACGAGAGCGTACAGGTCGCAGTGGTGGGTAGTATATGGGGCATTGGTGACAAAATGGATGGCACTGTGATAGACTGCATCCAATTTGTTGAGTAAAGTGTTGGAGGCTATTTTGTAAATGACATCTCCGAAGTCGAGGATCGGTAGGATGGTCAGTTTTACAAGGGTATGTTTGGCAGCATTAGTGAAGGATGCTTTGTTGCGAAATAGGAAGCCGATTCTAGATTTAATTTTGGATTGGAGATGCTTAATGTGAGTCAGGAAGGAAAGTTTACAGTCTAACCAGACACCTAGGTATTTGTAGTTGTCCACATATTCTAAGTCAGAACCGTCCAGAGTAGTGATGCTGGACGGGCGGGCAGGTGCGGGCAGCGATTGGTTGAATAGCATACATTTAGTTTTACTTGCATTTAAGAGCAGTTGGAGGCCACGGAAGGAGAGCTGTATGGCATTGAAGCTCACCTGGAGGTTAGTTAACACAGTGTCCAAAGAAGGGCCAGAGGTATACAGAATGGTGTCGTCTGCGTAGAGGTGGATCAGAGAATCACCAGCAGCAAGTGCGACATCATTGATGTATACAGAGAAGAGATTTGGCCCGAGAACTGAACCTTGTGGCACCCCCATAGAGACTGCCAGACGATACGAAAGAGAGGTTGAACAAGCTAGTAATAGGGGTTGCAACAATTTCAGCAGATCATTTTTTGGGGAATCATATGGAATCATGTAGTAACCAAAAAAGTGTTAAACAAATCAAAATATATTTTATATTTGAGATTCTTCAAAGTAGCCAGCGTTTGCCTTTCTGACAGCTTTGCACAATCTTGGCATTCTCTCAACCAGCTTCACCTGGAATGCTTTTGCAACAGTCTTGAAGGAGTTCCCACATATGCTGAGCACTTGTTGGCTGCATTTTCCTTCACTCTGTGGTCCAACTCATCCAAAACCATCTCAATTGAGGTCAGGTGATGGTGGAGGTCAGGTTATTTGATTGCAATACTCCATCATTATCCTCCTTGTTCAAATAGCCCTTACACAGCCTGGAGGTGTGCTGGGTCATTGTCCTGTTGAAAAACAAATGATAGTCCCACTAAGCGCAAACCAGATGGGATGGCGCATCACTGCAAAATCTGTGGCAGCCATGCTGGTAAAGTGTGCCTTGAATTCTAAATAAATCACAGTCAGTGTCAAAAGACAAAAGCACCCACACACCATCACACCTCCTCCTCCATGCTTCACAATGGGGACCACACATGCGGAGATAATCTGTTCACCTACGCTGCGTCTCACAAAGACACGGCAGTTGGAACCAAAAATCTCAAATTTGGACTGATCAGACCAAAGGACAGATTTCCACCGGTCTAATGTCCATTGCACATGTTTCTTGGCCCAAGCAAGTCTCTTATTATTATTGGTGTCCTTTAGTAGTATTGGTTTCTTTGCAGCAATTTGACATGGAAGGCCTGATTCACACAGTCTGTAAATCCACATCCCGTCCCATCCAAAAAAGAAGAAACAATAATAACTTTAACACTTAAAAACACTTTATCACTTAAACATTTAAATCATATGAATATTGCCTTACCAGTATGCTGGCTGAAACAGTCAACTATGCCTGTATTGTAAGTGAGTGAGAGCAGTGTGATTAGCAGTGAACCACAGCAGCGGAAGCTCTGGGTCATAATGACTACAGGCCCCAGATTGTCCACACCCCTTCCCTTGCAGCCTCAGATGGCCAGAGTAATTTCTCCTCGGCTCCTCAGACCTCTGATGATTGGGTTCAATCTGGCCCACATTGATCACACTGTTTGTTCCACTTGAGGCCCACATGAGTAACCCCCTGCCTGAACGTCATAATTTCATCGGAGACTTGCCGATGACTGTCCCTGCCTCATTCATTTGAAATGCATGACCTCTGTGGAAAACAATGACCAATCAATATGTGCTTTTCCTCATCTTACTACCGCAGATGCAGGAGTAGGTGAAAATATGAGTAAAAATGGGGGGGAATTGGAATTGTTTATGAACATGATTTCATAAATGAGGACTGGGAAGTTTGATCATGGGCAAACTATCACAGAAGTCAGTAAGTTATGTACGAAACGACTATAACAGTGGTTCAATAAAGTTATTTTGATAATAGTCTTGGTATTGTTAGTCATGTTGGCTTTATGGACTACTAGCATGTAAAAACATTTATGGCAGTTCAAAGGAGCTGTTGTATGAATGCCTACAATACCTACCATGCAATAACCCACTATGTAATATACCGCCTGGGTACAATGCATTCGAAATACACAGGCATTTTATATATTAATACAGGTTATACCACAGCATTATCGAACACTCATTTCTGATTGGCTAGAAGGGCATTCTAGAAAAGACATTAAAACCAGATAATGGGACAGTTGGAAAAGATATTGGGACACCATGCAATCATGACTCAATAAGCGCCTACACATGCAGACCGTATTTGCTACAAAGTTACAGAAAGCTAAACCAACAACCACACAACCCGAAATTGGATACATTGTAAACGCAGGTCAAACTAGGACTAAACTTAGCTAGCTAACTAACTAGTATTGATTTGTTTTTGCAGATAAATGTTTTTTGGAGCATCTGATGACCTAACGTGGTGAGTGATGAACATTAATTTATCTGGTCCCTACTGTTGCAGTCATGACGCAAGTGGCGCTATGCTGTCAAATCATCCCATGTTTCTATTTTGACCAGCTGTTTTCAGTAACTGATATTTTTCAATTTGGTTGTCATATTAGCAACAAACTATTTAGCTAGCTTCTAGCCTAGTGTTTGATATGCAATGAGATACCCTCGCAATGAACAGTGTTGAGTGTCCTGACGAAAAGGCAAACTTTCCTAGCTATGCCAGGCAAAATCAGGCATTCATTTTTTATTTAACCAGGCAAGTCAGTTAAGAACAAATTCTTATTTACAATGATGGCCTAGGAACAGTGGGTTAACTGCCTTGTTCAGGGGCAAAATTACAGATTTTTACCTTGGGGGTTCGATCTAGCAACCTTTCGGTTACTGGCCCAACGCTCTAACCACTAGGCTCCCTGCCAGCCTGATTATCAGCTCATTGTTATGGATGTATCCAAATGAATGTCAATAGAAAACAGCTACTTTGCTGTTATTCTGGCTGCAGAGGTCGTGACTGTGTAGCCGTAGCTAGGAATAAGAACGTTGCCATGGAACATAAGAAAGGATCGCTCCATAAATATCTAACTAATTGAATGAATGACTGGGTCATGTCTCTAGAACCCAAAAGTATGAATTTGCTTATAAAAATGAAAATGTCAACGAAAAAAAAGTATTTGTACCAGTAAATGTGTGTTTCATATTGTTTTCTTATCGACAACTGTAGTATAAGCGGGATAAACGCCTCCATTCTGTACATTACATGGGAAAAATGAACCCCGCAAAGGGACTCCCGCTGGGTTGTCCATTATTTCCAAGGTAAAGTACAGAACATTGGCATGTATCCACTACTTATATTATTGAGCCATGATGCATTATGAATGGTTATGTGGTTCATAACACTACCAATAGTATTAGTTTAATAAATTATTTTAACAGAGTGGGTGTTAAAATTGTGGTGAAAATATGTTGTTCAGTAAAGTGTCACCATCACTGCACATACTCTCTCAACAAAACAAGCCCTACTAGCTGTATCTGAACGGAGATGGAGACAGAGAGCCTTTGTATCAACAGACAGACAGACCGACAGAGAAGACATCTTGTAGGAGGCCTGGAGATCCTCCAAGGAGTGATGCATTATTAATCACTGCCGTTAAAAACACAGATGTGTCTGCATCTGGGCCCAGTTGAGAAGTTTCCTAGAGGTCTGTTGATTATGCCACCTTGCCTTCTGTGTTTTAGGAAGAGGCATCTGCAAGCTTTATCACTGCAGTGCAATCTGGGAGATTCATGAAGGAGAAAGTTTATTTTCTTCTCCAAATATTCAGTTTCCAAACTTCATGTCTCCACATTTTACTTCATTGTTGTCAATCTTTCATCAGTAACATTCAAGTTCGTATGGAGATCTTTTGTATTCATTAGCAAAACATGTATTGGTAGTGGGTGAGGGTGACTACTCTTATTGCACCATGTAGTACTGTATCTTCGCCCTAACAAAGTTAACCACTCACCTGGTACAGTACTTTTGCCAACACAAGCTGTTATTGTGCAATGATTCACTTCTTAATCCAGAAAAAGCAATTGCTATAACCAAATTAAAGAAATGAAATAATAAATACATTACCGTAATTTTACCGCAGTGGGCTAAATCAGGGTCACACATAGTCATTCTTGGTAGTCTTAAACAAATCTACTTTGAAACAAAAGTATACACCTCTCACACATGGTTGTGGCCATAAAAAAAATAACACACCTGTGCCATGTCAGATATAGAGCTGAAATGTATTCAATTTGGCGTTTGCTTCCCAATATTACACTTTATATACATCACAGAAGACTGAACTATAACAAAACTGACATAGAAACACTGGGTTTGTCAGTTTAAAAAAAAAAATCATAATTAATTATGAAATTAAGAAAAATATTAACAACATTCCACCCATGAGGCCAAAGAGGGCACTTTTGGTCATTGACTGCAGGAAAGGGCTACAGTGTTTACTTACTGCTCGAGGTTAAACATTGAACATAAAATTAATAGTTTTGACAATACATTTGTTTCCCAGAAATGTTTCCATGTTTTCTTTACTGGTTCTGCTCCCATAAAAATGAAGCTGTGTAGTGTTTAGGACTGATGTGATATTGCCAGAACAACGCTCAGGAGCCTCATAGGATAAGAATCTCCAAACAACAAACCAACACAAATTACAACAAACATGACTAAGCCAAACAATGTAGACATAATATGCCATGAGAGGTAAATCAATCTTGATTTGTTTACACTTTTCTTTAAGGAGATAAAGCCTTCACACACAAAAAAAATGCTTTAGGAGAACCGATGGCAGAGGAGAAATACAAGGCTACCCGTTGAGTCCTAAGCAGAACTCTGTGTATGCCGAGTAACAAGCTTTTATAATACAACACACCCTGGGCAATATTGTATCAGATTTAGGTTTCATCTTAAATGTCATGTCCTTTCTCGCCTAAGTCACTTCTAATCTTTCTCAGCAAGTGCCTTCTGAAAGACACCCACAACCCAACCAGTTGTTCGAACCTTCAGTTTTTCTTAGTGCTGGGAAGATGGCCAGTGGTGGATTAAAATATTGACATGTAACTAGATAAAGGGAAGCCTTAATGGATTTACACCCCACATTATTGCACAGGCCATGTTACTCAGCTCACTCCGGGGACCATCCGTGATGTAGGGATGGATTTCAGCCTTCCGTAGGCCCTACCTCAAAACAATCTCTGCTGGTTTACCTACAGGAGCCACATGTACTGTAGTTTTGTCTGTATAGTTCACTTCCCTTACAAGTATCACATCCATCATGGACCATTTGATAGAACTACATTGTTAGTATTGTTTGACCACTATGAGAGGATGGTGTTCATATCCGTGATTTGTACAAGTGGAGTGCACTGAACTGAAGGGTGTTTAAGACAAAGGACTGTACTTTACCCCAATTTTTTTAATCATTCACCACATATCCAACAGCAGAGTGAAGTAATTCCATTGATTCAATAGTAATTCAGAATGTGCTTTTGTTTTTTTACCAAACATCAACTTTTCTAATCTAAGACACATTACAAAGAACAGTTCTTCAGTTCTTGTGCCACCGCCACATGGAAACCCCCAGTAAGATAATCAAGTCAAGAAATTAAATTATGAACTCCCATCACCTCATCCCCCTTTCCCTTAATCCCTCCACCCTGGCTTTGGGGAATCCCATCCTGCTGACCAACTGTTTCTCCCACCTGCTTCGAGATTCCTGCTCCTGCTCCTTCACCCTCTACCCCATCACCTGAGGGTCCAGCTCATGGGGTTTCTACCACAGGCCAGTACCCCTCGGGCTCCCTCTCACATCAAGCCTTGAGGGTGTCTGAAGCTCTCCAGCCCCCCTGTTCGGATGTGGGTGGTCGGTCCTCAAGGAGGCTCAGAAAAGGCCGGACGTCCACGGCCATTCACCTTCTTCCAGCCATCATCATTGGTAGCTCCATGGTGAGGCACATCTCAATTCCTGGAGTAAAAACCCTGTGCTACCCGGGGGCTACAGTTTAGAATATCACAGGATTTCCTCCATACATCCTACATAAGCAGCCAAGGGCTGCTGCTGTCGTAGTGCATGTGGGATCAAATGATATCAAAAAGGGTAAATCAAAGCTAATAAAACAGGATTTTATTGGGCTGACCAACACCCTGAAAGGCTCTCAAAAGCAGCCGATTATCTCTGGTCCCGTGCCGTCGCTGGGTCGCGGCTGCAAAAAGTTCAGCATGCTCTTAGAACTTCATATCTGGCTTAAAGACTACTACCACTCTGTTGGCATAAATTGTATTGACCATTTCAAAACTTTTTGGAAACAAAAGATGCTCTACAGAGATGATGGACTCCACCCAAACCATCTAGGAGCCTGGAACCGCTCATCACATTTCAAGATATTGACTCAGTGGCAGACCAACCCCTGCTTAGGTAATACCTCCCATCCTTTCTAAGTGTTATCAGCGTACTGTTGTCTATACGGCCAAGAGTGTTGTCAGTTGTAATCTTGTACCCATTCGTTTGAACTCCACTCTTAGATCTGCTATTGTTAGCTAAAAAGAGAAGCCCACTGTGGTCTGCTCAGCCAGTGTTTTTAGTTCAAATGTGAATTCCATAAACTTGAATACCCCTTGGTTTTCAAATCAAGTATAGGGCTTCGGCTGCTGCATGATAGCAACCAAAGCCCATGTAATTCAGTTTATAAGATTTCATCATTGGTTACTCTGATATTTCCCCATATTGCCATCGCCTACGGCCTCAGGCCCTATGGTGCTAACCTTGGAAAAGTAATTTCTACTCCATCCTCTATTACTAATAAGGATAGACAAAATGGTGCAGTTCTATGCAATCTTATAGCCATACCGACTATATCAGTATCAACCATCAGACAGGGCCTGCAACCGCCTATTGAACGTAGCTTGTTTGAGTTGGAGATTCCATGTGACTTAAAAAATTGTAAAGGACTTGGGTTGATGCATCTGAACATTAGGAGCTTACTTACTTAGAGGTGGTGGAGTGGCCATTCTTATAAAAAATAATTTCTCAGTCTCCTTACTGAAATCCATTTCCCTTGCCAAAAAATTGGAGCTACTATCTTTAAGCCTTTGTCTTGATTTTTTTTAATCCATAACTGTTATAGTGGTCTACCGTCCTCTCTCGTCTAAACGTTGTGCATTCGAGGAGTTAACTAGTTTGTTGTCTTCTTTTATTAAATCAAACGTTATTATTCTGGGTGATCTAAATTATGATTGGGAAATGCATGCTTCAGACAATCTAACGGCTTTAGTGACCATTGCCCAGTTGTTTGTGTGAGAGATTTGAGAATAAAAGAAATCTAAGCCTTGTATCACTTTAAAAACTTCAGTGAACAGGCTTTTTTACATTATTGTTATTTTGGTGACCTTGCTTGTATTTCAGCTATCCCTGAACCTGAGTTAGCTTTAAGCCTTTTTGCCTATGTTTTCAATACTATTGTGGATAATCATGCTCCCTTCAAAAAATTAAGGGTTAAAGGTTACTCCGGAATTATCAGATGTTTTTAAGAAAATAGATGATGCTTGGGTCAAGGCCAGAAACACAGGCTTCGGCCCGGACTGGCACATTTTTAAGCAACTGGGGAATCATTGTGTAAGACTAATCAGAAAGACTAAATCTGATTATTATGTATCCGCTCTTTCGGATTGTAGTGGGAACCAGGCCAAATTCTGTACTTCCTCCTCTCTGTCACAACAAATTACTTCAAACACTGGACTCATTACGAAAAAAAATGCTATCACTGATGCATTTAATCACAATTTCATCTCTTTGAAATAATTTCCAAGCCTATTCACAATGATATTGGGCTGGATGCTGATAGGGGAAACTTGCTGAATGATTAGAGAAATGATAGTCAAAGCTTTTCTTTTCGGCTATTTACAGAAAAAGTCCTGGATGCTTTGCTAGCAATAGACAACAAGAAATCCACAGGGGCCGACCAATTGGACCCTGGTCTGCTTAAGTGTGCAGCGCCCATCATTGTTGGTTCAATAAGCCACATTTTTTATTTAACATTGTTATCAGCAAATATTCCAAATGTATGGAAATCAGTTATTGTGCTCATAAGGGCGGGGATAGTAGTAATGTTAATAATTGTCACCCCATTTCAAGGCTTCCTTGCCTAGCTAAGATTCTTGAATCCTTGGTAAATGTACAATGTTGCTCTTTTTTATCTGAGAAATGTATTTTGAATGTAAACCATTCAGGATTTAGGTCTGGGCAAAGCACAATTACAGCAACCACTTTAGTTGTTAAGGATCTTATCAATGCTTAGACCCTAAAATTAAATGGGCTGCTTTGTTGTGGACCTGTCAAAAGCTTTTCATACTGTCATGCTATTTTATTGAATAAGTTGTCCTCGATAGGCCTGAGCTCTGACGCCTGTTCATTGTTCATCGTACAAACCGGTGCGCCTGGCACCTACTACCAAATCCTGTTCAAAGGCACTTAAATATTTTGTCTTGTCCATTCACCCTCTGAATGGCACACATACTGTACACAATCAATGTCTCAATTGTCTCGTGGCTTAAAAATTATTCTTTAACCCGTCTCCTCCCCTTCATCTACACTGATTGAAGTGGATACAACAATTGACATCAATAAGGGATCATAGCTTTCACCTGGATTAACCTGGTCAGTCTATGTCATGGAAAGAGCAGGTGTTCCTAATGTTTTATATACCCAGCGTAGATGAGATGGTTAAGAAGCTAAGATTAAAAGTTGTTTTTTTCTACAGAAACAGATTGTGCCTTTCTCTAAGCAGTAGGAAGCAGATTATTCAGTCAACCTTTTTATCTGTTCTTGATTATGGTGATATTATTTATCAAAGTGCAGCTGGTACTGCACTTAAACCATTGGATGCCATCTCCCATACCAACTGTTGGATATCCTAACCTTGGGCTGGAGTCCAATAGGAATTTCACATCACTTTGCAAGCCAACATATAGTGACGAGCAGGTAGGGTTGCAAAATTCGGGTACATTTCCCAGGTTTTACAGAAATCCCAGTTGGAAGATTCCTGGAAATCCTTCAACCAGGATTTATTTCTCAAATCTGTGAATTTTGGAAAAGTTAGCATAATTTAGCTAGGCCTCAAAATAAGGCCTTATGAGATATGCAATATATTGTCATAAAGAGTTTAATAAATGTATAACATTTGCCTAGGAACTCACTTGGTGAAGGCCACAGGACTTCACCAACGGGACATTAAAAACTGTAATATCTTATGCTTCACCGAGTCGTGGCTGAACGACGACATGAAGAACATACAGCTGGTGGGTTTTAAAATGTATCGGCAGGATAGAACAGCAGCCTCTGGTAAGACTAGGGGTAGCGGTCTATGTATGTTGGGAAACAACAGCTGGTGCACAATATCTAAGGAAGTCTCTAGGTTTTGCTCGTCTGGAATATGTTTCGGGATTCATCCGATGCATTGAGGAGAACACCACATCAGTCACTGGCTTCATCAATAAGTGCATTGATGACGTCATCCACACAGTGACCGTACGTACATACCCCAAACAGAAGCCATGGATTACAGGCAACATCCGCACTGAGCTAAAGGGTAGAGCTGCCACTTTCAAGGGGCAGGACTCTAACCCGGAAGCTTATAAGAAATCCTGCTATGCCCTCTGACGAACCATCAAAGAGGCAAAGCTTCAATACAGGACTAAAATCAAATCGTACTACACCAGCTGCGATGCCCGTCGGGTTGTGGCAGGGCTTGCAAACTATTACAGACTACAAAGGGAAGCACAGCCGAGAACTGCCCAGTGACACAAGCCTACCAGACCAGCTAAATTACTTCAATGCTCGCTTCAAGGCCACTAACACCGAAACATGCATGAGTGCATCAGCTGTTCCGAATGACTGTGTGATCACACTCTCCGCAGCCGATGTGAGTAAGCCCTTTAAACAGGTCAACATTCACAAAGCCACAGGGCTAGATGGATTACCAGGACGTGTACTCCAAGCATGCGCTGACCAACTGGCAAGTGACTTAACTGACATTTTCAACCTCTCCCTGTCTGAGTCTGTAATACCAACACGTTTCAAGCAGACCACTATAGTCCCTGTGCCCAAGAACACGAAGGTAACCTGCCTAAATGACTACCGACCCATAGCACTTACGTCTGTAGCCATGAAGTGCTTTGAAAGACTGGTCATGGCTCACATCAACACCATTATCCCAGAAACCCACTCCAATTTGCATACCGCCCTAACAGAGCCACAGATGATGCAATCCCTATTGCACTACACACTGCCCTTTCACACCTGGACATAAGGAACACCTATGTGAGAATGCTATTCATTGACTACAGCTCAGCGTTCAACACCATAGTGCACTAAAAGCTCATCAATAAACTAAGGACCCTGAGAATAAACACCTCCCTCTGCAACTGGATCCTGGACTTCCTGACGGGCCGCCCCCAGGTGGTAAGGGTAGGTAACAACACATCTGCCATGCTGATCCTCAACACGGGGGCCCCTCAGGGGTGCGTGCTCAGTCCCCTCCTGTACTCCCTGTTTCCTCATGACTGCACATCCAGGCACAACTCCAACACCATCATTAAGTTTGTCGATGACACAACAGTGGTAGGCCTGATCACCGACAACGACGAGACAGCCTATAGGGAGGGGGTCAGAGACCTGGCCGTGTGGTGCCAGGACAACAACTTCTCCCTCAACGTGATCAAGACAAAGGAGATGATTGTGGACCACAGGAAAAGGAGGACCGAGCATGCCCCCCATTCTCATCGGCAGGGCTGTAGTGGAGCAGATTGAGAGCTTCAAGTTCCTTGGTGTCTACATCACCAACAAACTAACATGGTCCAAGCACACCAAGACAGTCGTGAGTAAGGCACAACAAAACCTATTCCCCTTCAGGAGACTGAAAAGATTTGGCATGGGTCCTCATATCCTCAAAAGGTTATACAGCTGCACCATCGAGAGCATCCTGACTGATTGCGTCACTGCCTGGTACGGCAACTGCTCGGCCTCCGACCGCAAGGCACTACAGAGGGCTGTCCGTTCGGCCCAGTACATCACTGGGGCCAAGCTTCCTGCCATCCAGGACCTCTATACCATGCGGTGTCAGAGGAATGCCCGAAAAATTGTCAAAGACTCCAGCCACCCTAGTTATAGACTGTTCTCTCTGCTACTGCACGGACAGCAGTACCGGAGCACCAAGTGACAGATTTGATTTGACTGAAAATCTAAGAATTTAATAATCATGTCTCTGTCACTTACCAATACAGTCATGGGTGGTAACTCTATAATTCACTCGAAAAGGCAAGACACACTGGGACATTTTATTGTAGGTGTGGCTTAGTTGTGGTGTTACACAAAATGTTCATGCTGATACAACTCAAATCTGGACCTCCACAGTGACTCTATTGGTTTGAGTAATGACTACAAAATCACTTGTGAGTGTACACTCAGATATATTAAGTGCAGCAGGTTTCCCCAAAGGTTTTAGTAATGACAGCACATTGGGGTTTACAGTGTTGCCTCATTCTACTATAGTGATCAGCTACCACTAAATGGCAGTCATTAGGCTTTATAGGCAATTGAGTTATCTGGTTTCTTCAAGATAAAATCACTACGTTTTAGAGGCATTGCCAAGCAGATGCTTTGGATATTGAGTGCGGAATGTCTTTTCCAATCCCCTTGGCCTTTTTTGAGGCACAGCCAAGCAGATATAAATGTGTGGGATATAGTCTGCCACAAAGCCACTGTTTTCTACCATCATTGAAAAAAGCTCTGTCTAAGGCAGCTTTCACTGGCCCGTCCCATAGGGCGGCGCACAATTGGCCCAGCGTCGTCCGTGTTAGGGGAGGGTTTTGCCGGGGTAGGCCGTTATTGTGAATAAGAATTTGTTCTTAACTGACTTGCCTAGTTAAATAAAGGTTAATAAAATAAAACATTCCAATAGCAAGCTAATGGTGCTGAGGGAGTGGAACACATATTCTGATTCCATTGGAGAAGTAAATAGGTATTAGGTTAGGTAAAAGGTATTAGGTGTTTGGTATTAGGACATACATCAATGAAAGTTGTGTTAGAGTCACTTGGAATTGGTGTCAGAGACACTTGGAGTTGGATGTGTGACTGTCCTAATATGGACACTATATACATTGATTATTGACGTCAAACCCGTCCTGATGTCAGCCTCTGACAAAAACCATGAACAAGTTTACTTGAAGAAATAAACAGAAGGTGTCACAACTGGGTGAGGTTGTCACCAGCTGTAATAATTGCATAAAATGTCTGTGACAGTATGCAATCATAATAACAGCTTGGATCATATGGTGGATGTGTCACATAAAGTGATACTGATTCCAGATAAGCTTGGTAGATCAGACACACACCCACTCCAAACTATCAACAAGTCATGGGAGCATTTAAAACCTTCTATTACAGACATTGAAAATAGTTTTAGACAATGGTTATGACTGTACTTCACACTGACTTTTATTGTGTCCTGTTTTTCACTGCAGGTGATAACTGTAAAAACAGATAATATTATGCGACAGATGCACACAGAGGAAGTGGAGCACCAGGCATTTGGTTTCAAAGGCATCCAATTTTACACACGGGATAATGGCATAGAAGTTACTTCAAGTAATATGTGAATCTCATTTTGAGAATGAATGGGGCATTCTTATATCTCCCAGCATAGTTCAAAATCATTAGAGGGACTTTTTAAACTGGGGCAGGATTCTCAGTATTTACCACAGTATAATTGTTACATGGTAATCCTATTAAATGCCCAGCACAGTCAAAAATTTGATTTTCCTGTGTTTTATATATAAATTATTCATAAAATACAAGGTTGGACTAATATTGTGAAATTGTGAAAATGATGATAATGCCCTTTTAGTGTAAGAGCTGTTTGAAAAGACCGCCTGAAATTTCAGCATATTTTGGTGGGATGGCGTTACGGCCTGCTTGGTGACATCACCAGGCGGTAAATTAGTTAATAGACCAATAAGAAAGAAAGATCCAAATCACTCAGCCAATAACATCTAGTTTTCAGTTTCCCCCTCCCCACTCAGACCTCTCCCAGATAGTCCTAGCTAAATTCTTGCTTGAGAAATTGCTCTTTGCTAAGAAGCTATTTTTGTTTCGTTTTGACAATTTTGATTGAAAACAGTTACAGTAAGGTACTTAATTGTTACCCTGAAATTATATGAAATTGAGATAAAAACGGCTGTATTGGACCTTTAAGACTTCCTGACTACAACACCAACACCATTAGAAAGCCAAACACTCATTGGAGACACTAATGTGTAAGATGTGGTTTTCCAGATATCCTGGTTGTGGATTACGGATTTCTTGCTTATTCCCTCCTGATTCCGAGAATCCTTTAACAGGGATTTCGGGAAAACCTGGGAATTTATTGAAAGTTCACAGAATTTTGCAACCCTACTAATTATCTTATTATGTTTTAAACCTAATGACAAGACGGTAATGTTGATGTCAGTGTATTAGATTTTTCCCCCCTTCTCAGAGTGTTGCCAGTATTCATCGTTCTCTGTCCAATGGATAATCCCACATGATCAAATACTACAGTTTAATATAGAATACTACAGTACTTACTATATAATTCTATAGTAAACTGTAATATACAGTAGAATACTATAGTAAATACTACAATATTATCCCCCCCCAAAAAACACTGTAGTAAATACTACAGTAATGTCCTCAAAACCACTACAGTCCACAAAAACACTACAGTTTTTGAACTATAGTAACGCTGCAGTATCAATTTGCATATACCCTTCCCATTCCCCTACCCAATATCTCAATTTGTGCCACCCATAAGTGAGAAACCTACATGCCAAGTATAGACCATATATTGTGTTCTCTACTGATTATAGAAAAGAGCAGAAGTGTTGAACCTATCCATTCAGACCCCAGTCCTACCTACAGTACCTATCCTGAGCAAGGCAGTTAACCCACTGTTCCCCGGGCTCCGATGACGTAGATTCAGAGGGGTTGGGTTAAATGTGGAAGACAAATTTCAGTTGAATGCATTCAACTGACTAGGTATCCCCCTTTCCCTTACAGGTTATGAAAAATTTGCTCTTTTAGTGTTTCCTCAAGGAGAAAGCCCCCACTTCTATGTCAAAGATAATAAAACAAAACACTATAGTAAATACTACAGTATACTAAAGTCAGCAAAAACAGTACATTATATATATATATTTTTTTTACTAGAGTATTTATAGTATAGCAAGTCCGCAAAAACACTACAGTGAATTGGAGCTCTGTTACCCGACCTGAGCCCGATGGGCCCTGACATTATACATTGGGTTAGGGCCGAATAGGGCCTGTTTTTTTCATCAATAATTAGAGTACGGTTAGGGCTCGGCATCACTAAATATTGATAATTAACATTTTGAAGCTGAGCCATTTGCTCGTGCTCTGCTACGCAGCACATATCATGGTGTCAGAAGTGCTTCAACCTCAACATTGTCAGAATCCACAGGAGAGATAATTTGACCAAAAATAATAATGTTCCTTGAGTTTTGGCGGAGTTTAGAAAGACAAAAAGTAGCTTGTTTACCGCGAACTGCTCTCTGTCTTGTCATTGAGCAGAACAGCAATCAGAAGCGTTGCTATGGATACTCACACAAGCAGAGCCATGTACAGAGCACATGCAGCGCAGGGAGCGAGGGAGGTTAGAGCCTGAACCTAGGGATTAAAATTCATACTGTAGTAGCTATATCATATTATAAACTTGGTGGTTCGAGCACTGAATGCTGATTGGCTGACAGCCGTGGTATACCACAGGTATGACAAAACATTGATTTTTACTGCTTTAATTACATTGGTAACCAGTTTATAATAGCAATAAGGTACCTCTGAAGTTTGTGGTATTATATGGCCAATATACCACAGCTAAAGGCTGTATCCAGGCACTCCGCGTTGCGCGTAAGAACAGCCGTTAGCCGTGGTATATTGGCCATATACCACACCTCCTCATGCCTTATTGCTGAAGTATACTATAGTATTGTTTCGTGAAGGATACTACAGAGAAAGCCAGCAGAGAGGACCCAGTGTATTACATCCTACAACAGCATGATTTTCAGAATATAATTGTATGCAGCACTGCAACTTCAATTCATCAGAAATTAACATGTCTCTCTGCTTATGTATCCTGTGCGCACTCACAAATTGCACATGAATTGTCGAGTGCCATTTTGTAAAGTGTCAAATGCTTCAATGTCAAAGGAAAAGGGACGAATCAAATTCTCTGCCATATGTGGCGAATGAGGAGGTCTGCAAACAAATTACAACAGCTGGCTTCTTGAAAAATAGTGTTTTCACTGAGGCTTTGGATAACTTTGGCTCTGCCTAATTCAATGGTCATTAAGGACAATGAGCTTACAGTAATGCCTATGAACAAATACACGCGTACATAGATGCAGGCACACAAACATGCACACACATACAGTGTTAGTAATTACCAATCATGTCTAAGTGTTTGACAAATGTGCAAAAGCCTTTGCAACATGATTGCAGACAGTTTTCTATGATTCTTGCAAGCAACTGTATCAACATGGACAATATTGCGTTTCAAATATTGTTCGCAGAGGAGAACAAGGCAATATGAAACATTTGTGTCATCTCTGACTACATTACCTTTAGCAAAGAGTATTGATATTTATTCACAATAAATGGAGATACAGGAAAGTTATAATGAATAAAGCAACCAAGGGGGACTACATGGAAGCAAAGGCACCTTGCTTGTCAACCTCATTTGTCTTTTCCATCCATAAGTTTCCAGTACAGAGAGATCAGAGTCGATGCTCTTGAACATACCCCCAGATTCATTGCCTAGAGACCACATGCCCTGTTTCTAATGCTGGTTTGTCATTGGCTAATGGTTATTGGTTGATTTGCAATGAGGAGAAAATGGAAATGTGTGAAAAGGTTTGTTTTCTTGACTTTTTAACCTTACACATACCTTTCATCAAACCAATTTAAGTATTGATCAAAAGGCCTAAAACTGACGTATATGTTTTGCACTTCAACTGTTTTGCAGCATTTCCTTTCATGATTGACCTTCTTTCATGGACTCCTGACATCAATCTTGTCCAGAAGTGGATCCCCTCTTAGACTATGAGGATCTTCGATAGTAAATGAAAGGCAGCATAGAGGGGAGAAAGTTTGTGTTTTGCGAGTCAGTAATACAGTCTTGTTACTAAACCAGTGTCCACCAGTGATCAGAGTGATGAGCTAGTTTCCCCAAGTGATCAGGTGGATCAGGGGACGGAGTCTCTCAAGAAGAGTTTTGAGGTATCCCTTGTTTGTGAAGTTTCTCATGTTCAGAGGAGTGTTGATGGCAAACCAGATAGGGAGGATGATTTTTGTGGGGACTTGGAGGAAACATTTTTTGCCTAGACAGTGGTTCCCAGAAAATAGTTCTCCCCAGTCAGGACGGTGAGTCTTGTTGTCTCTAACTGAGACCTTCTGTGCAGAGAAATGTGATGTAGTGTGGCCTCGGCAGGTTGAGGATGAGGCTGATTCAGGTGTCACTGAGCAACTTGGTGGTCTTAGTGGTATAATCATGGATTTGATTCCCCCAAGTGATCTGTTAGACTCAGACACTGTCAGTGATTCTTTGGTTCCTTTAGCTGACACGTTCTTAGCCTAAGTAGAGGAGGTTGTGGTCAGCAGGCTGACCATGAGGTTGTTTGGGTGTCAGGTGTTGATTTGGCTGACACACTTCTCACTGAGCTATGGGAGGGAGGAGATTCTTCACAGTCGTGTTGTGAGGTTAGTGAGGATCCGTTGGAAGATCCGGTCTGGGTTTTGCAGGGTGACATGGCTGTGTCTTGTGATGAGAATCAGGAGCTTGAAGAAGTAAGGTTGGTAGAGAAGCCAGATCCTCCGGTGTTGTCACTTCCTGTCATTGAGGAGCAGTTGACAGTTCCTGCAGCATGTAGACCTAGTGTGTTTAGTGTTAAGGTGGAGGAAAGTGAGGAGGATATGGCTAGAGAGGTTCCCCTCCAGTGAGTGTGCAGGGCTAGAGCAAAGAGGCATTGGCCAACATGGATGGTGTTCCTAGTGAATGTTGTGGTCGATGTTCGAGTGACCCTGCTGATGGTTGCTTCAAGTCTCTCATTGTTGCCTACATATCAGATGGAGCTTGGCGCTTGTGACCATAGGCCGAGTGAATGGAGTTGGTCACTCAGTTCAGAACCAGAGGGATTACAGGTTGTCCTATGGTTTGTTCAAGTCAGATACCTTTGTCAGGAAGAAATTACCTGAATGCAGAGCAGTGCATTTGATGGTTTTTGTTTTGACTGGCTTCTTGTTTTGAGAATGGCTTTATCTCAGAGTTGAGTGTTTCTGTAGTCAGGTTGTGTAACTGCAGCTCTAGTGTTTAAAGTGTACATATTGTGTCTTGGCAGTTAAATACGTTTAATAGAAAATAAATAGGAGGGGGAAAAGTATACAAGTTTTGAAAATTCAGGAAAATAGAAATGGGTGACACTAGCTAGGTTTAGAAATGGGTGACAGTAGCAAGGTTTCAATCCAATAGGCAACAGATTTTCATGAAGATATTCTAAACTCCACATAAAAACAATATGTACATTTTTTCACCATGTGTTACCATCAAATTGACTTGTTACAGATAAAAGGCTGTGTGATGATGTAGTGCACATAAAAATGTATTTTGCTTCCCAGAGTTGAAGTGTGAGAACCACACAACACATCATCGCGTGACTCCAAATTTACTTTGATACGATGGTTATTATATCAATATTTGGCATAAAGGTGTTCCCACCACGATTTCTCGCATAATTCATTTTAGTTTATAGTTTTGTCGACATTTGGAATGTTTCCAGACATATTTGGGCCTGGTTTATGTGACTTTTTACATTTTGGGATGTGTTGGGGAATAGGTTAGGTAGTTTAGACAGCACACTACTATTATCTTTTTTCACCATCTGAACAAATGTGACTCGTTTCAGGAAACTATGTTGCGCGTCACTACTTCACAGGAGCGCCATTTGAACGTAAACCTTTTTTTAATCAAAATGCATTTTTTGGCAGAAATGCCTTCTGGAACATGTGAACTTTTATGTGCCTTAATAACAAACTTGTATGCCATCTGTAAATAGGAATACAATTAGTAAATTACGTGCCTAGTTGGTTTAGCCATGGAAAAAGAGTCAACCTTCCCGCTAGTCATGATTGGCTGAGATAATGAGTGGGCTGGACATGCCGAGAAATGAGTTCGGATTGGTCTGCCATGTAGCTCGCTTCTGTCTATAATATGAGCAGGTCAGTATGTGTAGGTAATTCTTTCTAACGCTGCTTTTTTGAAAGAAATCATATAGTAGAACTGCATAAGTGTTGCTCTCCACTTTCTGGACGACAGAGTTTTGAAATCAGTGGAATTAGAGTATGATAGCTAAGGAGATGGAGAAAATTCTGCTGTTTGATTGCAAATATGCAGACGGAGTCGTAAAGAGAACACACAAAAGGTTACGGATTACATCTTCTAACTAAGGGCAACCATGGCATCCATGACAGAGCGGGAGAAGCGTCCATCCATGTATACGGTTAAGATAGTCTAGCTAGCTACATTTTCCGATATTACATGTTTCTAATTTTGTCAGAAAGTCATTTTCATTTCAAGTTAAAGTGTACTGTTAGCTAGCTAGCTAACGTTACCTTTATGATCTGTGCAGTAATATTATTCGTATCTCAGAATATTTGCATTGCTAGTTATAGCCTAATGTTAGCTAGCTAACATTGAACCTGGTTGGTTAGCTACCTGCAGATTCATGCAGGGTAGTAACGTTATGAGTTGGGATTATGGGTCATTGTTTAGTTAGTAACATGTCAAAACAAAAGACTCCACTATGCAAGTAACTATTTCAATATAATGTTTATTATGTCACTGCGACAACTGTCGATAGACATAGCTGGTAAATCTACTCTGATTTCAGAGCATTCTCGTCTGAGTGTGCCAGAGTGCAGAATAACTGACGAATTTAAGAACGGTCAACACCTGTTGAATATTGCCGGTGTCAGTAAACGTTGGCAAGAAAAGCATAATTAAATTGTTGCCAGCAGAGTTGCAGTCACCAACGCTCTTGATAACATAAAAAAAGCCTAACCAGCTCTGCTAGGGTGAGTAAAGTGGTTAGTGAGCTGTTCTCTCATTTGTGTCTGGAAGTAGCTGTCACGTCCTGGCCAGTATAAGGTTAATTGTTTTGTAGTTTGGTCAGGATGTGGCAGAGGGTATTTGTTTTATGTGGTTCAGGGTGGTGTGTTTTGTTAAAAGGGTGTTTGATTTAGTAATTCCGGGTTTTGGTTTATGTTTAGGTATTTCTATGTGGAGTCTAGTGAGTGTATGTCTATGTTTGGTTAATTGGGGTTGGGACTCTCAGTTGAAGGCAGGTGTTGTCTATCTGCCTTTGATTGAGAGTCCCATATAGTAGGGTGTGTTTGTGTTTGGTATTTGTGGGTGATTGTTCTGTGTAAGCCTTGTGCCTTACCAGACTGTTTTTGTCGTAGTTCATTCTTTGTTATTTTTGTACGTTCATTTTGGAAAGTTAAATAAACATCAAGATGAGCCTGCACATACCTGCTGCGTTTTGGTCCTCCTTAACCGACGACAACCGTGACAGTAGCTAGCAAGCTTGCCAAAGTTAGCCAGTTAGCTTAGGTGCTTGACTGCTGTTGTTAGGTCATAACGCTCGGATCAACCCTAATTTTCGTCAAGAGCATCCAGTGTGTGCTCCGCGAGCGAAACGCTCTGAATTTACGAACGGCCAATCTGACAACGCTTTGAGTTTACAAACGCCCAGAGCACACGCTGGTACTCCAGATTAAATTGACGAACACACCCATAGTATAAACCAGCCTTTAGTCTTGAAATCTTTGGTTGTTTAGTACATAACCTCACATGTGAATCCTTAAAGAGATGGGTGGGGCTAAAGCTAAAAAGGGTATGAACGATGTGGAATGGGTGTAGAAAAAGAAGAGCTCTCCAGTAGGTACCATAAATATTCAAGGGCCGTTTTCTCAAAAGTGAGGTTACAAGTTTATCAACTTTCAAAACAGAATGACTTTCCCATTGTTCCTCAACTGTAGTGTATGATATACCATACATATACAGTACATTCAACACCTAGGTGCTTACATTGATTTCTCACATAGATGCATATCTTAAATCAGGTTACAGACCAGTTAAGTAGGCATAAGACCCAAAGACATAACGAGTACAGCACAATCAGTAGGCTAGTTATCGGTTTCATAACATAGGCTAGGGCTGGACTGAACCTACAGGACAGTAGATCTCCAGGAAAAGGTTTGGGCAGCCCTTCTTTATGCCCTTAAAAAAACAGATCTTCTGTAAAAGCATGAAGCAAATTGGGCCATGCTCATCCAAGACAGTACCAATAACTACATCAGGTCAAAGCCTTTTGCCAGTGGTAGACAGGACATTGGCCAATGTCTTAACCCAAACCTTACAAGAAAACCTATGCTCATCCCTGCATGTTCAATTTGCATAGTATACAGTCCATTGCTGTTTGTAGAATATTCCCATCCCACTGGGTAAGCAAACCTTTAGCATTCTGACTTTTCTCCCCACTGATTACGTGATCACTCCACTGACAGACAGCAATCAGTAATAATGCAAGATTGTTCCCATTGAAAGACGTATCACAGCAAATGGAATGCCATACGTTTTCCCCTGTATAATATAATAGTCTGATTGCCACTCATCACGAGAGCTGCCAAGAGCCAACAACGTCAGTCCACAATGCCATAGAGCTGTCAATCATCCACTGACACTGCCAAATTAGAGGGCACAGACCTTCAAGCCTCCAAAAGGAACTTTCCTAACTGGCAATTTTGTCTCCCCCAAGAAACAAATTAGAACACAATTTGGAAATAAAAGTGGATCGTTGAAGGAAAGTAGACAACTTGATTGACGGCCGCTGTCACTTCTGTGTTGTCTGTGCTGTGTCGTGTAAAAGTTTCAATCTTACAACAACATTGAATGGGAGAGTGGATAAGGCAGCAAAACGAATATCAAGCTGTTGATCAGATTGTGACAGTGCAGCAGGCACGGTGTAGGCCGCACAATGCAGCACTCATTTGCAAACTGCAAAGTCTTTAGTATTTACCATCGTTTTAAATTAGGAATGTCCAATATGAAGTTTATGACAGTTGGACGAATGGACACTCGTAACCTCCTCCATATAACATGTGCCCCCTTTAATGGCCCACATTGATCCATTTGGCCCGGCAGTGCATTGTCCTCTACATGCACTGTTTTCCTCATGCATACATCTTCTAATCCTTTTAGAGAGGCTGGCAGCCAAAGATGAAGGGGCAGCGTTGAATAATTCACGGTTGTCCCCGATGAAAAAGAAGTGGAGACACAGGCTTGTAGTGCACTGAATCAATATTAAACTTGAATTGATCACATGCAAATAAGGGAATGACTGAGGGCAACTACATATACAGTATTAAGGGAATGACTGAGCCCCCCCCCCCCACTGGGATGTGGACTGTAAAATGTCAACAGCAGTATTGAAAATATAATTTAGCTAATATTGTTCTCAGTGACGGCTGCTCTCCTGTCCTGTCACTTGTCATCCTCCACACTGTGAGGTGAGGTGTCTTTCTGCTTCAGTAGCTGCTTCAGTTACATTTCCTCATGTTCTTTGCTGACACCACTGAATGTGATACTCAATATTCACACCAGATAGAATAATCCCCATTCGATGCCTTGGCGGTTCTCTCATTGATTGTTTGATATTTAGTCATGCTTGTTTAGCTCAGTTATGTATAATTTGGTTTATTGGACGTATTTTCAAATGTGTCGTCAAAATATAGCCCAGTCACTTAGCAGTCACTTTACTGCAATTCTTACAGACATAAATTCTTTTTTGGGAGTGGTCCATAATCAGAAGCGACAGAGATGGAGGCAAACTGGGAAAAGAGTGGAGAAATATCACTCTAGAACGCATTTAAGTTCCTACACACGTCTGAGAATTTCTTTCCGAGGCAGCCAAACATTCCTCATCTTCTTCCTTTCTTTCTTTCATTACAGCTCGCACATAAATGCCAAGTAAGATAACCCGCCATATCTCTGCATTTCCCTGACATTAACAGACAGACTCAGCTAAAGACATTGCTTATTGGTTTTCACAGAAGTGATTTGTGATGCTTTTGTTGGTGCTACGTCTATGGCTCCTGTAATGACAACTAAATTAATTTTGGTTTCCTTTCTCTGTTATTGCCCAACTCAATAGAGTAGAGTTGGTAGATCAACATTGCCACCATAATGTATGCATTGCATTGAAATGGAGTATGGTTTTAATTACACTCAATTCCAATCACGGAGAATGACACCATCTGGTTTGTTGGTGCTGGTTTATTCATACAGGGCTTTCATTAAACAGTTACCCTTTGGTTGTAATGAGACAGAAGTTAGCAGGAAAATTATGATATTCAAGTTAAATATTGGAAAATCTGGACATTTGTTTTAGGTTGGTTGTTTAATAAGGATTGGCCCCTTTTTTTCCCAATTTTCACCTAAAATGACATATACAAATCTAACTGCCTGTAGCTCAGGCCCTGAAGCAAGGATATGCATATTCTTGATACCATTTGAAAGGAAACACTTTTAAGTTTATGGAAATATAGAGAATATAACACATTAGATATGGTAATAGACAACAGTTTTTTTCTTTGTACCATCATCTTTGAAATGCAAGAGAAAGGCCATAATGTATTATTCCAGCCCTGGTGAAATTTAGATTTTGGCCACTAGATGGCAGCAGTGTATGTGCAAAGTGTCAGACTGATCCAATGAACCATGACATTTCTGTTCAAAACGTTGTATCAGGACTGCCCAAATGTGCCTAATTTGTTTATTAATAACTTTTCATGTTCAAAACTGTGCACTCTCCTCAAACAATAGCATGGTATTATTTCACTGTAATAGCTACTGAAAATTGGACAGTGCAGTTAGATTAAAATTAGTTAAAACTTCTTCAGGATCGGTGGGTCCCCTGCGGGACGGTTGAGCTAACGTAGGCTAATGAGATTAGCATGGGGTTGTAAGTAACAAGAACATTTTCCAGGACATAGACATATCTGATATTGGCAGAAAGCTTACATTCTTGTTAATCTAACTGCACTGTCCAATTTACAGTAGCTATTACATAATCCAAGTCCTTTATACTGCAGCATTATATGTTTATGCATTGTTTAAAGGAATTAGGGCAAGCAAATTGGCTTGTCCCAGTAGTGATGAGTACATGGCAGATTGGCCAGTGTTACCTAGTGTTGATTTTTCAGTGTAACATTTTTAGTGTTGATTCTTGCGGTAAATTAACTCTGTAAATGTTGGTGTAAAATAACCCCAGTGTTGGTATTACGTTGAGTGTGAGTGTGATTGTGTCAGTCTTACTCTGTGGAGAGTAAAACATATCCATCAAAACCCTTTTCCAGTAGATTGCTAGGTAGGTCGTCATTGGAAATTAGAATTTGTTCTTAACTGACTTGCCTAGTTATATAAAGGTTAAATAAAATAGGTAGTCTAATGAATATTGCTATCAGGCAGTAAATCACAGTTAGTACATCATTTGGCAAGTGACTTAGCTAACATTTTCAACCTCTCCCTGTCTGAGTCTATAATACCAACATGTTTCAAGCAGACCACCATAGTCCCTGTGCCCAAGAACACTAAGGTAACCTGCCTAAACGACTACCGACCCGTAGCACTCACGTCTGTAGCCATGAAATGCTTTGAAAGGCTGGTCATGGCTCACATCAACACCATTATCCCAGAAACCCTAGACCCACACCAATTTGCATACCGCACCAACAGATCCACAGATGATACAAACTCTATTGCACTCCACACTGCCCTTTCACACCTGGACAAAAGGAACACTGATGTGAGAATGCTATTCATTGACTACAGCTCAGCATTCAACACCATAGTGCCCTCAAAGCACATCACTATACTAAGGACCCTGGGACTAAACACCTCCCTCTGCATCTGGATCCTGGACTTCCTGATGGGCCGCCCCCAGCTGGTAAGGGTAGGTAACAACATATCTGCCACGCTGATCCTCAACATCGGGGCCCCTCCAGGGTGTGTGCTCAGTCCCCTCCTGTACTCCCTGTTCACTCATGACTGCACGGCCAGGCACAACTCCAACACCATCATTAAGTTTGATGATGACACAACAGTGGAAGGCCTGATCACCGACAACGATGAGACACCTGACCGTGTGGTGCAAGGACAACAACCTCCCCCTCAAGGTGATTAAGACAAAGGAGATGATTGTGGACACAGGAAAAGGAGGACCGAGCACGCCCCCCATTCTCATAGACGGGGCTGTAGTGGAGCAGATTGAGAGCTTCAACTTCCTTGGCGTCAACATCACCAACAAACTAACATGGTCCAAGCACACCAAGACAGTTGTGAAGAGGGCACAATAAAAACCTATTCCCCTCAGGAGACTGATAAGATTTGGCATGGGTCCTCAGATCCTCAAAAGGTTTTACAGCTGCACCATCGAGAACATCCTGACGGGTTGCATCGCTGCCTGGTATGGCAACTGCTCTGCCTTCGACCGCAAGGCACTAATGAGGGTAGTGCGTACGGCCCAGTACATCACCGGGACCAAGCTTCCTGCGATCCAGGACCTCTACAGTGAGGGAAAAAAGTATTTGATCCCCTGCTGATTTTGTACGTTTGCCCACTGACAAAGAAATGATCAGTCTATAATTTTAATGATAGGTTTATTTGAACAGTGAGAGACAGAATAACAACAAAAAATCCTGAAAACGCATGTCAAAAATGTTATAAATTGATTTGCATTTTAATGAGGGAAATTTAGTATTTGACCCCTCTCCAAAACATGACTTAGTTCTTGGTGGCAAAACCCTTGTTGGCAATCACAGAGGTCAGACGTTTCTTGTAGTTGGCCACCAGGTTTGCACACATCTTTGGAGGGATTTTGTCCCACTCCTCTTTGCAGATCTTATCCAAGTCATTAAGGTTTCGAGGCTGACGTTTGGCAACTCGAACCTTCAGCTCCCTCCACAGATTTTCTATGGGATTATGGTCTGGAGACTGACTAGGCCACTCCAGGACCTTAATGTGCTTCTTCTTGAGCAACTCCTTTGTTGCCTTGGCCGTGTGTTTTGGGTCATTGTCATGTTGGAATACCCATCCACGACCCATTTTCAATGCCCTGGCTGAGGGAAGGAGGTTCTCACCCAAGATTTGATGGTACATGGCCCCGTCCATCGTCCCTTTGATGCGGTGAAGTTGTCCTGTCCCCTTAGCAGAAAAACACCCCCAAAGCATTATGTTTCCACCTCCATGTTTGACGGTGGGGATGGTGTGCTTGGGGTCATAGGCAGCATTCCTCCACCTCCAAACACGGCGGGTTGAGTTGATGCCAAAGAGCTCCATTTTGGTCTCATCTGACCACAACACTTTCATCCAGTTGTCCTCTGAATCATTCAGATGTTCATTGGCAAACTTCAGATGGGCATGTATATGTGCTTTCTTGAGCATGGGGTGCTTTCTTGAGCATGGGGATCTTGCGGGCGCTGCAGGATTTCAGTCCTTCACGGCGTAGTGTGTTACCAATTGTTTTATTGGTGACGATGGTCCTAGCTGCCTTGAGATAATTTATAAGTTCCTCCCGTGTAGTTCTGGGCTGATTCCTCACCGTTCTCATGATCATTGCAACTCCACGAGGTGAGATCTTGCATGGAGCCCAGGCCGAGGGAGATAGACAGTTATTTTGTGTTTCTTCCATTTGCGAATAATCGCACCAACTGTTGTCACTTTCTCACCAAGCTGCTTGGCGATGGTCTTGTAGCCCATTCCAGCCTTGTGTAGGTCTACAATCTTGTCCCTGACATCCTTGGAGAACTCTTTGGTCTTGGCCATGATGGAGAGTTTGTAATCTGATTGATTGATTGCTTCTGTGGACAGGTGTCTTTTATACAGGTAACAAACTGAGATTAGGAGCACTCCCTTTAAGAGTGTGCTCCTAATCTCAGCTCATTACCTGTATAAAAGACACCTGGGAGCCAGAAATCTTTCTAATTGAGAGGGGGTCAAATACTTATTTCCCTCATTAAAATGCAAATCAATTTATAACATTTTTGACATGCTTTTTTCTGGATTTTTTGTTGTTGTTATTCTGTCTCTCACTGTTCAAATAAACCTACCATTAAAATTATAGACTGATAATTTCTTTGTCAGTGGGCAAACGTACAAAATCAGCAGGGGATCAAATACTTTTTTCCCTTACTGTATAACAGGCGGTGTCAGAGGAATGCCCGAAAAATTGTCAAAGACTCCAGCCACCCTAGTCATAGACTGTTCTCTGCTACCGCACGGCAAGCGGTACCAGAGCGCTAAGTCTAGGTCCAAGAGACTTCTAAACAACTTCTACTCCCAAGCATAAGACTCCTAAACAGCTAATCAAATGGCTATCCAGACTATTTGCATTGCCCCCCCCGACCCTCTTCTACACTGCTGCTACTCTCTGTTATTATCTATGCATAGTCACTTTAATAACTCTACTCACATGTACATATTACATCAATTACCTCGAACCGATGCCCCCGCATATTGACTCTGTAACGGTAACCCCTGTATATAGCCCCGCTATTGTTATTTATTGCTGCTCTTTAATTATTTGTTATTTATATTATTTAATGTTGTTGTTGGTATTTCTTAAAACTGCATTGTTGGTTAAGGGCTTGTAAGTAAGCATTTCACTGTAAGGTCTCCACCTGTTGTATTGTGACAAATAAAATTTGATTCGATTTGTTGCCTCCAGTCATCCTGGTGACGAACTGTTTCAGTTTCACTCACCCAATATGTTGGACAAAAACAGATGAAAAGGGCAGTTATTGGAAATCTCAACACAATCCATCCAACTATGTAGTATGTGGCTAAGGCTATTACACATATCTATTTACTCTTTATGCAGGTCTGCTTATTATTAAGCAACCTAGCTACAGTGTATGATTTGATAGCTCAATCGTTAAGCTAGCTGGAACCTAAAATGACACAGAGCCTTGTACTGTAGCTAGCTAGCTGCTGGAAGGATGTCATGTCCATCGTCTGGAAGTGGGTGAGTGTCAGACTTCTTCTGCAAAACTTTTTCCAGCTTCGGTGGCTACAGCTACTGGGATTGCAGTCATTTGGTTAGCTACCAAGAAATGTGACTCATTCACTAATAAAATAGCTACTCATCTACTCAAACTTGAACGACTGTTAGCATATCTCATAGTTGTCCAAATGTGTTTGGCATCGATCAAATGAGCAGGCAGGTCAGCTATAAATCACATCACTTGTTAAAACGTTGGTTATTATGGGATTGGGGCAGGCTGCTGCAGGCCGAGCAGGGAACTATTCGTCATTGTATTCATAGTGCAATTTAGACTGGCAACTGCACGCTGAAAAATTTGAGGGTTTAGCTACCGTCCCCTTTGCTAGATTTGAGCTAATCTGGCTCAGGCTAATGTTGTTGTTGTTGTTGTTGTGCATAGACAACTGATGGATAAATAGCCTACTTCTTGGTTGTTGGATTCAATTTAAAGTTCCCAAAAGTAAGACGTGGTATTTATATATTTGCAGAAAACCATTCAGGTTTCTTTTGTGACTTTGGCTAGTGCTTTCTAAATAATTATCTAAACCAAGTTGCGTTGTTCTGCTGCCTGTGAGCACAGTCCAGTAGTGCAACATCAATGTGAATGGCATAGGCTATATGGCATGGTCTTTTTGCATAACAGGTCTACTCTAGTTGTGATTGGTAATGGAGCACCGGGTCTGTGTAGAGTCCGACCTGGACAAGACGGACACGTTTTATTTGTTTTTATTTACTGCAGTGTCTATTAATTGCCCAAATGCATGGCCACTTGCTCATTCATTACTATAGAATTTTCACAAACACCGACTACTTAATTTCCAAACATTCTATGAATAATGAAAACATGAACATGTGCATATGACCTCGTCACAAAATGTCATTACATTTGATGGTGCTAAATCTGTGTCAATTCCTCTTTAACACGAAAAAGTGTGGAACCATATACACACTGGCCCAGGGTTAATTTATAAAATTTCAATTAGCTTAGATTTGAGCATCTGTGGCCTCCATATAAGAACATCCTCAATTACTTAAAATGCATCATTGGTGTAACCATCATTGATGTTACTACTCCTAGCCTACTGCTTAAAAATTATTGAAAGTCATTAAGCTGCCATATCAGTTGATTTAGAATAGAAACATTCTGTTAATTTGATAAAAAATGACATGCCCAAATGCCACTGCAATTCAAGAACGACCCACCTCAAAGGTTTGCAGAGTTAGTATTGGTTGAGGCCCTGTCTTACCTTTTGCCGAGCGATGCTTCCATATGATGTTGGGTTCTGGCCGTCCAATGGCAAGACACATTAGAGTAATGTTACTGCCCTCGTTCACTGTGATGTCCGTCGATATGTTTGTGATCTTTGCAGGTACTAAGGAAAGTGGAGAAAAAAGTACTTTCAATTATAATTGAATTCAATCATTCAATTATACATTTAGTAAGAATATAGGTACAGTACTTTTGTTAGAAAAATGTTGACCTCATCTCAACCATCACAATTCAAACCATCAAAACCATGTGGTAAGCTTACAACTAATTTATGGTCATTACCATGTAGAACATTACACATTCTCATGAGACACTGTATCATATATAAATGTATAAATATATACTTTAGATAGGCATATGCCATTTGAATGTTGGATTTCAGTTTGCATTGACTGCTATGTGGGTGTAATAAAACTCAAACTTGAACCTGGACTTACATGTTGCAATTGTCACATCCAATGTAGCTAATAATGGTTATTATAGTGGATAGGAAAGGCAGATAGGTAGGTAACCAGTGACTGGGGACCATGGGGTGAGTGGTTTGCTCTCCTACATCTCATTGACCTTTGGATCTAATGCTCTAATTATTATGCGTTTCTAATGTTCATTTCTGGCTCATTTAGGGGACAGTTCCTAACCTACTTTTAAATGCCACAGAATAGCTTTCTCCAATCCTTACAGATTTGGCTTGTCACCTAAAACCCTCACAAACTTTTACAGATGCACAATTGAGAGCATCCTATCGGGCTGTATCACCGCCAGGTATGGCAACTGCACTGCCCACAACTGCAGGGCTCTCCAGACACATCTCCGGGGGCAAACTACCTGCCCTACACCACCCGGAGTCACAGGAAGGCCAAAAAGATAATCAAGGACAACAACCACCCAAACCACTGCCTGTTCACCCCACTACCATCCAGAAGGCGAGGTCAGTACAGGTGCAAGCTAGGACCGAGAGACTGAAAAACAGTTTCTAGCTCAAGGCCATCAGACTGTTAAACAGCCATCACTAGCACAGAGAGGCTGTTGCCTACATACAGACTTGAAATCATTGGCCACTTTAATGAATGGAACACTAGTCACTTTAATAATGCAACTTTAATAATGTTTACATATCCTGCATTACTCATCTCATATGTATATACTGTATTCTATACTATGTATTGCATCTTCGCCTATGCCGCTCTGCCATTGTTCATTCATATATTTATATATTCTTATTCCATTCCTTTACTTAGATTTGTGTGTATTAGGTATTTATTAAGGAATTGTTAGATATTACTTGTTAGATATTGCTGCACTGTCGGAACTAGAAGTACAAGCATTTCGCTACACTTGCAATAACATCTGCTGTGTGTATGTGACCAATACAATTTTATTTTATTTGATTTTGATGAGACGTTCCATTACAAATCAACGAAGAAAATAAAAGTAAATTACTGAAAGTATACTGAGCAAAAATATAAATGCAACATGTAAGTGTTGGTCCCATGTTTCATGAGTTGAAATAAAAGATAAACAAAAAGCTTATTTCTCAAAACATTTGTGCACAAATCATATCTGTTAGTGAGAATTTCTCCTTTGCCAATATAATCCATCCACCTGACAGGTGTGTTATATCAAGAAGCTGATTAAACAAAATGATCACTAAACAGGTGCACCTTGTGCTAGGAACAAAAAAAGGTCACTCCATGCCAGCCCAGGACCTCCTCATCTGGCTTCTTTATCTGCGGGATTGTCCAAGACCAGCCACCAGACAGCTAATGAAACTGTGGGTTGCATAACTGAAGAATTTCTGAACAAACTGTCAGAAACCGTATCAGGGAAGCTCATCTGCGTGCTTGTCGTTCTCACCAGTGTCTTGCCCTGACTGCAGTTCGGCATCGTAACCATCTTCAGTGGGTAAATGCTCACCTTCGATGGCTACTGGCACGCTGGACAAGTGTGCTCTTCACGGATGAATCCTGATTTCAACTGTACCGCAGATGGCAGACAGCATGTATGTCGTCGTGTCGGTGAGTTGATCTCTGATGTCCTTATTGTGAACAGAGTGCCCCATGGTGGCGGTGGGATTATGGTATGGGCAGGCATAAACTACAGACAACTATCACAGTTGCATTTTCTCGATGGCAATTTGAATGACATGACGAGATCCTGAGACCCATTGTCTTGCCATTCACCCACCGCCATCACCTGATGTTTGATCATGATAATGCACGGTCCCATGTCACAAGGATCTGTACACAATTCCTGGAAGCTGAAAATGTCCCAGTTCTTCCATGGCCGGTATACTGACCAGACATGTCACCCATTGAGCATGTCTGTGATGCTCTGGATCGACGTGTACAACAGCATTTTCCAGTTCCCGCCAATATCCAGCAACTTCACACAGCCATTGAAGAGGAGTAGGACAACATTCCATAGGCAACAATCAACAGTCTGATCAACTCTATGCAAAGGAGATGTGTCGCGCTGCATGAGGCAAGATACTGACTGATTTTCTGATCCATGCCCCTACCTTTTGTTAAGGTATCTGTGACAAACAGATGTATATCTGTATTCCCAGTCATGTCAAATCCATAGATTAATGCCTAATGAATGTATTTAAATTGACTGATTTCCTTACATGAACTGTAACTCAGTAAAGTATTTGAAATTGTTGCATGTTGCGTTTATATTTTAGTTCAGGGTAGTTCGTCTTTATGTAAGGTCAATTTCAGTTAAGAATTTGGTGCCCTATGAAATATACTTTTGATTTCACTAGCTGGAAATATCCGTTTTGTTGAACTCAGCCGTTTGCAAAGTAAGCATCTGAAGGTGGTCAACACAACATGTACATATCAGAGCCTGATTTTAGTTACAGATACCTTAATCAGCCATCACTGGTTCTTATCACATCAATAATGCCATAAGTACATTATAAACCATCTCCAACCCTCTATCAACCTTAGCCGGTCAACAGTCGCAACAGCAGTCCAGTGCTTTCAAAACAGGTATAACTCCTCAACCAAGGAATCTGACATTTTGTTGTAAAGCGAAGGGACACGCTAAACTGCACTGCAACTCCCTCAGCGGGTCTTAACCTTTGGCAGTCTAGTTTCCCTCAGTGTGACATCAGAGCGAGGAGACCTGACCAGACTAACTGGCTGATGAAAAGCAGGGAGCAGAGTCTACCCATCTCGGCCCTCCAAATCTCCTGTTGAGATGAATGGGCTGGAGAGTCTGTGAAGGAACAGTTGACCGTAGTCTAGAGGGTTGAGATCATTGTGTCAGTATTTTTCATGCTGCGGTTGGGAGCGGGTAGTAAGACAGACAACATTGGGCTGAAAATATATTTTGTCGTCCCGCAGATTATTTGGAAACGGTCGTCTTTCTGCTTTGTGTGAGTTAGCCTTGGCCTACCTTTTGTATTAAAAGCACAACTTTGTCTCATTATTTACACACTCTCAAGATTCGCTGCTTCAAGTTAGGTAGCCTACCTCTCCTCTCCTAGTTGGTCGTGAGAGATCAAGTGCGCCTAATATACTGTATGTGTGGCCTCAATTAAATAGTGTAGGATGCCTATGCATGGGCGGAGAAACACGTAGCATTTATCTTTCCAATTCAATTAAATATGACAATGAATATCCCATTGAGCATGGTGAAGTTATTAATTACACTTGGATGGTGTAATAATACACCCAGTCACTACAAAGATACTCCGTTTTCGGAGAGGAAGGAAACCCCTCAGGGATTTTACCATGAGGCCATTGGTGACTTTAAAACAGTTAATAGCTGTGATAGGAAAAAAAACGAGGATGCATCATCAATATGGTAGTTACTCCACAATACTAACCTAATTGACAGATGAAAAGAAGGAAGCCTGTACAGAATAAAAATATTCCAAAACAAGGCACTAAAGTAATACTGCAAAGAATGTGGCAAATCAATTCACTTTTTGTCCTGAATACAAAGTGTTATGTTTGGGGAAACTCCAATACAACACATTACTGAGTACCGCTGTCCATATTTCCAAGTATAGTGGTGACTGCATCATGTTATGTGTATCCCTCTAATCGTTAAGGACTGGGGAGTTTTTCAGGATAAAAAAATAAATGGAATGGATCTAAGCACAGGCAAAATCTTAGAGAAAAAACCTGGTTCAGTGTGCTTTCCACCAGACACTGGGAGATGAATTCACCTTTCAGCAGGCAATAACCTAAATCACAAGGCCAAATCTACACTAGAGTTGCTAACCAAGAGGCAGTGAATGTTCCCGAGTGGCCGAGTTACACTTTTGACATAAATCTGCTTGAAAATCTATGACAAGATTCAAGTCTTGATTGTCTAGCAATGATCAAAACCAATTTAACAGAGCTTGAAGTCTTTGGAAAATATTGTGCAATCCAGGTGTGCAAAGCTTTTAAAGACTTACCCAAAGGTGATTCTAATGTGTATTGGCTCTAGGGTGTGAATAGTTATGTAAATGAGATTTCAGTATTTCAATTTCAATACATTTGAAAAAAATCTACAAATACGTTTTCACTTTGGCATTATTGGGTATTGTGTGTAGATGGGAGAGACAAAAATCAAATGAATCCATTTTGAATGTAGGCTGTAACAACAAAATGTGAATTAAGTCAAGGGGTATGAAACCCTTCTGAAGGCACTGTATTTGTCTCTGCCTGCAAATAATCCTCATAAAAGATAGGCTATATCCTATTTACAAAACGTAGCTCAAGAGAAAGTGCAAGTGACCGCTTTCATCATTGTTGCTGCTTCAAGTTTAGTAGCCATACGTGCGGGATCAGGTGTGCGTTTGGTCTCAATTAAATAGAGTAGGCTTACTTGTCCCAAAATTGCTGGGACAAGTGAGCTGAGTCACATACGCATAAAATAACATTACGGGACTGCGGTTGGGTTTGGGACCAGTTCTTTCAGTAGCGCCCAGCGGGTGTGGGCAGGTGCGATATGAAAACCTGCAGGTGCGGGCGGGAGCCAATGACTAAATAAGTCCTGCTCAAACCTCTACCAAAGTCATCTAGTTTGATAATGGCGGTTGCCAGAGATTAAAACATGCTCAGTTGCAGTGCCCTGATGGTAGTCAGAAATCAAGACCCCAGGAAATGCGTCACTCTGTTCATGTCAGCACAGCGAGGGAGGGAGCTGATAATCAAGGTCTGTGGATGTTGGAAGATCTCTTTAGGGTGTTTATTTCACGATGGAGCTTTTCAATTTTCTGTTCTTATATGAATGGCTCCAAATGGAAAAAGTTACATACAGTTGAAGTGGGAAGTTTACATGCACTTAGGTTGGAGTCATCAAAACTCGTTTTTTAACCACTCCACAAATTTCTTGTTAAACAAAATATAGTTTTGGCAAGTCGGTTAGGACATCTACTTTGTGCATGACACAAGTAATTTTTCCAACAATTGTTTACAGACAGATTAATTCACTTCTAGTTCACTGTATCACAATTCCAGTGGGTCAGAAGTTTACATATACTAAGTTGACTGTGCCTTTAAACAGCTTGGAAAATTCCAGAAAATGATGTCATGGCTTTAGAAGCTTCTGTTAGGCTACTTGACATAATTTGAGTCAATTGGAGGTGTACCTGTGGATGTATTTCAAGGCCTACCTTCAAACTCTGTGCCTCTTTGCTTGACATCATGGGAAAATCTAAAGAAATCAGCCAAGACCTCAGAAAGAAAATGTAGACCTCCACAAGTCTGGTTCATCCTTGGGAGCAATTTCCAAACGCCTGCAGGTACCACGTTCCTCTGTACAAACAATAGTACGCAAGTATAAACACCATGGGACCATGCAACCGTCATACCGCTCAGGAAGGAGATGCGTTCTGTTTCCTAGAGATGAGCATACTTTGGTGCGAAAAGTGCAAATCAATCCCAGAACAACGGCAAAGGACCTTGTGAAGATAATGGAGGAAACAGGTACAAAAGTATCTATATCCACAGTAAAACGAGTCCTATGTCGACATAACCTGAAAGGCAGCTCAGCAAGGAAGAAGCCACTGCTCCAAAACCGCCATAAAAAAGCAAGACTACGGTTTGCAACTGCTCATGGGGACAAAGATCGTACTTTTTGGAGAAATGTTCTCTGGTCTGATGAACAAAAATAGAACTGTTTAGCCATAATAACCATTGTTATGTTTGAAGGAAAAAGGGGGAGGCTTGCAAGCCGAAGAAGACCATCCCAAACGTGAAGCACGGGGGTGGCAGCATCATGTTTGTGGGGGTGCTTTGCTGCAGGAGGGACTGGTGCACTTCACAAAATAGATGGCATCATGAGGTAGGAAAATGATGTGGTATATTGAAGCAACATCTCAAGACATCAGTCAGGAAGTTAAAGCTTGGTCGCAAATGGGTCTTCCAAATGGACAATGACCCCAAGCATACTTCCAAAGTTGTGACAAAAGGACAACAAAGTCAAGGTATTGGAGTGGCCATCACAAAGCCCTGACCTCAATCCCATTGAAAATGTGTGGGCAGAACTGAAAAAGTGTGTTTGAGCAAGGCCTACAAACCTGACTCAGTTACACCAGCTCTGTCAGGAGGAATGGGCCTAAATTCACCCAACTTATTGTGGGAAGCTTGTGGACGGCTTCCTGAAACGTTTGATCCAAGTTAAACAATTTAAAGGCAATGCTACCAAATACTAATTGAGTGTATGTTTACTTCTGACCCACAGGGAATGTGATGAATGAAATAAAAGCTGAAATAAATAATTCTCTCTACTATTGTTGTGACATTTCACATAGTTAAAATAAAGTGGTGATCCTAACTGACCTAAGACAGGGAATTTTTACTCGGATTAAATGTCAGGAATTGTGAGTTTAAATGTATTTGGCTAAGGTGTATGTAAACTTCCGACTTCAACTGTAATGTATCATTAGCTAGAAATTGTCGAAGACTTTTGCCACCCAATTCATATACTGTTCTCTCTGCTACCGCACGGCAAGCGCCAAATCTGTGACCAAAAGGCACCTGAACAGCTTCTACGACAAAGCCATAAGACTGCTGAACATTTTATCAAATTGCTATCCGGAAAATTTACATTGACCCCCTTTATTATTTATTTATTTATCTTAACTGACTCTCCCACACAAACACACACACAAACCCACATGCATGCATATTGATGCCACACACACACTTACACATAGACACACTTTCACACTTCACATACGCTGCTGCTACTCTGTTTATTATACAAGTATATCCTGATTGTACATACTGTATTACTTCAATTACCTCAACTACCTTGTACCCCTGCACATTGACTCAGTACTGGTTCTCCTTGTATATAGTGTCATTATTGTTTTTCTATTAGCAAATATTTGTCTCACTTTTTAACTCTGCACTGTTGGGAATGGGCTCGTAAGTAGGACAAAACTATAGGTAGAAACTGTTGTGTAAAATATTTTTGGAAGCAAAACGTAGCTGGATTCTCAAGTTTGGCAGCGACGATTCAGAAATCTCAGGTTTTATAGCAGGATGCTCTAAAGAGCCCAACAGCAGAGGAAATTCTGAAGAGGTCAAATACGTTACACTAAGGAATAGAGGAGTATGAAATACATGGCCACATTGTTTCCTCAGAAAACCCAGCAGAGCAAAACGTGTGTGTATGTTTTTTTATGTGCGTGCATGCGTGTGTTTGTATGTCTCTGCAAACTTTGACTACTTTTTACAGCGGATGTGCAACCTATAATAGACTCAAAATCCACATATTTGTTTTAATTACTATATAATTTGTATCTGACATTAATGTAATCTTTTACCTTAGAAATCATGACAATGTACTTTTGGAAATTCTCATCCATTGACATCTGCCCACACATCAAAGGCATTGTTAAAGCTATGTTCTCCAAATCTATAGTTGATGTTCATTTATAACCAATCCAAAATGCAGCAAAAATGTCAAACTGATTACTAAAGATTTTCCAACCTTACTACCTGTACACCTAGTCCCCAAAAACATCAGAGACAACTTCTAGGGTCTCACCAACATATAAGTATGTACTCATATGTACTCATAAACTAAGTATGTACTCATTTTCAATTCAGGGAAGCACCCAGAGTCATAGAGCAGTATCATCTCCAAATATTTGAGTCTGGGAAGCATCATAAAACACTTGGGCTTGGGGCTGCTTGAGCATTGACGGGAGGAAAAAGTAGGCCGATATCCTGCTGGTTGGTGGGAGGGAAAAGGGTGACACCTGCCTTTAAACTTCCAAGCTCTTCAATTCAAAGGCAGCTCTGCTCCAGGGACTGGAACTCATACAGTAGCATGCCTGTGTTCTAGGCTCCAGTCCAAATAATGATGTTGCATGAAAGTCAAATGGAATTATTATTATTTGACCCTGCTGGTCATCCATGAACTTTTGAACATCGTGGCCATGTACTGTTATAATCTCAACCTGGCACAACCAGAAGAGGACTGGCCACCACTCAGAGCCTGGTTCCTCTCTAGGTTTCTTCCTAGATCCCTGCCTTTTTAGGGAGATTTTCCTAGCCACCATGCTTCCACATCTGCATTGCTTGCTGTTTGGGGTTTTAGGCTGGGTTTCTGTATGGCACTTTGTGACATCGGCTGATGTAAAAGGGGCTTTATAAATACATTTTATTGATTGATTTGATTGAATCACAAAGGTATGGCTTACGCTTATAGCTGTATTCCGTTTATTTTTATCCCCCCAAAAAACTAATATCACAACCATTATACTCTGTAATTGTTTTCAAATCACCATTGGCCTCACGCTGAAATCCCTGAGCAGTTTCCTTCCTCTCCAGCAACTGAGTTAGGAAGGACACCTCTATCTTTGTAGCGACTGGGTGTATTTATACACAATCCAAAGTAATAGTAGTTAATAACTTCACCATGCCCGAAGGGATATTCAGCATTTGCTTTTTTTATTTTTACACATCTACTGTACCAATCGGTGCCCTTCTTTGCGAGGCATTGAAAAACCTCCCTGGTCTTTGTGGTTGAATCTGTGCTTGAAATTCACTTCTCGATTGATTACAGGTATGGTCTGGGGTACAGAGATCGGTTAGTCATTCAAAAAGCATGTTAACCACTATAATTTAACACAGAATGAGTCCATGCAACTTATTATGAGATTTGTTAAGCACATTTTTACTCCTGAACTTACTTAGGCTTGCCATAACAATGGGGTTGAATAGTTATTGATTCAAGACCTTTCAGCTTTGAATTTTTTATTAATTTAAAAAACAAATCTACAAACAAAGTTCCACTGAAATTATGGGGTATTGTGTGTAGATCAGTGACACAAAATCTCAATTTAATTAATGTTCAATTCAGGCTGTAACACAACAAAATGTGGAAAACGTCAAGGGGTTTGAATACTTTCTGAAGGCACTGTATATGCAGACACGTGCACAGATAGGGGTCTACATGTGCCCTCCCACCTGCCCCTTTGCCCTCCCACTCCCCATGCGCCCTTCTGGGAGGTGGTATATATTATGGCAATAATTGCGGTAACGGAATTTCATCATGGGTCCCTGATATGTAATACACAGAAATGTATAATTATGGATATCAATGTCATTCTCTTCATGGTGATGTATTATAAATAGGTACACAAATGTAGGAACATGTAATATCCTCCTTTGCATGTTTGGGTATTATTCTACAAATTATTCTACATTATTTTAATGAGCTCCGCCACAAACAAGACCAAATTTAATTGGTATGGACCGGACCAAATCTAAACCAATAATAGACAAGTTTGGACATCAAAGTACCTAGTTTAACATCTGCTTCCAACTCACACCCTCGAACACGTAGATCCCCTGAACGCAGCTCACTCTCCAGATCCCAATCACCTGAACTCTAATCACCTGTCCACACACTTGTATGGCATTATCACACACTATTTAGTTCAGTTCTTTGCACCCCGTCACTGTGAGGTATTGTTTGTTTTGTGACACATGTCTTTCAGAGCTCTGTTTTTCCCCTGATTTACTCCTCCCGTGTATGATAGTTTTTGCCTTCCTCACTAATGACGCCTTTTGCCTATTCCCTGCCTGTACTTTAGCCTATCGGATTTTCTATTATCTACCCATTGCCTGATCTCCCGGACTACGTTTGCTAGCCTTTTCCCTCACTGTACTGGTGCCCTTTTGAACCCCCTGTATATGACTTTCTGCCTGCCCCTGGAACCAGCTACCTGCCTCCTCCTGTGGTCCTTTGCAATAAACACCTGCTGCGCCCTGCGCTTGAAACCAGCTCTCTGTCTCCCCTCGTGTTCCTTATACCTAACGCTTGGTGGTAAATCATATTTGACTATATACCAGTATTGATACACGGACCGGTTTAGATTTTTATTTTACCTTACATAATGGTATTTCAATGTTTGGTTTGTTAAGTGTTCCAAATATACCAAGGCACGTTGCCTGTTAATTATCTTTAAGCTATGTTTTAATTTGTCAATTTCAAATTATTTTTCATCACAGTGTTATTTTCAAACAATAGTTTTAAATGAGGTGTGTTCTGCCTCCTCATTAATTCACATAGAAGTAGCCCATTTCACTGTGGCAAACAATTTACATTTGAATGCATGCTATGCTAATGTGAGGCAAGGACTAGCTAGATTAGCCGGATAAACTTCTCTCTTCGATGAGAGCCCAAGCACTCCACCTTTGATTTCCCAGGTCAAGTTTGCAGACATTTGCACATCTCCAGTCAGAACAGAAAAATGCACAAACTTTTCCCCGTCGCATTTTCTGTCTGGTGCCTGCATTGCCTTCATTGTTGTTTTCCTTACTAATGATACTTTGATAGGAACGCACACATGTCCAGAGTTAAGTGCCTTATTGCGTTATCATAATAGTTTCTGCATATTGTGTTATGTCGTTTCTACTGTAGTACACATTATGTACAGTGCATTCGGAAATATTCAGACCCCTTGACTTTTTCCACATTTTCTTATTGTACAGAATTATTCTAATATAGATTTTCTTTTAATTCCTCATCAATCTACACACAATACCCCCTAATGACAAAGCAAAAACATGTTTTAAATTTTTTTTTAGCAAACGTATAAAGGCCTGATTGGTGGAGTGCTGCAGAGATGGTTGTCCTTCTGGGAGGTTCTCTCATCTCCACAGAGGAACTCTGGAGCTCTGTCAGTGACCATCACGTTCTTGGTCACCTCCATGACCAAGGCCCTTCTCCACCGATTGCTCAGTTTGGCTGGTCAGACAGCTCTAGGAAAAGTCTTGGTGGTTCTTGTCACGTCGGACTTGGACTGGCTGATAGGTGGAATCAAGTGCAGGAGACAGAGGTGCTGGAGGTGAGTGTCTTTTAATAATCCTACTCACACACACGCCGAAAAGCACAGGGCGCTATACAAAATTCCAGTAATAGTTAACTGCGCCCGTACAACACAAAAATTATAATTCCTAAGGCAAGGAGCGTAGCCCGGTAAATCTTTATACAAAACAAAAACTGTCGATCACACAACGTGGACAATAAACAATCCCGCACAAAATCCCAACTGAAAACACACCTTAAATAAGTCCCCACTAATGACATACACAAAACAGGTGCGGAACAGACAGACAAAACTAAACGACAGAAACAACGATCGGTGGCAGCTAATAGGCCGGCGACGACGACCGCTGAGCGCCGCCCGACCGAGGAGGGACGGCACTTTCGTTGGATCCTGTGACAGTTCCAAACTCCTTCCATGTAAGAATGATGAAGGCCACTGTGTTCTTGGGGACTTTCAATGCTGCATACATTTTTTGGTACCTTTCCCCAGATCTGTGCCTCGACAAAATCCTGTCTCTGAGCTTTACGGGCAATTCCTTCGACCTCATGGCTTGGTTTTTGCTCTGACATGGACTGTCAACTGTGGGACCTTATATAGGCAGGTGTGTGCCTTTCCAAATTACGTCCAATCAATTGAATTTACCACAGGTGGACTCCAATCAATTTGTAGAAACATCTCAAGGATGATCAATGGAAACAGCATGCACCTGAGCTCAATTTCGAGTCTCATAGCAAAGGGTCTGAATACTTATAGAAAGAAGGTATTTCTGTTTTTGTTTTTTTATAAATGTGCAAACATTTCTAAAAATCTGATTTCACTTTGTCATTATGGGGTATTGTGTGTAGATCGATGAAAAATAAATATTTAATCAATATTAGAATAAGGTTGTAACGTAACAAAATAGAAAGGGGAAGGGGTCTGAATACTTTTCGAATGCACTGTATGTATGGAGCATAATGTATTCTGTTTGTATCCCTTTATAGCCGCAGACATGCAAGGTACGAATTTCATTACCTTCATGGTGTTATACTCAATTGTGCTTATGTAGCTAACTACATTTGTCTATTAATTCTGTAAAACAATGCTAATGGCCTCAGAGAAATATTAGCTTGTGTTGTATCCTTTGAAGCTGCCCTGGCATTATCATGACCATGGCCTGTGTATTCATTTGGCCTGTCTAGCATAGCTCTGCTCTGCCCTGCCCCCTTGTGAAGCCTTTGTGGAGCTCTTCAGTTACTGTTTCTTATATCATTCATAATTGTGATTTCATCAATGCAACTTATTATTTTTATAGCAGTGTTATTATGTTACTTCATTGTAATATTGTTTTCTTGCTATATCCTGATATTTTATTCTAATTACTAATAATCCCTCTGTATTCTGTACTTTCAGAAATCACACACACAAAAAGTATTGAACATTTTTTGCCAGCATCATAACTGGAACTGAACATCTTTCATTGCCAGCTTTTGTATGCTAGCAACAACCTGTTTGAACACACACAAAACAGCAAGAAAAGACATAGGCCTATATGTAATGGTTGTCTATTTTATTGAAGTATTGGTAGTGGTTAAACAGCAGAAGAAAAAAACAAAACACTGCAATAAAACACTAACCACCTATTAATATGCATAACCCATATTTCAATATTCATGTAATGATTGAACAACACCTGCATTCCCAGCCCCCACCCCTAAAGGCAAAGTATCATGGCAGGTCACCTGTCAAGTCAGTCGGTCAGTAATTTCTGCAGATCTGCTCAATAGTGCTTGAGAGTATGGTACTCCCCAAAGCATTGCGCAACGCACAGGAGGTTGTCACAAGCTAAACACATGTACTTTGTCAGTCTTCTCTGCTTCCTTCTCCTGGTAGCGGACATGCAGACTTTTCAGTGCCTCCTTGTGCGACTGCCTTGAGCAGCAGTTTGAGGGACTTCGGAGGGTATTGTTTGCAGCAGGACGGCCCCCAGCGGATGGATGCCGAGTGGTGTGGTGCTCCTCCAGTAGCTCTCTCATGATGTTCTCTCTGTACTTTTGGTATTTAATCACCTGGGAGAAAGGGGGAGGGAGTGGGGATGATGAGGGAGTGGAGATGATGATGAGTGAGTGGGTAGGTGGGTGAGATATTGTCAATATAATTACATAATGGAACTGTATGTGACTTGTACAGAATGTGAACTGTATATCCATTTACAAACAAAACGTATTCAGTAATCATCTCACCTGTTAGCTGGCAATGAACCATGTGGCCATTGAGGACAGCAGTGTCAATCAGATGGAAAAATATCTTATGCCATTCCACAAATCTGTTTATCATGTCCGCCTTACCCACTGCCACCATTTTGAGGTTATAATCAAGTGCAAAGTCTGGTTTGGTCTTTCTCTCTCCCGTCAGGTGGTCCACCTTCCCTGTGGTCGACATATTTGCTGTATGGACAGTGGAGTGTACATGGACTTCTGTTGGGCAAGTAACCGAAAGGTTGCTGGATCGAATCCCAGAGCTGACAATGTAGAAATCTGTCGTTCTGCCCCTGAACAAGGCAGTTAACCCACTGTACCCCGGGCGCCGAAGATGTGGATGTCGATTAAGGCAGCCCACCTCACCTCTTTGATTCAGAGGTGTTGGGTTAAACGTGGAAGACACATTTCAGTTGAAGGCATTCCCTTTCTCGATTGTCATGCCACTTTACTGCCAGCTGTTGATTGTTCTCCTTGAACTCCACCTCCCCCCTCTGCATCTTACTGCTTCCGAATGCCAGCATCCCCTTCCTGTTCAACCGAACTGTGCTACAGGACCCTATGCTGTTGGAGAGCAGATGCTGGAAGAGTGTGGGATCTCTGTACCAATTGTCCACATACAAGCGTGGCCCTTCCCAAGATGAAGAGCCAGCATGGTCATCACCACAGACCTGGACAACCCAAGCCCCTCATAATGTTGATGTTAGTGGTGGACCTTGTGTAGACTATAATGTCCTAGACTAATCCTGTCTTCATGTCGCACATGACAAAGAACTTGACCCCAAACATGTGTTTTTTTGGAGGGAATATATTGACGGAACGCCAGCCTACCCTTCCATAAAATCAGTGACTCATCAAAGCATAGGTCCTTGTATAGCAAAAATGTACAACAAAATGGCGATGTCAGGCTTGTAAGAACATTTCTTATTTTGTGTAACGGGTCATTTAGGTTGGCAGTAGCATTGTTGACGAAATGTAGGCATCGCAACAGAACTAGGAAGCAGTCTTGGGAAAAGAGAGTAGGAAATAAGGGAGTTGCAAACATAGGATCCGTGCTCCATTATTCCCTTAGACAGTTCATCTTCACTATTCCCATGAGAAGGACTGTCACCAGGAAGGTTTACATTTCACTAATTGTGGTTGTCATCCATTTAGTGAGCTTCCCCCTCACTCCTGGCTCTCTCTTCTCCTGTAGCTCCAAGGCATAGCGATTGGTCTCCTCCACTGTCTCCCACCAGCTCCTCTATCAGAAACAACTTGAAGCACTCTGCCTCAGAGGGAGATGGCAAGGGGCTTTGCCCTCCAGACTGGGACTCAAAGCCAACAGCAGGACCAGGAGGGGTGAAATGGCTGACGGACTTCCAGCTACCGCAGACCTGTACTTCACCCAGTGTTGGTCGGCCGTCATCAACACCAGCATCTTCAGAGGGCCCTGGGACTCAGATTCTTGGCGGGCAAGGGGTCCTCAGATTCTTGGCCACAAGGATGGGGCAGCACCTAACTGTCACTGTCAGAATCTGATTCCTCACTGTCATACTCAGACTCATTGTTAGAATTTACAAAAATCTCCAAAATGTCCACATTTGTGAGTTGTCTCCTTTTGAAAGACATTGCTAATGCTACAGCTTAGCCCACTAGCTACATACAGTACACACACAACAACACTGAATGTGAGTTCCAGAGGTTAAGTGAGTGACTGCCAGCACTCGCCATTTGTATCAATAAATCATTATCAGAAAATTGTTTGTGCAGTAATAATTTATTTATTTACGGTTTTATTCACATTTTCAAGTGCTGGTGACAAATCATGGATTCTGATTCTCGCATAGATTGTAATGGACACATATGATGTGTGTAAAATCATTTTGTGAAGGTTGTACTGATTATGATGAGCTAATGCTAAGCTAATTGCCAGCTGTGGGTGGAGCCATTTTGTTGACATTAAACAAAGCATTCTGGGTGTCGCTTAAACATCTGACAGACCAAACAAGTTATAACAAAATGAGGTGAAGGGATGGTTCGTTCACTTGTCTTTCGAGTAAACTTCCAGAAGTGAATGATGGGAAGTGAATTATGGTAGATGACACACCCCCTTCAACATGCATATTGCAAACAGACCCAACTCATCTTGTCACCTCTTTTTATCTTTGGTTGACGTGGAAAAACAAACATGGCGCCGTGCACTAACTCTACCAACCGTCGGATTACTTTCAACTTTTAGTAGGTGTTTTACTCAATTATTTTGAACACTGGTGAGCCCGTGATGTGAATTGTAAATAATAATTGCTATTAGCTAATTCATATTATGGTTTCTGTCAGCCGAGAGTTAGCTAAATATGTCCGCTTATGTTAGCTCACCGTTTCTCAGTCCGCGATAGGACTAATGTAGCCTGCATTTTCCGATTTGGCTGAGAATTGTTATACTGTTGCTACTTCTTTGAAAGTCTGAACATTGCATCCAAAAATAAACTGCTCACATTGAGGACATAAAGACTGTGTTTCTGCAAAATGTTTCTGTTAAAAAAACTGTATGGCCATTTAAAACCCTAACTGTTGCATCAATCCTAACTAGCCGTTCTATGAAGTGTTCTAATCATACCAGTTTGAGTGTTCGCTGCAGGGACCACTGTAAATTGATCACGCCTGTGTGCTCATACACATCATAGGGGTAAATGTAATATCAAAATTATGTCAATCGTTCGTTCTTACCAGCAGTAATAGACTGCGAACAGTTAAAATGCTAATTTGCTAGCAAGAGCTTTGGGTGAACCTTGCCTGCGAGGCATTACTGATGCCTAAAGCACCCTAGAAATGGGCACAATAAGAACTGCCATTGAATCCATTTAAAATACATGGTCATAAAGGAGAGTAATTATTCTGATAACTGAAAAGTGACTTTTTCACAAAATAGAGGGATACAAAGACAACAAATGTGGTGCAGTGCAGAAATTATATAAAATGAGTGAATGAAATGCAGAAATGTATGGAAATGCAGAAATAGAAATTGAAAATGCAGAAAATTATTTTTGTTTGATGTTTGAACAGTTTATTGGTCGCATACACCGTTTGGCAGATGTTATAGTGGGTGCAGCAAAATGCTTATGTTACTAGCTCCTAACGATGCAGTAAAATCTCAATCAAGTACACAAATAATAATAATTCTTTCAAAAATATAAAGAAATCAAGACACTTCAGAATGAATTAAATTAACAACCCAAATAGCACTGTAATAGTAATCCAAATGCAATCTATGCATTCAGATACCAGATTGAACTCTTTGGCCTGAAAGCCAACCGTCATGTCTGGAGGAAACCTGGCACCATCTCTATGGTGAAGCATGGTGGTGGAAGTATCATGCTGTGGGGATGTTTTTCAGCGGCAGGGACTGGGAGAGTTGTCAGGATCAAGGGAAAGAAAAGCAAAGTACAGAGAGATTCTTGATGAGAACCTGCTCCAGAGCACTCAGGACCTCAGACTGGGGCGACGGTTCACTTTCCAACAGGACAACGACCCTAAGCACACAGCCAAGACAACACTGGAGTGGCTTCGTGACAAGTTTCTGAATGTCCTTGAGCGGCCCAGCCAGTGTCCGGACTTGAACCCGATCGAGCATCATCTTTTTTTTGCTTAGTCATTATGTGGTATTGTGTGTAGATGATGAGGGGAAAAGAATGATGTAATACATTTTAGAATAAGGCTGTAACGTAACAAAATGTGGAAAAAGTGAAGGGGTCTGATTACTTTCCGAATGCACTGTATGTTCACCAGATGAATTTACACAAGATATACTAAGAATGTTATGTACAGTAGTAGATATATTAGAGTGAGCTATGTCAAGAATCCAGTATATAAATAAATATGTGGTGTGTATAAAACGTGTAACTAAAATGCAGTGTACAGTAGTAGAAGTATTACAATCAACTATGGCGAGAATACAGAATTTAAATACACAGTGTGAAATAGGAAGTGTCCAGTGGTTTAATGTCTTTATAACATGGGACAGTAGCGTTGGCTGTGCGTGCGTGTGAGTGTGTATGTGCGTGTGTTTGTGAGTATGAGTTGTGTGTGTGATAGCCTGTGTGTGCGTTTTATGTGAGTGAGTGTGCTTCAACTGGTAGACGGTTAGTCTCTCGGTCTTGGCTCTGATGCACCTGTACTGTCCCCGTGTGTCGGACAGTAGTCAAGTGATCAGTCTGTGGCTCGGTGACTGAGGTCCTTAATGATCTTCTTGGCCTTAATTTGACACCGAATGCTGTAAATGTCCAGGGCTCGGTTTCCCAATAGCGATGGAACTTAGGCTCACGAGTGCTTTAATGATCTTTCCTACTATAGCCGAAGATATAATGTGTGTTTCCAAATACACCATGCAGAGAGAACTGTCGCTAAGTGCGTTGTTGGAGCATGTGTCAATACTGACAGGATCAAAGGAAAGGAAGCAATGCTGTCGGATCAGCTTTCTCCATTCAAATCTTACCTTTGCATTCAAATGATTTCACAATACTGATGACGGATCAGATCCTAGAGAGATATTACCACCTATGGCTGGAAATATTGAGGCGTCTTATTCTAATGCTTACCCAATAAAAATTAACAAAATCTCAGATTTGGCACATCATTGCGCACATGTTAGTGTCCACATCATGAAAATATATTGAGACAAATTACAGACAGTAATCTACAGGTAGCAAAATAGAACTGAATTGATTGAAAATGAAATGTATTTCAATATGATTGAAATAGGTGTCACACCAGCCTTCGCTTTGATTCCCCCTCCTGTCCAGTTCGGCGTCGCTGGCCTTCTAGCTGCTGCCGAACCTGCTGCTTGCAAACGCCCTTCACTCATCAACCCTGGACTTGTCTCGTCATCATTACACACACCTGGTTCCAATCCTCACTCTATCACTGTATATATACTTCCTCTATCATTGGGAGGAGATGCACTGCAGTACTTAATGCAGCTGGTGGCCACACCAGATACTGACTGTTACTTTTGATTTTGACCCCCCCTTTGTTCAGGGACACATTATTCAATTTCTGTTAGTCACATGTCTGTGGAACTTGTTCAGTTTATGTCTCAGTTGTTGAATCTTGTTATTTTCATACAAATATTTACACATGTTAAGTTTGCTGAAAATAAACGCAGTTGACAGTTAGAGGACGTTTCTTTTCTTGCTGAGTTTATATAGTGCTTTAATACATTCAGTAGTTCTAAACCTCCTGCCTACTCCTCTCTACACTTGTAATAGAATGACCAACCCAAGAGAACAGGAAGCAGCTGGACATCCCGACCCCTCCTCTATAGGAGCAAAGCTCCTACACCACGACTCGTGTCTGGAACACCTCGGGACTGCCATGGACCAGGTGCTCCAGACCGTACGCCAGCCGCAGGCTACACCACCACCTTCCCAGCTCCCAGCGGTCGTTCCAGCCACCCAACCACTATCTACATCACCCGGTCTGATCAGCAACGTCCACTTGTCCCTCCCGGAGCGGTTTGACGGCACCCCAGCTCACTGTAGGGGGTTTCTCCTGCAGTGTGACCTCCACCTTGCCCGTCATGCTGGGACGGCCTCCAAGAGGGACAAGGTGGCCTTGGTGATCTCGATGCTGACAGGCCGAGCTCTGGAGTGGGAGCACGCCGTCTGGGAGAGGGACGGTCCAGAAGTGCAGTTCTATGAGTGCTTCACCCAACTGTTCCGTGCCGTTTTCAACCACCCTTCAGAGGGCCGAGAGGGAGGTGAGCATCTCCTCCGCCTACACCAGGGGTTCAGGACAGCGTCTGAGTACACTCTGGATTTCTGGACGGTGGCTGCATCCACTGGCTGGAATGACCAGGCCCTGTTGCCGGTTTTCCGCAGCGGGCTACAGGCGGACGTCTAGACTGAGCTGGCCTGTCGCGATGAGGACCTCACGCTGGACCAGCTCATCGCCATGGCCATGTGCCTGGATAATCTCCTGTGTGCCCGTCGAAAGACTTGTGCCACGTGCCTGCCCCCTCATCTCCCATGGGACTGCACTATCGACCTACTGTCTGGTTCTACCCTCCCGCGGGTGCACATCTACCCACTCTCGCATGCAGAGACCGAAGCCACGGAGGTCTATGTCCAGGAGGCGCTGGCCCAAGGATTCCTCCGTCTGTCCACCTCTCTGGCCTCCTCCAGCTTCTTTTTCATGAAGAAGAAGGACGGAGGTCTCCGCCCCTGTATCAATTACCGGACACTGAATAAGGCAACTGTTAAATCTAGTTATCCCCTGCTTCTCATACCCACTGTGATCAAACAGATGCACGGTGCTCAGTACTTTACCAAATTGGATTTCCGCAGTGCCTACAACCTGGTGCACATCAGAGGGGGATGAATGGAAACCGCCTTCAGCACCAGCACTGGGTACTAAGAATACAGGGTGATGCCCTACGGCCTGACAAATGCACCCTCGTTGTTTCAGTCATTAATGAGGTGTTTAGAGACATGTTGGGTCGCTGTGTAGTGGTGTACATAGACGACATCTTGGTGTACTTAACTACACACAAACAATATGTCTCTCATGTCAGGTCCATTTTGGAGAGGCTGATAGGGCATCACCTGTACGCCAAAGCGGAGAAGTGCCTTTTCTTCCAGCAGGCGGTCTCCTTCCTGGGCTATCGAATATCCACCGCGGGAATGGAGATGGAAGAGCAGAGGGTCAGTTCAGTACGGTTGTGGCCTGTTCCCGCCAACATAAAGGCAGTGCAGCGCTTCCTAGGTTTTGACTACTATTTCAGGTGCTTCATTAGGGTTTTCAGCACAGTGGTGGCCCCTCTCTGAAGGGAGGTCCTAGACAGCTGTGCTGGACTGAGGAGGCCATTGAAGCATTCCGTGCCCTCAAGGAATGTTTTACGAATGCACCTATTCTGTCTCATCCTGACCCGTCTCTGCCCTTCATCGTGTAGGTGGATGCCTTCGAGGTTGGAGTAGGGGCTGTTCTCTCCCAACACACTGGATTGCCGCCTAAACTCCATCCATGCACCTTCTACTCACGGAAGATGTCTCCCGTGGAGCGCAATTACGACTTGGGGAATCGTGAGTTGCTGGCCGTCAAGGAGGCGCTGAAAACATGGCGGCACTGGCTGGAGGTTGCTCAACACCCATTCCTTGTTTGGATGGACCACTAGAACCTAGAGTATATTCGAGCAGCGAAGAGGCTGAACCCGCGTCAGGCCAGGTGGGCCCTATTCTTCGCCAGGTTTGACTTTACCCTCTCCTACCGGCCGGAATCTATAACGTCAAGGCGCACCTACGTGCCCTCCAATGTGCGGGACTGTCTCCTCGCCTGGGCAAACACAGCACTTGTGTCAGGGCATCCGGGTATAGCCTGCACTATCGACTGTCTCTCCGCCAAGTACTGATGGCCCAGGACGTCCGATTTTACATCTCTCTCCTGCTCCACCTGCGCACAGAGCAAGACCCCGAGACACCTCCCCTATGGCAAACTCGACCCGCTGCCGGTCACACAACGATGCCGAGGTGGTATGGAACACAGCACACAGCCATCTCCAGCACCTCGTCCTCCAGCAGAAGACGCAGGCCGATCGTCACCGCAGTGTGGACCCGGTCTCTCACCCCGGTGACAGGATCTGGCTTTCTATGAAGGACCTGCCCCTCTGCCTGCCCTGCTGGAAGCTGAGCCCGCAGTTTGTGAGGGCGTTCAAAGTCCTGAGGAGAGTTAATAAGGTGACATACAGAATACAGACTACAGTCAATTACCGTATCGCACCCTCATTTCATGTATCTCTCCTCAGGCCGGTGGCAGCTGGTCCCTTGGCTAGTGCTGGATCCCACGACGCACCTCACCCTCCCTTGGACGTCGAGGAGTCCACGGTGTACTCTGTACGCATCCTGTTTGATGTTATGGGGGGTCTCTCCAGTACCTTTTTGACTGGGAGGTGGTACGGTCCCGAAGAGTGGTGCTGGGTTGCCGCGTGGGACGTCCTGGACCGTTCTCTCATTCGCTACTTCCACAGGTGTCGTCCCGACCGACCTGCACCGCGTCTCTGGGATCGTCCCCAAGGTCGGCGGCGTCCCGCTGCTGGATCAGCGCCTCAGGGGGGGTACTGTCACATAAGCCTTTGCTTTGGCTCCCCTCCTGTCCGGCCTTCTAGCTGCTACCGAAACTGCTGCTGGCAAACGCCCTTCACTCATCAACCCCGGACTTGTCTTGTCATCATTACATACACCTGGTTCAAATCCCCACTCTATCACTGTATATATACTCCCTCTGTCATTGGTCTTTATCGGTCATTGTAAATGTTGCTTGATTTCCTGAGAGGAATCTCTCCTACTATTTCCTGAGTACTTCATTATTTTGCACTTTGGGTTTCGTCCCGCTTATATATATATATAGTGCTTTAATACATTTCGTAGTTCTAAACCTGCGACTGCCTCCTGCCTACTTCTCTATACACTTGTGACAATATGCCTATAGCCTACTGCTTATTTCAATGCAGTCATCTCGGTTTTCATTTTAAGCATTTTTTGTATGCGTCACTTGATTGTATCAATTGCAAAGACAGTGGACACTTTGTATTTGTAGTCAACTTCGTTCTGAAATGATCGGCATCGGCGTTCACAGAGACGGATAAACCATGCGATTCTATGTTTAGCAGAGATCTTCTGTGTATAAAGTGACATGGGAAAGCAAAAAAGCATCTAACAAGGCACTTAGCTGTTCTATGAGTAGTTTGAGGCAGGCGTTAGATTACGATTTTTTTCAAGTGCAACATTAATAACGATGGTTTTGGGAAACAGCTCAGAGATTTAACGATGCTCCTACAAAGGTTCTAACGATGAACTTAGCCTTAAGATGCTTTTGGGGAAGCGCATCCTGGAGGGCAGGCAGCGTGCCTCTGGTGATGTGTTGGGCTGACCACACCATCCTCTGGAGAGCCCTGCGGTTGAGGGCGGTGCAGTTGCCGTATGCAGCTTGACAGGATGATCTCAGTTGTGCATCCTGTAAAAGTTTGAGAGTCTTAGGGGCCAAGTCAAATTTCTTGAGCCTCATGAGGTTGAAGAGGAGCTGTTGCGCCTTCTTCACCACACTGTCTGTGTGGGTGGACCATTTCAGATTGTCAGTGATGTGTATAACAAGGAACTTGAAGCTTTCCATCTTCTCCACTGCGTGTCTTATCGATGTGGATAGGGCCGTGCTCCCTCTGCTGTTTCATGAAGTCCACGATCAGCTCCTTAGTTTTGTTGAGGGAGAGGTTATTTTCCTGGTACCACTCCGCCAGGGCCCTCACTTCCTCCCTGTAGGCTGTCTCGTCATTGTTGGTAATCAGGCCTACTACTGTTGTGTCATCTGCAAACTTGATGATTGAGTTGGAGGCGTGAGTGGTCACGCAGTCATGGGTGAACAGGGAGTACAGGAGGGGGCTGAGCATACACCCTTGTGGGGCCCATGTGTTGAGGATCAGCGAAGTGGAGGTGTTGTTTCCTACCTTCACCAACTGGGGGCATCCCGTCAGGAAGTCCAGGACTCAGTTGCACAGGGCGGGATTCAGACCCAGGGACCCGAGCTTAATGATGAGCTTGGAGGGTACTATGGTGTTGAAGGCTGAGCTATAGTCAATGAACAGCATTCTTACATAGGTATTGCTCTTGTCCAGATGGGATAGGGCAGTGTGCACTGCGATGGCGATTGCATCGTCTGTGGATCTATTGGGGCGGTAAGCAAATGGAAGTGGGTCTAGGGTGTCAGGTAAGGCAGAGGTGATATGATCCTTAACCAGCCTATCAAAGCACTTCATGACGACAGAAGTGAGTGCTACGGGGCGTGTCATCAGTCTTGTGTGTTTTCATGTTCATCACTCACTCACTGTCAAAGTCCCGACATCAGCGCATAGCTACTCTGCTACAGGTTTTTTTTTATGTGAAAATGCAAGCGCATCACTCAAACGTCACATTGTAAACAAAATAATTACTCTATACCCTTTCATTCTCATAACACACATCGCTAACTGAGTTCTACATTTACGTAAAGATTTTTTTTTAAATGGGTAAAATCATTTAATTGGGATTATATTTTGATATATCAACTTGCTATGGAAACATGAAAAATCAGGGAACCGGTGAAGTAGTGATCAACAGCATCACCTTGAAAGGCAAACATTTCTCAGAGACGCAAGCTTGTGAATGTCACTCCAATCCCTGTTTGCCCCTTAGAGATGCCACCAGAAACCCCAAGGGTGAAAACTAACTAGTACCCTCAACATTGATGCGATGTTAAATCCTTACATGGGCGATATATTTATTTCTGGCCTTTATTATAATTGCTTGCCTGTTACTACCTCTGGGGGATCATGGAAGCTAAGCTGTTTGTGCAGAACATGCTGAGTGAACGTAACAGTGGGTTTGTGTAGCAATTGCCACATCCCTTCCACTCTAATAATGTTATTAATGGGCCTGTGTTTATGGCAGTGGAATGGGCCACTGCTTCATCACCCCTGTTAAAGTGGATCCTTTGGGCTGCTCTCACGTTATTAGAGGTTAGGTAAAATGCACTAGGTAATTACATTTGCTGTCTTTGCTGTCAAAAACAGCAGTCTGTTGTAGATGTGCAGGTATTTGTCTATGAGAAAAAAGCTGACGTTTGTTTACACAAATGTTTTGGTTTATGATATTGAGAGCTTGGGGTACTATAAGTCTCTATCTGCATTTTTGTCACCTACTGAGTTATTGACTTAGCCTTGTTCTGTTCAATGTTCTCTACATACTGTATATAGTACTCTATACCCCAATTCATGTTAAATTCAATAGATTACAAGATAGAAATTGCTGACACCATTCAAACCAATGAGAGTTCGAAACTTTGCAGCCAGTTATCTCAGAATTATATTTTTGCAGATAGAACATCATAGTCCCAAGCTCACACACAAAAAAAATGTTTTAAACCGCAATGGACTTCTTTGAGATCATTTTGATTGGGGGAAATCTTTGGCATTGTGACATGGAAATGGATGGAAAATATGTAAATAGTTGGTTTCATGGCCGGTTTCAGGCATAAGCGACATAAGAGACCACTTAGGCTCCTGCAGACGCAAAGCCCCCTCCCCCAGAAAATAAATAAGTATATATATATATATATATATATATATATATATATATATATATATATATATATACATATATACACTGCTCAAAAAAATAAAGGGAACACTTAAACAACACAATGTAACTCCAAGTCAATCACACTTCTGTGAAATCAAACTGTCCACATAGGAAGCAACACTGATTGACAATAAAATTCACATGCTGTTGTGCAAATGGAATAGACAACAGGTGGAAATTATAGGCAATTAGCAAGACACCCCCAATAAAGGAGTGGTTCGGCAGGTGGTGACCACAGACCACTTCTCAGTTCTTATGCTTCCTGGCTGATGTTTTGGTCACTTTTGAATGCTGGTGGTGCTTTCACTCTAGTGGTAGCATGAGACGGAGTCTACAACCCACACAAGTGGCTCAGGTAGTGTAGCTCATCCAGGATGGTACATCAATGCGAGCTGTGGCAAGAAGGTTTGCTGTGTCTGTCAGCGTAGTGTCCAGAGCATGGAGGCGCTACCAGGAGACAGGCTAGTACATCAAGAGATGTGGAGGAGGTCGTAGGAGGGCAACAACCCAGCAGCAGGACCGCTACCTCAGCCTTTGTGCAAGGAGGAGCAGGAGGAGCACTGCCAGAGCCCTGCAAAATGATCTCCAGCAGGACACAAATGTGCATGTGTCTGCTCAAACAGTCAGAAACAGACTCCATGAGGGTGGTATGAGGGCCCAACGTCCACAGGTGGGGGTTGTGCTTACAGCCCAACACCGTGCAGGACATTTGGCATTTGCCAGAGAACACCAAGATTGGCAAATTCGCCACTGGCGCCCTGTGCTCTTCACAGATGAAGCAGGTTCACACTGAGCACATGTGACAGCCGTGACAGAGTCTGGAGACGCCGTGGAGAACGTTCTGCTGCCTGCAACATCCTCCAGCATGACCGGTTTGGCAGTGGGTCAGTCATGGTGTGGGGTGGCATTTCTTTGGGGGGCCGCACAGCCCTCCATGTGGCCTGACTGCCATTAGGTACCGAGATGAGATCCTCAGACCCCTTGTGAGACCATATGCTGGTGCGGTTGGCCCTGGGTTCCTCCTAATGCAAACAATGCTAGACCTCATGTGGCTGGAGTGTGTCAGCAGTTCCTGCAAGAGGAAGGCATTGATGCTATGGACTGGCCTGCCCGTTCCCCAGACCTGAATCCAATTGCGCACATCTGGGACATCATGTCTCGCTCCATCCACCAACGCCACGTTGCACCACAGACTGTCCAGGAGTTGGCGGATGCTTTAGTCCAGGTCTGGGAGGAGATCCCTCAGGAGACCATCCGCCACCTCATCAGGAGCATGCCCAGGCGTTGTAAGGAGGTCATACAGGCACGTGGAGGCCACACACACTACTGAGCCTCATTTTGACTTGTTTTAAGGACATTACATCAAAGTTGGATCAGCCTGTAGTGTGGTTTTCCACTTTCATTTTGAGTGTGACTCCAAATCCAGACCTCCATGGGTTGATAAATTGGATTTCCATTGATTATTTTTGTGTGATTTTGTTGTCAGCACATTCAACTATGTAAAGAAAAAAGTATTTAATAAGATTATTTCATTCATTATTTTAGTGTTCCCTTTATTTTTTTGAGCAGTATATATATATATATATATATATATATATATATATATATATATATATATATACACAGTGCATTCGGAAAGTATTCAAACCCTTTGACTTTTTCCACATTTTGTTACGTTACAGCCTTATTCTAAAATTGAATAAATGTTTTTTTTCTCATGAATCTACACACAATACCCCATAATAACTAAGCAAAAACACCTTTTTAGACATTTTTGCAAATGTATAAAGATCACATTTACATAAGTATTCAGACCCTTTACTCAGTACTTTGTTGAAGCACCTTTGACAGCGATTACAGCCTCGAGTCTTCTTGGGTATGACGCTACAAGCTTGGCACACCTGTATTTGGGAGTTTCTCCCATTCTTCTCTGCAGATCCTCTCAAGCTCTGTCAGGTCGGATGAGGAGCGTCGCTGCACAGCTATTTTCAGGTCTCTCCAGAGATGTTCGATCGGGTTCAAGTCCAGGCTCTGGATGGGCCACTCAAGGACATTCAGAGACGTGTCCCGAAACAACTCCTGCGTTGACTTAGCTGTGTGCTTAGGGTCGTTATCCTGTTGGAAGGTGAATCTTTACCCCAGTCTGAAGTCCTGAGTGCTCTGGAGCAGGTTTTTATGAAGCATCTCTCTGTACTTTGCTCCATTCATCTGTCCCTCTACCTGGACTAGTCTCCCGGTCTCTGCCGCTGAAAAACATCCTCACAGCATGATGCTGCCACCACCATGCTTCCCCGTAGGGATGGTGCCAGGTTTCCTCCAGACGTGACACTTGGCATTCAGGCTAGAGTTCAATCTTGGTTTCATCAGACCAGAGAATCTTGTTTCTCATGGTCTGAGAGTCCTTTAGTGGCCTTTTGGCAAACTCCAAGCAGGCTGTCCTGCACCTTTTACTGAGGAGTGGTTTCTGTCTGGTCACTCTACCATAAAGGCCTTATTGGTGGAGTGCTGCAGAGATGGTTGTCCTTCTGGAAGGTTCTCCCATCTTCACAGAGGAAATCTAGAGCTCTGTCAGAGTGGCCATCGGGTTCTTGGTCACCTCCCTGACCAATGCCCTTCTCCCCCGATTGCTCAGTTTGGCCGGGCGGCCAGCTCTAGAAAGAGTCTTGGTGGTTCCAAACTCCTTCCATTTAAGAATGATGGAAGCCACTGTGTTCTTGGGGACCTTCAATTCAGCAGAAATGTTTTGGTACCCTTCCCAGGTCTGTGCCTGGACACAATCCTGTCTCGGAGCTCTAAGGACAATTCCTTTGACCTCATGGCTTGGTTTTTGCTCTAACATGCACTGTCAACTTATGTAAACAGGTGTGTGCCTTTCCAAATCATGTCCAATCAATTTAATTTACCACAGGTAGACTCCAATCAAGTTGTAGAAACATTTTAAGGATGATAAATGGAAACAGGATGCTACTCAGCTCAATTTCAAGTCTCATAGCAAAGGGTCTGAATACTTACTGTATGTAAATAAGGTATTTCAGTTTTTTATTTTTAATACATTTAATATATTTAAATATATATATATATTTTTTTTCATTATGGGGTATTGTGTGTAAATTGATGAGGAAAATGTTTAATTTAATTCATTTTAGAATAAGGCTGTAAGGTAACAAAATATGGAAAAAGTCAATCGGTCTGAATACTTTCTGAATGTATATATACAAACATTTTCTGCAGCACTAGCCAATGTCAGCAAAACATTTTTTTGCCAGCTGTCTAAACTTAGTTATCATGGTCAAATTACTGACGCAGGGCATGTGCCCAGTGTCCCTGACCTCCACGGGCCCCACTTGAGTTTGTTAGTCACTCTCACTCAAATGCCATATTAAGATAGCATAAATCATGGCAAAATGTGTAGAATTGCAGTTAATTTGTTTCAAAACTGCAAAGTTTCTCTCAACCCCATGGCAAAAGGTGTAGAATTGCAGGAAATTAACTCGAAAACATTTTCGCTCTGCCATCATGAAGGGGCCACTAAAATGTTTGGCTTAGGGCCTCCAAAAAGCTAGAACCGGCCATGGTTGGTTTAGTAAAGTCCCAGTCACTACTGTAACATGTTAAGGAAAAATCTTAGAGCAGCTGATACTTATTAAGCATCAGACATTATGTACATGCATAATTTGCATCTCTGCCTTTGGATAAAAGCCCAAAATAAAGCTTGGCAAAATAGCCTTGCATGTGCTCCTGGTTCACACCCGCGCTAATATCATTATGTAAATGAGTATGGGAAGGCAGCGCAAAGCAGGCCAAATAGCCGTAGAACTCAATAGGTGAGAAATTGACTCTCCACTCCCTGTGGTAGGAAAAAAAATGAAGAGAGCACTTCTTAATGTGTTACAAAGAAAAAAGCTTAGGAGCTGACTCTCCAATTTCTATTCTCCTAATGTCGCCAGAATATTTCAAATGCCTCATTACTTGCGTTTGAGGGACTAGATTAGAGGCTCTTCTCCATCCAATAATGAGTCCTAACACTTATTACGCCAATGTGCATTAAATTGAGAGGCCAATCCTTCCTCTTTTAGACTCCCCTTATGCTAGAGAGTGCTAGGGCCTAATCTAAAAACAGAGAGTCACATCATTACACTTGAGGAAACCATAGAGGATAATCCAGTAGTCTGTTTAGAGGGCTTTATAATTGAATTGAATTATGCTTGCCCTCTGACACACCACATTGTGAGTGACATTTTGCTCAGGAGATGGCATACGTTTCGAGGCCAGCCTGGAAAGACTGCCAGAATCCACCACTGTTAGGAAGGCTAAAAGGATTAGCGTTGTCTGAAATAACTCATCAAATCAGGTTTACAGGCAATGGAAGCCAATGTAATTTTGGTCAGATATGAACATCTTTATGCTATATACTCTTATCTACAGTTGAAGTCGGAAGTTTACATACACTTAGGTTGGAGTCATCAAAACTCGTTTTTCAACCACTCCACAAATTTCTTGTTAACAAACTGGAGTTTTGGCCAGTCGGTTAGGACATCTACTTTGTGCATGACACAAGTAATCTTTCCAACAATTGTTTACAGACAGATTATTTCACTTATAATTCACTGTATCATAATTCCAGTGAGTCAGAAGTTTACATACACTAAATTGACAGTGTCTATAAACACCTTGGAAAATTCCAGAAAATTATGTCATGGCTTTAGCAGCTTATGATAGGCTAATTGATGTCATTTGAGTCAATTGGAGGTGTACCTGTGGATGTATTTCAAGGCCTACCTTCAAACTCAGTGTCTCTTTGCTTGACATCATGGGAAAATCTAAAGAAATCAGCCAAGACCTCAGAAAAAAAATTGTAGACCTCCAGAAGTCTGGTTCATCCTTGGGAGCAATTTCCAAACGCCTGAAGGTACCACGTTCATCTGCACAAACAATAGTATGCAAGTATGAACACCATGGGACCACACAGCTGTCATATCACTCAAGAAGGAGACGCATTCTGTCTCCTAGAGATGAATGTACTTTGGTGTGAAAAGTGCAAATCAATCCCAGAACAACAGCAAAGGACCTTGTGAAGATGCTGGAGGAAACAGGTACAAAAGTATCTATATCCATAGTAAAACGAGTCCTATAGTGACATAACCTGAAAGGCCGCTCAGCATGGAAGAAGCCACTGCTCCAAAATCGCTATAAAAAAGCCAGACTACGGTTTGCAACTGCACATGAGGACAAAGATCATACTTTTTGGAGAAATGTCCTCTGGTCTGATGAAACAAAAATAGAACTGTTTGGCCATAATGACCATCATTATGTTTGGAGGAGAAAGGGGAGGCTTGCAAGCTGAAGAACACCATCCCAACCGTGAAGCACCGGGGTGGCAGCATCATGTTTTGGGGTTGCTTTGCTGCAGGAGGGACTGGTGCACTTCACAAAATAGATGGTATCACGAGGGAGGAATATTATGTGGATATATTGAAGCAACATCTCAAGACATCAGGTAGGAAGTTAAAGCTTGGTTGCAAATGGGTCTTTCAAATGAACAATGACCCCAAGCATACTTTCAAAGTTGTGGCAAAAGGACAATAAAGTCAAGGTATTGGAGTGGCCATCACAAAGCCCTGACCTCAATCCTATAGAAAATGTGTGGGCAGAACTGAAAAGCATGTGCAAGCAAGGAGGCCTACAAACCTGACTCAGTTACACCAGCTCTGTCGGGAAGAATTGTAAATGAGAACTTGTTCTCAACTTGCCTACCTGGTTAATTAAATAAAATAAATAAATAAAGGTGAAAAAAGAATGGGCCAAAATTCACCCAACTTATTGTGGGAAGCATGTGGAAGGCTACCTGAAACGTTTGACCCAAGTTAAACAATTTAAAGGCAATGCTACCAAATACTAATTGAATGTATGTAAACTTCTGACCAACTGGGAATGTGATGAAAGAAATAAAAGCTGAAATAAATCATTCTCTCTACTATTATTCTGACATTTCACATTCTTAGCATTTCAAAAAAAGTGGTAAGCCTAACTGACTTAAATTTTTAAGGGAATTTTTACCGGGATTAAATGTCAGGAATTGTGAAAAAGTGAGTTTAAATGTATTTGGCTAAGGTGTATGTAAACTTCCGACTTTAACTGTAAGTAAAAAAATCCACTAAAATGTTAAGTTAGAGAACAAACAGCAAGAAGGTGCCAGTAAGATATTCTCTTCATAAACTTTAGTGAAAATAAATGTATGCTATGGGCTTAATCAGGTCTAACCTGTGTTACAGTATTGTCAAATAAAATGGAAGAATAATGTAGTGTACTATAAGACTCTCCTTACAGGTAAATGCTTTCAGTTTTCAGAAAATCATGCGTTTGTGTGGAAAGGAGCTGGGAATACAAAGATGGAAACAACGCCTGACAAAGCTAATTAGTACTCTATGTTGCCCAAGGCCAGTATTTAATCAAACCTGCCACAGAAATACTGTACATTGCGGTATCTTTATTTTACACTACTATTACTACTTCCTGTGAAAACTGAAGTGTCCTTAGAATTTTCACTGTACCCAGAACCATTCCGCCATTTCATTTCCTGATGGAAGGAATGGAAAAGTACAATGACTCAATCATTCATGTATCCCGCGAGTGATATACAGTCCAAAAGTTATGGGCAGAGTTAGAAAGCTGGCTCTCAAAAGTTTTACGATGTAAGTTTACTTTTAATCCGTATATCTGCCTATTTCAAGACATGGCATATGGGGGTGCGGTAAGATACCCAATGGGTTGGATAATACTCTTTCCGTCACTTATATTGAAGAAGCTATTACTTAAATACTGGAAGTAAAATGATACTCCAACGTTAAGAGAATGGAAGAATCAAATACTTTATTATTTAAATATTGAAAAAAAATCTGGCCACAGACAGAAACAACATAAGACAATTTGAAGTCATATGGGGTAGAATCTTACAAGTATTAGAAACAACATTGGGTGTGGATACAGTGTGAACATGTGGGTCTGAGCAAGTGTGATGTCATTCATGTTTGTGGAAATGTATGTACACTTTAAGTTGTTTGTTGTTTTTGTCCATGTATGTTTTTTAATTGTTTAAAACAAAAGTTAAATAAAATATTACAAAAAAAGGAATGGAAAAGTACATTTGCACGCTACTGGGTAAATATGCCAATGTGGATTTGATTGAATTTAGCCCTTAGTACCTATTGATGTCTACTGCTCACAAATTGCATTTGTTGCTACTGAGCTAATGATCCAACTCCTAACGACTACCCCATGTTATTAAGAAGGCAGAGATTTGATTGCTTGGTTGTGTCTCTTAGAACACAGTTAGAAAGTCTGCTCAGAGGATAATGACTTTGTTTTCTCTCTGTTAGCCAAGTTGATATTAAATGCATCTCTTGTTTCATGTCTTCAAAGAGTTCCACACTTTGTTACTAAGCATGATAAAAAGCACACAAAAAGAATTCACACGATCAATTGTTTCAATTCTTCAGAACCTGCTTCTATTGATATCCTTCATGCAGTATTCAAGAGTTATGAATTAAAAGGAAAGCTTATGTTCTCTGGTGTTTGAAGTCTAACCTACACTTCAAAAACAATCCATAAACTGGGATATTCAAATCAATTGACTGAAATACATGCTTCTGAGTACTCTCTCAAGTTTTAACTAGGCAGCACATGTTAATACCTATGAAAACATGATTTGAGATTAAACAAATTTGAGCTCAAACAACCTCATAGCTAAAACTTCAATATAAAACAAATGTATTCCCAAAATGCACTGTATCACTTATTCGTCACTATTAAAACAAACAGCAGACTAATACCACGCATACTAAATAAGACAGCAGATGTACATTGCACAACTTCATAGACACATTTCAATAAAAATTCCCAAAATGCACTAGCTCTGTATCGCTTATTCATCACTTAACAAAACATGAGAAATCACTCATATTAAACAAAATATACTTAAATGGCAGTCCTATTTTATTAGTATGGATTGTGATGTCAACTACCTTTTAGGTGTGGCGTAAATCTGCCTTTCTATCGTAGCACAGACGCTTGAAAAAATACCAATGTCAGTTATCCCAGTGTGTTAGAGGGAGATTAGATCTGTGAAGTGTTCTAAATTATTCACATGGCATCCTATTAGGCATATGGCCAGCCAACCTTATTACCTCTAGCACCTGTCCTGAACCCTGTCCCCTGCACTCTTTCCTCTTACGTCCGACTCACTGTCTGCACTGGTGTGACGGCAGTACATCCCATGGTACCAAGCAGGGTTATTTATAGCCAAACAAACCTGGCCTGTCTCTGCGTGGGATCACACCACAACTCAGTCAAATTTTCGAGCTGCTATTACCATGAGTTTAGGGTCGGCAGTCATTAGTGAAATAGGCCTGTAGCGTGCGCATGTTTTATAAACCATAGAACCTGGGAAAAATTCCAGTTGTGTACACAGTGTTTATGAAATCAAACAACCATTGATAATCATTTTCAGATGATTGCATTTCATTTTAATAATCCCCTTAATAAATATCTTAATTCCCACTAGAAATCAATAAATATCTTAAGGGACCACAATCAAAAGGAGACTCTTAACTAATTTACATTTTGCACATTATTTGGTTCTATCACTTGTGATTTGCCTTAGCTAGGATTGATTGTTCTATTGAATCTCAAACTAACTGGGACAGAGAGTAAAAAGGCAGTCGGACATGTGGCCACGCACATTTCCAACTCAATCAACAACACGTAGGGTCTCAGAGTGATGCTTTTTCTCCAAAAACTTTTCAAATATTATGTTTTCATCCCCCTACCCAACTACAGGGTGCTAAAATGTCAGTTTTTACAATCCATCATGAGTTGAATTAGTAATAGAAGTAGTTTTTAGTGTTGCTAATTTTTCTATTGCAAGCAAATAAATACATTTTCCAATTGAATGTCAATGAGTAGAACAAAATGGCTGTACTTGTTTTCCCATCCCATAGCTGATAGTAGCATAGGAATGTACTAGTTTCGGCAGTATTCCATTCGGATTTTGTGAATTCCCTATTTTGAGAATTGGAATGCACTCAAATTTATAGCAGTAGTGGTTGACTGCCACTTCACATATTTTCCACTTACTTCAACTCTAGTACTGGAAGTAGACTGAATAAGATATGCAGCAACGAGCTTCAGATAACATATTCCTTTTGGTAGTGTTCAACACCATAGTACCCTCCAAGCTCATCATTAAGCTCGGGGCACTGGGTCTGAATCCTATCCTGGATTCAGACCACGTCAGGAAGTCCTGGACTGCCTGACGGGCAACAACACCTCCACTATGCCGATCCTCAACACAGGGGCCCCACAAGAGTGTGTGCTCAGCCCCCTTCTGTACTCCCTGTTCACCCAGGAAGGCCAAGATGATCATCAAGGACCTCAGCCACCCAAGCTACGGCCTGTTCACCCTGCTACCATTGAGAAGGCGAGGTCAGTACACGTGAATAAAAGCTGGGACTGAGAGACTGAAAAACAGCTTCTATCTCAAGGCCATCAGACTGTTAAATAGTGACCACTAAAACTTGATTGGAGTCCACCTGTGGTAAATTCAATTGATTGGACATGATTTGGAAAGGCACACACCTGTCTATATAAGGTCCCAAAGTTGACAGTGCATGTCAAAGCAAAAACCAAGCCCTGAGGTCGAGGGAATTGTCCGTAGAGCTCCGAGACAGGATTGTTTCGAGGCACAGATTTGGGGAAGGGTACCAAAACATTTCTGCAGCATTGAAGGTCCCCAAGAATACAGTAGCTTCTATCATTGTTAAAAGGAAGAAGTTTAGAAACTCCAAGACTCTTTCCAGAGCTGGCCACACGGCCAAACTGAGGAATTGGGGGAAAAGGTTCTTGGTCAGGGAGGTGACCAAGAACCCGATGGTCACTCTGACAGAGCTCTAGAGTTCCTCTGTAAAGATGGGAGAACCTTCCAGAAGGACAACCATCTCTGCAGCACTCCATCAATCAGGCCTTTATGGTAGAGTGACCAGACGGAAGCCACTCCTCAGTAAAAGACACATCCCAGGCTGCTTGGAGCTTGCAAAGTGGCACCTAAAGACTCTCAGACCATGAGAAACAAGATTCTCTGGTCTGATGGAACCAAGATTGAACTATTTGGCCTGGTTATGCTTTATGTACTGTATTCTAGTCAATGCCTATTCTATTTAATTGTTGCTGTATATATACTATTCTTCAGATATACTACATATTCTATCCATGTACTGTCCATATTGTCTATATATCCCTTCACACACACACACACACACACACACACACACACACACATATATATATATATATATATATATATATATATATACACACACTGCTCAAAAAAATAAAGGGAACACTTAAACAACACAATGTAACTCCAAGTCAATCACACTTCTGTGAAATCAAACTGTCCACTTAGGAAGCAACACTGATTGACAATACATTTCACATGCTGTTGTGCAAATGGAATAGACAACAGGTGGAAATTATAGGCAATTAGCAAGACACCCCCAATAAAGGAGTGGTTCTGCAGGTGGGGACCACAGACCACTTCTCAGTTCCTATGCTTCCTGGCTGATGTTTTGGTCACTTTTGAATGCTGGCGGGGCTTTCACTCTAGTAGTAGCATGAGACGGAGTCTACAACCCACACAAGTGGCTCAGGTAGTGCAGCTCATCCAGGATGGCACATCAATGCGAGCTGTGGCAAGAAAGTTTGCTGTGTCTGTCAGCGTAGTGTCCAGAGCATGGATGCGCTACCAGGAGACAGGCCAGTACATCAGGAGACGTGGAGGAGGCCGTAGGAGGGCAACAACCCAGCAGCAGGACCGCTACCTCCACCTTTGTGCAAGGAGGAGCAGGAGGAGCACTGCCAGAGCTCTGCAAAATGACCTCCAGCAGGCCACAAATGTGCATGTGTCTGCTCAAACCGTCAGAAACAGACTCCATGAGGGTGGTATGAGGGCCCGACGTCCACAGGTGGGGGTTGTGCTTACAGCCCAACACCGTGCAGGACGTTTGGCATTTGCCAGAGAACACCAAGATTGGCAAATTCGCCACTGGCGCCCTGTGCTCTTCACAGATGAAAGCAGGTTCACACTGAGCACATGTGACAGACGTGACAGAGTCTGGAGACGCCGTGGAGAACGTTCTGCTACCTGCTGCCTGCAACATCCTCCAGCATGACCGGTTTGGCGGTGGGTCAGTCATGGTGTGGGGTGTCATTTCTTTGGGGGGCCGCACAGCCCTCCATGTGCTCGCCAGAGGTAGCCTGACTGCCATTAGGTACCGAGATGAGATCCTCAGACCCCTTGTGAGACCATATGCTGGTGCGGTTGGCCCTGGGTTCCTCCTAATGCAAGACAATGCTAGACCTCATGTGGCTGGAGTGTGTCAGCAGTTCCTGCAAGAGGAAGGCATTGATGCTATGGACTGGCCCGCCCGTTCCCCAGACCTGAATCCAATTGAGCACATCTGGGACATCATGTCTCGCTCCATCCACCAACGCCACGTTGCACCACAGACTGTCCAGGAGTTGGCGGATGCTTTAGTCCAGGTCTGGGAGGAGATCCCTCAGGAGACCATCCGCCACCTCATCAGGAGCATGCCCAGGCGTTGTAGGGAGGTCATACAGGCATGTGGAGGCCACACACACTACTGAGCCTCATTTTGACTTGTTTTAAGGACATTACATCAAAGTTGGATCAGCATGTAGTGTGGTTTTCCACTTTAATTTTGAGTGTGACTCCAAATCCAGACCTCCATGGGTTGATAAATTGGATTTCCATTGATTATTTTTGTGTGATTTTGTTGTCAGCACATTCAACTATGTAAAGAAAAAAGTATTTAATAAGATTATTTCATTCATTCAGATCTAGGATGTGTTATTTTAGTGTTCCCTTTATTTTTTTGAGCAGTGTATATATATATACATACTGTTGAAGTCGGAAGTTTACATACACCTTAGCCAAATACATTTAAACTCAGTTTTTCACAATTCCTGACATTTAATCCGAGTAAACAAATCCCTGTCTTAGGTCAGTTAGGATCACCACTTTATTTTAAGAATGTGAAATTTCAGAATAATAGTAGAGAGAATGATTTATTTCAGCTTTTACTTCTTTCATCACATTCCCAGCGGGTCAGAAGTGTACATACACTCAAATAGTATTTGGTAGCATTGCCTTCAAATTGTTTAACTTGGGTCAAACGTTTCAGGTAGCCTTCCACCAGCATCCCACAATAAGTTGGGTGAATTTTGGCCCATTCCTCCTGACAGAGCTGGTGTAACTGCGTAGGTTTGTATAGGCCTCCTTGCTCGCACACACTTTTTCAGTTCTGCCCACACATTTTTTATAGGATTGAGGTCAGGGCTTGTGATGGCCACTCCAATACCTTGAATTTGTTGTCCTTATGCCATTTTGCCACAACTTTGGAAGTATGCTTGGGGTCATTGTCCATTTGGAAGACCCATTTGAGACCAAGCTTTAACTTCCTTACTGATGTCTTGAGATTTTGCTTCAATGTATCCACATAATTTTCCTTCCTCACGATGCCATCTATTTTGTGAAGTGCACAATTCCCTCCTGCAGCAAAGCACCCCCAAAACATGATGCTGCCATACCCGTGCTTCACGGTTGGGATGGTGTTCTTCGGCTTGCAAGCCTCCCCCTTTTTCCTCCAAACATAACGATGGTCAGCATGGCCAAACAGTTCTATTTTTGTTTCATCAGACCAGAGGACATTTCTCCAAAAAGTACGATCTTTGTCCACATGTGCAGTTGCAAACCGTAGTCTGGCTTTTTAATGGCGGTTTTGGGGCAGTGGCTTCTTCCTTGCTGAGCGGCCTTTCAGGTTATGTCAATATAGGACTCGTTTTACTGTGGATATAGATACTTTTGTACCTGTTTCCTCCAGCATCTTCAGAAGGTCCTTTGTTGTTGTTCTGGGATTGATTTGCACTTTTCACACCAAAGTACGTTCAATCTCTAGGAAACAGAACACGTCTCCTTCCTGAGCGGTATGACGGCTGTGTGTTCCCATGGTGTTTATACTTGCGTACTATTGTTTGTACAGATGAACGTGGTACCTTCAGGCATTTGGAAATTGCTCCCAAGGATGAACCAGACTTCTGAAGGTCTACAATTTTTTTCTGAGGTGTTGGCTGATTTTTTTTTTTTCCCATGATGTCAAGCGACAAGGCACTGAGTTTGAAGGTAGGCCTTGAAATACATCCACAGGTATACCTCCAATTGACTCAAATGATGTCAATTAGCCTATCAGAAGCTTATAAAACCATGGCATAATTTTCTGGAATTTTCCAAGCTGTTTAAAGGCACCGTCAACTTAGTGTATATAAACTTCTGACCCACTGGAATTGTGATACAGTGATACAATTATAAGTGAAATAATCTGTCCGTAAACAATTGTTGGAAAAATTACTTGTGTCATGCACAAAGTGGATGTCCTAACCGACTTGCCAAAATTATAGTTTGTTAACAATACATTTGTGGAGTGGTTAAAAAAACAAGTTTTAATGACTCCAACTTAAATGTATGTAAACTTCCGACTTCAACTGTATACACTACCATTCAAAAGTTTGGGGTCACTTAGAAATGTCCTTGTTTTTGAAAGAAAAGCATTTTTTTTTGTCCATTTAAAATAACATCTAATTGATCAGAAATGCAGTGTAGACATTGTTAATGTTGTAAATGACTATTATAGCTGTTAACGGCTGATTTTTTATGGAATATCTACATAGGCGTACAGAAGCCCATTATCAGCAACCATCACTCCTGTGTTCCAATGGCACGTTGTGTTAGCTAATCCAAGTTTATCATTTTAAAAAGCTAATTGACCATTAGAAAACCCTTTTGCAATTGTTAGCACAGCTGAAAACTTTTGTTCTGATTAAAGAAGCAATAAAACTGGAATAAAACTACATTAGAGTGTCTACTTTAAGAAACAGATGCCTCACAAGTCCTCAACTGGCAGCTTCATTAAATAGTACCCGCAAAACACCAGTCTCAACGTCAACAGTGAAGCGGCGACTCCGGGATGCTGGCCTTCTAGGCAGAGTTTCTCTGTCCAGTGTCTGTGTTCTTTTGCCCATATTAATCTTTTCTTTTTATTGACCAGTCTGAAATATGGCTTTTTCTTTGCAACTCTGCCTAGAAGGCCAGCATCCCGGAGTCGCCTCTTCACTGTTGACGTTGAGACTGGTGTTTTGCGGGTACTATTTAATAAAGCTGCCAGTTGAGGACTTGTGAGGAGTCTGTTTCTCAAACTAGACACTCTAATGTACTTGTCCTCTTGCTCAGTTTCCTCTTTCTATTCTGGTTAGAGCCTTTGCGCTGCTCTGTGAAGGGAGTAGTACACAGCGTTGTACGAGATCTTCAGTTTCTTGGCAATTTCTCGCCTTCATTTCTCAGAACAAGAATAGACAAGTTTCAGAAGAAAGTCCTTTGTTTCTGGTCATTTTGAGCATGTAATAGAACCCACAAATGCTGATGCTCCAGATACTCAACTAGTCTAAAGAAGGCCAGTTTTACTGTTCTTTAATTAGAACAACAGTTTTCAGCTGTGCTAACATAATTGCAAAAGGGTTTTCTAATGATAAATTTGCCTTTTAAAATGATAAACTTGGATTAGCTAACACAATGTGCAATTGGAACACAGGAGTGATGGTTGCTGATAATGACACTCTGTACGCCTATGTAGATATTCCATTAAAAATCAGCATTTTCCAGCTACAATAGTAATTTACAACATTAACAATGTCTAACCTGTATTTCTGATCAATTTGATGTTATTTTAATGGACAAAAATGTGCTTTTCTTTCAAAAACAAAGACATTTCTAAGTAACCCCAAACTTTTGAATGGTAGTGTACATATTTATTTATACTCAGGATTCTGACATTGCTTGTCCGCATATTTCTATATTTCTTAATTACATTCTTTTACTTTTTAGATGTGTGTGTATTGTTAGATATTACTGCACTGTTGGAGCTAGGAATACAAGCATTTCACTACACCCACAATAACATCGGCTAAATATGTGTATGTGACCAATAAAATGAAATGTGATTTGTGTCATGAATGTGGTTGGCTCATCTTTAGCTTTACAGGTGCCTTATTGCTGGGGTTATCAGTGGACAAGGTCACTTGGCTGATTGATGTTTACCTCTGGAGGCCTTCCCTCTGTGCAGGTCAACATGACTCTCCATTTCATTGTAGGTGGTAGAGGGGAGGGCCTGCAGGGGCCAGAAGGACAACTAGAGCAGTACTGTCCCCATAGACTTTCTGATGTTTTGCTCTCCTGCCATAAAGGTAGCTTCCTGGTGCCAGTTCTGAGGAACTCCAATGTATCCCTCTCCCAACCCAAACTGCAGTGAGTGCACTAAGGCTGAAATGTTCCATTAGCTAAGTGAGCTAAAGCCTTGGGGAGATCATGGACTTCTGGCTATTGAGTTGCATCGACCATGTTGATGTATATCATGTTGATGTTTGGCCCTCCACGATGTGTAGAAGTTTGTCTTAAAGTAATAAATTAAACAACATTTGCTCATGCATTTTCGCATTTCTGAAACATCTACAAGCACATGAAGTGTTCTTCTTTCATACTGGTTTGCAGCACTGCAAGTCTGAGTCTGGCGTAGGAGGTTGCTAGTGGGAGTTCATTGGGTTTCCTTTGAAAGAGGCTATCAGACAACTGGATCAGGTATGGAGAGTGTCTCAGTATGAAATATGCATGGTTCAGCATCTTTCAATGTAAGGGTAGCATGAAATACCTTGTAATGTGCAATACTTGTAGTATTGTAGTAGGCATACATGCCTTGGTAAAATTGCTTTTTGTTGATGAAATTCCTGAGGTGTTTCCTTTAATAATCTTGCACTATTCTGCCATCTGTGGTTTTATGTAATCCATTTTATGGCTTTATAAAATACACTTCATAATAACTATGGTTACATTCACACAATAAAATTACTATTGTGAGTAGTCATATTAATATAAACTTTGATTAAACGTTTACATGTTTTGCAAGAAGAATGATTTCACTAATAATCCTGTTTTCATGAACACAACTGAAATCAGGCTTCCTGATGGGACTTTAATAAATGCAGAAAATCTCCAATCAAAATAAACATTCTACCCTCTCCGGACATACCCGAGGACAACTAGACCCGTTCCCGAATTGACCCAGTAGGATCCAGACCCGGTACAATCCAAGTGAGGGAAGCAGCAGAAAAGTAATGTTTTAAGAAAATGTATTAACCAGAGTTGATAAAGCGTGAGAGAAGGGAGAGGTGCCACTCTGGCAGGCAGGGGATGGACAGTAACCAACCAAGCCGACTCGCGCTGTAGTAGAGTAATAGCTGCTATAGCTAGATTATTTATCATCAAATATGATTACGTAGTACCTGTCCTGGATGGCATCAAACCGGGAGAAGTTAGATAAGATAGCTAATTTCTTTCTCTCTCTCGCTGCTGCAGTCACGTTCGGATCTGTATGGGCCTGCCAGACAAATCAGTTATAATTACACATACCCGAGACCTGTGACAATCATATCAGATCCGACCCAGACCCGAGACATTATTTAGAATTCTGGATCCGCTCTGGTCCCAGATCGGGTTTTGAGTATTCGGGTACAGGTGGATTCGTGAAGACCTCTAACGCAGAGTAAGGTGTTTACATGACTAATGCCATACTAGTCCTACTGCCATATGTCTACCTGTACCATGAATACTACTGATGTTTAATATCTAATTATTAGTGTGCATGTAAACATACTCAATGATAAAAAGCTACAGAGAAGTTACACCTCGCAATGTGAGATCAGGGCTGAGAAACAAGTTACACTGAACAAAAATATAAACGCAACATGCAACAACTTCAAAGATTTTACTGAGTTATACAGTTCATATAAGGAAAACAGTCAATTGAAATGAATTCATTATGCCCTAATCTATGGATTTCACATGACTGCGAATACCGATATGCATCTGTTGGTCACAGATACCTTAAACAAAAAGTATGCGTGTAGATCAGAAAACCAATGTCACGCCCTGATCTGTTTCACCTGTCCTTGTGCTTGTCTCCACCCTCCTCTAGGTGTCGCCCATCTTCCCCATTATCCCATGGGTACTGTATTGCGGTACTGCCAGTCATTATGTGTCTACCTGTCCCTTCAAGAGACCTAGCTCATTGATAGGAATGAGTACTCTGGTGGGTCTTAAGGATAATTTTGCTTCTCCCCCTACTCGCCCCCCTCTCCATGCCACCCTGCGGTGGGGCGACCAGTCCAAGTCTCTCCAGATACTCATCGATTCGGAGGCCGATTATGAGTCTTATGGACGTTACTCTGGCGTCCGAGCTGGGCATCCCTACACAACACTTCTCCATTCCCATGAATGTTAGAGCGCTGGACAGGCGCTCTACAGGCCGGGTCACCTACCATACCACCCCCATCAACCTACGTGTGTCGGGGAACCACAGCGAGACGCTCCAATTCCTGCTAATTGAGTCTCCACAGGTATCTGTGGCAATGGGATTCTCTTGGCTGCAGCAACACAATCCCTCGATTGACTGGTCTACTGGTGCCATCGTGGGCTGGAGCCCGTTCTGCCATGCTCATTGCCTGAAATCAGCTCTGCCTGCCCCGGGAGGTCTTCCTGGGGGCTTGGAAATTGCCCCGAACCTCTCTGCCATTCCCGTGGAGTACTAGGACCTCCGGGAGAAGTTCAGTAAGGCCCAGGCCACTTCGCTTCCGCAAAACTGACCGGTACCCAAGGATGTTAAGCCGGGTGCGCTGGCACGCCGCTATAGCCCTGCGGCTACACCCCCAAAAGCCGAGACCTTTTCCCCATGCTCCAGAGTCATTAGCCCCTCTGCTGTTCGTCCTCTGTTGCCCCGTATCCTCTGTATACTTCCTACTTGTCATGTGTCTAGATGTAAACCCATGTCTCACAGCCCTTTGTCTCCTGTTGCCTGCCGTCCTGTGCCTTTGCCCCTGCTCTGGATTACTACCCTCTGCCTGACCTGACCCTGGGCCTGGCCGCCGTCCTGTGCCTTTGCCACTACTCTGAATTATCGACCCCTGCCTGCCTTGACCTGTTGTTTGCCTGCCCCTGTTGCTGTAATGAACATTGTTACTTCAACACAGTCTGTATTTGGGTCTTACCTGAAACGTGATAACCAATCAGTATCTAGTGTGACTACCATTAGCCTCATGCAGCGTGACATATCTCCTTCACATAGAGTTGATCAGGCTGTTGATTGTAGCCTGTAAAATGTTGTCCCACTCCTCTTCAAAAGCTGTGTGAAGTTGCTGGATATTTGCGGGAACTGGAACATGCTGTCTTACACATCGATCCAGAGCATCCCAAACATTCTCAATGGGTGACATGTCTGGTGAGTATGCAGACCATGGAAAAACTGGGACATTTTCAGCTTTCAGGAATTGTGTACAGATCCTTGCAACATGGGGCCGTGCATTATCATGCTCAAACATGAGGTGATGGTGGCGGGTGAATGGCACAACAATGAGCCTCAGGATCTCGTCATGGTACAGTGTCTCTGTGCATTCAAATTGCCATCGATAAAATGCAATTGTGTTCGTTGTCCTTAGCTTATGCCTGCCCATACCATAACCCCACCACCACCATGTGGCACTCTGTTCACAACGTTGACATCAGCAAACGCACACCCACACAATGCCATACACGCTGTCTGCCATCTGCCCGGTACAGTTAAAATCGGGATTCATGCATGAAGAGCACACTTCTCCAGTGTGCCAGTGGCCATCGAAGGTGAGCATTTGCCCACTGAATTCAGTTATGACGCCGAACTGCAATCAGGTCAAGACACTGGTGAGGAAGTCTCTAGATTTTGCTCGCCTGAAGTAGAGTATATTGTGATAAATTGCAGGCCACATTACTTGCCTAGAGAGTTTTCAGCTATACTTTTCGTGGCTGTTTATTTATCACCACAGACAGATGCTGGCACTAAGACCGCACTCAGTCAGCTGTATAAGGAAATAAGCAAACAGGAAACCACTCACCCAGAGGCGGCGCTCCTAGGGGCCGGAGACTTTAATGCAGGGAAATTTAAATCAGTTCTACCAAATTTCCATCAACATGTTAAATGTGCAACCAGAGGGAAACAAATTCTAGATCACCTGTACTCTACACACAGAGATGTGTGCAAAGCTCTCCCTTGCCCTCCATTTGGTAAATCTGACCACAACTCTATCCTCCTGATTCCTGCTTACAAGCAAAAATTAAAGCAGGAAGCACCAGTGACTCGGTCTATAAAAAAAGTGGTCAGATGAAGCAGATGCTAAACTACAGGACTGTTTTGCTATCACAGACTGGAATATGTTCCGGGATTCTTCCGATGGCATTGAGGAGATCACCACATCAGTCACTGGATTTATCAATAAGTGCATCGAGGACGTCGTACCCACAGTGACTGTACGTACATACCCCAACCAGAAGCCATGGATTACAGGCAACATTCGCACTGAGCTAAAGGGTAGAGCTGCCGCTTTCAAGGTGTGGGACTCTAACCCGGAAGCTTACAAGAAATCCTGCTATGCCCTGCGATGAACCATCAAACAGGCAAGGCGTCAATACAGGGCTAAGATTGAATCATAATACACCGGCTTCGACGCTCGTCTTATGTGGCAGGGCTTGCAAACCATTACAGACTACAAAGGGAAGCACAGCCGCGAGCTGCCCAGTGACACGAGCCTACCAGGCGAGTTAAATCACTTCTATGCTCGCTTCGAGGCAAGCAACACTGAGGCATGCATGAGAGCATCAGCTGTTCCGGACGACTGTGTGATCAGGATCTCCATAGCCGACGTGAGTAAGACCTTTAAACAGGTCAACATACACAAGGCTACGGGGCCAGATGGATTACCAGGACGTGTGCTCCGTGCATGTGCTGACCAACTGGCAGATGTTTTCACTGACATTTTCAACATGTCCCTGATTGAGTCTGTAATACCAACATGTTTTAAGCAGACCACCATAGTCCCTGTGCCCAAGAACACAAAGGCAACCTGCCTAAATGACTACAGACCCGTAGCACTCACGTCCATAGCCTGAAGTGCTTTGAAAGGTTGGTAATGGCTCACATCAACACCATTATCCCAGAAACCCTAGACCCACTCAATTTGCATACCGCCCAAACAGATCCACAGATGATGCAGTCTCTATTGCACTCCACACTGCCCTTTCCCACCTGGACAAAAGGAACACATGTGAGAATGCTATTCATTGACTTCAGCTCAGCGACGAGACAGCCTATAGGGAGGAGATCAGAGACCTGGCCAGGTGGTGCCAGAATAACAACCTATCCCTCAAGATAACCAAGACTAAGGAGATTATTGTGGACTACAGGAAAAGGAGGACTGAGCATGCCCCCATTCTCATCGACGGGGCTGTAGTGGAGCAGGTTGAGAGCTTCAAGTTCCTTGGTGTCCACATCAACAACAAACTAGAATGGTCCAAACACACCAAGACAGTCGTGAAGAGAGCCTATTCGTCGTGAAGAAAGCCTATTCCCCCTCAGGAAACTAAAAAGATTTGGCATGGGTCCTGAAATCCTCAAAAGGTTCTACAACTGCAACATCAAGAGCATCCTGACTGGTTGCATCACTGCCTGGTACGGCAATTGCTCGGCCTCTGACCGCAAGGCACTACAGAGGGTAGTGCGTTCAGCCCAGTACATCACTGGGGCTAAGCTGCCTGCCATCCAGGACCTCTACACCAGGCGGTCAGAGGAAGGCCCTAAAAATTTTCAAAGACCCCATCCACCCCAGTCATAGACTGTTCTCTCTACTACCGCATTACAAGCGGTACCGGAGTGCCAAGTCTAGAACAAAAAGGCTTCAGTTTTTACCCCCAAGCCATAAGACTCCTGAACAGGTAATCAAATGGCTACCCGGACTATTTGCATTGTGTCCCCCCCCCAACCCCTCTTTTTACGCTGCTGCTACTCTCTGTTTATCATATATGCATAGTCACCTTATCTATACATTATGTACATACTACCTCAATTAGGCCGACCAACCAGTGCTCCCGCACATTGGCTAACCGAGCTATCTGCATTGTGTCCCACCCACCAACCCCTCTTTTACGCTACTGCTACTCTCTGTTCATCATATATGCATAGTCACTTTAACCATATCTACATGTAAATACTACCTCAATCAGCCTGACTAACCAGTGTCTGTATGTAGCCTCACTACTTCTACAGCCTCGTTACTGTATATAGCCTGTCTTTTTACTGTTGTTGTATTTCTTTACCTACCTATTGTTCACCTAATACTTTTTTGCACTATTGGTTAGAGCCTGTAAGTAAGCGTTTCACTGTAAGGTCTACACCTGTTGTATTCAGCGCACGTGACAAATAAACTTTGATTTGATTTGAGCACGCAGATGAGCTTCCCTGAGATGGTTTCTGACAGTTTATGCAGAAATTCTTCAGTTGTGCAAAGCCACAGTTTCATCAGCTGTCCGGATGACTGGTTTCAGATGATCCCGCAGGTGAAGAAGCAGGATGTGGATGTCCTGTGCTTACACATGGTCTGCAGTTGTACTGCCACATGTCTAAAACAACGTTGGAGGTGACTTATGGTAGAGAACATTCAATTATCTGGCTACAGCTCTGGTGGATGTTTCTGCAGTCAGCCTGCCAATTGCACACTCCCTCAAAACATTTTAGAGTGGCCTTTTATTGTCCCCAGCGCAAGGTGCATCTGTGTGATGATCATGCTGTTTAATCAGCTTCTTGATATGCCACACCTGTCAGGTGGATGAATTATCTTGGCAAAGGAGAAATGCTCACTAACAGGGATGTAAACACATTTGTGAACAAAATCTGAGAGAAATAAGCTTTTTGTGTGTATGGAACATTCCTGGGATCTTTTGTTTCAGCTCATGAAACATGGGACCAACACTTTATACATTACGTTTATATTTTTATTCAGTGTAGAATGACTAAGAATTCCTCAAGAGATAATAACTTGCATATCAGAGGTTCCAGGTTGAGAAGCATGGGTGAAGATTACAGCTATGAAATCTTACTAAGAAACACAAGTGAATGTTAGGATTTGCCAGGGCTTCCTATAAAGTCTGTCTTTTCTGTGAAAGTGGCATTGTTATCTTGTGAATACAAACTGTGATTCTCTCACTTCTCTCAGGTTTAAATGGTTGAGAGATAATTGTAGTCAAATGCCGCCTCTGCAATAATAACAACCTTGGTCCCCTTTGTAAGTATAAAGCCTTGTTACAATACTTCTTTGTGTTTTCTACAAAATTAAAAGTTTGAGGTTAAATCCAAGTTTCAGGTTTCTGTCTGGGGCTCCTGTACATTCTCCTTTGTTACTTATACCCTATTGAATTACTTCTGATCGATATCATAGATGGATGTTTCTGGAAGTGCATGCAGGTTTTCGCAAAGATATGGTTTTCCAGTTGGCGTCATTCTCAACCAAAATAGATGTAGCACTGACATTACAGCAATATCCAAGCAGATCATAATGCAAAATAGTCTTTACCAAAAGTGGTTTAAAAGTTGGTTAAAACACCCATTTGCAGAAAAACATGTTTTAAATTAACTCAGCATAAGATCTATATATACAGTAATTATGAGAGACAAGAACAATCCTACTCTTACCTCTTCCCTGTGGTGTATAAATAGGCAGGATGTCAGAGAAGGTGGTGCGGAGAGAAATGTGATAAAAAACCCATCTGTGAAGCATTTCATGGCTAAACACAAACCCTAAAATGTCCTGGCACCCATGAGTCACCTTTGCTCTCACATAGCGTTCCTCAGAGCACTGCTCTCCATTGAAGTCTCTTTGGTTCATACAATAAGAGCCCCCCGACAAGATCAGCCATGTTGTACCCACCAACTTAAGAGTTGTGCAGTATCTGAGAGGGTCACATTTAGGACACATATAAAGTATAGGCGAAAGTCTGCCATCAGAAAACACAGCAGTTGGGAAAGCTGATTCCTTGTGTGAGAGTTATTTTTCTTTAGGCAGTGGCTGCGGAACCAACCTTTCAGGACCTTTCTTCCTGGTCAAACATCCATGCAGCCTTCCAACCATTTGTTCTCAATCAGTTTCATGGGGATATGCATTTAGATCGTCTTGAGTTATACAGTGTTGATTCAAAATAACCTAAAGTGTTGTTTTGAATGATGTACAGTGAGTGAATTTTAGAGCAGATTCGGTTCAACTGTAACATAGCCGACCTGTGTATTTTGCCCAGCAGTGTGCGCTGTTGAATTTTGGCCACATGAGAGAAAAATGTGGTGGTGTTTTTGTCTTAGAGTAACGTTATACTATGCTATGATATTCAGTTCTGTTAGTGCCTTCAGAAAGTATTCAACCCCTTGACTTATTCCATATTTTGTTTTGTTAAAGCTTGAATTCAAAATGGATTAACATTAGAACCGCCTGGTCTTTCAGCCTATAAGTACCCGCTAGAGAACGTTGAGAACGTTGCCGGGCGTTCCCTTTAGCATCAGATGCATATCAACCCGCAAGGTGCCCAAACATAAGCACCAACGCTTGATAAATAGTGCATCAACAATTGTAAAGCATGAATTGCCTGAATAAATATTTGTAGAAATATATCCATGTAAAAATATAACAACAACAGTTATTTGTTTAGATAGAATCAATTATATGTTTTGTATAGTTCTACAAGTCCTAGTGAAAAACGTAGGCCTAAAGCTGAATTTTCGACACTTCAAGCCAATGACACAAACATTCTAAAGGTCTAATAAATACATTTAATATATGCTATTAGAATAATAATAATGTGGCTGTGTTTATAAAAAGCTTAGGGAACATTAGAATACTAAATAACTATTATTTCAAAGAACATTACAGCATTTTCTTTAGTTTATGTTAAGCTAGGCTATAAGTAAAAATTAAAGTTGAAAGTTGAAGTTGAAGTCCATCACAAAGAGCTCTATTATAATTTCATTTTTGGCAGGTCTAAAGAAACATTGTGGAAATAATAAAATGTTTTTAAAAGAAAACAGAATAGCATACTTATGTTTATTATGTTACTAGTATTTGCTTAGTACCCAGAGCAATGCCGCCGGGTGAGTGGTCATGTGCTGAACACATGGACAGCACAGATATTCTTGGAAAAGTGACATTTGGAAATAAAGTGCCACCTCTTGAATGTTGAGTTATTAGACAAAGGTAAGTGCCATAAAAGCTGCAGAATATGTTGCTTCTGATACTATATAGAAACATTTTACCTCCATGTGACTCTGAAGGAGGATTTGATAAAGTGATGCTCCTTTCCCTGCATCTGTCAATTACAACTTTGGTATAGTTTATGTGTTGTTTCGATGTGCAAGCGGACTGAAATAGTTTATTTCCCGCTCGTCAACTTGGATAGAATATGATTAGTAAAAGAGTTAGTAAATAAAACAGTCCCGTAACAGATTATTTTTACAAAGTAAAACGTAAAAGAGAATGGTATCAACCCACAAGGCGCTCAGTGAAATTATTAACACGAGCGCCAACACTGATAAATAGGCATAACACAAACTCATCATTACACTATTGTTGTAAATGAAATCAACCTCTTCATCATTCAGTTAGGCCTAATTTAAATTGTAAGTAACGTGCACAATTATCACACATTCATCCATTTGTCATTCATTCAGTGGGCTGGCATCGTTTGCTTCCCTTCCCTCATCAACTCGGATAGAGTCAAGGATATGTTTTGCATTATTCTAAAGGCGTACTGTAACATGTAAGCATGTTTTAGTTTCCCTTACAATACATTCAACTAGTAATAGAGTTATAGTAATTAAAACGGTCCCATAACAGCTTCTTTTTACAAAGTAAAACTTAAAAGAGAATGATATCAACGCACATGGAGCACGGTCAAATTATTTGCTATAAACATGAGTGTCAACACTGATATATAGGCATAACACAAACTCATCAATATTGTCTTCCTAAATTAAATCAACCTCTTCACCCTCCTTAACATTCAGTTAGGCCTAATTTAAATTAAATTGTGAAGTAAAGTGCACGATTATCACCCATTCATCCATTTGTCATTCATTCAGTGAGGAGAGAGACGCAGTAGCACCAGGCTAGGTACCAATGTCCCATATCGCATCATTTTGGCGGGTTAAGTTGGGAATAGGTATGGGAAAAAAGAGGAAAAAGGCTCTAAATACTTTTCTGATTGTGATTTCAAAAATCGGACAAATGAGCAATGTAAAATACAAACATTTAGGAAAAGTCCGGAAAGGAGTAGGACGTAGCTTTTGGCCTATTTTTTTAATTTACAAAATCAAACATCAGTGGCCGTTTTCTCACCCATCTATAGACAATACCCCATAATGACAAAGTGAAAACATGTTTTTAGACATTTTTGCAAATGTATTGAAAATGAAATACAGAAATGTCTCATTTACATAAGTATTCACACATCTGAGTCAATACTTTGTAGAAGCACCTTTGGCAGTGTCTTTCTGGGTAAGTCTGGGTAAGAGATTGCTTTCCACACCTGGATTGTGCAACATTTGCCCATTATTATTTTCAAAATTCTTCAAGCTCTGTTAAATTTGTTGTTGATCATTGCTAGATAACAATTTTCAGGTATTGTCATAGATTTTCAAGTATATTTAAGTCAAACTCGGCCACTCAGGAACATTCCCTGTATTCTTGGTAAGCAACTCCAGTGTGTATTTGGCCTTGTGTTTTTGGTTATTATCCTGCTGAAATGTGAATTAATCTCCCAGTGTCTGGTGGAAAGCAGAGTGAACCAGGTTTCCCTCTAAGATTGCCTGTGCTTAGCTCCATTCTGTTTATTTTTTTATACTGAAAAACGGTTACAAGCATACCCATAACATGATGCAGCCACCACCATACTTGAAACTATGGAGAGGGGTACTCAGTAATGTATTGTATTTGATTTTCCACAAACATAACATTTTGTATTCAGGACAAACAGTTAATTGATTTTGTCAAATCTTTTGCAGTATTACCTTGTTGCAAACAAGATGCATGTTTTGGAATATGTTTTATTCTGTATAGGCTTCCTTCTGTTCACTCTGTCATTTAGGTTAGTATTGTGGAGTAACTCAATCCTCTGTTTTCACACATCACAGTCATTAAACTCTGTAACTGTTTTAAAGTCACCATTGACCTCATGGTGAAATCCCTGAGCGGTTTCCTTCCTCTCCGGCAACTGAGTTAGGAAGGACACTATGGTGTTATTTGCATATTGCATCCTGATTGGCCATATGCTAATGAGGGCCTGTGGGAATGTAGGGGTTTATGAGGATCCCTCTCTCTCTCTCTCTCTCATGTGGCTTGTAATGTGATGTAATGTAATCCCTCTCTCCCTCTCTCTCATGTGGCTTGTAACGTGAAGCAACGTCAAGTTAGCAATACATTTGCCTTCATAAAGATACATCGTTGGTAGTTATTTTACTCACGTATAGACATGTCTGATTACACGACAAACACCTGTATCTTTGTATTGATACACCATCCAAAGTGTAATTAATAAATTCACCATGCTCAAAGGGATATTCAACGCCTGTGTTTTATTTTACCCATCTACCAATAGGTGTCCTGCTTTGCGAGGCATTGGAAATTCTCCCTGGTCTGTGTGGTTAAATCTTGTGTTTGAAATTCACTGCTCGACTGAGGGACCTTACAGACAATTGTAAGTGTGTGGTACAGAGATGAGGTAGTCATTTAAACATGATGTTAAACACTATTATTGAACACAGAGTGAGTCCATGCAACTTATTATGTGACTTCTTAATCACATTTCTACTCCTGAACTGATTTAGGCTTGCCATAACAAAGGGGTTGAATACTTATTGACTTAAGACATCTCAGATAACTTTAAAAAATGTATTCGTAAACATCTTGAAAATGTCAAGGGGTGTGAATACTTTCTGAAGGCACTGTAAGTAGAACAGGCTACTATCATGATGATCTTGCAGATTCAGCATTGATCTAACTTTATTAAACAAGCACCATTCGCCAGAATAGCATATTCTCTACAAGTAAAACAGAGACTCTGCGCAAAGTAGATAATAAAGACATGCGCAGTAAGTGATCCGGACATGTGCAGAAAGTTTGGGACCTTTAGCACCCAGAGAAAAAGGTCAGAGAAAATGTCGGATCCGCAGCCACTCCGTTTTCTTTATCTTAAAACAAGCACCTTTACAATCTGATAGTGAAGTGTGAAAATATAATAAGGTAGCATTTAAATCAATCTGTAAATCAAGCTCCAATAATAAACAACAATAATATATTAATGATACATTATGAAGAGTAATCATACAGTGTAGCTGACATTCTCCTCAATGATCTGTTAATTACAGTTCGAAAACACAATTTAAGTACACTAATTTGTTCTGGGTTTACAGATTGAACAATTGTTTTAATCTGCACGCCACTGCTAATTAGGGAACATCTAATATTTTCAAAAAAAATGCACTGGCTATTATTTTAGAAATGTTTCCTGTAATTAGTGTCAGGGCTAAATTCAAAAGTTTAATGAATAACAGATAGTACATTGTTTTCTTAGCAAAATGTTGCATTTCCAAACAGGACAATAAACAATCCTTGATGACTCTTGAACAAGAAATAGCTATTGCCAAATTATGTCTAGTCCAGCAGTTATCAGTTGTTTTATGATTGCATACTATTGTCTGTTGTAGCGTTGGTCCCTTTGTAAATGCAAGATCCTCTCATTGTTAGTTCATCTTGTTCAATTTTAATTCAATGTTAAATGAGTGTCTACATGATCTGTACCTCAAAATCCGACAAAGGGCAGTGGTGCTAATTGTTTTTGGAATCTGAGCGTGAGGGAAATTGATTTCACTGTAAATGATAACAAAAGTCCAGGTATCGACAGCTGATTTAGCAAGCCCTTGCTCTGAAACTGGGCCACGGTTATCCAACTTGCTGTGCCCCCAAATCAATATCTATCAACGATCTGAAATTAAACCTAGATTAAATCCCAATTAATCTAAGGGAGTCACGTTTGGCGAGTTCCAGTTAATTACATCATCCTGGCAAAGGTTTTTCTTCTCTTTATCTATCATACCTCCCCACCGGTTAAGTCAAAACGATCACAGCCACGAGTTTGAAATATTGCATCTGTAAATTCAACACTAAAGTCAGACTACCATGCAAAGACAGTGATATCAATCAGCCCTGTATGTCTAGATGACAATTTGACTAAACTCTAATCGCAAACCCCAAGAGAACTATCGAAAAAGGGCTAAATCTGACTGAAGAAAAAGTGCAGTACCTTGAACAATGAGATGCACTTTGGACGATTTGGGTTTATTGCTCATGAGGATGGAGCACACGTAGGGCCCCTCATCGTGTACATTCACATTCTGGATCTTTATGCTGTACTCTGTCACGGGTGTGTTGTCCATTCGGACAACGCGAGGGTCCAGAGACCACTTGTCAGTGCCCGCATAAAGAATGGTGGTGCGATTGAGCCAAGCCACTCGCGATACCTTGCTGTCCACAGTACATCTGTGAGACAAAGAGAGAAAACAGAGAGAGAGAGAAGAGGATGAGTGTTAAGCATTCCAGCATATTTTTACTGTGTTCTATGGTGTCCATTCTATTGTAAAGCACAATCGAGTGATATTCATTGACTGATATGTCTGACTGATAATATTGTGTGAGGATGTGGCTTTTGTATGACGTTTTTGATAAAGTAAGACCTTGGGCTCTCTTATACAATATAATGTTCTTCAACACTGTTGCTGGGGACCCACATGATGCGCATGCTTTTGTTTCAGACCAATGGCATGCCCTTGAGTATTTGAATCAAGTCACCAGGACCTTGATAAAAGAACTGACTTCATAGAGAGAATAGCTCTCAGCGATGCTATACATCCACAATATACTTTTATCTCTGGAGGGTGGCACACCAATACAAGTACTGTACACGGTCGAAGATTGTTCCTCTGTTAATCTGGGCTGGAATACTCATTGACAGTAGATGCATGTTGCATGATAACATATTCCTTGAGGTTTTGCATTGAAGGGGGATTGCAGAAGTGTGTTCAAAAAGTTTCCTTTAATATAGCTTCTCATAACCTCTAATTGTGGCAGAGGTAAGTGTGTAAGAGTGTTGAATTGAGAAGTTCAAAACCCACTTACAGGCCTCCCACAAAGTTCCACTCCAGAACCTATTCACCGCTATTTCATAGGAGTCTGGGGGGTAACACTTTACATTAAGTTGCCCCTATTACTATGCAACTATCTTAGTAATAACTGTGTTAATAATTTAGTAGTTACATAATAGGGTTGATGTGGAATCATTTTTACTATTATCTATATTGTAGAATAATAGTGAAGACATCAAACAATGAAATAACACATATGGAATCATGTAGTAAGGAAAAAAGTGTGAAACAAATCAAAATATATTTTATATTTGAGATTCTTCAAAGTAGCCACCTTTTGCCATGATGACAGCTTTTCACACTCTTGGCATTCTCTTAACCAGCTTCACCTGGAATGCTTTTCCAACAGTCTTGAAGGAGTTCACACAAATGCTGAGCACTTGTTGGCTGCTTTTCCTTCACTCTGTGGTCCAACTCATCCCAAACCATCTCAATTGGGTTGAGTTCAGGTGATTGTGGAGGTAATCTGATTGTGGAGGTCATCTGATGCAGCACTCCACTGTTAGTCCAGACAAGCCCTGGACTAACAATTGAGTAAAACAAGATTATGTTTTGGGATCTGATGGGGTACAACAGTTGAACTAAGCTCATGAGGTATTTATTAGTAACATTCTTCAAGAATCAATGAGTTAGAAATGGATATACCAGTCGCAGATTGTCCTTTTCAGTGAGTTTATACCCTATATTTTAACTATACTTGCACATGTGTCCATTGATTGGTGGTAAATGTTTGCTCATAAATTAATTTTATTCACACTTAACACCAAATTACATACATGAGGCTTAATTAGAAGTGATTCATGCATTCTATGGAAACAAAACATATGCTTAGCATTTTACAAACGAATTCTGTCACAATTACCATGGTACATTGCTTTAAATGTCAGCACCTGTGCAAAATTCCCATTTATACTGGGAACCTACGCCAAGTCCGATTTGTATATCCTTAGTATTCTCCGGTTGCCAGGCCCTGTGGAAAATTCCAGTCGAACCATGTATTTGAAAAAGAGAGAAGCCTAACAAACAAACAACGTGATTTAAATTCAGGACAGATTATTGGATCATAACCTCCATGCCTAACCTTCAATGAACTTCAGTGGAGGAATATCATAATACTCATAATACCATTTCCACTTCCACTGCATTGTCACGCCCTGACCATAGAGAGCCTTTAATTCTCTATGTTGGTTAGGTCGGGGTGTGACTAGGGTGGGTAATCTCGGTTGTTCTAGTTCTATGTTAGCCTGGTATGGTTCCCAATCAGAGGCAGCTGTTTATCGTTGTCTCTGATTGGGGATCATATTTAGGCAGCCATTTCCCCACTGTGTTTTGTGGGATCTTGTTTTTGTGTAGTTGCCTGTGAGCGCTTCACGTTTCATTCATTCGTTTATTGTTTTGTATTTGCTGAAGTTTCACTTTATAATAAAGATGTGGAACGCTACGTACGCTGCGCCTTGGTCCAGTTCTTACGACGATCGTGACATGCATACTAAACAGGGACAGAGGAGAGCAAGAAAAGGAAGGATGGGAATACAGCTACAGTGGTGTATCTAACAGTATTTGCAGACAGATATCAAAAATATTGGGCAACTGTACTTCTGTACAAACTTGCAATGCAAATCTAAGGCTAAAGGTTAATGTGTGTGATTGAAGTATTACCTAAGGAAAAGCAAAATAACAATATTCAGCAGTATAACAAAAGTTATACAGTATCTACTGACAAAAGGCCAACAACCTTTGCTCTGTCCAGAAATACAGCCTTATCGGATTGTTTTAATGCAGTGACTCTTCGTTCACTTTGCAATCTCTCATCATATCATATTTGTTCTGAAAAATTGGTTATGCATTTATTTATCTGACAGGATAAATAACTGACTATGGATTCCCATTATGATCTGTAGATTGTAGACCATCAGCAATTCCCACTAGATTCATTAGTCAACTGCCACTCTGTTGGCATGCAGTTACTAAGTCATCTTTGTTGTAATCAATGTTCAAGTTTATTTCATGAAGTTAAAGAAGTCCGAGTAGACGGGCAGAGACAACAGTACCATCCTCCCGTTTCTCTTAAACTAGTTACTACTACCCTTGCTGTAAAAGTTTGTTCCATGTTGCAGTGAATGAAACTGTCAGTAAGTGTTTATTAAGTTGAATATGTACAGAGCAGAGATCTCCAACGCTGGTCCTGGTGAGCTACTGAGTATACAGGCCTTCAGTCAGAACCACGATTAGTTTCATCAGAATACAACATTTCCTCTTCTTGTAATTGAAATACTAATGTATAGCCACTCAAGTCATTCAATTTTTTGACTGAGAGACTTCACGTTTATTGTTAATCTAAATAACGTCACAATTAATTTTCAAATCAGCTACATCACTACATGAACACTTTAAACATGAAATGAAATGTTGAGTTTGCGCATACCCAAAACAATCAGCTATACTGTAGATCTGAGACAACAACAAAAAAATTGCTTTGACTCTTGGAATAATATCTCGTCCGAACGACTTAGTCGTTTGAACAACTTCATTGATTGTTTTGTCTAATTAGGCCTAATTTGTTATGCAGCAACAGTGACTGTTGCTGCAGCCATTAATTCAATGATTATATCCATTGATATGATTATTCATTAAAAGCTATTTGATAGGTCTGCTTTTGAATGCATGTAAGTGGGCTAAGATCTCAGAGTTTTACCAATTTCACTTCAGATTCTGTTGTTTATCCACATTTCTCCAAATGGACAATTTTCAAGTTGATCCGAAAGTCACATTCCGAAGTGTTTTTGACACCCTGGGTTGCCTCCTGCTCAGCATCGTCCTTCCGAGGGTCGTGGGGTTACTCTTCCTGCTCAGCATAGTCCTACCGAGGGTCGCGTGTTCAATCCCAGTGGTAGTGATACCCTATCCCAAACCTTAACTCTTAACTAAGGCATTCAGAATTATTAAAGGATGACGCTGAGCAGGGGGGAGAAGTAACCCAGGGTGTCAAAAACACTTTCACATTTTACGTTTGGAGCAACTTCAAAATTTGACGTTTGAATGGCACACAAACAATCCATGTCTCAAGGCTTAAAAATATCCTCTTCATCTACAATGATTGAAGTGGATTTAACAAGTGACATCAATAAGGGATCATAGATGGATTCACCTAGATTCACCTGGAAAGACCAGGTATTCTTAATATTTTGTATACTCAGTGCAAATTGCTCTTCCTTCAAAAATCAAGGCATGAAATTATGATAAATTATTTATTGGGTATTCATTTATTCAAGAGCAAGTTCAGCAGTGTTGGATGTGTACACATTCTCACGGCATCTTACTGTAATATCACAATTAAATAATAGGGAATAGATGATAGCTGTCAGAGCCGCTTGTAACCCTGTGTCAAGGTTTTTGCTTCGCAGTACAATGGTGGGTGTCAACGTGAACCGCTTACAGCAAAAACTGTCAGTTTCACTGTGTTCTCTGTGTTCACCCCATTCAATCAACATTCCAAGAGAGGATTAAATGGGTGTTAATGTCACGTCCTGATCAGTAAAGGGGTCATTTGTCATTGTAGTATGGTCAGTGCGTGGCAGGGGGTGTTGTTTTTTTGTGTTTTGGGGTTGGTTTATTTAGAGGGGATTTGTTCTAGTTTTCATTTTCTATGTTCGTTTTCTATGTGTGGCCGAGTATGGTTTCCAATCAGAGGCAGGTGTCTTTCGTTGTCTCTGATTGGAAGCCATACTTAGGCAGCCCTTTTTTCCTTTGGGTTTGTGGGTGGTTGTTTTCTGAATAGCCGGTATGCCTTACGGAACTGTTTTGTCATTCGTTTATTTTGTTTGAGTGTTCTCTCTTAATAAAAAGAAGGAAGATGAGCACTTTACCCGCTGTGCCTTGGTCTGTCCCTTACGACGCCTATGACAGTTAACCTCACTTGGGGGTGTGGGACGCTACAGAAATACTCATTATAAAAATTCATGAAACATACAAGTGTTATACATGGTTTAAAGATAAACTTCTTGTTAATCCAATCACGGTGTCAGATTTCAAAAAGGCTTTACGGTGAAAGCAAACCATGCGGTTATCTGAGAACAGCGCCCAGCAGACAAATCATTACAAACAGTAACAAGCCAAGTAGAGGAGTTACACAAGTCATAAATAGTGATACAATTAATCACTTACTTTTGATGATCTTCATATGTATGCACTCACAAGACTCTCATTTACTCAATAAATGTTCTTTTTGTTCAATAAAGTCCATGTTTATATCCAAAAACCTCCGTTTTGTTGGTGCATTATGTTCAGCAATCCATTGGAACAAAGCGCGGTCACAACAGACAGACGAAAAATTGAAAAAGTACAATAAAAGTTCGTAGAAACATGTCAAACGATGTTTAAAATCAATCCTCAGGTTGTTTTTGTCATAAATAATCAACAATATTTCATCCGGACAAAAGCTTCGTCAATAGAAAAGGAGAAACAAGAAAGGCGCGCTCCCGATTGTGCGCGGGTCTCATGTTTGGAAATTTCCACTGTCCACTCATTGAAAGTGCTGTATCTCCCTCATTTTTCAGAGTAAAAGCCTGAAACAATGCCTAAAGACTGGCCACATGTAGAAGAAGCCATAGAGATCGTGAACTGGGTCCTAAGTCTTTGTATGGTGGATAGGCTTTCAATGGAAAAACAGCCTTTCAAAATAATAGTACTTCCTGGATGGATTTTCCTCAGGTTTTCGCCTGCCATAACAGTTCTGTTATACTCACAGACATTATTTTAACAGTTTTGGAAACTTTTGAGTGTTTTCTATCCAAATCTTCTACCAATTATATGCATATCCTAGCTTCTGGGCCTGAGTAGCAGGCAGTTTACTTTGGGCACGCTTTTCATCCAAAATTCCGAATGCTGCCCCCTACCCTAGTGAAGTTAACAGAGTAAAACATGGAGATGTGAAGAGTGTACAGAATGTTTGAAACGCAACAAATGACCCAAGGTTGGAAGTATTATATGGGCATTTAACATTGAAAAAAAATTACAAATCAGACCTTGTGACTCCAGTATAGTTCAAATAGTACAATGCCTACACAAATTGTGTTTCTGATAAACTACAGTAAGAAGGCAAAATAAGGATTCTGCAGCAATACAGACAAAAGCCCTCTTTAAAAATTAGAAATAGTTTGACAACAACACAGCAAGTGAGTACATTTTTTTCACAGGACATTCTCTAAAGAAACATCTAATTAACCATGAGTGCTAATGTGCAGCAGAAGTGTAGGCAAGGTGATTGGAACCAAGGACAACCACAAGATTAAACCGCTCTCAATGATCTCAGACACACTGACGTTGCTTGGCAATGACTGCATTCACAATCAAAAGGGTCATTCCATTTGATTTCAATCACTTTTTGACCGCAGCCATTTTGATTTGAAAAAAACTTTCCATACATATTTCCCAACGGTAGAAGTGGTCAGAAAGGGACTTTTTTTTACCCAATTTCCCAAACATTGCGGAGATAGAGGTGCTCAAAGTTCACCCATTTTGCATACCCCATGATACCATGAGACATCCATGCCTTCATCACCCGCAAATATTAACGTTTGAGTTTGATATAATTTAAAATGGGGCAACCATGGGTGAGCCTGGGAGGGCACAGGGCACCCACTTGGGAGGAAGGCCCACCCACTGGGGAGTCAGGCCCAGCCAATCAGAATGAGTTTTTCCCCAGAAAAGAGCTTTATTATTATTATTACTTCATTTATAAATTCTCTGGCAACAGCTCTGGTGGACATTCCTGCAGTCAGTATGCCAATTGCATGCTCCCTTAAAACTTGAAACATCTGTGTCATTGTGTTGTGTGGCAAAAATGCACATTTTAGAGTGGCCTTTTATTGTCCCCAGCACAAGATACACCTGTGTAATGATCATGCTGTTTAATCAGCTTCTTGATATGCCACACGTGTCAGGTGGATGGATTATCTTGGTAATGGAGAAATCCTTCTTAACAGGAAAATAAAAAAAATTCTTCACAACATTTGAGAGAAATAAGCTTTTTGTGCATATGGAAAATCTCTGGGCTCTTTAATTTCAGCTCATGAAACCAACACTTTGTGTAAACTCTGATTTATTTTTCATTTTCACATAATGTTGTAGCTCAGACCCTAATTTACATGATCTGGGGTGTTTGTGTAGTGCCCGCTATCGTTTGAGACACAGCATGGTCTTGAATACAGGGTGGTTGTCATTTCAATCATTGAGATTCATAGAATGGACCTATCCCTTCAGATCTCTGCAATTTAGCTGGTACACCATTTACATTTTAAATGAATTGAAATTGTAACTTCCAATTAAGATGGCCACCGGTCCACCCACGTTGAATGTCAACTTAAATGGGAATGTCTATTCTATTATCTATATTTACTATATGATTGCAACAGGTTTCATTTACATTACATTTACATTTACATATATTACATAGGTTTCCTATGGAAGGCTGACATAATAAAAAATATTCACATTCAAGTCAAAATTCTCCGATGTGTGGACCTCCAACCATCTTTGTGGTACCATTTAAAAGTTGAAATGTCAATTTTATTCCCATTTTAGTACATTTATCAGCTCCAAAATGACACCAACCCTGTATTCCAATTCATGTTGTGTCTCAACCGATGGCGGGCACAACATAAAATATCAGTTTACGCGTTTTAGATAATTGACGTTAAACAGCTATATAACACATTATAACATTTGTCATAAGCCGTCATAAGTAGGTTTCAATAGTTATCAGTTACGTCATAACATGTTATAAAACCAGTTATAATGACTATTAAAAATGACTGTTCATCCTGTTGTCATATGCTCCAATGTCAACTGTTAATAACAACTGCTATCATATAGCCTGCATGACAACTTATGTCATATGTTAGTACATACAGTCTACATACAGTCTACATACAGATGTTATAACAGGGTGTTATGTAATTTACTAACCTCTGTGTCACATTAACACATTGAATGAAATGATGGGTGTCATAACCATGTCATATGCCCTCATAGAGTGTGTATTGACACCTTAAGTAAAGTTACATTAATTAATGTGTTTATACCACAGGATGAGTTGTGAATATCACATAACTTTACCATTCATATTATGTCATTTTTTTAAGGACACATTATAATACCAGCAACTTGACAACACAACACAGTAACACTATTTTAACGTACACATATTAGCCACTACTTAGTAGTGTGTATATAAGTAGCTAATAAGGTATTTATTCTATGTTATTAGTCATGTATTAGGCCTTAATTAAGTATTTTCATATAAAAACATTATACTGTAAGTCATATTACTGGTCAATCATTAATAACTTCATTGTTAGCCATATAAAATACGTATTAATTGTTAATTCATTCAAGTTACACAAGAAACAGACTCTTAATAAGCTGTCTCAATATGGGACTAATAAGGACATAGTACCTTAAAATGTGTTCCTTATTCTGAAGTGTGACCAAAATTTTGACTTGCATAAACATATCCAGCAATGATGTCATTGGACAGAAAGGGGCACACCTTCCCACATATTTGTCATACAGCCAACATTCAAGTCAAAGTTTGATGTAAACATGACTAAACTTCCTTAAACTTCCATATACTGTATATGAATGCTGGCTGTATGGCGTATATTATGTAACATGAAACGTAAAGGGGCACACCTCCCCACACTCAGGAGCAAAAGCATACAATGCTTGCATGAAACTGAAAATGTTTGTCGTTTTATGAAATAAGAAATGTATTCATATATATGCCATATAGCCAACAATCAAGTACACATTTGACATGAACAATTAGCATCTAAACTTCCGTAGTGTGTCTTTAAATCAGAATGACCATAATATTATTAATTAATCGAGGCAAATATATCTATGGACGTTTCGTGGCTAATTGTTGATGCCAAATTTTGATTTGTGCTGGGATTCAATATGATTGCGCATTGCAGCATGATAGACTTTTACAGGTTATTTATTGCTAGCTGTTCTGGCTTCCTGAGTGGCGCAGCGATCTAAGGCACTGCATTGCAGTGCGGAAGTGTCACTACAGCATCGGGTTCGATGCCAGGCTGTGTCACAGCCATCCGTGACTGGGAGGCACATGAGGCGACGCACAATTGGCTCAGCATCGTTAGGGGAGTGTTTGGCCGGCTGGGATTTCCTTGTCTCATTGTGGTCTAGCGACTCCTTGTGGTGGGCTGGGTGCCTACAAGCTGACTTCGGTCGTCAGTTAGACAGTGTTTCCTCCGACACATTTGTTGAGGCTGGCTTCCGGGTTAAGTGAGCAGTGTGTCAAGAAGCCGTGCAGCTTGGCAGGGTCGTGTTTCGGAGGACGCATGGCTCTCAACCTTATCTTCTCCCGAGTCTGTAAGGGAGTTGCAGCGATGAGACAAGACTGTAACTGTAACTACTAATAACAATAATAATAATAATGCTAGCTGTTTCTGTAGACTTCCAGTCATTGCTCTAATGCTAGTTATTAATATTAGACACTAGGGGTTGGAAGCGGTTCAGGGAACAGAACCAAAAACTGAACACGAAACCTGAAACGAAAGTGATCCATACTGATCCGGAAAACAGAACCATTATTTTAAAAGCATGGGAACCGGTTAATAACGTTATTTTACATTCCAGGCAAAAAAATGCAACAAAGCACTCATGTAAAGCCCTCACTCTGTCACTCAGAAACGTATTCCAGTGTCTGCCTGCAAGCTGAAAATCTTTGCCAGTGTGTGTGCGTGTTTAGGCTACCTGCCACTCCCCCCTCTGAAGCATACTGTAGGTTACTGTACTGACATTACAACTCTGATTCAGAAGATCAAGAGAGAGATTTTTAATTAGCTAAAGAAGTATGGATAATATTTTCCAATGTCAGTTAGGGATACTATAGGCCTAGTTATCAGGTTTCTCTAGCTCAAAGGACATTCAAAGTTCGTCCATAGAACCTGCTCCTCCTAGGTATAATTCTGTGGCGCTAATTTAGATAATGCACGTCATAACAAGATGCCCAGCGCTTCAAGCATTCTCCTAAACTCTCTCTTGCTCTCTCCCCAACCGCATTTTGCGCCTTTGGTTACACTTGTCTTTCTATCACGCATGTAAACAACTAGCTTGCCTACTCTATCGTAATTTAATGAGCTTAATGTAAAAAAACAGGTTAAAAGGAACAACATAAACCTTTTCTGGTTCTGGTTACTTTTTCTGGTTGGAAAAGGTTCAGGACTTTATTTTGCTGGTCAGAACAGTGGAATGGAACCAAAAAAATGTGTGGTTGTGCTCAGAATGAAACGATTGGGAAATAATTTCACTTTCCAACCTCTGCTGGACACAGAGACATACAAATGGTATCATCTGACTCTGGGGAAGTAAATAAAGGGCTTCATTGCCAAAATCTCCAACTACCCCTTTAAAAAGTGCATTGTCAACATTGTGCGATCAGATTGAATCCCAACCTTGAATGTGTTGGCTATGTGACATGTAAATTAATACATTTCTTATCAAATGCAACTACACAAATCCTCAGTTCCAGGCAAACAATATATACTGTTGCTCACACCAATCTCGACAAACCATTTATGTATGAACCTCGCTTTGTGCATGAGGGTTCTATCATGCTGAAAGAGGAAAGCGCAGAAACAGAAAAGTTGGAAGCACTGAATCGTCTAGAATGTCATTGTATGCTGTAGCGTCAAGAATTCCCTTCACTGGAACTAAGGACCATTATTCCTCTTCCACCAGACTTTACAGTTGGCACTATGGTAGCAATCTCCTGCAATCCGCCAATCCTAGATTTGAACGTATGACTGCCAGATGGTGAAAGGTGATTCATCACACCAGAGAACGCATTTCCACTGCTCCAGAGTTCAATGGCGGCGAGCTTTACACCTCTCCAGCTTGGCCATGGAAACCCATTTCATGAAGCTACCGACGAACAGTTCTTGTGCTGATGTTGCTTCAAGAGGTAGTTTTGAACTCGGTAGTGAGTGTTGTAACTGAGGACAATTTTTACGCACGACCTGCTTCAGCACTCGGCAGTCCCGTTCTGTCAGCTTGTGTGGCCTACCACTTCATGGCTGTGCCGTTTTTGCTCCTAGATGTTTCCACTTCGCAATGAAAGCACTTACAGTTGACCGGAACAGCTCTAGCAGGGCAGACATTTCACAAACTGACTTGTTGGAAAGGTGGCATTGTATTACGGTGCCACGTTGAAAGTCAATGAGCTCTACAGTAAAGGCATTCTAGTGCCAATGTTTGTCTATGGAGATTGCATGGCTGTGTGCTCGATTTCATACACCTGTCAGCAATGGGTGTGGCTGAAATAGCCGAATCCAGTCATTTGAAGGGGTGTCCTCATATTTTGTATATAGAGTCGTGGCACAAATAAAACAGAAATATTAATTTCCAAAAAGTTTGCTGCTTCAGTGTCTAGAAATTCTTGTCAGATGTTACTATGGAATACTGAAGTATAATTACAAGCATTTCATAAGTGTCAAAGGCTTTTATTGACAATTACATGAAGTTGATGCAAAGAGTCAATATTTGCAGTGTTGACCATTCTTTTTCAAGACCTCTGCAATCCGCCCTGGCATGCTATCAATTAACTTCTGGGCCACATCCTGACTGATGGCAGCCCATTCTTGCATAAGCAATGCTTGGAGTTTGTCACGATTTGTGGGTTTTTGTTTGTCCACCCGCCTTTTGAGGATTGACCCCATTTCTCAATGGGATTAAGGTCTGGGGAGTTTCCTTGCCATGGACTCAAAATATCGATGTTTTGTTCTCCGAGTCACTTAGTTATCACTTTTGCCTTATGGCAAGGTGCTCCATCATGCTGGAAAATGCATTCTTCGTCACCAAACTGTTCCTGGATGGTTGGGAGAAGTTGCTCTCGGAGGATGTGTTGGTACCATTCTTTATTCATGGCTGTGTTCTTAGGCAAAATTGTGAGTGAGCCCACTCCTTTGGCTGAGAAGCAACCCCACACATGAATGGTCTCAGGATGCTTTACTGTCGGCATGACACAAGACTGATAGTAAGCGCTCACCTTGTCTTCTCCGGACAAGATTTTTTCCAGATGCCCCAAACAACCGGAAAGGGGATTCATCAGAGAAAATGACTTTACCCCAGTCCTCAGCAGTCCAATCCCTGTACCCTTTGCAGAATATCAGTCTGTCTCTGAAGTTTTTCCTGGAGAGAAGTGGCTTCCTTGCTGCCCTTCTTGACACCAGACCATCCTCCAAAATGTCTTCGCCTCACTGTGCGTGCAGATGCACTCACACCTGCCTGCTGCCATTCCTGAGCAAGCTCTGTACTGGTGGTTCCCTGATCCCGCAACTGAATGAACTTTAGGAGACGTCCTGGCACTTGCTGGACCTTCTTGGGCTCCCTGAAGTCTTCTTCACAACAATTGAACCGCTCTCCTTGAAGTTCTTGATGATCCGATAAATGGTTGATTTAGGTGCAATCTTGTCCTTGCCTGTGAAGCCCTTTTGTTCAATGCAATGATGACGGCATGTGTTTCCTTGCAGGTAACCATGGTTAACAGAGGAAGAACAATGATTCCAAGCGCGACCCTCCTTTTGAAGCTTCCAGTCTGTTATTCGAACTCAATCAGCATGACAGAGTGAACTCCAGCCTTGTCCTCGTCAACACTCACACCTGTGTTAACGAGAGAATCACTGATATGATGTCAGCTGGTCCTTTTGTGGCAGGGCTGAAATGCAGTGGAAATGTTTTCTGGGGATTCAGTTCGTTTGCATGACAAAGAGGGACTTTGCAATGAATTGCAATTCCTCTGATCACTCTTCATAACATTCTGGAGTATATGCAAATTGCCATCATACAAACTGAGGCAGCAGACTTTGTAAAAATTTATATTTGTGTCATTCTCAAAACTTTTGTCCATGACTGTACAGTTGAAGTCGTAAGTTTACATACATGTTAGCCAAATACATTTAATCTCAGTTTTTCACAATTCTTGACATTTAATGCGAGTAAAAATTCCCTGTTTTAGGTCAGTTAGGATAACCACTTTATTTTAAGAATGTGAAATGTCAGAATAATATTAGAGAGAATGATTTATTTCTGCTTTTATTTCTTTCATCACATTCCCAGTGGGTCAGAAGTTTACATACACTCAATTAGTATTTGGTAGCATTGCCTTTAAATTGTTTAACTTGGGTCAAACATTTCGGTTAGCCTTCCACAAGCTTCCCACAATAAGTTTGGTGAATTTTGGCCCATTCCTCCTGACAGAGCAGGTGTAACTGAGTCAGGTTTGTAGGCCTCCTTGCTCGCACACACTTTTTCAGTTTTGCCCACATATTTTCTATAGGATTGAGGCCAGCGCTTTGTGATGGCAACTCCAATACCTTGACTTTGCTGTCATTAAGCCATTTTGCCACAGCTTTGGAAGTATGCTTGGGGTCATTGTCCATTTGGAAGACCCATTTCCGACCAAGCTTTAACTTCCTGACTGATGTCTTGAGATGTTTCTTTAATATATCCACATAATTTTCCTTCCTCATGTTATCATGTATTTTGTGAAGTGCACTTGTCCAATCATCAGAAGCTTCTAAAGCCATGACATCATTTTCTGGAATTTTCTAAGCTGTTTAAAGGCACAGTCAACTCAGTGTATGTAAACTTCTAACCCACTGGAATTGTGATACAGTGAATTATAAGTGAAATAATCTGTCTGTAACAATTGTTGGAAAAATTACTTGTGTCATGCACAAAGTAGATGTCCTAACCGACTTGCCAAAACTATAGTTTGTTAACAAGAAATTTGTGGTGGTTGAAAAATGAGTTTTAATGACTCCAACCTAACTGTATGTAAACTTCCGACTTCAACTGTATAATGTAACTAGCGCTAGCACACTGCTAGCTAGGTAGCTAGCACTAGCAGTTGCCAGCTAGATAGCTAGCTAGCCATCAGTGGGCCAACAAAATGTTGCATTTACAACATCAACTACCTCATTTTATCTACCTCATTTTATCACAATTTATAATATAGCTGTCATTGTTACTGTAGCCTGCACATCTTTTTCACAGCTGTCACAAATCCTGTTGTGCCCCAGCAACGTTGATTTTGTTGTCCATTTTGTTTCAAAATTTGCCCATGTTTCTTGGAGATCATTTGAATAGTAAAGTTTTGTGATACTCTCAACGCATTCTCGTGTCGTATAAGCACATTCATAACTGCTTTATAACACCTCAAATTATTGTCACTTTACTTAAGGTGGCTGTGCACACTATATTAGGGCATATGACATGGTTATGACGCCCATCATTCCATTCAATGTAATAGTGTGACATAAAGGTTGGTAAATTACAAAACACCATGTTATAACATCTAGTATGTAGACTCCTATGCAGCATGTAATAACATATGACATAAAAAAATATGACATAAAAATATGACATGTAGACTGTGTGATAGTAGTTGTTATTAACAGTTTACAGAGCATATGACAACAGGATGAACAGTCATTTTTAACACCCATTATAACCGGTTTTATAACATCTCATGCCGTGACTCATAATTATTTTAATATACTTACAATATATCATGACAAATGTTATGTGTTATATAGGTGTTATAAAGGCTTTATGAATGCATGCATAAGGACAACTACATTAAAGTGTAAATAGTTCATAAAATAGTTTGACAACCCTGTTTGTAAGCTTTTAAATGGCATCATACTCAACTGTTAAGCTTTTCCAATGATGAACACTTGGATGTCTCATGGTGTGGTTGGTTATGCAAAATGGGTCAACTTTGAGCACCTCTATCTTCTGAATGTTGTTGCATTCAGGTCATTTTCTGACCACTTCTACCATGGTCAAATATGTGTAGAAAGTTTTGTTCAAATCAAAAGGGGTGCGGTCAAAAAAGTGATTGAATTCAAATGGAATGACACAAAAATATGTTTCCTCCTTTTTTCCCTCCACTTCCTTCAGCTCACACCCCCTCGTTTCCAAAATAACTATGTCATTTTGGGATTGTGTTTCGACTGCTGCAGTGAAGACAGTCTTGTCTGTAAGCCATCCAGTGTTGCTGCCTCTCCATCCTTCCCTAATGATTATAGTATGAGCTCTTACACCATAAATCCATTTAACTGGAGCGGACATCCAGCAGGTTTTTTCTGGGCCTATCAATTCTGGCCGCCATCAAAAATATGGTGGTGCACTCGAGCATACCTTCATGTGTGCCTCGATGATAAGTGTTACTTATGATGTGTCCTCAATTCTTCATTTAGGAATCTGGGCTGAGAGATATACAGAGTTTCACCCACCGCCATAGAAGCCCAACCGGACAAACACTGTTGATTAAGCGGCCCACAAAATCATTCGTTCTGGAAGGTCATTGAAAGGCGATAAATACCAGGGAATAACGAGTTGATAAAATGTTGGGGAGTGATGTCTGTGCTTCAAGGGTGTTTGCAGAGACCAGACGGCCCGTTTTCCGCAACGAGCAACATTCTCATTATTGACTGTTACTGTGTGGACTGGGCTTTTGCCTTGGCCTCTAATGGTGAGGCCACATTGACATCATACACCCTGAGCTAACGAAGTGTCAGACACTCGAGTGGAGAGACATTCAATAGAAGAATTACTAGAATTCCACTCAAGATTTCTTATTACCATTCAACAGACAGATGCCTTATTTACAGTATATAAAAATCATCCTTAATTCTTCCCTTCATCTAATAATCATATAGGTTATATTAGACACCATACAGTATTTAGCTTGATTAATAGGTTATGCATTAAACAGCAAAACCCAGTAAGTTATGCAGGAGAGAACATTTCACTTCAACTGAGCAATGCACCATGGGATTCCCATCATGGTTTAGTGCGTTGAATGAAATATAATAACATATTCATGTACTTTGTTCCTCCTTGGGAGAACTGCACGGAGAGAAATATTTAGAAATATTGAGAATTAACAATCTATGAACCAGGATATTTAAATGTACAGTTTTTTGGCATGCCAACTCATTGATTCAACATAATTAAATTGCCTAAATTGCCACCCTTAAGCATTAGCCAGTTCAGTATGTGGTCTTGAGTTGCCAGCTACAATAGTAGAAGCAATTGTTAAAAAAAGTATATCATACTTTGCATTTACAAGCAAATACTATTCAAATTGGTTGTGTGCAATCACCTAAATCTTTAGATGACCTAAATAGAACCCCAATGGCAATAGAACTCTAATGGTAAAACAACGCTGTAGTGTAAATAGACCTGTCAAACTGGCTATTTACATTTCATTATGTTACATGGTTTTAGTATCTGATGAAGTCATATTACTCTTCAATGTAGTTTACTCTGGAATTGCAAGCTGTAATTCTATTCGACTCTCACTCCAACAATATCATTCTATCCGGATTGAAACGCAGACTAGTAGTGACAGCGGCATCAATTTGTGTTCATTTGCTTTCTAATAGACAGTATAAACCTATTTTCGCGAAATGTTCAGACTGATTTCTATGTCCTCACATTTTCATTTCCCTTGTGTCACTTTTTTATCAGGTTGCGGAGTGCCTTGCAGTTTAAACTTTCCAAACTGATTGACTCCAGCATGCTTCAGTGGGTTAATAGCACTACTGGGAAATCTAAATTGTTGAACATTATTAATGGCCAAATGCAGATCCAATTTGGAGACATCTTGAATAGATAGAACATAAAATACAGAATCAACCTGGCACAGCAGCAGCATAACATGTAAGGGTGCAAGCAAACATATTTGGTTGATAAAAACGGAAAATGCCTTGTACTGTACATGGTGTTAGTAGTATAAATATTTTTTTATGGAATATTGATTCATAGCAACAACATATGTGAAACCCAATGTAAAACATAACACCAGTATCATCCTAATGATATGTATCTGAAGGACATTGATACTGACAGCTGGAAATATGATAACATTAGGAACAGGATGCATTAGAAAGATCTCCATTGAAAAAAAGACACAGTCAGACAAAAAACATCTTCCAGAGCCTCAGATCCTCTTTCACTATATAGCCTTGTACAGCTATTGTTTTCACTCCAGTACAATGACTGTCCCTTAAATTATTAATCATGTCATAACCAGAACACGACTTTGGAGAAAGCTTTAAGCATAAAATGTTGTATACTAGTAGCTAGCTTATTATTTATCTGTGGACTACAGCTCTAAGATATGGATAGGTCACCAAATCGCAGCAGAGGACATTTAGTGATTGCAGATCATTGTCAGTAGCCCGGGCTGCTCCCAGGGCCCCAGCCAAGAGATAAATGATAGCCCGGCTCTAGTTGCTAGGTGGATTGATGACCATCATTACATTGGCTACAATGTACGGTAGCAACTTTGTTGGGCGCCCTCAGATAGGAGATACATATAAATGATCTCACCACTACCTGTTACTAGCTGTCAAATCCTTGCTTCCTCCATTCTTGTTACCTCGTCTCCTCTCAAAAAGGCATTGGAGGAAAGGATCCAAGGTCACTCCCTGGGACCTCCTCTTGCAATAAGCTTTGCGAGGAATAGAGGAAACAAGGACAGAAGAAAGATTTCACGGCTACATGAGGGAAAGCTTCTGAGCCCCAAAGGATCATGGGACGGGATGACAATCTGATAACATAGTTACAAAAAGTAATGACAAAGCACAATCAGGTTAAATTAAAGAGGAGTTTGCTAATGAGAGCCTTCAATTCTGTTGTAAATTAAAAATGTAAATTAAGGATCTAATGTCCGAGCTACTAATTAGCAGCCCTGTCATTGTGAGCTTGATTTGGGCATTAGTTTGAACTGTAATTATAGAACGTACCTGTGATTCTCTCTGAACTCCCTGTGTTCGGCTTGTCTGAATTGTCGATTTTAGTGGTCAAGTGAATATGTTGTGTCATTGTCAACACAATGTGCATTATTAGACTAACAAGAGTGGGATACTATGTTTAGGCACAGTGCCATAAGCTAAATGAAAGTATTCCAGCTAAGCATTCAGAGTGCTTGACACATGCACACATCCACATTACACACATGCACACACACACACAAATGAACACATGCACACACACACACACAAATGAACACATGGACTCATAGGGGCGGCAGGTAGCCTAGCAGTTAGAGTGTTGGGCCAGTAATCAAATGGTCGCTAGTCGAATCCGTGAGGTGACAAATCTGTTGATGCACCCTTGAGCAAGACACTTAACACTAATTTCTCCAGGGTTACTGTTGATATTGGCAGACTCTGACTGTCAGCCCACTCTCTGAGCGTGACTCTAGGGGAGTTGTGACATGCAACAAACAAAAAATCCAAAATTTGACCAATATAAGCATCCACCTTATTATATCACACACTCACATAATAAAGCAAAAGGTGTATGTTGTTGTACCAGAGGGCCTATCTTGTCATAACACTGCTGCACCGAGTACGTCTCTTGTGGGTCAGCAATGAAAGATCTTCTGCCAGGTCTCACCTCACTTCTGCCATTCATTTCAACACACACACCTTGTCCCTATCTGGCTTTTCATAGTGTTTTGCCACCTGTGAAGTTAGTAATCAACTGCACACAACAATCTGCATTTGTTATTTAGAGAACAATCACTTTGTTTGTTGAATTGATTAATCTGCGTTCATCTGAGTTTAACGTGAGTGGTATTTCACTCAAATCTATTCTGTATTGTGGGGACTATCGCAACAAAAATATAGTTTTGTGATTCAGAGGGTCACTGAGATTGCAGTATGATATTGAAAGCTGATCAATTATTTATTCACTATAACTATAATAAGAGCCTTTCAAGAAAAACTCAAATTTCAAGAAAACTCAAAACCTGGAATTAATGCACATTAATTCAGCAAAGCAAAGCTGTTTTTCAAAATGTTCAACCATCTCAGGTCTCAGAGTCAATGTTTCTGTTGCTTTACCTACCACTAAGAAATCAGAGCTTTGTTCTTGCCAAATAAAAACTAAAATAGTTTCTGGTTAATCCTTATGTCCATTGTAACATACTATCTTAGTGGTTAACAATGTATACTATATATACAAAAGTATGTGGACACCCTTTAAAATTAGTGGATTCGGCGATATCAACCACACCCGTTGCTGACAGGTGTATAAAATCAAGCACACATGCATGCAATCTCCATAGACAAACATTGGCAGTAGAATGGCCTTACTGAAGAGCTCAGTGACTTTCCACGTGGCACCTTCATAGGATGCCATCTTTCCAACAAGTCAGTTTGTCTGATGTAACAGATGAGAACGTTTAGCTTAAAATGTTGATAAATTACGTGGCTATTTCTTCACATTATAAGCACAGCAATGCACACTCGGCAGTAGGCTATAAGCACAAATGTTCCATTAGCAGGAAAACACCATTCTCAAAAGTGTCCACAAATGTGATTATGCATGTAATGCTTTTATTATAAAGGTGTATTTTTATGGTGAAAATGATCTTCCCCAAAAATGAAACTCATGCGCTGCATATGTATGCCGGTTAGGCTCTTAATTCCAGTGAAGGGAAACCTTAACGCTACAGCATACAATGACATTATAGACGACTCTGTGCTTCCAACTTTGTGGCAACAGTTTGGGGAAGGCCCTTTCCTGTTTCAGCATGATGATACCCCTGTGCACAAAGCGAGGTCCATGCAGAAATGGTTTGTTGAGATTGGTGTGGAAGAACTTGACTGGTCTGCACAGAGCCCTGACCTCAACCCCATCGAACACCTTTGGGATGAATTGGAACACTGACTGCGAGCCAGACCTAATCGCCCAATGATAATGCCCGACCTCACTAATGCTCTTGTGGTTGAATGGAAGCAAGTCCATGCAGCGGAAAGCCTTAGAAGATTGGAGGCTGTTAAAGCAGCAAAGGGGGACCACCTCCCATGAGTTTGGAATGAGATGTTCGACGAGCTGGTGTACACACACTTTTGGTCATGTAGTGTAAAAGACAGATTATTGTCACATCAGTTCTGATTCCCAGTTCGGTTGTGCCTTGTGAGTACCTGCTCTATTAGGACAGTGAATTTGCACATGAAAAGAAAAAACATGTTAAAAATCGAGAAATAGTAACAGGCATTTATTCCAGGGCTTGATAATAGTATTTTAAAGCTGAAGATGCCTGTCTAAAAGCTGTTTGCACAAGGCCTAATTGGTATGTGTCAGGTGAAATTCATTCTCTCTTCAGACCTTTTAAATATTATCAAAGTATAACATTTTATAGCGTTACGCCATAGTTTAGGGAATAGAGATCAGCTCTGTTTTCCATTACCAAACACAAGACAACGCTAGACAATGGTGCACTGTTGCAATATTAAACATCCATTTTAGTTTAAGGGTGCTCAAACCATGCATTACTATTTACGGGAAAATGCTTTCACTGGCTTGTGGACTCTGAAAACAGAGTAGCAAAACAATTATTTCATTTTTTTTACACTTTGTTTTAAAGGTATACCTTCCTTTATGTCATATGACAGAACTAGGATTATTATATCCACTATACTGTATTTTCTTTAATAATAAAATATAAAGTTGAAATTAAACAGAATGTTGTGATTTTATTACAGATCCCTCTTTCTCAAGGATGAATGATGGAGTGCCCTTTATTTGGAGAGTGAACACATGACACTGAGGATAATGACAGTGCCATTTGTCAAGTCCCGACCAAGACTAGACCAACAGAAAATATTAGATATGTGCTCCACTGGTGGGCTGTCTGTAGGGAATACAGTTGATTGAGGAAATTGAGAAGTGAAGAAAGAAAACCATCAAAACTTCAATACCCTCTTTTCACAGAATTATTGGCTTTTCTTGAAATGTGAAAATGGCACTCTAATCCTAGTTCCCTCTAGAGCTGTCAACAACAGAAAAGGGTTGGCATTATCTTGTAAATCTAGGCTAGCTATGAAGCTTTGTGAGGCTTTGTGTCTATTGTATCACGTTGGCTCACTATTACCTGTTTATGTTAAAGTGCTGGTCAAAGAAGTAAAAAAAATGTTTATATATGTTATAATGTTTATATACAATACCAGTCAACAGTTTGGACACACCTACTCATTCGAGGGGTTTTCTTTATTTGTACTATTTTCTACATTGTAGAATAATACTGAATACATCAAAACTATGAAATAACACATATGAAATCATATAGTAACCAAAAAAGTGTTAAACACATCAAAATATATTTTATATTTGAGATTCTTCGAAGTAGCCACCCTTTCACTTGATGAAACTTTGCACACTCTAGGCATTCTCTCAACCAGCTTCATGAGGGAGTCACCTGGAGTCACCTGGAATGCATTTCAGGTGTGCCTTGTTAAAAGTTCATTTCTTAATGCGGTTGAGCCAATCAGTTGTGTTGTGACAAGGTAGGGGTGGTACAACAGACCAAGTCCATATTACGGCAAGAACAGCTCAAATAACCAAAGAGAAACAACAGTCCGTTATTACTTTAAGACAGTCTATACGAAAAATGTCAAGAACTTTTAAAGTTTCTTCAAGTGCAGTCGCAAAAACCATCAAGCGCTATGATGAAACTGGCTCTTGTCATGGATCCCTCTGGAACTTTCATTGCGCACACCTGGCCCCTATTCCCACTGATTGTATTTGTATATATGTTCCCTTTGTTCACCATGGGGCTGTCCATTATGTTTAAAATGTCTGTTGGTGCATGTGAGTACCTGTGCTGTGTGTTTTGGCTTTCATGCCCTTGTGGAGTGCGCAGATGATTACGGGTCTCGTCCCGTGTGTTAATCATCGTGCGCGTGTGTTATTTATTCGAGGTACTCCTCGCTCTTTTGTTTGGGTTTCAACCTTGTGTTTTTGTTACGTGTTTGTTTGGTCTTCGTCCCCGTGACTTTACATGGCACGCTGTAATTTGGGCTGAATAAAGAACCCTATTACGCATTCCTGCGCCTGTCTTCCAAATCTCTTCATACCAGCGTGACAGCTCTCATGAAGACCGCCACAGGAAAGACCCAGAGTTACCTCTGCTGCAGAGGACAAGTTCATTAGAGTTACCAGCCTCAGAAATTGCAGCCCAAATAAATGCTTCACAGGGTTCAAGTAACAGACACACTCAACATCAACTGTTCAGAGGAGACTGCGTGAATCAGGCTGTCACGGATTCCCCCTGTACTACTGCTCATTCTGTGCACCAGCTTTCGGATGTCTATGTCACCGGCCTCTAGGCGTCACTGAACTGTTTCATTACGAACACCTGGGTCCCATTCCCCCTGATTAGTAATTGTATATATGTGCCCTCTGTTCACCATTGTTTTGTTGGTTATTGTTCCCATGTTCGTTGGTCTTGTGAATACCTGTGCTTTGTTGTTTCAGCTTTCGTGCTGCGTGTATTGTGTACTCATTATTACGGGTCTCATCCCGTGTATTGTTGTGCATTTGTTATTATGGGTCTCGTCCCATGTATTTATTAGAGAATTAACCTCACTCTTTTGTTTGGGTTACATCCCTGTGTTTTTGTATACGTGTTTGTTTTGGGCTTTGTCCCTGTGCCTTTTCATGGCATGTTGTATTTTTGGGTGGAGTATTAAAACCCATTATTATGTATTCCTCTGCCTGCCTCTGATCATTTATACAACGTGACACAGGCTTTCATGATCGGACTGCTGCAAAGAAACCAATACCAAAGGACACCAATAAGAAGAAGAGACTTGCTTCGGCCAAGATACATTAGCAATAGACATTAGACTGCTGGAAAACTGTCCTTTCGTTTGAGTCTAAATTTGAGATTTTTGGTTCCAACCGCTGTGTTTTTGTGAGACGCAGAGTAGTTGAATGGATGATCTCCGCATGTGTGGTTCCCACCGTGAAGCATGGAGAAGGAGGTGTGGGGGTGCTTTGCTGGTGAAACTTTTAGTGATTTATTTACAATTAAAGGTACACTTAATCACATGGCTACCACAGCATTCTGCTGTGATAAGCCATCCCATCTGTTTTGCGCTTAGTGGGACAATAATTTGTTTTTCACAGGACAATGACTGAAAACACCCATCCAGGCTGTGTACGGGCTATTTGACCAAGAAGGAGAGTGATGGAATGCTGCAACAGATGACCTGGCCTCCAAAATCACACCACCTCAACACAATTGAGAGGGTTTGGGATGAGTTGTACTGCAGAGTGAAGGAAAAGCAGCCAACAAGTGCTCAGCATATGTGGGAACTTCTTCAAGACCGTTGGAAAAGCATTCCTCATGAAGCTGGTTGAGAGAATGCCAAGAGTGTGCAAAGCTGTCATCAAGGCAAAGGCTGGCTACTTTGAAGAATCTAAAATATACACTGCTCAAAAAAATAAACGGAACACTTAAACAACACAATGTAACTCCAAGTCAATAACACTTCTGTGAAATCAAACTGTCCACTTAGGAAGCAACACTGATTGACAATAAATGTCACATGCTGTTGTGCAAATGGAATAGACAACAGGTGGAAATTATAGGCAATTAGCAAGACACCCCCAATAAAGGAGTGGTTCTGCAGGTGGGGACCACAGACCACTTCTCAGTTCCTATGCTTCCTGGCTGATGTTTTGGTCACTTTTGAATGCTGGCGGGGCTTTCACTCTAGTGGTAGCATGAGACGGAGTCTACAACCCACACAAGTGGCTCAGGTAGTGCAGCTCATCCAGGATGGCACATCAATGCGAGCTGTGGCAAGAAGGTTTGCTGTCTGTCAGCGTAGTGTCCAGAGCATGGAGGCGCTACCAGGAGACAGGCCAGTACATCAGGAGATGTGGAGGAGGCCGTAGGAGGGCAACAACCCAGCAGCAGGACCGCTACCTCCACCTTTGTGCAAGGAGGAGCAGGAGAAGCACTGCCAGAGCCCTGCAAAATGACCTCCAGCAGGCCACAAATGTGCATGTGTCTGCTCAAACCGTCAGAAACTCCATGAGGGTGGTATGAGGGCCCGACATCCACAGGTGGGGGTTGTGCTTACAGCTTGGCAAATTCGCCACTGGCGCCCTGTGCTCTTCACAGATGAAAGCAGGTTCACACTGAGCACGTGACAGACGTGACAGAGTCTGGAGATGCCGTGGAGAACGTTCTGCTGCCTGCAACATCCTCCAGCATGACCGGTTTGGCGGTGGGTCAGTCATGGTGTGGGGTGGCATTTCTTTGGGGGGCCGCACAGCCCTCCATGTGCTCGCCAGAGCTAGCCTGACTGCCATTAGGTACCGAGATGAGATCCTCAGACCCCTTGTGAGACCATATGCTGGTGCGGTTGGCCCTGGGTTCCTCCTAATGCAAGACAATGCTAGACCTCATGTGGCTGGAGTGTGTCAGCAGTTCCTGCAAGAGGAAGGCATTGATGCTATGGACTGGCCCGCCCGTTCCCCAGACCTGAATCCAATTGAGCACATCTGGGACATCATGTCTCGCTCCATCCACCAATGCCACGTTGCACCACAGACTGTCCAGGAGTTGGCGGACGCTTTAGTCCAGGTCTGGGTGGAGATCCCTCAGGAGACCATCCGCCACCTCATCAGGAGCATGCCCAGGTGTTGTAGGGAGGTCATACAGGCACGTGGAGGCCACACACACTACTGAGCCTCATTTTGACTTGTTTTAAGGACATTAGTATCTGTAATGTTTTTACAATATTTTTGCTGGTAACGTAACGGATTACAGTTACCGTTTTTGTAATCCCTTAATTTCTGTGCAATTTCCGGCGTGGGTTTATTGTGAACACTGAGGCTGTACCCACTTTAATTTACTCTTTTAACAGTGGCCAATCAGGCTACAGTGGCTATTTCATCAGAATGTAGGCCTACAGTACCAAAGTGGCCTACCATCAAAAACAATGGAGAAAATGCATCCCATAACATTTTAACATGGAAATAGCTGTTCTATCATTCAGCCTACAGTAGCAGCCAATGTGTGGTGTCCAATGTAGGCTGACATTCCATGAGACTTTTGAAAGAAACATGCAGGGCTTGACATTAACCTGTTTATCCACTTGTCCTTCAGACTAAGAGGTGACTGAACATTTTGTTTTGTTTGATGCAAGAAACCACTTCTCAAAATAAAAGTCATTATTATTCCCATAGCCTTATTATAGAGAATCAGACAAATTATGCTACCCTCTGCCTATTGGCTACTTAGCTTATTCAAGAATGTCTCAAAATACAACATAAAAAAAGCTCTTTACCTGACTCTCTTTTCAAAGATTGCTAGAAATGTACATGTTTTGTAGGAAGCAATCACTCCCACATTGCTGACTACAAATTAGCTATATTTGGACTAATACCTCAATAACTAGCAAAGAATATGAACAAATATGCACACGTAGCTACAAGCAGCTCTCGCTTTGATCTCAAAACAAGCGCATAATAATCGTGACTACTCATGCTGTAAAACAGTCCAGTTCAAAGTGAAAGGCACAAATCCATATATGGCAATGGTCTATTTGCATATAGACCTACTGCAGCTCTGATTGGTTATGGCACACCGGTCTGTGTAGAATATGGGCCTGAGTTGTGCCTGTCAATGTAATAGAATCCTACTCTGATGCGCTCTGCCTACAACAAAATCTCTTGCGTAGTTAGTTTTGCATACTAAGTCTTGCATAGTTCATTTTGTTTTGGTATGTTGAATTGAAAGAGGCTAATATTGCGTTGATTCGATCACAATTCCCACAGTAAAGGGAAATGTTGATAGTGTTAACTAATGGGGAAAACTAGAAAGTTGAGTGAATTTCAATCTTGTGCTTCTCTGGGTGGGCTGATTTTTCTTCTGGGCAGCAGTCCCTGGGGAGCTGCACGCCTGCACACACACACAGCTTAGAGGGAACATTGGATACAGCTTTTGTCAAAATGTACTTTTCATAACAGGTTTAGGAGATCTTACACAGCAAGTTAGGATAATTAACATATCAGGTTAGGAGAATTAGGTTAAGGTTAGGAAGAGTAAAAAATAAATAAACAACTTTTGACGTCAATTTGACAAAAGCTGTATGCCATCTAGACAAACCCCACATACCAGCTATCACATTGTAGAGGTGAAGATTGACTTTAGAAATCAGTATGGAATTGCGAAACAGTATGATAACTGCTACTGCTGAAATTAGATACTTAATTGGTGACCACAATGGCATAACAGTTCACAAACCAAAGATGTGGCATTGCTGTCAAAATAGCTGCGACGGTAGACATTATCGAGCTGTACTGTATGCCTTTCCACTGAGTGAATAGCTTGCTGGCGGGCCACCGCTGCTGCATGTAGCCTTTTGTGTTTGTTATTGCTTCGGGGTCTTGTCTGTGCTTCATTCAGATTGGTGTCGTGCAGCTGCCTGTCCACACCAATATAGACATACTGTATGCAGTATCTAATCCTGACTTTGTAATGCTTTTCATCAATAACAGCCTTGTACATTGTAATACATGGCTGGCATTCCACAAAGAGTTCTATTGGCATTTATTAGCTATTAATTTCTCCTAAAAATTGGTTTAGAACCATTGTTTCGTATGATTCATGATTGTGTGTAATACATCATAATCCGGGTGTAGGGTGACTAGATGTTCCCTCACATACTGTATCTGTACATTAAATAAGGTAAAGAGGATTTCACGATGGTTTGAGCATGGTTTATAGTTATACCGATAAGCTAACAGTTGGGGAGACACATTTAATCTGGAGCATATTAGTGTAATTACCGATAAAATGTTGCCACTTTACGATAAATGTCTCTAAAACCTAAAATATGTTGTATTAAAACTGGTTATATCTCGGCATCTTCATATACCGGAATGTACTACAGCGTTATCTACTATAATACAAATTCCACACAAAAAAAGATTACAAATGTTGCTTATTGTCAATTCATTGAACTGCAATGCTAAAAGAAATCTGACAACTGTCTGTGTGCAGCATCATTTGGTGGCTTTGAACTAATTAGACAAATAATTAACAAAATATCTGTAATATGCCTTAATGAAAGAATGATAAGGTCAAAACACTATTCAAAAAAATTCCTTTACACTTATTTGCAATTTGCTCTAACCACACAGCTTTCACTGCTGGAATGAATTCCAGCTGAAGTTAATAATGATATTTTTCTCAGACAGGTGATAGAAGCCAGATGGCTTGCTTTGGTGCTAATGCATATTTATTCAGTTGCATCTTACCTGAATTTCTTCATAGCTCTATTGTATTCTCTGGGACCTATTTCCCCACCTAATGAGAATCTTTAAAGAACTAAATATTTAACACAAAATTCCAAAATATATTGAGAAATCGAATGGAAACAAAAACATTAATAATGAATGCCTTCGAAGTGGTTTAAACTGCAAATATGTGCACAGATGGACCAGAAGGCCTATTTTGCAAACAAATTAGAGTTACAGTAAAGGGAAAAAAGTATTTGATCCCCTGCTGATTTTGTACGTTTGCCCACTGACAAAGAAATGATCAGTCTATAATTTTAATGTTAGGTTTATTTGAACAGTGAGAGACAGAATAAAAACAAAAAAGATTTCTGGCTCCCAGGTGTCTTTTATACAGGTAACGAGCTGAGATTAGGAGCACACTCTTAAAGGGAGTGCTCCTAATCTCAGTTTGTTACCTGTATAAAAGACACCTATCCACAGAAGCAATCAATCAATCAGATTCCAAACTTTCCACCATGGCCAAGACCAAAGAGCTCTCCAAGGACAAGATTGTAGACCTACACAAGGCTGGAATGGGCTACAAGACCATCGCCAAGCAGCTTGGTGAGAAGGTGACAACAGTTGGTGCGATTATTCGCAAATGGAAGAAACACAAAATAACTGTCAATCTCCCTCAGCCTGGGGCTCCAAGATCTCCAAGATGCAAGATCTCACCTCATGGAGTTGCAATGATCATGAGAACGGTGAGGAATCAGCCCAGAACTACACGGGAGGATCTTGTCAATGATCTCAAGGCTGCTGGGACCATAGTCACCAAGAAAACAATTGGTAACACACTACGCCGTGAAGGACTGAAATCCTGCAGCACCCGCAAGGTCCCCCTGCTCAAGAAAGCACATATACATGCCCGTCTGAAGTTTGCCAATGAACATCTGAATGATTCAGAGGACAACTGGGTGAAGGTGTTGTGGTCAGATGAGACCAAAATGGAGCTCTTTGGCATCAACTCAACTCGCCGTGTTTGGAGGAGGAGGAATGCTGCCTATGACCACAAGAACACCAGCCCCACCGTCAAACATGGAGGTGGAAACATTATGCTTTGGGGGTGTTTTTCTGCTAAGGGGACAGGACAACTTCACCGCATCAAAGGGACGATGGACGGGGCCATGTACCATCAAATCTTGGGTGAGAACCTCCTTCCCTCAGCCAGGGCATTGAAAATGGGTCGTGGATGGGTATTCCAGCATGACAATGACCCAAAACACACGGCCAAGGCAACAAAGGAGTGGCTCAATAAGAAGCACATTAAGGTCCTGGAGTGGCCTAGCCAGTCTCCAGACTTTAATCCCATAGAAAATCTGTGGAGGGAGCTGAAGATTCGAGTTGCCAAACGTCAGCCTTGAAACCTTAATGACTTGGAGAAGATCTGCAAAGAGGAGTGGGACAAAATCCCTCCTGAGATGTGTGCAAACCTGGTAGCCAACTACAAGAAACATCTGACCTCTGTGATTGCCAACAAGGGTTTTGCCACCAAGTACTAAGTCATGTTTTGCAGAGGGGTCAAATACTTATTTCCCTCATTAAAATGCAAATCATTTTATAGCATTTTTGGCATGCGTTTTTCTGGATTTTTTTGTTGTTATTCTGTCTCTCACTGTTCAAATAAACCTCACATTAAAATGATAGACTGATCATTTCTTTGTCAGTGGGCAAACGTACAAAATCAGCAGGGGATCAAATACTTTTTTCCCTCACTGTATACAGTATCTTGGACTATGGGTTTTACAGTTCTTGGATTCCTTTTGTATCTACCTAGTCAATAATTATTGGCATTATTATAACATGGACAGAAAAGCTTACATGTCAAATAATATATTTACAGTAGCCTATATGTACAACAAGATATAACAATATTATACCCATTGGTAATTATTTCAATGTTTGTTTTGCATACACATATCAAACAAAGGTCATTTGTTTTTCCGAACATAGCCAAAAACTACAATGAACAGACCAATAACAGGCCACAATGGTGTAGTTTGTCCTTGGAAGTCTGATTGGTGTAAATTTGCATAGGAAAATGACCTAAAACGTGTTTAGCAGACCAAATGGTAACGGTCTTAGATTACAAATAGAGGAATAACAACCACAGCAAATGGACATGATTATAAATAGCCAAACAATATTTTGCAAAGTTCAATATCAACTGTAACTGCCAAAAGTGACATTTAAAAAGATTGTCAGTCAGTGCTTTCATATCATTGTTAAGCTCTTTGTACAAATTGTAACCATTCAATTATCCAATCGTCCAAATATCATCACATAAGGAACAAATAATGCTGACAGATGAGTGATATCTTATACGGTTTGTCTGTTTGTAAATATGCATCAAAGATGTATAATTTACCATTAATCAGTCCATTGCCATAGCAAATCAATCAGCCGGGAGAAGAAGGCCTTCACCTCAAAAATACATTTACACAATTGGAATGGTAAAGCACTCAGAGGCAACGCCACGGCAGGGACAGGCTGGGCAGAGGCCCTAACAGATTGAACATTGGGGCCAGTGTAAAAAATTATACATTAATTTGATTTGTTGTTTGTATTGTGTCCTGACTACTCAGAAATGTTGAGAAATGCAGTAGGATGTTCGTGGGATCTAATTGGTTATATCACAATCATATGGTATCCCTACATTACCCTTCCTATGACTTCATGTAGTGTGAGGAAAACTCTTCTCCACTACAGACCATATCAAAACATCAATCAGTCTTGCATGCTTACTGTACATCTCAACAATCTAGCCCTGTTGTCCATTGAAAGGGAACGCAGTGACTCTTTGGACGACATTTGGCAAATTAACAAACTATGTCAGTGTCTGTAACGGTAGCTAGCTAAAGTTAGCTAGCAAGCTAAGTCTGACACCTTTTCTGGACTGTTTCGGACACTGTTTCACTCATTAGCTGAATAACTTTTTGAGCGTGAGGGGACAGAGTTTTGGGGGGGGGGAACACAGATTTTGATTGACCCTGTGTAAAACCATCAATAACCAATATTACAACCTTAATGGAAACTTGAAATACTTAACTTCACCAGACCCTCTTAGAACCATTCAGCCACTTTGGGACTAGATACATTACATGGACAGCTACCATAGATATTCTGGCCTTCATTTTATCATACTTGCTTTATTGGTAATTTGCATAGATATTCTGTCACAGTGACCAACCTGACACACAACACACACATCACAGGCTGGGAGCAGCTCATGGGCACTTATAAGTAAAGTGCCTTGCTCAAGGGCACAACAGCAGTAGGTAGTATACAGAGATATTTTAGCTGGTAACCCTCTGGCTGCCGGTTATCATCCTGCCTTTCTAACCTCGAAGCTACTGCCACCCCTTAATTTTGCTTTACTTACTCCCTTGCCTTTGTTCAACCTTTTCACCTGGCTTATCAACCCGTCCCTCCTCAAAGTATGTAATTTAAAAACGTGGGTGAAACTATCCATTTAAATCTCCCCCCTAGTGGTTAAGCCTAGTGTTTAAGTGCTTTGGGCCAGTAACAAAAAGGTTGCTGGTTCAATTCCCGGAGCCAGCAAGGTGGAAAAATCTGCCTTTCTGCCCTTGAACAAGGCGGTTAACCCCCAACAACTGCTCCCCCAGCACCGACGATGTCGATTAAGGCCGCCCCACACACCTCTCTGATTCAGATGGGTTGGGATAAATGCGGAAGAGACATCTCGGTTGAATACATTCAGTTGTGCAATTGACTAGGTAGCCCTTTTCTCTTTTGCAGCAGAGGAGACAGACCAGGAAACACTCTTGCTTTTGGACGACTCGACTATAGCCGAAAGTTAAAGAAAATATGATGAAAAAAAACCTGACTGTAAGGAATTCATACGAACAACAAAGGATTTAAGAAACAAACTTTCAAACGAAAGGAAACTTCTTCTCAGGGATTTAAAAAAATAAATAAATGTGGGGTTTGACACTCTTATGTAGGTGTCATAACCAGACATAAAATAACATAATATACGCTACATGACCAAAAGTATGTGGACACCTGCTTGTTGAACATCTCATTCTAAAATCATGGGCATTAATATGGATTTGGTCGGGCACTGATGTTGAGCGATTAGTCCTGGCTCGCAGTCGGCGTTCCAATTAATCTCAAAGGTGTTCGATGGGGTTGAGGTCAGGGCTCTCTGCAGGCCAGTTAAGTTCCTCCATACCGATCTCGACAAACTATTTCTGTATGGATCTCGCTTTGTGCACGGGGGCATTGTCATGCTGAAACGGGAAAGGGCCTTCCCCAAACTGTTGCCACAAAGTTGGAAGCACAGAATTCTCTAGAACCTCACTGTATGCTGTAGAGTTAAGATTTCCCTTCACTGGAACTAAGGGGCCTAGCTCAAACCATACAAAACAGCCTCAGACCATTATTGAAACTTTACAGGGACAGGTACCGTTTCCACTGCTCCAGATTCCAATTGCAATGAGCTTTACACCACCCAGCCAACGCTTGGCAGTGCACATGGAGATCTTTGGCTTGTGTGCAGCTGCTCGGCCATGGAAACCCATTTCATGAAGCTCCCGACGAACAATTCTTGTGCTGACTTTGCTTCCAGGGGCAGTTTGGAACTCGGTGTTGAGTGTTGCAACCGACAACAGACAACGTTCTATCAGCTTGTGTGGTTTACCACTTCACAGCTGCGCCATTGTTGCTCCTAGACGTTTCCACTTCACAATAACAGCCGGGGCAGGTCTAGAAGGGCAGAAATTTGACAAACTGGCATGTTGGAAAGGTGACATCCTATGTCGTTGCCACGTTGAAAGTCACTGAGCTCTTCATTAAGGACATTCTAGTGCCAATGTTTGTCTACGGAGATTGTGTGGCTGTGTGCCCGAAATGGGTGTGGCTGAAATAGCCGAATCCACTAATTTGAAGGTGTGTCCACACACTTTTGTATATATAGTGTATGTCACAACATGTATAACTATATGAGTCATGACAGGTTATTACAAATTATGTCAGCTGTTATGACATATGACATGATTATGATCGTGTGATAACATGTTATGACACTGGGTGTCAAGTAAAGTGTTACCAAAAAAACGTCATGATTTTTATCTAACAAGTTGGGACCAACATGGTTGAGTATCTGCTACAGGCAGAGGTGACCAGACCCTACCCATTTGGGTTGGCTCTTGGAGATTGCTCACAGGTGTTTACAGTCATTAGTGGACAGGCATTGGAGCAAGGTACATTGTTTGAGCCACTCAATGTGTGCTTGAAGTCCTGTTATATGTTTGATGTCAACTCTCCCAGACTATGTGCTCCAGCATGGTAATTCCTACAGACTACAGTGTATCAGCTGCCTGGAACAGAATCTTCTGCAGTAAGACTGTTACGAGCATATCTTTTTTCCACTGAACAATAGTGGATAAGTATATCTACTCTTCTACGTAGTGTGAGAAGTGACTGGAGGAAGCACAGCCTTTCCGGCTGATGTGTTTGTGTTTCTGTGAATTAATAAATCAGTGGATGGATGAGCCATGAGTGTCTCTCCGATTCAGATGGGCTGGGTTAAATGCAGAAGACACATTTCGGTTGAATCAAATCCCATTGTATTGGTCACATACACATATTTAGCAGATGTTATTGCGGGTGTAGCGAAATGCTTTTATTCATAGCTCCAACAGTGCAGCAGTATCTAACAATTCACAACAATAGACACAAATCTAGAAGTAAAAGAACGGAATTAAGAAATATATAAATATTAGGACGAGTAATGTCGGAGTGGTATTGACTAAAATACAGTAGAATAGAATACAGTATATACATATGAGATGAGTAAAGCAGTATGTAAACATTATTAAAGTGACTAGTGTTCCATTATTAAAGGGACCAGTGATTCCATGTCTATTTATTTAGGGCAGCAGCCTCTAAGGTGCAGGGTTTAGTAACCGGGTGGTAGCCAGCTAGTGATGGCTAATTAACAGTCTGATGGCCTTGAGATAGAAGCTGTTTTTCCATCTCTCGGTCCCAGCTTTGATGCACCTGTACTGACATTGCCTTCTGGATGATAGCGGGGTGAACAGGCCGTGGCTCGGGTGCTTGTTGTCCTTGATGTTCTTTTTGGCCTTCCTGTGACATCAGGTGCTGTAGGTGTCCTGGAGGGCAGGTAGTTTGCCCCCGGTGATGAGTTGGGCAGACCTCACAACCCTCTGGAGAGCCCTGCGGTTGCGGGCGGTGCAGTTGCCGTACCAGGCGGTGATACAGCCCGACAGAATGCTCTCATTTGTGCATCTGTAAAAGTTAGTGAGGGTCTTAGGGGCCAAGCCAAATTTTATCAGCCTCGTGAAAAATTCAATTGTGCAACTGACTAGGTATCCCTTTTCCCCTTTATATTCTAATGCTAATATGATATTAAGGCACTATTTATAGCTCTGTTAAATTTACTTTTAGTTTGTTTCAATGCATTTTTGCCTACTGTACAGTATGTACTTGTTTGTCTCTAGTTCAACTTCTGTTGCACATAAATCTTTATATTTGTATGATAATATATAATGGTAATTCTTGTTCAAGCTGGCTAAAGTGCGTTCTGGTACGCTTTCATTCTATCACAATTTATTTTCAATAAACGTAATGAACGTCATTAGTCGATGTCCTTAGTAGAGTGACTTAAACATAATCTTTTACACTGTTCTGACTCAACCCAAATGTAGACCATTATTGTATGGGAAAACAGCATGAGGTGTGTGTGTTGTCACCTAAAATAGCTGAACTGTGTCAGTGAATGTGAATACATGTATCTATTGATTAGATCTGGCACTATCTGTGTTAATAACACTTAAAACAGACGGTGTCAAGCCCAGATCAACAGAAAAGCCTTTTTACGCGCGTGAACGAGTGTGTACACGCTGGAATTAGAATGCATGGTAGTGAATGGATGAAATCAGGTGGGCCGCGAGCATCAACGGCGTTATAGCGTATACAATTAGAAGTCTAATTTTCTCACGTCAACGCTAAGAAATGCAGGTAGAATGAACGGATACATTTCCTGAAAATACACTCTTTGTGCATTGTTACGTCTGGAATTGTGACATGTATAGTTTGTGTTGATAATAACAATACTGTCAGTGTCAATAATACATATTTGAAAACAATAATGTTATGCCTACCTGTGTTGATTTCGATCACAGTCATATAGCCTTGGCAGGCTACGGCTGGGAAACTCAAGGAACTCAAAAGACAGATTTCAAGAGAAAATACTGTTAGTAGAAAGAACGAGACTAGCTACATTCTTTATAAACTGCTTGGGTGTATTAGCTGCAACTATCCTCACGTTCGTAAACTAACACAACAACTGTTTAGCGCATGAAGGTACGTAGGAAGGACCTATAAATTGAGTCAAAAGGAAAGGAACACAGAAGAATAATTCGGGGCTACATAGTGAACATAACAAATAAAGCTGTTTATTATGGCATATGCTATGCAGTGTACTGTATGTGAATTGACACTCTAATCTCGCGTGCAAATTTTGACGCAGTTGACATCGTCTACATGTGATTTGGCCTTTACACGCACGCATGCTTTGTTTTTCTCAGATTGCAATCTGAGTGTGAACATCAAGTTCAACTGAGGCTTTAATCTGATGTTTGTACTGTTTGTTTCATGAAATCATATAAATAAATTGTAATAATCAATCTTATCTCATGAAATCTTATCTTATGAAATAGCACATACTTACACAATAGGGCTTTGTTTCAATTTGCTATTTACATGTTTTACATATTGTACACTGTGTACAATTCTCTGACATTCTGTGATGTATGTTCTGAAATGCAGGCAATACAAATGTATGATTTGACATTCAACATTGTATCTTGACTGTGGAAAAGGGAGGGGGTGGGATGGTAGAGAAGGTAAAAATATATAAGCAACATTTTAATCAGCATTACACTGACAATAACCCAAGGATTAAATAAAAAATGACCCAGCTGCTGGGTTAAATCCCCCAACCCCATGTGATGGGTTTTGTCACAACCCAACACACTGGGTTGTTTTAACCCAGAAATATAATCCAATTTTCCCAGCAGCTGTGTCAAGCACTCAACGCCAGGCACTGGGTTACAAGCACAACCCCGCTGGGTTGAATTTAACCCAATGCTGTGTTTTTCCAATATTGACACAGAGTTGGGTTATTGAAATGACCCGTATTGGGATATTTGTTACCCACAATAGTTCATTTTTAAAAATAATATGAATTGTCATATTAGGCATAACTCAATTTCTACCTTTTTTACGATGGCAAAATAAATAATGTCAGTATTATAATTTTGCTTCTTTGCGTTTTCTGATTGAACGCATGCCCTGAAACCACATGCTTTTGCCGAAGGACTTCCAAAGGGCCGCCATCTCCAAAGTTCACAAATAAAGGCAATAGTTCTGAACTGGGATTGATTTAGTTTAGTTTTAATTATTTCAATTTTGTTAATTATCTTTTAAACTTCCATTGGTTGAAATCTATTGCTCAGCTCAAAGAGGCACTGAGTTTGAAGGTAGGCCTTGAAATAAATCCACAGGTACACCTCCAATTGACTCAAATGATGTCAATTAGCCTATCAGAAGCTCCTAAAGGCATGGAATTTTCCAAGCTGTTTAAAGGTATGTAAACTTCTTAGTGTATGTAAACTTCTGACCCACCGGAATTGTGACACAGTGAATTATAAGTGAAATAATCTGTCTGTAAACAATTGTTGGAAAAATTACAGTATTTATGTCATTCACAAAGTAGATGTCCTAACCGACTTGCCAAAACTATAGTTTGTTAACAAGAAATTTGTGGAGTGGTTGAAAAACTAGTTTCAATGACTCCAACCTAAGTGTATGTAAACTTTCGACTTCAACTGTATATATAAAAATATATACACACACACACTACCGGTCAAATATACAATACCGGTTAAAAGTTTCAGAACACCTACTCATTCAAGGGTTTTTCTTTATATTTACTATTTTCAACATTGTAGAATAATTATGAAGATGTCAAAACTATGAAATAACACATATGGAATCATGTAGTAACCAAAAAAGTGTTTAACAAATCAAAATAGATTTTATATTTGAGATTCTTCAAATAGCCACCCTTGGCCTTGATGACAGCTTTGTACACGCTTGGCATTCTCTCAACCAGCTTTACCTGGAATGATTTTCCTTCTAAATCTAAATTTGGTTGAGGTCGGGGGATTGTGGAGGCCAGTTCATCTGATGCAGCACTCCATCACTCTCCTTCTTGGTAAAATAGCCCTTACACACCCTTGAGGTGTGTTGGGTCATTGTCCTGTTGAAACACAAATGATAGTCCCACTAAGCCCAAACCAGATGGGACGACGTATTGCTGCAGAATGCTGTGGTAGCCATGCTGGTTAAGTGTGCCTTGAATTCTAAATAAATCACAGACAGTGTCACCAGCAAAGCACCCCCACACCATAACACCTCCTCCTCCATGCTTTACAGTGGGAAATACAGATGTGGAGATCATCCGTTCACCCACACCGCGTCTCACAAAGACACGGCTGTTGGAACCAAAAATCTCAAATTTGGACTCCAGACCAAAGGACACATTTCCACCGGTCTAATGTCCATTGCTTGTGTTTCTTGGCCCAAGCAAGTCTCTTCTTATTATTGGGGTCCTTTAGTAGTGGTTTCTTTGCAGCAACTCGACCATGAAGGCCTGATTCACACAGTCTCCTCTGAACAGTTGATGTTGAGATATGTCTGTTACTTGAACTCTGAAGCATTTATTTGGGCTACAATTTCTGAGGCTGGTAACTCTAATGAACTTATCCTCTGCAGCAGAGGTAAATCTGAGTCTTCCATTCCTGTGGCGGTCCTCATGAGAGCCAGTTTCATCATAGCGCTTGATGGTTTTTGCGACTGCACTTAAAGAAACTCCGTATTAACTGACCTTCATGTCTTCAAGTAATGATGGACTGTCGTTTCTCTTTGCTTATTTGAGCTGTTCTTGCCATAATATGGACTTGGTCTTTTACTAAATCGGGCTATCTTCTGTATACCCCACCTACCTTGTCACAACGGAACTGATTGGCTCAAACACATTAAGAAGGAAAAAAATTCCACAAATTAACTTTTAACAAGGCACATCTGTTAATTGAAATGCATTCCAGATGACTCATGATTGTAGTCACCTGTCTTCACTATTATTCTACAATGTAGAAAATAGTAAAAATAAAGAAAAACCCTTGAATGAGTAGGTGTTCTAAAACTTTTGACCGGTAGTGTATATATATATTTTTTTAAATGCATACAAAGATAAAGAACAATAAAAAATAATTTTGTATGCAAGGAAAATAAACCAAAAAGTATCCCCCACCCCAACCCTCTGTTCTAACTTCTAATACTAACTGTCTGCACAGGTAAAATGGGAGAGAGTGAGTTGGTTGCCAACATTATTTTTGCAGTAATCTTCCCTGATTGATTGAGGGATTCAAGGAGCCATCATCATTAAGTAGCATAATGGTTGGGGAGCATTTAATATTTAAATTCATGCTCTTTGAAATGAATTTTCGAACTTCGTCCCAAAAGCATTTAACTGCAGGGCACGCCCACGTCATATGAATGAATGTGCAAACTTGAAATTAATAAATTGATGGTTTGGATTACGGGATGCCAAAGTCATATTTTTCCATATTCCTTGTCCAGTTAAAGGATGATTCCGTTACATTTAGATCTGTGGCCCATACTTTTTTAATGAAAAGCTCAGAGTATGATCTTTCCTATTGTTTTATATATTACAGAGATTAGTCCTTTCGGGAGATCAGATAATCTTTTTACAAATTCCATCATTGGATAGTTCGACAGCTGGGTATCCCATGGAACTTCATATGCCAGCATAGCTAACCTAAATTGGAGATTAAGAAAAAAAAGAGTTACCTGGTAATATAAATGCTTCTTTCAGATCTTGGAATGTCCTCAAACCATTATTATCCATGATATCGTCAAGGGTACAGATATGGCATTTAGACCATTCGGGTGATGTGCAAGGCATTATTGTTAAATATTGGAGTCTGGGCATGCAGTTGCATAGTTTTTACATTTTGTGCCAAAAATAAATTGTTTGAGCAATTATAGAACCAAAGCGTAGTTTACATTTTTAAGAGATCAATTAACACCACTTTTTCCAGGGCAATGGGAGCCATCATAATTCTCTGCCTTCTCAGCCAGGGAGCGGAAGAGTCATGCCTAAACCAATTTAAAATTGGGCAAAATGCTTGTGCCCTAGAAATACAATTTGAAGTTTGGAATGGATAGTCCTCCAGCGTCTTTCCCTCTCTTTAAATTTGTTCATTTAATCCAAGATCTCTTACCTTTCCATATACATTTTTATAATGCAGTGTGGATTTTATCCAAATAGCTGGAAATGGGAGACATAGGAAGCATTGAGCTCACGAAATTCAACCGCGGCAATATATTTATTTTCACAATAGTAATTCTGCCGGTTACAGCGACTAGGATGTTAGTCTATCTACGAGGTCTGATTGAATTGATTTGAGTGTTCTGTTTAAGTTTTTGGCAATGGTTTTATCTAAATAAATAAATATATCTATTCCAAAGTATTTCAAATGAGAAAAAAATTGGGATTCAGTAAGTAGAGATGGGGTCCTCTGTTAGGTTCTTGAGGGAGAGTAGGGCAGATTTGGTTAGATGTATTTTAGAACTTGAGATGGAGCTGAATTTGTCTATGACGTTCAAAACGTTTGGGAGAGTTGATATATATAATGTAGATAAAGTAAGATATAGTCAACGTATAATGAGATGACGTGATCTGTAGAATTGAGAGATATTGGTGTAATTTCTTTCGATTTTCGAATTGCCTGGGCCAGAGGCTCCATAAACAAAAATAGCAGAGGTGAGATGGGGTCAACTTGCCTCCTACATCTACATATTCTGAGCGCAGCAGAGCAGATATTGCCTCTTATTACTATGACTGAGGGATTGCCATATAGTATTTGAATCATATTAATGAAATTGGAGCCAAGTCCCATATGTTCCAAAACCGACCAAAGACATGACCATTCTAGTCTATCAAAAGCTTTTTCTGCGTCAAGAGATTGAACTGCCTTAAGAGCTTTGGTTTCTGATGAAGCATGTAAGATATGTAATAGACAACAAAGGTTATCTGAGGATAATCATTTTTTAACAAACCTGCTTTGGTCTGGATGTACCAATTTGGGTATGTTTTGAGACGGGACAAAATAATTGTTGAAAATAGTTTTAAATCTGTGTTTATCAAAGATAGGGAGCAATAGTGAGATCACTGGGTGGCATCCTTACTTTTTGTTTTATAAAAAAGTGAAATTAGCTCTGTATTTACATCCTTACCAAATGAACCTTAGTAAATGGTTGTTAACCGTTGATAAATAGTTAACCTAATTGGTTCAACAATTTTAAATAGACCAATGGAGGAATACTGTCCAACCAGGTGATTTGCCTTTATTCATGTTAGCCAATGCCCTTTTGAGTTCATGGAGAGAGATTTGGGCTCCCAGCAAGCCGGCTTCCTCAGTTGAGTTCTTATATCTTTTAATTGGGACTGAATCTGGCTTGGTGTTGATTTACAATCAGAGGTGTACAATTCTTTATAGAAATGGGATAATTAATTTGGGTTCTGACTGTAATTCACCTGATTCAGATTCAATGGTTGCAATATCCGCTAATTGCTCATTACTGCGAAGCTTGTTGGCCAGCCAGTAAATGACTGGGACAAATACCATGGAAATAATGGTTGAGTCTAACTCGATGGATGGCAAATTCTGCACTCCGTCTTATCAATAGATTTACTTGACTTTGGAGATTGTAGTCGCTACCTGGTCTGAAAAGGGTATTTGTTGAGAACGCTCTGTCAGTAACAACTTTTCCAATTCTGATATCTTCTTTAATAATTGTGATTTAATCAGCCCAGATGCAAATGCAGTTGCAATGTTTTGAATAAAACCTTTGATGGCGTCCCATAAAATATGAGGATCATCAACTTAACTTTTTCTAATCAGTATGAATTCATTCAATTCAGTTTAAAATTGGAAACATTAATAAGGAAACATTAAAGCGCCATCTTGTGGCTACTTTAGGAAATGCTGACATTGTTAGCTGGCAGTAGTAAGAACGATGATCAGATAGGCTCATATGCTGAATTTCTGTTTTCTTGATCAAAGAAAATAGAGTAGATAATAGTACAACATCGATTCTGAGAATGTTTTTTGCCTGTTTGAATAGAAAGTGTACTCGGTTGCATTTGGATTATGTGCTCGCCAGGCATCAATGAGGTTGTAATCAGAGAGTATATGTTGGAGAGCCTTGGTTGCGTATGAATTGTAGTTGGTCTTTTTAGATGTCCAAAATGGCATTCACGTCTGTCCCAATAACCAGTTGGAATTCAGTTACTTCTAACAATATTCTGTTCAGAGAATCAAAAAACATAGGATCATAATAATTTGGAGCATACACATTAATAATAGCAATTTTCTTTCCATGTGGATACATTTAAGGAAAGTGATTCTGCCTTCTTGGTCTTCACCTTTACCAAGGCTGGAGATTGTGTATCATTATGATTACACCCTTATTTTGTTTGGGGCTGATGAAAAAGCAGTCCGTTTGTATAAATGGTTCTCTATTCTAGGTGCTTGGAGCAGGTGTGTTTTTGGAGCATTGCTATATCATTATGGTTTCTTCTAGAATATCAAGACATCTGGAACATTTGATATGACTGTTAAATGTCCCAGCAAATTCCACAAGAGAATAGCCAGTGTTGCCATTGTTGTTCTAAAATGTAATTGTTATCTTCAGTGTTGATAAACCCATGGATAGGAACTAAAAAGCAGGACTCACAGGGAAACCCACCCATTGGTTGCTCCCCACCCAGAAGACCCTATCTATAAACTATTCCCCTTAGTATAATGCCTAAACAGTCAAAAAGATAAGATCGCTGTAGGAGCAATAGCACTTAAACTTCATCTATTATTAGCAACATGCTTTGATATGCAAAATATATATTTTTAAACTCAAGGTGTCATGTCATAGACTACACTCCATTATTTTTGCAGACACCTTTGAATCTTAATTCGGAGCAGATATTTAGCAGTTTTTGGAAAACGTGGTCGCATAAAAAACTGTGGGATATTTTACAGTAATTCTGTTACCAAACATTGCATCTGCACAGTTCTTCCAGTAAATGTGTTTTTGTGATGTTTTTGTGTAAATTTTTCAAAGTAGTCCTTGTGCGTAGAGTTGTATGGTTTGTTCAAATCTGTAATCAATGTTTTTTTGTTGGACAAAGTGTAATTCCGTTACCTTGGAATTGCCCATATTGAAAGCAGGTGCTTCCTCAGAGGTGTGGTGATGTAATTAACATCCCATCATATGTAGGGTCATGTAAAAAATGCTGGGAAGGACATTATTTTCGACTGTTTTTCCAAGTAGCTTATCTTAAGATGTGCTACAGGCGCATCAGCCATCGCCGGTGAGTAGCTTAGGCTTCATCTTCATAATTTAGTGGTGATGCAGTGCCACTGGAAAGTTAATTTAGTAGCTTACGATATACACAGGAAAAAAAATATCAACTCAACATGTAAAGTGTTGGTCCCATTTTTCATGAGCTGAAATAAAGTACTTTCCATATGCACAAAAAGCTTATTTCTCTCAAATCTTTACATCCCTGTTAGTGAACATTTCTCCTTTGTCAAGATAATCTATCTACCTTACAGGTGTAGCATATCAAGAAGCTGATTAAACAGCATGATCAGTACATCTTGTGCCGGGGACAATAAAAGGCCACTCTAATGTGCTGTTTGTGTTTGTCACACAACACAATGCCATATATCAAATCAAATCAGATGTTATTTGTCACATGCGCCAAATACAACAGGTGTAGACCTTAGAGTGAAATGCTTACAGATCCTGAGGCCCATTGTCATGCCATTCATCCGCCGCCATCACCTCATGTTTCAGCATGATAATGCACGGCCGCATGTTGCAAAGATCTGTACACAATTCCTAGAAGCTGAAAATGTCCCAGTTCTTCCATCGCCTGCATACTCACCACAAAAGTCACCCATTGAGCACGTTTGGGATGCTCTGGATTTACGTGCACGACAGCATGTTCCAGTTCCCGCAAATATTCATCAACTTCGCACAGCCATTGAAGAGGAGAGGGACAACATTCCACAGGCCACAATCAACAGCCTGATCAACAGCCTGATCAACTCTATGCGAAGGAGATGTGTCGCACTGCATGAGACAAATGGTGGTCACACCAGATACTGACTGGTTTTCTGATTCACCCCTCTACTTTTTTTAAAGGTATCTGTGACCAACAGATTCATATCCATATTCCCAGTCATGTGAAATCCATAGATCAGGGCCTAATGAATTCATTTCAATTGACTGATTTCCATATATACGATTCCAGCACTAATAATTTTCTCTTCAGCACAGTATCATGGGATATCATTTTCAGAGTTTGCCACTGATGAGCCCTAACCCTACATATTGTAGCACGTACACTACTTTCAGCAGTGAAAAAGGGTCCATAAGAAGAGGGGGAAAAAAACATGCATAGCCCCACACAATCAGTATGAATCATCAGAGCTTTTTCACATCAGTTTTATGTTGAACAGTTCATTTAGTTTGCATCACATTAGCCATTCTAAACTTTTTTCACCACAAATGTTTCCTACCACGGTCTCGCAGTTTCTCGCCTCTCAAAGGAGCAATAGTAATTTGAGAGTAACAAGCTCCACACTGTACACATCAGGACAAAAATTGCAACATGAAATTCTGATTCTGAGCTAATATTCGGTCAGAACTAACCGCACAGCACACATTGGTGTAGCTGAACATTTCTTTGGTGCATTTTTTTGTGTCAAAACTGTCAGGCTGAGTTCAATAGCATTCTTTTTGTGTCAGCCTACAAAAGATTCCCTTGAAGGTTCCTGCCCACCATGATGGCTAACTAGTCGAGTGGATGATTGATCCGCTGCAGTACGTGACGATACAGTCTGTCAATAATAAAAAGGAATGGGAAACGACCTGCCAATAAACGGGTATGTGTCCACAAACTCTAATTACCACTCTGCTCACCAAATGGGGATGTTTCATCACACCATAGACCAACAAAGAATTCTTGACAATATAGCTTGTTGATGTATAGCTAGCACTACACAAAATGGATTGATGACATGCCCTTAGAATAACCTAATAATAAAAACCTAACAACATCTCCAATGTTAGCACAGATTGGAAATAACCCTCAATAACCCTGTTGCTGATTGGGAATAACCCTAAAATAGCTTCTGTCTGATTCCATTCTACAAAGGTATACATGAGTACAGAGGTACTGTAACGACGGGAACATTGCCTCCATTTCATTACCTAAAAATAGCAGCTTGATATGTTTGACAGTGGCACAGATTCCTACACACTTTGGGGATTGTGTTGCATTAGAGAAACTCACACTCCAACACTCCAGAAACCGACTGAAGTTTTGCCAAAACGTGTTTTACAGTTCAATGCACACTGTAGTATATTGTGTGCCAAATTTGAATTGAATATCAATGCCATACACATGCACTGTTCTTTCTAAATCACAATTAGTAAGTGGATGTTGACAGCATTTGCTCTGTTGCTTCAGACAGCATGTATGCAAATACATTTAAGTCTTGTTTTGTACTTTGTTGAAAATAATAACCCAAACTTACTACCATAAATTCTCCCTCAAATTCCCCCCTCTCTGTACAACATGTGTTTATGTAGAATCTTAACATTAAACTACAAGAGGTGGTTTAATCAACAGAGTACTCTAACACAAAGGGTTGCCAATTTAAGATCTGACGGTATCGATATAAAAGCAATCCATAAATTCTAAGCACTCATGGAGATGCTGTTAGTAATCCAGTGGTATCCATAATCATGCACTGAGCAAGTATCACTCGATAAATTCCCTGTCATTAGAATTGAACTACTATCAGTCCATTCAGACACGGGGGCATTGAAGTGGGAAACAGCATTCCTTGCCCTGGCTGAGGTAAAATGTATGTTTGGGGATTTCCAATGCAGATTAAAGAGGATGACGTGTCTCCTGGATATATGGTGCAGTGAAATAGGTATATTCTTAATGTTCCCCCCATGCAATGACACAATCAGCCACTCAGCCAGAGTTCTTCAATTCATTTTTTTCGTTATTTTCTCAGTTGGTAGTGGGGCCTGTCAATGCAATGCAGCAATGCTGCTCTTGTATTCTCTATGCTACATATACTGGATGACATCACGTGGCAGATAGTTACTGTATGATATAAAGTGGACCGCTGTTTGTGGTCAAATTTTCTCCCGTTACAAGTCTCTGCGTAATTTGCATTCACGTTCCAGATGAATTGTGTTCCATTAATACACGCTAACATTACAAATGACACAATGTCCAACAGCCACAGCACCATAACCAATCACATGCAGATTCATTTGTCGATAACAGCATCTCCGATTCTGTGTATGGATACCATATCAGAATTCTTAATAATGGCTGTTTATTGCAGCAGTATAAATCACAGGGAATTGATATCAACTCTGTACATAGATTGACATACTGTGTACCGTCACACCCAAATACAAATCCATGTCTAAAGTTTGATCAAACACACAAATAGATACAGAATTGAAAGACTAAAATAGTGTAAATACCAGAAAAAAAACGGAATGACTCCAGTGATTTCAAATTAAAGATCAAGAATACAAACGATATTACATCACAGCACACTTTCACATACAGAACAGTGCATTGACCCTGTATAAACAAATGTGGTGACCTGTATTCCCTTCACAAGTTATTATTTTCCATAAGCCAGGGCCATCCCCCATGTTGTTCAGCCTTGACACCACTGTTGTTATCAGTTTCGACAATTTACATTATTTTACACGCATTCCACCGGAGCGCAGGGACTTTGCTGCTTTCAATCGAGTGCAGAAAACATTTCGCTAAAACCCGTAACGGAGGCAGTATTACTTGCAGCATCTGCCATGAATATAAAAGAATAGAAGCAAGATGATGTCCCTGTGGTGAATGTGTGGCCCACTGGAGATAACCTGATCAACTTCTGATACGTAGCTGTCCATCATCCAGACGATACCATTGCCTTTTCTTTATCTTTCATCAATCTGAATTAATACAGATGGAGTGAAGGTCTGATACTAGAAGCCAAGCCTAGCCACAGGACATGGAAGTTAAGGCCTCTCATTCCATGAGGTGTCTCATTTCCCCAATGGGTGTAGCTAAAACTGATTTCTAGTCTGATAAGTGTCAAAAGGGGAGATTTATTAACTGGACCACCTATCATTCATGATGTGATTCTAAATGACTTATGGAATCTAAATATATAATGTATTGTTAAATCTAAATGTATAATCTACACTTGCCAAGATATTGTATCTATGGATCATCTTCATATCATGGGTCACCATGCAACTACACCGAAAGTGTTGGTCCCATATTTCATGAGCTGAAATAAAAGATCCCAGAAATGTTCCATATGCACAAAAACCTTCTTTCTCTCAAATGTGCACAAATGTGTTTACATCGCTGTTAGTGAGCCTTTCTCCTTTGCCAAGATAATCCATCCAACTGACAGGTGTGGCATATCAAGAAGCTGATTAAACAGCGCGATCATTACACAGGTGCACCTTGTGCTGGGGACAATAAAAGGCCCCTCTAAAATGTTCACACAACACAATGCCACAGATGTATCCAGTTTTGAGGGATAGTGCAATTGGCATGCTGATTGCAGGAATGCCCACCAGAGCTGTTGCTAGATAATTGAATGTTAATTCCAACCGGCCTCACAACCACAGACCACGTGAATGGCATCGTGTGGGCAAGCGGTTTGCTGATGTCAACGTTGTGAACAGAGTGCCCCAAGGTGGCGGTGGGGTTATGGTATGGGCAGGCATAAGCTACGGACAATGAATACATTTGCATTTTATCGATGGCAATTTGAATGTACAAACATACCATGATGAGATCCTGAGGCCCATTGTGAGGCCCATTTTTTTAAGGTATCTGTTACCAACATATGCATATCCGAATTCCCAGTCATGTGAAATTCATAGATTAGGACCTATTACATTTATTTAAATTGACTGATTTCCTCATATAAACTGTAACTCAGTAAAATCAATGAAATTGTTGCATGTTACATTTATATTTTTGCTCAGTATAATACATTCCATGACTGGACAGTCCTAAACTGAAGATGTATCCTTTGAGATTATATCTAAAGAGGGCAAGCAAATCCAAAATGTGTGTACAGTACGTTGATTCATCATCATCATATTTAACTTTTTGGTTGAAATGACGTGGAAACAACCTTTAAACCAGTTTTTGCCCAGTGGGCTGTGACGAAGACTTAGAATAATGAAGTATAATTGTAGTGCTTTATGCAAAGAACCATGATCCAGACAATTAGCTCTAGATGAGACTTGTCAGTATCGCTGAATAATCTTAATTCTTTCCCCATGTCATCTCCCACTTTCATCTGAAGCCGGTTTCTCTAACAAACACGGGCTGTGCTGACAAATGCCATCTAAGCTCAGATAAGTTTACCACATTCCCACTGGGCACACACTGGTTGAATGAACGTTGTTTCCATGTCATTGCAATGGAATTACATTGAATTACATGGAAAATGCCCAATGGGTTGTTTCCTGCATGGGGACCATTCCCAAAGTGAAGCAATATTTAATTATGCTCAGCATTAACTAACACTTAGCCCAATGATGGCATTGCTTTCCTCATTTGTGGGTTTGAAGCAGCCTTCCAGCGCAATAACAGGGAGCACATGACTTTCACAGCTTGTACTCGGTTCATAACACACACCATGATTATCTTTGTGGTATAAGTGAGATAACAAAGGTGATATGCCATCTGCTTTCCAGCAACAACAAAAAAATTTAACGTGTACCCATTGTGGTGAGGGATCACGGTAGGCTATTAGATGTGAAATGGAGAGTGACAGGAAATATGTAAAATGCCCAGCCCACACACCGCACCAGGGGGATGTGTGAAGCAAATAATGGACAAAGCAGCAGCGCAATAACCACATTCTAACCCTTTGAGCACAAGTTGGAGCTGAGGAGACACATAAAATTGATTATATGGAGCAGGGTGGAAATAAGAGCATTAAAACACCCTTTAAATGTAAAAGGCTGTGGTCACCATTCATGCAATACAGCGGTCGCCAACCGATCGATTGCGATCTGGTCGATCTTCAAGGCATTCCTAGTCAATCACCAAACATTTATATAGAAAAGCTATCGATAAAGACTTGCGCTCCTTTTTTAAAATTTGTGTTGAGCTATTGGCCGCAAGTGCACTTGATTCAGAAGCCCTGCTCACCGGGTAAGCAAAGTGTTCCCATTTTGAACCATTTAATTTGTCTGAAAACGGCGGACCGGGAGATCTGTGACTAAATCGAGTTGGGCTACTGCACTGGCAGATCGGATAGCTCAAATCACAGTGCCTACAGAGCTTCTGCGACCCCGGCCACAGCAAATCTTGATACTAGCCTATGTAAGATTTAATAACTTTTAAACATGACCACAGAGAGACTGTCAACGAATACAGCAAAGAGCTACTGGTTTTATGAATGAGTTCATGTTTAAGTTTTTATTATTTAGCACTGTTAACCCTTTTTATTCAACACTTACACAACATAAAAAATGCTTATCCGTTATTCAACTCGCGCTGAAGCTCCAATGAATGAGTCTCCAAGTGTATCGATAGCCCTGCGTTTTTATTATTATTAGCAGATCGACGTGTCTATTTTAATATCAAGGACTATTTAACTTTCTCTGGTCATAGGAACAACATTAATTTGTGCATGAGGCAAATGCGGTGCACGAAGCAAATGCGGTCCGACTCGAGTTACGCCATAAAGTGGAAGACGGTGTCCCCTCTCTCTGGTCAGAATTCCAATAGGGCATTTTCTAGAGCTCTGAGTTTCCGACCTGAGGATCACTGACATCATCATTTGACCTCATTTTTTCCGACTTCTTAGTTATCTTGAAGGCACCATGATCATCAAATGTAGGTGTCATACCATCTGGCAGGCCAGGGATATAGCCAATATTCTGTGATAATGTACTATTAGGCCTACTGCCCAAACCTCATTTGTACAGAACTGTTTTATTAGGTTAATGTTACATTTTTAAGTCATGTTTAAAAAAACATCGGAGCAGTAGATCTCAGCTTGCTTTTTGACTGCAAAATAAATCTTGATTCAGAAAAGGTTGGTGGCCACCGATGTAATACATTTAAATACTGTACATCAGACAGTATTGGGGAGCTATTTCATAGTTTTTCACAGGTATATTATATTCCCATTTCAATCTTATAGCAACCCTATACTTTTTGGCGTGACTGTTATGGGAAGAGCAGACCATCCGATATGCCCTTAAATATTTTGATATGCATCCTGGAATTAACATTTAAGAGAACCATTGCTTCTATAGTGAAACAAATCTCACATATGGGCAGTTTGCAAGCGATGTTGTTAGGCTACATTGTATTGTTGTTTCTTCTTCAGAGTGCACTGGCGAGCAACAACCTAATTTCACTTCAAGGATTTCAAGTTTAGCACTGTATCCACACATGTCTGAATTATCTAAATGATGATGATGGTGAAAGGGGTGATTGAATTTACAATATACAATGGGGGTTTGTAACTAGGTTTTGTCACACACTGATCTGTTTCACCTGTCTTTGTGATTGTCTCCACCCCCTCCAGGTGTCGCCCACCTTCCCATTATCCCCTGTGTATTTATACCTGTGTTCTCTGTTTGTCTGTTGCCAGTTCGTTTAACAGCGTTTTTCCCTCTGCTCCTGTCTCTCGATTATTCCTGTTTCCTGGGTTTTTTACCAGCGTTTTTCCCTCTGCACCTGTCTCTCGATTGTTCCTGTTTCCTAGTTTTCCCGGTGTTGACCATTCTGCCTGCTCTGAGCCTGCCTGCCTGTCTTCCTGTACCTTTGCCCCACCTTTCTGGATTACTGACCTTTGCCTGCCCTGACCCTGTGCCTGCCTGCCATCCTGCACCTTTGCCCCACCTATCCGGATTACTAACCTCTGCCTGCCCTTGACCTGCCTTTTGCCTGACCCTGTTCGATTAATAAACTGTTGTTACTTCGATGGGCCAGAACATAATTAGCTATTTGCAAATAGCTTATATACTAGGTGCCCAATTCATAGCCATTCACATTTAACACGTGGTTAGTGGGCTAATCAATTCAATTACATAATTTTGATCTGAATACAGCGGTACAATCACCAATGTCTCTATTAATAGGCCTACCTACCATAAAAGATATTCAACTTACCGTATTTCTCCAATGCCAAACCAGTGTCTCTTGTTTACAACGAAACTGTTGTTGTTTGCAAATAATTCAATCTGATATGTCATTATAAATCCAAGTATGGTACGTTCAGAAGTTGATTTCTCACCCCAGACATGAGGCCTGAGTCCAACGCAGAAAGAAGGTATAGACCTATTTAAGGAGTGCATGGCAACAGCATTGGAGGAAATCGCTATACCAACAAATATATGGATAACATAATTGTGTCTGTCAAACAGGCAAGCCTACATCTTATTTCTTAGTGCTCCAACAAAGCCCACTTGTTAGTAAATTTGTCTACTCAACTTTCAGCACCGGACGCTGTCAATATTGATTTTAGAAATAGTGATCCACACGCGAGTGCTGGCTGTATCTCAACTAATCTTTTTAATGTATTTATCCAATTTTATTCCATTCTCTTGTTTTTATTACATAAATATCCCCACTAATATTGTAATTACGTTTTTAAAATTGTATTAAGCTGTTGGTGCTTGCTTCTAGGTTGAGATTCTTGTTTCCTAATATTATTCCTTTACAATTTTCTGTAGCGAATAGAGCAGACCATATATCCATCACATCCTACATTATGTTAATGAAGTCCCCGTGTGTGTGTGTGTAAGTCAAATGTGTGTTTGAATTGCGAAGGTGTGAAACGTATCAACGAGAGAAAGAAGCCAATCAATCATATAACTTCCCTTCAGTTTAAGAGCCATCACTCCTCATGCAATGAAGGAGAACATAACACCAGCATTAAACTTTGATTCATTTACTGAATGAAGCTATATCAATGCATTTGAATTATGATGATCACCTTTGTCCTACAGAAGGACATCTTAGCACTACTCACACATCACATAGGCCCAAACAAAACATATAGAAAACACAGCAGGAAACAAACAATAGGAACAGTCAGACAAATACCTTTCCTACCCTACCATCCCACCCCACGCCTGCCCATTTGGGGAGTTGTTCATAATAGTGATAGCCCCTGGCATGACACTCCTCCTGAAGCGCGCAGTGAGCACCATTTAATTGTCTGATTTCTCCGACCTAATTGGAGATCAAAGCAGTGGTGGAGTGGGTGGTCTGGAGCTCATGTGGTGGGCTTTGCACTAGTTTAGCATTCTTTCAGTAGGTGAGGGGGATCCAATCAGTTTAGATGCTGTGAAAAAATGAAATAGTAGGCCTATAGGCTACTCCAGTGGCATGTTATAGCCTATACATTTTTTGTTATACAAACCTTCAGAACATACAGTGCGAAACTTGAAAGAACTTGTGGTTCTCATGGTCAAGTGAAATGATCAAATGTATCACTTGTGCACTAGTGCGCTCTGAAGAGGAAACAACGATATGTAGTCTAACAACATCGCTCTCAAGTGGCACAAATATGAGATTATGTTTTGCTATAGAAGCACTGGTCCTCTTAAATTGTAATTCCAAGTTGCACATCAAAATATTTAGGGTCATATGATGGTCTGCTCTGCCATTCCTCCCCTTCACACCAGTGCTGCCTAGAATATATGGTTGATATAAGACGTAAATGAGAAAATAATGGACATGTGAAAAACTCTAAAATAGCTCCTCACTACCATGAGAAGTTTATATTTAATGTATTCATTGAATGGTGATCACAGCCCTTCCGGAAATACATTTAAATAGTGTTTTAATGCGATTTTTTCCGACCTGCTCAATGTATTCAATGTACTCCATTTCAAATTTAGCTCCCAATGCGGCTTTACTTCCGGGCTATTATGACGCATCTGGCAGTTCCTTCTCTGTATATTCCTAGATCAGAGAAACTGGACAGCCTCCATCCTGATGAGAGAACACCAAATGGCCTCTCTTTAAAATAAAATAAAATAGTTGCACAATTCAAAAGCCAGTAGAAGCGCACAGCATGAGCCATTATCTTCACCATTCATCCCAATACAGATAGATGAGTGGCGCAGCGGTCTAAGGCATTGCATTGCAGTGCTAGAGTCGTCACTACGACCCTGGCTCGAACCCGGGCTGTATGAATTAGGCCTGGCTCGAAGTCTGCGTTCCAATTCATCCCAAAGGTGTTCAATGGGGTTGAAGTCAGGCTCTGTGCAGGCCAGTCAAGTTCTTCCACACCGATCTCAACAAACCATTTATGTATGGACCTTGCTTTATGCACAGGGGCATTGTCACGCTGAAACAGGAAAGGGCCTTCCCCAAACATAAAGTTGGAAGTACAGAATCATCTAGAATGTCATTGTATGCTGTAGCAATCAGATTTCCCTTCACTGGAACTAAGGGGCCTAGTCCAAACCATGAAAAACAGCCCCAGATGATTATTCCTCCATCAAACTTTACAGTTGGCACTATGCATTCAGGGAAGGTAGCATTCTCCTGGCATCCGCCAAACCCAGATTCCTCCGTTAGACTGCCAGATGGTGAAGTGTGATTCATCACTCCAGAGAACACGTTTCCACTGCTCCAATGACGGTGAGCTTTACACCCCTCCAGCCGACGCTAGCCATTGCACATGGTAATCTGGCTTGTGTGCGGCCATGGAAACCCATTTCACAAAGCTCCCGACTAACAGCTCTTGTGCTGACATTGCTTCCAGAGGCAGTTTGGATATCGGTAGATGGAATTTACACGCTACGCACTTCATTACTCGGCTGTCCCGTTCTGTGAGCTTGTGTGGCCTGAGCCGTTGTTGCTCCTAGATGTTTCCACTTCACAATAACAGCACTTACAATTGACCGGGGCAGCTCTGGCAGGGAAGAAATTTGACAAACTGACTTGTTGGAAATGTGGCATCCTATGATGGTGCCACATTGAAAGTCATTGAGCTCTTCAGTAAGGCCATTCTACTGCCAATGTTTGTCTATGGCAATTGCATGGCTGTGTGCTCGATTTTATAAACCTGTCAGCAACGCGTGTGGCTCAAATAGCCTAATGCACTAATTTGAAGGGGTGTCCATATACTTTTGTATATACAGTATAGTGTACCTGAACACGAAAAGCTTTAATTTTGACCATAATTAGGCTGTGAATCATGCCACATAGAAAACCTTGTCAAAAGTATTCCTTGGTTACAAAAATATTTCATTTATATTTCCTCCTAAATAATGTAAGAGAATATCCTAGCACTGCTTTTGCTGTGGGATCTGATTCATGGGAAGACACTGTCGCACTTTCTTATGTTGACTACAGTGGCTTGCGAAAGTATTCACCCCCTTGGCATTTTTTTGTATTTTGTTGCCTTACAACCAGGAATTAAAATAGGTTTTGGGGGGGTTTGTATCATTTGATTTACACAACATACCTACCACTTTGAAGATACAAAATATGTTTTATTGTGAAACAAACAAGAAGTAAGACAAAAAACTGCAAACTTGAGCGTGCATAACTATTCACCCCCCCAAAGTCAACACTTTATAGAGCCACCTTTTGCAGCAATTACAGCTGCATGTCTCTTGGAGTATGTCTCTATAACCTTGACAAATCTAGCCACTGGGATTTTTGCATATTCTTCAAGGCAAAACTGCTCCAGCTCCTTCAAGTTGGATAGGTTCCGCTGGTGTACCGCAATCTTTAAGTCATACCACAGATTCTCAATTGGATTGAGGTCTGGGCTTTGACTAGGCCATTCCAAGACATTTAAATGTTTCCCCTTAAACCACTCGAGTGTTGCTTTAGCAGTATGCTTAGGGTCATTGTCCTGCTGGAAGGTGAACCTCTGTCCCAGTCACAAATCTCTGGAAGACTGAAATAGGTTTCCCTCAAGAAAGAATTTGCTTGTATTTAGTGCCATCCATCATTTTTTCAATTCTGACCAGTTTCCCAGTCCCTGCCAATGAAAAACATCCCCACAACATGATGCTGCCACCACCATGCTTCACTGTGGGGATGGCGTTATCAGGGTGATGAGAGGTGTTGGGTTTGTGCCAGTCATAGCGTTTTCCTTGATGGCCAAAAAGCTACATTTTAGTATCATCTGACCAGAGTACCTTCTTACATATGTTTGGGTATTCTCCCACATGCCTTTTGGAGAACACCAAACGTGTTTGCTTATTCTTTCTTTAAGCAGTGGTTTAGTTCTGTCCATTCTTCCGTAAAGCCCAGCTCTGTGGAGTGTACGGCTTAAAGTGCCTATGGACAGATACTCCAATCTCTGCTGTGGAGCTTTGCAGCTCCTTCAGGGTTATCTTTGGTCTCTTTGTTGCCTCCCTGATTAATGCCCTCCTTGCCTGGTCCGTGAGTTTTGGTGGGACGCCCTCTCTTGGCAGGTTTGTTGTGGTGCCATATTCTTTCCATGTTTTAATAATGAATTTAATGGTGCTCCGTGGGATATTCAAAGTTTCAGATATTGTTTTATAATCCAACCCTGATCTGTACTTCTCCACAACTTTGTCCCTGACCTGTTTGGAGAGCTCCTTGGTCTTCATGGTGCCACTTACTTGGTGGTGCCCCTTGCTTAGTGGTGTTGCAGACTCTGGGGCCTTTCAGAACAGGAGTATATATACTAATATCATGTGACAGATCATGTGACACTTAGATTGCAAACAGGTGGACTTTATTTAACTAATTATGTGACTTCTGAAGGTAATTGGTTGCACCAGATCTTATTTAGGGGCTTCATAGCAAAGGGGGTGAATACATATGCACAAACCACTTTTCTGTTTTTAATTTTTTGAAACAAGTAATGTTTTTGATTTTCACTTCACTATTTGTGTATGTCCATTACATGAAATCCAAATAAAAATAAATTTAAATTACAGGTTGTAATGCAACAAAATAGGAAAAATGCTAAGGGAAATGAATAGTTTTGCAAGGCACTGTATTTATCACCAGTAAAGAAAATGGGAAAACAGCTAGCAACTTCTGAAAGGGACAGTGAACCTCAGACTTTTCAATTCCATTAACCCACAAGTGACTAATGACCTCAGGCATGTTGTATGTTGTTACTTCCTAAAAGGTGGTTTCTTCAACCCATACACATCTCTCTGGTTTTTGCATTAATGTGGAATTCTGGTTAATACTTGGTCTTGGTTGTTTCAATTAAGAAAAATATTCTGTTGATGATTTTAATGAGATAAAACTTTAGATTTTATAGGTGGTTACTTGACGGTTGAACCCTATTCAATCAAACCAGGAAACCGGGATACGTACAAAATGTAAATGTTCTGGTATGAAACAAACTCAACTGTTTGTTCATTGAAAGAATGTTCTCTCTTTGGGCTGGAGCAACAATGTACATTTTTACTCATATCCCGGAAAACCCATGGACTCAATTACATTCCAAAATACTGTATATTAAATCTCTCTCAATCTCTCCCCCTAACATGCATAGACACATGTACGCACACACACAAACACACACACACGTATACAACTGCAAGTCACCGCAAGTCTGTTTTTAAACGCCTGTGGACTTGCTGTCAGTAAAACCAATCCTTAATTGGGGACAATGGTGTGCCAACAAGGCCCTTACAGGCAGTGAAACAGCAATCGAGACCAGACTTCTTGAAAAACAAGCCCACACTAATAGGAATCAACAATGCCTTGCTTTCTCTCCCTACACCTGGACTGCTTTGCATGTTCATGTGTGGAGTCTGTCTTGTGTAGACAAGAAAGCCTCCCCGGCTCAGTGACCATCCTCCCAAACTGATTGTAAATGGGCCTTGTTTTTTTCCTCAAAGCCACATCCTGCTAGGAGATGGGGAGGGGAGGCAGAGATACTTTAATTCAAGCTTAATCAATGCAGTATTATATGCAGCCCTTCTAACACACGTGTAAGAGGATCTCTGGCGCCCTGCTGTGCTGCGAATCAGATTTCAATGATATGCTTCTTTTCCCAGGGACCCCCTGGCTTCACAAGTCGGCCATGTTTTCTGAGATGTTTCACGTGAAATCAGCAGGTAAATCTCTTGTAAGTTATTGTAAGGAAAGGGAATTTGTAACAGTCTTCCCTGCCCACTTAACCGCCAAAACCAAGAATGTTGAACACGGAGTGAAATCCTTTCTAGTGCATTGTAGCGACATGATGAAATTTAAAGGGATTACTTGTGATTATGGTGTCCGAATATTATGACATCCTCGGCGCCACAAGGAGTTGGTCCGAGTATGAACAATGTAAAAATAAATACAAGTAAAGTGCAGTGCCAAACTGATGTACAGTTTCCATTCAAATGGGATGTCTTAAACTACAACAGTGTGAAGAGTGACAGAGAGGAGCTATCACTGTAATTATTTTATTTAATCAATCAATCAAAGGTATTTCATGAAGCCCTTTCTACAACAGCAGTTGAAACAAAGTGATTTACAGATACCCAGCCTAAAACCCTAAAGAACAAGCAATGCAGAGGCAGAATTACAGTGGCTAGGAAAAACGAAGAAACCTAAGAAGAAACCCAGAGCGGAACCAGACTCCGATGGGTGGCCAGTCCACTTCTGGCTGTACCGGGTAGAGATGTAAAAGTGCTCTTACATCATCACAGACTGACATTGTCGCAGACTAAGAGCATCTGTTGTTAAAGCAAAGGGTTCAATTCAAGTCAATCCAACTTTATAATTAAGAAGGCGCTGCCAGATCTCAAATAATTACAGGTTATAGCTAGCTAGTTCTCCAATTCATTTTGATGTTATGACCCCATAATAATATTGTAATATTGTAAATTCTGCCCCAAAACATTGATTTCTATTCAATGCTTTCGTTCAACAGTTTTCTGTTCAACACTTCATACCAAGGAAAACATTTCCAATATGTCCAGGAAAACATTGTGCGAAATGGTGTGTATGTTCTTTTATTGCTTTTTGTCTGCTTGTGATGCTTTCTGACACCAAAAAAGGTCTCTCTCCCAGAAGTCTGTAATAATAAAACTGGCTACTTCTGTGCTCTGTCAAAAATGAATGCATTGGCTTTCTACTAGAATTCTTTGCAAAGCATAATGAGTTTGTGATTGTCATCCGTACAGAGAACCCAAAACATAATCAACTTTTGAACACACTTTCTCCCCATCACTCTCTTTCTCTCAGTCACACACACACACACACACACACACACACACACACACACACACACACACACACACACACACACACACACACACACACACACACACACACACACACACACACACACACACACACACACACACACACACACACACACACACACACACACACACACACACACACACACACACACACTCTCTCTCTCTCTCTCTCTCTCTCTCTCTCTCTGACTGCTACCTGCAGTGCAGCTGGCCGAAATTGAGGCGGTCTGAATCAAAAAGCGGAACTCATTTTCCTTTAATTACAGGCCATGCCATTCTCGGGGACAGAACAACAGCTATTCCTTATGACCTGTGGGCAACCTGGGAGGCTCAAACTGAAGATGATTTTACACTCTGAGCCAGGATTCCTTCTGCAGTCAAATGGCTGGTGCCCCAGTAATAGCTTATCATTGTGCAATAATAATGTCAGAGAAAATAGAGCAGCTGAAGCCTTTAGTGCGCCCATCTTATAGAGACTTATTGTTTTTCATTGTGTTGACCTCTGTCGTGGTAAACACAGGCAATTGGATATGAATCTGCTCACCTCAGATTACAAAGTTTATTGCGTTTACAGAGACGGTGCAATTTGGTGTCTAGCTGCCAGCTCTGTGAACTATTGAGCTGTATCAGTACAACACATTTACAGGCCTGGAAAGCCAGCCTTGATCACTCTCATACTGTCAGCAACTTACGAGTTTTAACGGCTTATCAGCAGTGCCTAAGGCAGGGTCTACAATTCCGGTTCTGGAGAGCTATTGGTTATACAGACTTTTGGTCCATCCCAGTACTAATACACTTGACTCACATAACCAGATTCCAGACTGAATCGCTTGAACCAGTGTTGGAGACACATAGGGTCAGTTGCAAACAAAACACAGAACTTAACGTGCAGCTGCTGGTAAGCACTGCGTGTTAAAATAAACTTGCTTGCAACCAAAAACCCACAAGAATAAACCAGCAGATCAGTTAATCTCCTGTTGTTACTGTCAAACAAGTTAGTTAACTTAAACGCAACAGTCTGGTATCTACTCTCTGCCTCAATGAAATATCGATCTATAAGGAAAATAGCAAGGCTGGTAATTAATCAAAAATATTTATTGTAAGAATATAGAACCAATGAATTGTAAGAAAGATACTCACATTAGAGTACAGTACAGTATAGTTCAGTACAGTAGAGTACAGTACAATACAGTAAATTATAGACATCTATTTTTGGGTCACATTACAATATTATTTGTCATTTGACATACATTGATGAGACTAATTTAATGAAAACACATTATATTGACTCAATCAGGATTGGCTTGATTTAGTAACCAATTTTAGATGTGAACAGTTCAGGGATACAAAGTATACCAACCCAAGCTTTACATTCTTAAAATGTGTAAAATATACTTTATTTCAATTGTGCGGAATGATTGTCAAATAGCTAAATCACACTTAGCTCATATAGTAGGACTACATTTTCCAGATGATAATATCAACCAGGGGGGTTAGCTGCAATCAAGACCAAAACATAACCTTGACATCCTCCTTAGCGTTGTCCAATGTTGGTTGCAATTGAGATCAGCTGTGAGGGTGATTTAGTGCGTATTGATGGTTTAACGAGAAATCAGTTGGCCATGATCTGGTGGATTTCGATGGTTTTAATTGGCCCATAGTCGAAAGATTGTGGGTTTTGGTAATATTTGGAGGAGACATTGATCAATCAGATTTCAACCATTATTCATCCACTCAAAAAGACACCCAGATGTTTGTTGAAATCCCAAAGTGTTATCACTATGCTTTCAACCATCTACAGTGGCGTGCGAAAGTATTCACCCCCCTTGGCATTTTTCCTATTTTGTTGCCCTACAACCTGGATTTAAAATAGATTTTTTGGGGGGTTTGTATCATTTGATTTACACAACATGCTTACCACTTTGAAGATGCAACATATTTTTTATTGTGAAACAAACAAGAAATAAGACAAAAAACTGAAAACTTGAGCATGCATAAATATTCACCCCCCTAAAGTCAATACTTTGTAGAGACACCTTTTGCAGCAATTACAGCTGCAAGTCTCTTGGGGTATGTCTCTATAAGCTTGACATATCTAGCCACTGGGATTTTTCCTCATTCTTCAAGGCAAAACTGCTCCAGCTCCTTCAAGTTGGATGGGTTCCACTGATGTACCGCAATCTTTGTCATACCACAGATTGTCAATTGGATTGAGGTCTGGGCTTTGACTAGGCCATTCCAAGACATTTAAATGTTTCCCCTTAAACCACTCAAGTGTTGCTTTAGCAGTATGCTTTGGGTCATTGTCCTGCTGGAAGGTGAACCTCCATCCCAGTCTCAAATCTCTGGAAGACAAACAGGTTTCCCTCAAGAATTTCCTTGTATTTAGTGCCATCCATCATTCCTCAATTCTGACCGGTTTCCCAGTCCCTGCCGATGAAAAACATCCCCACAGCATGATGCTGTCCCCACCATGCTTCACTGTGGGGATAGTGATTCTCGGGGTGATGAGAGGTGTTGGGTTTGCGCCTGACATAGCGTTTTCCTTGATGGGCAAAAAGCTTAACTTGTTGTCTCATCTGACCAGAGTACCTTCTTACATATGTTTGGGGAGTCTCCCACATGCCTTTTGGCGAACACCAAACGTGTTTGCTTATTTTTTTCTTTAAGCAATGGCTTTTTTCTGGCCATTCTTCCGTAAAGCCCAGCTCTGTAGAGTGTACGGCTTAAAGTTGTCCTATGGACAGATACGGCAATCTCTGCTGTGGAGCTTTGCAGCTCCTTCAGGGTTATCTTTGGTCTCTTTGTTGCCTCTCTGATTAATGCCCTCCTTGCCTGGTCTGTGAGTTTTGGTGGGTGGCCTTCTCTTGGCAGGTTTGTTGTGGTGCCATATTCTTTCCATGTTTTAATAATGGATTTAATGGTGCTCCATGGGATGTTCAAAGTGCAAATGCAACAAAATAGGAGAAATGCTAAGGGGAATGAATACTTTGCAAGGCACTGTAAAAGCACAACCTAATTCCAATGGAAAAACGATGTTAGATGTTTGGTTGTCGTGTCATCTAAATGTGTTATCACTGCGCTTTCAACCATTTAAATGTTCAAAGTTCAAATGGGAATACAATGTCAGATATTTTGTTTTTATACAACTTCAAGTGTTATCACTGTGCTTCATCTAATAGCACAGCCAAATGATTGTAGTTTAGATTACATTAAAAGTACATAGTGCAAGTGACCAATGGTGTTCAAGATTCAGAACAGATTATTAGAGCAATTGTGAAAATAGCCACAGACCTGGACCTTTGCATGCCATCTTGAACATGCATGCTTTCTATGATTACATAAGAAAACATGTATAGTTACAGTAGCCTAACAATGTGGCCATGGGTGTGTTACTCATTTTCTGGTTGAATAAATACTGTTACATTAGTTTGTAAGATAGCCTTAACTGTAGGTTATTTACGGTATTACAAAAATATTATTGAACTGTGTTTGGTTGGCAACACAACCAAATATCAACATTTAAAAGATATATAATGCTTGGATAGTTTCATCTGAGCCACTGGCTTAATCCTATTCTGGAACTTTTTGGGTTTAGATGGCGAAGTGAATCCAACATATTATTTCTTAACTTGTCAACAAGATAATAGGCTATTTACTGTATTGTATAAGTGATGTTGAATTGTTTTTCGTTGTCAACAAATTCCAGATTGTCTACAAATTAATCATTTATATGTTGAATTCATGTCTCCATCTCAACAAAGAATCAAGGTTACAGAACAGGACTAAATCAAATCCAACTTTATTTAAAGTGCATTAAAGAACAGTAAGTTGAGACCCCGACTGTGTTCCCCCCCCCCAAAAAAAGCATATACAGTGCCTACAGAAAGTATTCACACCCCGTGTTACAGCCTGAATTTGAAATTGATAACATTTCTATTTTTTTGTCACTGGCCTACACACAATACCCCATAATGCCAAAGTGGAATTATATTTTTAAATTTTTTTTTACAAATTAATAAAAAATAAAAAAGTAAAATATCTTGAGTCAATAAGTATTCAAGCCTTTTGTTATGGCAATCAGATTGTTCACAGATCGTAGCACACAGTTGAAGTCGGAAGTTTACATACATCTTAGCCAAATACATTTAAACAAAGTTTTTCACAATTACTGACATTTAATCCCTGTTTTAGGCCAGTTAGGATCACCACTTTATTTTAAGAATGTGAAATGTCAGAATAATAGTAGAGAGAATGATTTATTTCAGCTTTTATTTCTTTCATCACATTCCTAGTGGGTCAGAAGTTTACATACACTCAATTAGTATTTGGTAGCATTGCCTTCAAATTGTTTAACTTGGGTCAAACGTTTCGGGTAGCCTTTCACAAGCTTCGCACAATAAGTTGGGTGAATTTTGGCACATTCCTCCTGACAGAGCTGGTGTAACTGAGTCAGGTTTGTAGGCCTCCTTGCTCATACACACTTTTTCAGGTCTGCACACAAATGTTCTATAGGATTGAGGTCAGGGCTTTGTGATGGCCACCCCAATACCTTGACTTTGTTGTCCTTAAGCCATTTTGCCACAACTTTGGAAGTATGCTTGGGGTCATTGTCCATTTGGAAGACCCATTTGTGACCAAGCTTTAACTTCCTGACTGATGTCTTGAGATGTTGCTTCAATATATCCACATCATTTTCCTACCTCATGATGCCATCTATTTTGTGAAGTGCACCAGTCACTCCTGCAGCAAAGCACCCCCACAACATGATGCTGCCACCGCCGTGCTTCACGGTTGGGATGGTGTTCTTCGGCTTGCAAGCCTCCCCCTTTTTCCTCCAAACATAACGATAGTCATTATGGCCAAACAGTTCTATTTTTGTTTCATCAGACCAGAGGACATTTCTCCAAAAAGTACAATCTTTGTTCCCATGTGCAGTTGCAAACCGTAGTCTGGCTTTTTTATGGCGGTTTTGGAGCAGTGGCTTCTTCCTTGCTGAGCGGCCTTTCAGGTTATGTCAATATAGTTTTACTGTGGATATAGATACGTTTGTACCTGTTTCCTCCAGCATCTTCACAAGGTCCTTTGCTTTTGCTCTGGGATTTATTTGCACTTTTTGCACCAAAGTATGTTCATCTCTAGGAGACAGAATGCATCTCCTTCCTGAGCGGTATGATGGCTGCGTGGTTCCGTGGTGTTTATACTTGCGTACTATTGTTTGTACAGATGAACGTGGTACCTTCAGGCATTTGGAAATTGCTCCCAAGGACTAACCAGTCTTGTCGAGGTTGACACATTTTTTTCTAAGGTCTTGGCTGATTTCTTTTGATTTTCCCATGATGTCAAGCAAAGAGGCACTGAGTTTGAAGGTAGGCCTTGAAATACATCCACAGGTACACCTCCAATTGACTCAAATTATGTCAAGTAGCCTATCAGAAGCTTCTAAAGCCATGACATAAATTTCTTGAAGCTGTTTCTTCCAAGCTGTTTAAAAGGCACAGTCAACATAGTGAATGTAATTATAAGTGAAATAATCTGTCTGTAAACAATTGTTGGAAAGATTACTTGTGTCATGCACAAAGTAGATGTCCTAACCGACTTGCCAAAACTATAGTTTGTTAACAAGGAATTTGTGGAGTGGATGAAAATAAAATTTGAATGACTCCAACCTAAGAGTATGTAAACTTCCGACTTCAACTGTATATGTTATGACCGACACTGGAGATGAGAAGCAGGTACGGGGAGTTGACATTTAATACGGAACAGACAGGCAATAAAACAGGAACAGTGTCAGCACATGGGTAAAAAATGACATATGACAATTAATGCTGCAGCAGGGAATAGAGCGGGGAACCATATAGATATAGGGGAGATAATGACAGAGGTGATTGAGTCCAGGTGAGTCCAATAATCGCTGATGCTCATGACGGGGAAAGGCAGGTGTGCATACTGATGGTGGTAGTAGTGCATAATGCTGGGGAGCCTGACGCCTTCATGCGCCAGGGAGGGAGAGCGGGGGCAGGTGTGACAGTACCCCCCCCCCCCTCTAGGGGCGCCACCCGACATTCCCACCTGGGCGAGCCTGACGGGCCGGCCGAAGCATGGCCGCTGGGCAAGCTGGCAGGGCGTAAACTCCCGACGAACCGGCAGAGGCATGGGAGCATGGCGAGCCGTCTGAGGGCATAGGAGCTTGTCGATCCCGTTGTGGCATGGGAGCCCAATGATCCGGCTGAGGCGTAGCAGCCTGACGAGCCGTCTGGGCATAAAAACCTGACGATTCGGCTGAGGCCCGACGTGGGCTGGGCGCCTTCTGAGCCAACCGGGGTTAGAACCTCTCGAGCCAGATAGGATGTGACAGCCCGACGAGCTGGCATAGGCACCCCCGGTTCCATCGGTGAAAGCCACCAGACCCGAAGTCACCACTAACCTGAACGCCAGCACTCCCCGATGCTTCGATAGATGCTGGAGATGAGAAGTCACTGTATCCAAGTATTCGTCAATGTTATTCTCAGAGGTTACCCGGAACATATCCCAGTCCGCGTGATCAAAACAATCTTGAAGCATAGATTCCAATTGGTCAGACCAGCGTTGAATAGACCTTAACACGGGTACTTCCTGTTTGAGTGTTTTTCTATAGGAAGGGTGGAGCAAAAGGAGTCATGATCAGATTTGAAGGGAGGGCGGGGGAGGGCCTTGTAGGCATTTCGTGAAGTTGAGTAGCAGTCGTCCAATGTTTTACCAGCGCGAGTACTACAGTCAATGTGTTGGTAGAACTTCGGAAGCGTTTTCTTCTTTGTTAAAATCACCAGCTACAATAAATGTGGCTTAAGAATATGTGGTTTCCAGTTTGCATAAAGTCCAGTGCAGTTCTTTGAGGGCCGTCATGGTATCGGCATGAGGGGGAATATACACAGCTGTTACTATAACCAAAGAGAATTCTCTTGGGAGGTAATACAGTCGGCATTTCATTGTGGGGTATTCTAGGTTGGGTGAACAAATGGACTTGAGTTTCTGTATGTTATCGCAATCACACCATGAGTGGTTGATCATGAAACATACACCCCCGCGTTTCTTCTTCCCATTCTTTATCTCTGTCTGCGTGATGTACTGAGAACTCAGATTTCTGAATGGACGGGGACAGTATATCCCGAGAGAGCTATGTTTCCGTGAAACAGAGTATGTTACCATCCCTGATGTCTCTCTGGAAGGAGATCCTCGCCCTGAGCTCATCTACTTTATTACCCAGAGACTGAACATTAGCGAGTAATATACTCGGAAGCAGTGGATGGTGTGCACGCCTCCTGAGTCGGACTAGAAGTCCACTCCGAATACCTCTTCTCTGCCGGATGTGTTTTGGAGCAGGCTCTGGAATAAGTTAAATTGCCCTGTGGAGTACGAATAAAGGATCCAATTCGGGAAAGTCGTATTCCTGGTCATAATGCTGGTGAGTTCTCGCCACTCTGATATCCAACAGTTATTTCAGGCTGTATGTAATAACACACAAAACAAATTGTGGGCTAATAATGTGAGAAATAACACACAAAAAAAACTAAATACTGCGAAGTTGCTGAGGAACTAGAAGCAGAGCTGCCATATCCGTCGGCGCCATCTTACATATCCTCAAATGTGCTTTTGTTATCATGCTGAAATATGAGGTGATGCCAGAAGATGAATGGCACGACAATTGCCGTCAGGATCTCGTCACGGTGTCTCTGTGTATTCAAATTGCCATCGATAAAATGCAATTGTGTTCGTTGTCAGTAGCTTATGCCTATCCATACCATAACCCTAACGCCACCATGGGGCACTCTGTTCACAATGCTGATATCAGCAAACCGCTTGCCAACACGATGCCATACCCAGTACTGCCCGGTACAGTTGAAACCGGGATTCATCTGTGAAGAGCACACTTCTCCAGCGTGCCAGTGGCCATCGAAGGTGAGCATTTAACCCCTGAAGTCGGTCATGACGCCGAACTGCAATCAGGTCAAGACCCTGTTGAGGACAACGAGCACGCACATGAGCTTCCCTGAGATGGTTTCTGACAGTTTGTGCAGAAATTCTTCGGATGTGCAAACGCACAGTTTCATCAGATGTCCGAGTGGCTGGTCTCAGATGATCCCGCAGGTGAAGAAGTCAGATGTGGAGGTCCTAGTCTGGCATGGTTACATGTGGTCTGCAGTTGTGAGGCCGGTTGGACGTACTGCCAAATTCTCTAAAACAACATTGGAGGCAACTTATGGTAGAGAAATTAACATTAAATTCTCTGCCAACTGCTCTGTTGGACATTCCTGCAGTCAGCATACCAATTGCACTCACCCTCAAAACTTGAGACATCTGTGGCATTGTGTTGTGTGACAAAACTGCACATTTTAGTGTCCTTTTATTTTCCCCAGCACAAGGTGCAACTGTGTAATGATCATGCTGTTTAATCAGCTTCTTGATATGCCACACCTGCCAGGTAGATACATTATCTTGGCATTATGGGGTATTGTGTATAGGTGGGTGATAATTGTTTTAATAAATTTTGAAGTCAGGCTTTAACACAACAAAATGTGGAGTATGAATACTTTCTGAAGGCACTGTATATTTTTTTTAAAGAAGAAAACGTTACAGAGGTACGGACCTTGGTGTCTTCATATGTAGCTATGGCCCTGTATGTAGCCAATTTAATGAGTTTGGTTATGCGGATATTCCTTGAACACAACCTTCTACTTATCATTGGCCCAGGCAGATGGCTCAACTGGCTGGTGAAGGGGCCCCAGCTGCACCCAATAGACAAATCAAGGCTGTGGTTGGCCACTGAATTAGCCACTACATTTTGACATAAAAGGTGATCCTTCTAGTCACTACGTACGATACATAAGGTATCTGGTTGTCTGTTGTTTCATTGTTGGCTGAAACCATTAGTTTGTTTCCTGAAAACCATCACTACTCCACACCTTCAGGCTCAGATTAGAGTACCCTTCGTCTAGGACTTCACACTTTGCCTACTGAGGCTCCATACCTCAAGACCCTGCGTAGCTATGGTTTGTGTCAATGGCACTCACAAGATGCCCCAGGGGCATCCAAGCAGGGCCAAATGTGATAGATTTGAGAACTATCAACAAAACCCCACAAAAGGACTCTTTCTTTTTCTCTGAAAAGGACCTGAAAAAATCCAACCAGCAACCCAGTGAGGCTGAGGTAAAAGGCCATCGTTCCCCTCGCTGCGTAGCCTTATTCCAAGGCTGCCACTCAACCGGCTGCCTCCCCGAGAACTTATTCTGTGGTCAATCAGAGATCCGCTCAACCTTGGAATATAAGTTAATACCAGGCCCCCCGCTTCTGTTGTGGGGCTTCAGGTAAGACTGACAGGGTTTGGCGTATCCCACCCCCCCCATCCCAAACATTCTCGTACTGAGTCACCATCATACTCTCTGCCTCTATTTAAGCTGTCAGCATCGTCAGTACAAAACAGCCCAGATGGATTCGCACAACATTTGCATACTAAGATTGATGACAGCGAGTGTGGCCAGTGGAGTGAAAATTACTTTTTTAAATCACACTTGTGTCGATAAATTCGTGCTTCACAGTGTGGTAATCTTTACAGTGGGCCTTTGTGTATGTCTGTCTGTGTACACATAATATTCTCTAATTCCACTGGAGGCTTTACAACGGCAGATTAAATGACATAATTCATTTGCCGTCAACCCCGGTGGTGGGTACAAGTTAAAATTGAATATGTTCATGTGTATTTCTCAAAGTATTCAATATTTCCTAGTACTAATCGTGCACGAGTTGTAGTACTAATCAATACTGTATAATAATATCACCATGAGAAACAACAGGTAGACACCTACTTTTTCGAACAAAAATGTAGTGGTGGATGGTATCATGATCCATCAAGCTCTGGTAGCTGCTTAGTGACTTCTTCTATGCTGTTTTGACATTTAAGATATGCCATAACCCCAAAGAAGATGCAGAGGTATTGTCAGGGGTGGAATTAGTGGCTAACTAGGAGGATATTTTTACAGCCTCACTCAGTGTTACTCCCTCCCTGTTCCGTGACCAGAGGGGTTGCATTGAGAGTTAGACTACATTAGTTTCATATATTATTCTATCAATTAAACTTTCCAGTTTCCATCACTACCAATCTGATGTCATGAAGACAGGAGGTTAGCATTAGTAACAGGAATCTTTTCTCACTCACCTAGTCTACGTTCATCTTAAACATACTTTTCTGATGTTTCAGTTTAGAGTACAAATGCAATACAATGCTGGTAAAATGCCTATTGACGCTATCAAACAAAACAACTCCTTAGCAATCCCTTTTCAATCCCTTTTCACTCAAAGAAAGAGAGGCGCAGTGGCCATATTAATCATTGTCATTGCACTTTAGAATAGAGTGGAGAGCTAAGTATAAAATAAATAATTGCCTTCCACTGTAATTCTAGACAGGACACACTGTGAAAAGTGATCTTACTTGTATGAGTGGGCCGGTGAATAGACCTTACAGCCGTCATAGTCTCATTGAGATTTTTTCCCCTTGCTCCGAGACGACGATGAACCGATTAAGGACAAGAAAACCCCTTGGCAATGGGAATGCAGTTAAATCTCTCTCTGCTTTGAACTTTTCCCATCATGCTTAGTTATCCGGCTTCCTAATGTTTGCAGTCCATTAGACCAGCACCCAGTTTACGAAGGGAATGCCAGGGAAATATTAATAGATAAACTGATAGTCTGAATGGAGTCCCACATGCGCATGCAAAAGCAAAGCACTCATACAGCATGCAGAACATCCAGGAAAACAGGCTTAGTATAGGCTGGGGAGGGGGAAAGTTGCACAGAGAATGGACTGCGTGGAGGACATTAGCATAACATTATTTCAATGTAATTGATTTAACCCTGAGATTTGTTGAATGTGTTGGTTGGTAACACTTTGTAATTACTCTCTTATCCTTATACATATTTAAATAGTATATCTACACTACTTATAAATATACTGAACAAAAATATGAACGCAACATGTAAAGTGTTGGTTCCATGTTTCATGGGCTGAAATAAAAGACACCAGAAATTTTCCATACAAACAAAAAGCTTATTTTTCTAAAATATTGTGCACAAATTTGTTTTCATCGCTGTTAGTGAGCATTTCTTCTTTGCCAAGATAATCCATCCACCTGACAGGTGTGGCATATCAAGAAGCTGATTAAATACTGTATGTATTTCATTACACAGGTGCACCTTATGCTGGGGACAAACAAAGGCCAATCTAAAATGTGCAGTTTTGTCAAACAACACAATGCCACAGTCTCAAGTTTTGAGGGAGCGTGCAATTGGCATGCTGACTGCAGGAATGTCCCCCAGAGATGTAGCCAGAAAACCACATGTTAATTTCTATATCATTAGCTGCCTACAATGTTGTTTTAGAGAACTTGGCAGTAAGTCCAACCTAACTCACAACCGCAGACCACGTGTAACCACTCCAGCCCAGGACCTCCACATCCGGCTTCTTCACCTGCGGAATTGTCTTAGAACAGTCACCCGGACAGCTGTTCAAACTGAGAAGTATTTCTGTCCGTAATAAAGCCCTTTTGTGGGGATTTTCTGTGGTTGTTGATTGGCTGGGCCTGGCTCACCAGTGGGTGGGCCAATGCCCTCCCCGGCCTACCCATGGCTGCGCCCCTGCCCAGTCATGTGAAATCCATAGATTAGGGCCTAATGAATTAATTTCAATTGACTGATTTCCTTATATGATCTGTAACTTAGTAAAATCAATGAAATGATTGTATGTTGCCTTTATATTTTTGTTCAGTATAGTTGTAATACTTATTCACAAACATTATTATTCAATTTAACCATTTATTTCTATCCCTAAAAGATTAAAAACTGCCTCTGGAAGCAACATCAGCACAAGAACTGTGCATCGGGAGCTTCATGAAATGGGTTTCCATGGCCAAGCAGCTGCTCACAAGCCTAAGATCACTATGTACAACGCCAAGCATTGGCTGGAGTGGTGTAACGCGTTCTCTGGAGTGATGAATCATGCTTCACATCTGGCAGTCCGACGGGACGAATATGGGTTTGGCAGATGCTAGGAGAACGCTACCTGCCTGAATGCATAGTGCCAACTGTAAAGTTGGTCCATACAAAGCGAGGTCCATACAGAAATGGTTTGTCGAGATTGGTGTGGAAGAACTTGACAGGCCTGCACAGAGCCCTGAGCTCAACCCCATCTAAGACCTTTGGGATGTATTAGAACGTCGACTGCAAGCCAGGCCTAATCGCCCAACATCAGTGCCCGACCTCACTAATGCTCTTGTTTCTGAATGGAAGCAATTCCCCACAGCAATGTTCCAATATCTAGTGGAAAGCCTTCCCAGAAGATTGAAGGCTGTTATAGCAGCAAAGTGGGGACCAACTCCATATTAATGCCCATGATTTTGTAATGAGATGTTCGATGAGCAGTTATTGCTAGTTAGACCAGAGAGGGCATCTTTGAGAAGCATTTCACAGTCTTCCGTATTGGCATTACCAGAGAAACCTTTTTTGTAATAACATAGTATATGGGATTGATTTGAAGAAATTTGGCTTAATTAATTTGATTCATATTATGGTGTTTCTATTCAGAGAAAAACGAAAAACGAAACCCTCAGGGTTTCCGTTAGGATGGGATGGAAAATATGGCGCTGTACAATGTGACGGACGGCAGAAGGCTACAGCATGAGGATTGGAGGATTCTAAATCGTTTGCCTTCCTTAGACAACTTTGTTCCAATATTTCTGTAAATCAGGCATATTTACAACGTGACGGTTGGCAGTACAGTACTGGGCTATTTAGCTAAAGAATCCCCACAGGGAACACGGGAGACCGGGGTTCAATTCCCTGACAGGGCGGAAGGAGTTGACTGCCCTTGTAAATAATAATTTGTTCTTAACTGACTTGCCTAGTCAATAAAGGTTACACTAAGAGCATAACATTTCTGCACCCTAATTTTCTAATTCTTGTCTAACTAAAACCCAAATGGAAATGCATTAAGTGAAAATAAAAAATCATTGATTTATCAAGACCAGTCCCCATGCTTGCCTCAGAGCAGCACAAAACGGTGCTAAAATAGTTGTAGGCTTTTTCTTCTAACTTCAATATGCTCTTTAAATAAATAAGACCTACAGCACTTTTAACAGCACATTACTCAACACTAGTGAGACTCATTTCGCCTATGGTAGGTCTACATTATATAAAAAAATATTTTCTTCAATGACGTGACTCTCCTCCAATAATTACATTTAGAGGATTGGAGGACTCTAAATGAATATCTAAGGGGCATTTTCTGTTAGGATCTGTGAGAATGTGTAAGGGGCTTTTATATAATTCTAAATGAATTAATAATAATAATAATAGCTTTGTTTAAAAAGTAACGATATTTTGGAGATTTCGTATTCATTTAACCTAGATTGAGTGAGAAAAAGGCAATTCTTGAACATGGGGTGAGACATTCTCACTAATTTGTAAATAAAGCGTTTTGTTATTTCAAATTTTTTATTTCTAGAGAAACCTAACATGATTATTTAGCAAACATCACTTGCTTATATTCCGTCAACACATATCTTAAGAATATCATGGAATATTTGAACAAGTAATTCATTAATTCACATTTGAACAAGTAATTCATCCACTGGGATTCTCTGCCTCTAACCCTATTACAGGGGCTGAGTCACTGGCTTACTGGTGTTCTTCCATGCCATCCCTGGGAGGGGTGCATCACTTGAGTGGGTTGAGTCACTGACGTGGTCTTCCTGTCTGGGTTGGCGCCCCCCCTTGGGTTGTGCCGTGGCGGAGATCTTTGTGGGCTGTACTCGGCCTTGTCTCAAGATGGTAGGTTGGTGGTTGGAGATATCCCTCCAGTGCTGTGGGGGTTGTGCTTTGGCAAAGTGGGTGGGGTTATATCCTGCCTGTTTGGCCCTGTCCGGGGGTTTCATCGGATGGGGCCACAGTGTCTCCTGACCCCTCCTGTCTCAGCCTCCAGTATTTATGCTGCAGTAGTTTATGTGTCGGGCGGCTAGGGTCAGTCTGTTACATCTGGAGTATTCTCTTGTCCGGAGTATTCTCCCACCGGGGTCAGAGGGATATCCGGTCACAACTTGCAGACTTGTTTACGCTGCTGTGCGTTTTTGTTGCCGTTTTTACTTTGCTACCTGACGGTTTTTACTTTTTCATTACCGTCCCCGGAGGTTTTATCTGGACATGGTTCGTCAGGACTTCAAACAGCCGAAGCTAAGTAACATTAACATGATGCCTTCTAATTGCAGTCGTTGTACTCATAATATACAGGAGAACGATCGCCTTACGGCAAGGATAGCTGTGCTGCAAGCCCAGCTTCAGACGCAATCGTTAGGCAAGGGTCATTTCAGTGTAGGAAAGGATGAAACAGCGTCTGTGCCACCAGCAAGTACAGATAGTAACGTTAGTATAAATCCCCTCGCACAGTCCCCGCAGCCGGACATCTTTCTCATGGCTTCTGGAGGGAAACGCTGTAGGAATGCTCAACCGGTGTCGCTTATTCAGCCGACAGAAACTTTCAACCGGTTCTCCCCATTAAGCGAGTCGGAGTCGGAGGCCGAGACTTCTCTGGTCTCTGCTCCTCCCGTTGTGGGGTCTGAGACGCCGACGGCTCCCACCATTAGCTCTGACAAATTGAAAACCCTAGTCATTGGCGACTCCATTACCCGCAGTATTAGACTTAAAACTAATCATCCAGCGATCATACACTGTTTACCAGGGGGCAGGGCTACCGACGTTAAGGCTAATCTAAAGACGGTGCTGGCTAAAGCTAAAACTGGCGAGTGTAGAGAGTATAGAGATATTGTTATCCACGTCGGCACCAACGATGTTAGGATGAAACAGTCAGAGGTCACCAAGCGCAACATAGCTTCAGCATGTAAATCAGCTAGAAAGATGTGTCGGCATCGATTAATTGTCTCTGGCCCCCTCCCAGTTAGGGGGAGTGATGAGCTCTACAGCAGAGTCTCACAACTCAATCGCTGGATGAAAACTGTTTTCTGCCCCTCCCAAAAGATAGAATTTGTAGATAACTGGCCCTCTTTCTGGGATTCACCCACAAACAGGACCAAGCCTGGCCTGCTGAGGAGTGACGGACTCCATCCTAGCTGGAGGGGTGCTCTCATCTTATCTACGAACATAGACAGGGCTCTAACTCCTCTAGCTCCACAATGAAATAGGGTGCAGGCCAGGCAACAGGCTGTTAGCCAGCCTGCCAGCTTAGTGGAGTCTGCCACTAGCACAGTTAGCGTAGTCAGCTCAGCTTTCCCCATTGAGACCGTGTCTGTGCCTCGATCTAGGTTGGGCAAAATTAAAAATGGCGGTGTTCGCTTCAGTAATCTTACTAGTATAAAGACCTCCTCCATTCCTGCCATTATTGAAAGAGATTGTGATACTTCACATCTCAAAATTGGGTTACTTAATGTTAGATCCCTCACTTCCAAGGCAGTTATAGTCAATGAACTAATCACTGATCATAATCTTGATGTGATTGGCCTGACTGAAACATGGCTTAAGCCTGATGAATTTACTGTGTTAAATGAGGCCTCACCCCCTGGTTACACTAGTGACCATACCCCCCGTGCATCCGGCAAAGGCGGAGGTGTTGCTAACATTTACGATAGCAAATTTCAATTTACAAAAAAAAAAACAATGACGTTTTCGTCTTTTGAGCTTCTAGTCATGAAATCTATGCAGCCTACTCAATCACTTTTTATAGCTACTGTTTACAGGCCTCCTGGGCCATATGCAGTGTTCCTTACTGAGTTCCCTGAATTCCTATCGGATCTTGTAGTCATAGCAGATAATATTCTAATTTTTGGTGACTTTAACATTCACATGGAAAAGTCCACAGACCCACTCCAAAAGGCTTTCGGAGCCATCATCGACTCAGTGGGTTTTGTCCAACATGTCTCTGGACCTACTCACTGCCACAGTCATACTCTGGACCTAGTTTTGTCCCATGGAATAAATGTTGTGGATCTTAATGTTTTTCCTCATAATCCTGGATTATCGGACCACCATTTTATTGCGTTTACAATTGCAACAAATAATCTGCTCAGACCCCAACCAAGGAAGATTAAAAGTCGTGCTATAAATTCTCAGACAACCCAAAGATTCCTTGATGCCCTTCCAGACTCCCTCTGCCTACCCAAGGACGTCAGAGGACAAGAATCAGTTAACCACCTAACCGAGGAACTGAATTCAACCTTGCTCAATACCCTAGATGCAGTTGCACCCCTAAAAATTAAAAACATCTGTCATAAGAAACTAGCTCCCTGGTATACAGAAAATACACGAGCTCTGAAGCAAGCTTCCAGAAAATTGGAACGGAAATGGCGGCACACTAAACTGGAAGTCTTCCGACTAGCTTGGAAAGACAGTACCGCGCAGTATCGAAGAGCCCTCACTGCTGCACGATCATCCTATTTTTCCAACTTAATTGAGGAAAATAAGAACAATCCGAAATTTCTTTTTGACACTGTCGCAAAGCTAACTAAAAAGCAGCATTCGCAAATGGAGGATGGCTTTCACTTCAGCAGTAATAAATTTATGAACTTCTTTGAGGAAAAGATCATGATCATTAGAAAGCAAATTACGGACTCCTCTTTAAATCTGGGTATTCCTCCAGGGCTCCATTGTCCAGAGTCTGCACAACTCTGCCAGGACCTAGGATCAAGGGAGATACTAAAGTGTTTTAGTACTATATCTCTAGACATAATGATGAAAATAATCATGGCCTCCAAACCCTCAAGCTGCATACTGGACCCTATTCCAACTAAACTACTGAAAGAGCTGCTTCCTGTGCTTGGCCCTCCTATGTTGAACATAATAAACGGCTCTCTATCCACCGGATGTGTACCAAGCTCACTAAAAGTGGCAGTAATAAAGCCTCTCTTGAAAAAGCCGAATCTTGACCCAGAAATTATAAAAAACTATCGGCCTATATCGAATCTTCCATTCCTCTCAAAAATTTTAGAAAAAGTTGTTGCGCAGCAACTCACTGCCTTCCTGAAGACAAACAATGTATACGAAACGCTTCAGTCTGGTTTTAGACCCCATCATAGCACTGAGACTGCACTTGTGAAGGTGGTAAATGACCTTTTAATGACGTCAGACCGAGGCTCTGCATCTGTCCTCATGCTCCTAGATCTTAGTGCCGCTTTTGATACCATCGATCACCACATTCTTTTGGAGAGATTGGAAACCCAAATTGGTCTACATGGACAAGTTCTGGCCTGGTTTAGATCTTATCTGTCGGAAAGATATCAGTTTGTCTCTGTGAATGGTTCGTCCTCTGACAAATCAATTGTAAATTTCAGTGTTCCTCAAGGTTCCGTTCTAGGACCACTATTGTTTTCACTATATATTTTACCTCTTGGGGATGTCATTCGAAAACATAATGTTAAATTTCACTGCTATGCGGACGACACACAGCTGTACATTTCAATGAAACATGGTGAAGCCCCAAAATTGCCCTCGCTAGAAGCCTGTGTTTCAGACATAAGGAAGTGGATGGCTGCAAATTTTCTACTTTTAAACTCGGACAAAACAGAGATGCTTGTCCTAGGTCCCAAGAAACAAAGAGATCTTCTGTTGAATCTGACAATTAATCTGGATGGTTGTACAGTCGTCTCAAATAAAACTGTGAAGGACCTCGGCGTTACTCTGGACCCTGATCTCTCTTTTGAAGAACATATCAAGACTGCTTCAAGGACAGCTTTTTTCCATTTACGTAACATTGCAAAAATCCGAAACTTTCTGTCCAAAAATGACGCAGAAAAATTAATCCATGCTTTTGTTACTTCTAGGCTCGACTACTGCAATGCTCTACTTTCCGGCTACCCGGATAAAGCACTAAACAAACTTCAGTTAGTGCTAAATACGGCTGCTAGAATCCTGACTAGAACCAAAAAATTTGATCATATTACTCCAGTGCTAGCCTCCCTACACTGGCTTCCTGTTAAGGCAAGGGCTGATTTCAAGGTTTTACTGCTAACCTACAAAGCATTACATGGGCTTGCTCCTACCTATCTTTCTGATTTGGTCCTGCCGTACATACCTACACGTACGCTACGGTCACAAGACGCAGGCCTCCTAATTGTCCCTAGAATTTCTAAGCAAACGGCTGGAGGTAGGGCTTTCTCCTATAGAGCTCCATTTTTATGGAATGGTCTGCCTACCCATGTGAGAGACGCAGACTCAGTCTCAACCTTTAAGTTTTTACTGAAGACTTATCTCTTCAGTAGGTCCTATGATTAAGTATAGTCTGGCCCAGGAGTGTGAAGGTGAACGGAAAGGCTGGAGCAACGAACCGCCCTTGCTGTCTCTGCCTTGTCGGTTCCCCTCTTCCCACTGGGATTCTCTGCCTCTAACCCTTTTACAGGGGCTGAGTCACTGACTTACTGGTGTTCTTCCATGCCGTCCATGGGAGGGGTGCGTCACTTGAGTAGGTTGAGCCACTGACGTGGTCTTCCTGTCTGGGTTGGCGCCCCCCCCTTGGGTTGTGCCGTGGCGGACATCTTTGTGGGCTATACTCTGCCTTGTCTTCGGACGGTAAGTTGGTGGTTGTAGATATCCCTCTAGTGGTGTGGGGGCTGTGCTTTGGCAAAGTGGGTGGGGTTATATCCTGCCTGTTTGGCCCTGTCCGGGGGTATCATCGGATGGGGCCACAGTGTCTTCTGATCCCTCCTGTCTCAGCCTCCAGTATTTATGCTGCAGTAGTTTATGTGTCGGGGGGCTAGGGTCAGTCTGTTACATCTGGAGTATTCTCTTGTCTTATCCGGTGTCCTGTGTGAATGTAAATATGCTCTCTCTAATTCTCTCTTTCTCTCTTTCTCTCGGAGGACCTGAGCCCTAGGACCATGCCTCAGGACTACCTGGCATGATGACTCCTTGCTGTCCCCAGTCCACCTGGCCATGCTGCTGCTCCAGTTTCAACTGTTCTGCCTGCGGCTACGGAACCCTGACCTGTTCACCGGACGTGCTTGTTGCACCCTCGACAATTACTATGATTATTATTATTTGACCATGCTGGTCATTTACGAACATTTTAACATCTTGACCATGTTCTGTTATAATATCCACCCGGCACAGCCAGAAGAGGACTGGCCACCCCTCATAGCCTGGTTCCTCTCTAGGTTTCTTCCTAGGTTTTTGGCCTTTCTCAGGAGTTTTTCCTAGGGAGTTTTCCCCAGCCACCGTGCTTCTTTCACATGCATTGCTTGCTGTTTGGGGTTTTAGGCTGGGTTTCTGTACAGCACTTTGAGATTTCAGCTGATGTACGAAGGGCTATATAAATAAATTTGATTTGATTTGATTTTGATTTGTCTTATCCGGTGTCCTGTGTGAATTTAAATATGCTCTCTCTAATTCTCTCTTTCTTTCTCTCTCTCGGAGGACCTGAGCCCTAGGACCATGCCTCAGGACTACCTGGCATGATGACTCCTTTGCTGTCCCCAGTCCACCTGGCCGTGCTGCTGCTCCAGGTTCAACTGTTCTGCCTGCGGCTATGGAACCCTGACCTGTTCACCGGACGTGCTACCTGTCCCAGACCTGCTGTCCGAGACCTGCTGGAACCCTGACCTGTTCACCGGACGTGCTACCTGTCCCAGACCTGCTGTTTTCAACTCTCTAGAGACAGCAGGAGCGGTAGAGATACTCTCAAAGATCGGCTATGAAAAAGCCAACTGACACTTACTCTTGAGTTGCTGACTTGTTGCACCCTCAACAACTACTATGATTATTATTATTTGACCATGCTGGTCATTTATGAACATTTGAACATCTTGGCCATGCGCTGTTATAATCTCCACCCGGCACAGCCAGAAGAGTACTGGCCACCCCTCATAGCCTGGTTCCTCTCTAGGTTTCTTCCTAGGTTTTGGCCTTTCTAGGGAGTTTTTCCAAGCCACCGTGCTTCTACACCTGCATTGCTTGCTGTTTGGGGTTTTAGGCTGGGTTTCTGTACAGCACTTTGAGATATTAGCTGATGTAAGAAGGGCTATATAAATACATTTGATTTGATTTGATTATGGATTCATAACGAAATAAACATCAGCATTTTGAAAGAGTATTTTTATCATTATTTTATTAATGAAAACATAAAGATGCTGATGAAGAAATAGGGTACTGTACAGTATATGCTTTTACATTTGGATAATAAAGCATTTTGAAGATATAAGCCACCTGTGTTTGTTTTTTAGGCTACTGTGCAGTCTGACAAGTAAACATAGCATACAGTACCTACTGTAGTAGACATTGGAAAGTTCCTAATTCCTTACATAAGGGAGAGCAGGCCATGTCCAGACATTCTCGGTGACCACAAGTACTCATTAACTCTGTCTTTAATGCTTTTTCGGGTTGCATCAGTCATGAACAGAAACTTCTGAGACACAGTATTAATGTAGAACACCTGGAGGTTCACTGGTAAGCCACATTTGCTTCGGGATCCATCCCAGTTTGTATTCTGTGCCCACTCGTGGTATCTCTCTTCGGTTACACATCTTTGGAATAGCAGAACAGCATAACGGTCCGGGCAGCCCTTGCTGTGCCTGGTGAGCAGTTGGTCAAGTTCTGTTGTCAGAAGAGGAATGGAAATGTCAGTGTGAACCGATGAAAAAGTGACTTCAACACACAATTGCTGTGTACACATTTTAAGAATCTAGCTTAACTAACCACCTTCTTGGCAACCAAGCATTTTTTGGGTGTGGCCCGTTGTCCAGCCCTTTGTCCACTGATCTCCACAGATGGTTGTCGGCATGGTTGTAAGCTCTGCAAAAACACATGAATGTTTTTAGTACACAATTGTCGATTTTATTACACAGTATGCCTACACATTGATAGGCTATATACCTTTTTTATTTTAATTATAAAATGCTCTGAAACCAAAATACCTTTAGTATTGGTGATCCTCTCAGCTCTGTTTCATCACTCGAATTACAGTCAGAAGACTGTTGAAGAACCTTGCGTGGACTTATGGAAAGGCTCAGTAAGAAATGTTTTCTATATATATGTATGTATGTATATGTATATATATGTATATGTATATATATAAATACATTTTTTATTATCAGAACATTAACCATGTGTGTTCGCTTGTTTTTTACTGTTCTGTAGTTTCGACCCAATGATTCGTCTGACAAACAAAAAACTTTGCGTCCTGCAGGCCCAGGCATGGATCAAAGCTGGCGAGACAGTTCAATAATGTCATCTTAACAGATGAATCAACCGTGGCCCTTGAGCAATTTGCTCAAAATTACTACAGAAAAAAAGGATGAATTTCAAGCAAGCCGAGTCCTAAGCATCCACTCAAACTCCATGTGTGGGGGGCAATTTCTCGGCAGGGACCAGGCCCATATTTGATTTTTGATGGTAAGTTTGGCTATTTACAGAGCAAAAGGTACATAAAATAGTGTAGCCTACACCTCACGGACTGTTATGTGTTCCACAATAATTCACCCTTAACTCCTTTTTCAGGTATCATGGCTCGAGATTTCTTTGAGGAAGAAATCATCAAGCGATATGCTGGACCCTATGTCAGAGAGGTGTTTCTGGGTACACATCATTTCTTTCAAGGTAGGATTATAGCAATATTTTGCTATGTTTAGGCCTATTTATATGTATATTTCTATAATTGTACCTAATTTTGGCTGTTAGGCTAAATGTCTTTTTTGTGGAATTGCAGTAAATTAGCTTTAAAACAGCTACATTTTGTCACTGCAGCCAACAGGAGGGCCTCTAAAATTTTCAGTCGGCGACCACACCATTGGCCATGCCCATGGCCATGCCATGACCACCACCTAAGCCCCATTTTGATCCTGAAAAAACCCTGGATAGACACACCAGGCTCTAAAGTGAGGGTGAATTACATTTGTTATTGTAGACTGACTGGAAGTCCTAACGTTTCCTTATCCATGTTTCATGATACTGCTTTGGAGGACATTGAATCCTTTGTTGGGACTTCTGAAATAAGTATGGACACTAAATTATGTTTTCTGAACCTCTGAATAAGGTATAATAGCTTGGGGTAAAACACGTTCCCTTTTGCAGAAGGGGTATTTGTTTCGTCTAGACCAACACTATTCTGAGACAAACTCATTGCACCTGGCTGCACTTACTGTAGTGTCAAATGATAACCCTCACAGTTTTAGGTACAAAAACAAAAATCCATTAACTACTTAAGCGTAAAAGTATATGCATATCAAGGGAGTGAGTGGGTGTGTTTGAAGCGCTGTTTAAAGTCTCTGGGGTCAGAATGAGCAGATGGGCCCCTTTTTGTGAATAACTGATGATAAAGGAGGCTGATATTTGGCCAGACCCATCCAGCCGAATGGAGAGTGATGGTGGTTTGCGATGTGGGGAGGTGTTGAGGATAGATTAGAGAGCCCTCTCTCCGTAAAGCAGGCCTTGTCAATCGATAAGACAAACTTTAACCAAACATATATTTTACTTACAAAGTAAGAGCTCCTTTTTTCAAGCTGAAGGAAGAACTTTCTAGACTTAACCGCGTGAGGTGCCAAGCAATGAGAACTTGGGCCAATACCATCTCTTATGTCCTCCTTCATCTGTTCACGTTGAAGTTCCAGAGGCTAAGCAAAGTACATCTGTATTTTTATGTTACCCTCTTGCCAAAACTTTGTAGCCAATTTGACTAACCACTCAAGAGCACATATAATGAATCTGACCTTTGTAAGCGCTATTCTTTACTTTGTAAAGCGTTAATAATCCAGTTAATAATAGGGTGGATAACGCTTCCATTATTTATTTAATCCGTTTTCTCAAGTTGTAATGTAAAGTAAGAAACTAAAGTAAGCATTTTTCTCTCTAAAAAAGTATTGTTTTTGTGTGTGTGTTACTGCAAATGTTGTGTGTGTGGGAAAGCAAATGTTGATATTCGATATCAACTGAGATACCAAATGAAATAACTTCTAAATATCCTCAAAATGTAGCTAATTAACTGACCATAACTTTGCTGCTTTTAGCTAACCACTGAGAATTGTTCTTAGAAACACTGCATTTTGACGTTGACATCCTTGATAATATCAAGTTGATACATGAGAGCCAGACTTCTTTTGTCTGCTTTGTTTTACTCTCAGTGTGGGTCAAGTGGACTAAATGGAGCTCCACAACAGCAATACAATCAGGGTCCATTTCATTCCGAGCCTTGTATGAACAAGTAAGTCACTCGCTATATAATTGCATTAGCAGAACAAATTCAACCAGTTTCGAGATTAAAAAAAGTAAATATCCCATGAAGCCTTAATTGTATATTTTAACAAATTTTGTCAAATTTTATCCCAATGCTGACACCAATTGGCTGCTAAAAGATGTGACTAGGGAATAAACCATGCCCTTCTACCCAAGACAATGTCCTTATGACCCACTTATGCATTTAAGTTTTACATTTCCAAACGGTTCCTAGAGGCTTAACCCTTGAGGCATTTTAATAAATTAGTGACACTGAGTGATGATAACGTAGCTTGAACAGCTTTGTTAAGTGTGCTCATAAACGGAAACTTAAAATAAAAGTGTCAGGATCTAACATTGCGCATCGGTCACCGCTGCACCAAATTAATAACTGGGTAGTTCATATTTCAAATGGTGGCACAAAATGTTTATACTGAATTTTAGGGCAGGTTGAAGTAGTATAATTTGAGATTTTTTTTTTTTTACAAGCTTGAAGTATAACTCGAGATTTACACTGGCTATAAACAAAAGCTAAGCAGTGTAGGACCTGATTGGTACTTGGACGGGAGATCACCCTCATTCTTCCCTGTACTTGAAGGAGATCCAAATACCCTCAGGCCAAGACGGGGACACAACTTTGTAATTCTGTAGTGGTGCTCGAGATCATCTATTTTTCAGTTGTGCTGCAAATCTCAGAAGATGTCCATAAAAGGTTAATGTGTTTAATAAGACTTTCAACACTGTTAATCTGAGCAAAATGACTTCCAAAAAGACAACCTGGAACACCATCAAATCAAATGAAATTGTATTTGTCACATACACATGGTTAGCAGATGTTAATGCGAGTGTAGTGAAATGCTTGTGCTTCTAGTTCCAACAGTGCAGTAATATCTAGCAAGTAATCTAACAATTCCCCAACAACTACCTAATACACACAAATCTAAAGAGGTGAATGAGAATATGTACATGTAAATATATGGATGAGCAATGACCGAGCGGCATTGCCAAGATGCAATAGATGGTATAAAATACAGTATATACATGTGATATGAGTAATGTAAGATATGTAAACATTATTAAAGTGGCATTCTTTAAAGTGGCATTGTTTAAAGTGACGAGTGATCTGTTTATTAAAATGACCAGTGATTTGGTCTCAATGTAAGCAGAGTTAGTGATTTCTGTTTAGCAGTCTGATGGCCTTGAGATAGAAGTATTTCAGTCTATCGGTCCCAGCTTTGATGCACCTGTACTGACCTCGCCTTCTGGATGGTAGCGGAGTGAACAGGCAGTGGCTCGGGTGGTTGATGTCCTTGATGATCTTTTTGGCCTTCCTGCAACATCGGGTGCTGTTGGTGTCATATAGGGCAGGTAGTTTGCTCCCGGTGATGCGTTGTGCAGACCGCACCACCCTCTGGAGAGCCTTGCGGTTGAGGGCGGTGCAGTTGCTGTACCAGGCTATGATACAGCCAGACAGAATGCTCTCGATTGTGCATTTGTAAAAGTTTGTCAGGGTTTTGGGTTACAAGACACATTTCTTCAGCCTCCCGAGGTTCTTCACAACACTGTCTGTGTGGGAGGACCAGTTTGTCTGTGATGTGTACGCCGAGGATCTTAAAACTTTCCCCCTTCTCCACTGCTGTCCCGTCGATGTGGATAGGTGGGTGCTCCCTCTTCTGTTTCCTGAAGTCCACGATCATGTGCTTTGTTTTGTTGACGTTGAGTGAGAGGTTGTTTTCCTGACACCACACTCCGAGTGCCCTCACCTCCTCCTTGTAGGCTGACTCGTCATTGTTGGTAATCAAGCCCATTACTGTTGTGTCGTCTACAAACGTGATGATTGAGTTGGAGGCGTGCATGGCCACACAGTCGTGGGTGAGCAGGGAGTACAGGAGGGGGCTGAGCATGCACCCTTGTGGGACCCCAGTGTTGAGGGTCAGCGAAGTGGAGGTATTGTTTCCTACCTTCACCACCTGGGGGCGGCCCGTCAGAAAGTCCAGGACCCAATTGCACATGGCGGGGTTGAGACCCAGGGCCTCCAGCTTGATGATGAGCTTGGAGGGTATCATGGTGTTGAATGCTGAGCTGTAGTCAATGAACAACATTCTTACATAGGTATTCCTTCTGTCCAGACGGGATAGGGCAGTGTGCAGTGGGATGGCGATTGCGTCGTCTGTGGACCTGTTGGGGTAGTATGCAAACTGAACTGGGTCTAGCGTGGCCGGTAAGGTGGAGGTGATATGATCCTTGACTGGTCTCTCAAAGCACTTCATGATGACAGAAGTGAGTGCTAGGGGGCAATAGTCATTTAGTTCAGTTATCTTTGCCTTCTTGGGTACAGCAACAATGGTAGCCATCTTGAAGCATGTGGGGACAACAGACTGGGATAGGGAGTAATTGAATATGTCCGTAAACACACCAGCCAGCTGGTCTGAGCATGCTCTGAGGACACGGCTAGTGATGCCGTCTGGGCCAGCAGCCTTACAAGGGTTAACACGTTTAAATGTTTTACTCACGTCAGCCACGGAGAAGGAGACGTGGGGGCGCAGTCCTTGTTAGCGGGCCGCGATGGTGGCACTGTATTATCCTCAAAGTGGGCAAAGAAGGTGCTTAGTTTGTCTGGAAGCGTGATGTCGGTGTCCGTGACGAGGCTGGTTTTCTTTTTGTAGTCCATGATTTCCTGTAGACCCTGCCACATACGTCTCGTTTATGAGCTGTTGAAGTACGACTCCACCTTGTCCCTATACTGGCATTTCACATTTCACTTGTTTGATTGCCTTGCGGAGGGCATAACTACACTATTTATATTCAGTCTTATTCCCAGACCTCTTTCCATGGTTAAATGCGATGGATCACGCTTTCAGTTTCGTGTGAATGCCACCATCCATCCACGGTTTCTGGTTAGGGTAGGTTTTAATAGTCACAGTGGGCACAACATCTCCAATGCACTTCTTTATAAACACACTAACTGAGTCAGCGTATAGGTCGATGTTGTTTTCTGAGGCTGACCGGAACATAATCCAGTCCGCATTATCAAAACAATCTTGAAGCGTGGCATCCGATTGGTCGGACCAGTGTTGAATGCCTATAAGACGATAGGAGCAAGATGGCGTCATGGTCAGATTTGCCAAAAGGAAGGGCGGGGGAGGGTTTTGTATGCAACGCGGAAGTTAGAGTAGCATTGGTCGAGGGTATTGCCCATGTGCGTAGTGCAATCAATGTGTTTGTAGAATTTAGGTAGCCTTGTTCTCATATTTGCTTTGTTAAAACTCCCAGGTACAATAAATGCAGCCTCAGGATAAATGGTTTCCAGTTTGCATGTAGTCCAGTGAAGTTCCTTGATGGCCATCTTGGTGTCTGCTTGAGGGGGAATGTACACAGCTGTGACTATAACTGATGAGAATTCTCTTGATAGGTAAAATGGCCGGCATTTGATTGTAAGGAATTCTAGGTCAAGTGAGCAGAAGGACTTGCAATCCTGTATGTTGTTATGATTACACCATGAGTCGTTAATCATGAAGCATACAACTCCACCCTTCCTCTTCCCAGAGAGATGTTTATCTCTGTCGGCGCAATGCATGGAGAAGCCCGATGGCTAAACCAATTCCGACAACATATCACGAGAGAGCCATGTAGTTTCCCAATCCATTTCTAGGGGACCACCTGGTGTGCACTTTTTTTGTTCTAGCCCAGTTTCAACTACTCAACTAACTACCACACCCAATATTTGTTTTAATTAGGCCTATTAATGACTCACCGAAAGTGACATCCTTTGAATAATTGGTGCTAACTAGCTAGAGATTCCACAGCAGCTACACACATCCTGTGGGTCCCCCCAGAACTTGCTTCCCAACTCAGCGTACATCATTACATAATGACGACTCAACAAAGGGAAGCATCAGGGGAGTGTTTTTTGTTTGTTTTTGTGTTGGGGGTGATGTTGGGTCCGGGTGTTGGAGCCAGAGCTACCTGGGAGGCCTCAGCCGGTACAGTGCCTTGCGAAAGTATTCGGCCCCCTTGAACTTTGATCTTTTGCCACATTTCAGGCTTCAAACATAAAGATATAAAACTGTAATTTTTTGTGAAGAATCAACAACAAGTGGCACACAATTATGAAGTGGAATGAAATGTATTGGATATTTCAAACTTTTTTAACAAATAAAAAACTGAAAAATTGGCCGTGCAAAATGATTCAGCCCCTTTACTTTCAGTGCAGCAAACTCTCTCCAGAAGTTCAGTGAGGATCTCTGAATGTTCCAATGTTGACCTAAATGACTAATGATGATAAATAGAATCCACCTGTGTGTAATCAAGTCTCTGTATAAATGCACCTGCTCTGTGATAGTCTCAGAGGTCCGTTTAAAGCGCAGAGAGCATCATGAAGAACAAGGAACACACCAGGCAGGTCCGAGATACTGTTGTGGAGAAGTTTAAAGCCGGATTTGGATACAAAAAGATTTCCCAAGCTTTAAACATCCCAAGGAGCACTGTGCAAGCGATAATATTGAAATGGAAGGAGAATCAGACCACTGCAAATCTATGAAGACCCGGCCGTCCCTCTAAACTTTCAGCTCATACAAGGAGAACTGATCAGAGATGCAGCCAAGAGGCCCATGATCACTCTGGATGAACTGCAGAGATCTACAGCTGAGGTGGGAGACTCTGTCCATAGGACAACAATCAGTCGTATACTGCACAAATCTGGCCTTTATTGAAGAGTGGCAAGAAGAAAGCCATTTCTTAAAGATATCCATAAAAAGTGTCGTTTAAAGTTTGCCACTAGCTACCTGGGAGACACACCAAACATGTGGAAGAAGGTGCTCTGGTCAGATGAAACCAAAATCGAACTTTTTGGCAACAATGCAAAACGTTATGTTTGGCGTAAAAGCAACACAGCTCATCACCCTGAACCTACCATCCCCACTGTCAAACATGGTGGTGGCAGCATCATGGTTTGGGCCTGCTTTTCTTCAGCAGGGGCAGGGAAGATGTTTAAAATTGATGGGAAGATGGATGGAGCCAAATACAGGACCATTCTGGAAGAAAACCTGATGGAGTCTGCAAAAGACCTGAGACTGGGACGGAGATTTGTCTTCCAACAAGACAATGATCCAAAACATAAAGCAAAATCTACAATGGAATGGTTCACAAATAAACATATCCAGGTGTTAGAATGGCCAAGTCTAAGTCCAGACCTGAATCCAATTGAGAATCTGTGGAAAGAACTGAAAACTGCTGTTCACAAACGCTCTCCATCCAACCTCACTGAGCTCGAGCTGTTTTGCAAGGAGGAATGGGCAAAAATTTCAGTCTCTCGATGTGCAAAACTGATAGAGACATACCCCAAGCAACTTACAGCTGTAATCGCAGCAAAAGGTGGCGCTACAAAGTATTAACTTAAGGGGGCTGAATAATTTTGCACGCCCAATTTTTCAGTTTTTTATTTGTTAAAAAAGTTTGAAATATCCAATAAATTTCGTTCCACTTCATGATTGTGTCCCACTTGTTGTTGATTCTTCACAAAAAAGTACAGTTTTATATCTTTATGTTTGAAGCCTGAAATGTGGCAAAAGGTTGAAAAGTTCAAGGGGGCCGAATACTTTCGCAAGGCACTGTATGTAGGCTCCCATGCCTCAGCGGGTTCGATAGGCTCCCATGCTGAAGCTGGGTGAACAGGTTCCGTGCCCCATCCGAGGCAACCGGGGAGGTCTCAGTCGGCTCATCAGGCTCACTCCTCAGACGGTTAGTCAAGTTTCTGGCGACCGGTCCGCTCCGGTTCCCCGGGATCGTCCCTGTGGTTGGCATCCTGCGGCTGGAACCAAACGCAACGGGAAGGGGGTACTATCACGTATGCTCTCTCTCCGGCCTCTAGGTCACCAGGCTGCTCTTTAGGGCGCACACCTGTCACCCGTGTTATGCGCATAATGACACTCACCTGGACTCCATCACCTCCTTGATTACCTGCCCTATATATATATATATATATATATCACTCCTTTTGGTTTATTCCCCAGTCGTCATTGTTCCTGTTTCATGTCGGTGCGCTGTTTGTGTTACGTGTTTGTTTAATTTATTTATTAAATGTATTCACTCCCTGAACTTGCTTCCAGACTCTCAGCGTACATCGTTACAGTATGGAAAATTAATTCAAAGCTTGCAAAAGTAATGGAATGAAAAATACTGATCTGGTTCCCCTTCTCTCACAGATGAGATTTAAATGTTCAGTATGACTTATTAACAACTTGTTATGGATATGCAAATCATTTTGCTTAAACTACCAACAGGGTGGGAAATTAACGTTTTGGTCCATCAGCCACTGTGGCAGGAAGATAAAAACAAACAGCCACTCTGTTAAAAAAAACTATCAAAATATTTTGTGACATTTTTTTTAAACATTTATAAATAAAAGATGAGCATGCTTTGTTTTTTAAAAACAACAAATGTATTACTAGTAAGACATAATGGGGTATTATTGCTTAATTTCATTTCATATTTGTGTCCTGCGTCTTTTTAACCAATGTTCAATCAAGCAAAATCATTAGGCGAGACAAAAATGTTCAGCTGCCTTTTTAAGGGACAGGCCATTATCGTGGTAACTTGGGCACTCAGCTGTCTGTGATGAAAAAAATCTCAGACTGCGATGTCTTCCTAGCAGCAGACAGTTGCAGCAAACTCAAACTAACATTATAAAACAACCTAGCATGTGAACAAAACGATGGCCAAGAAACACGAGGACAAAGTCACACTTTATTAGCCTTTGTTAATTACATGGGTTTTTTTTTGTTAATTCGACCAAACTTCTACATACTGTATGGCCTTTGAAAAAAATAAAAAATAAAAATATCCCCAAATTCTGTGTGTGACCCTCCACCAACGTGGCTGGTGAAATAGACATTCCTACCGGCCAATGACAAAATCTACCCACACCTGTTTTGTAATGCAAGAGAAAACCCATCTCACCAATAGACTTCAACTGGTCCAGAACTCTGCTGCCAGAATCCTCAACCGCACAAGACCAACCCACCACATCACACCAATCCTCATCAATCTACACTGGGAGCCAGTGCAATCCCGTATTAACTTTAAGACACTCCTCCTTACCTACCAAGCCCAGCCACAATTTGGCACCCACCTACCTCTTTTACCTTCTCCCAGTCAATGCCCTTCCCACTCCCGCCGCTCCTCCTCTGCTGGTCTCCTTGTCTCCCCCCATTCCGCCTCTCCACTAGCTGCTTCAGCTGCTCTGCACCAAGGCTTTGGAATGCACTCACCCCACACATACAACATGCAGACACCGTCATCTCATTGAAAAACCTCCTAAAAACACACCTCTTCAAGGCTGCATATAACAATAACCTATGTTCTATGATCAACTCTGCCCCCCCCCCTTCAGTGCATATTTATATGTCCCCCAACCTACACCCTTACCCTAAACCAAGTCCGTATCCTATTCCTAACCTTATCCTAAACTGGGTTTGTATCCTCTACCCAACCCCTCCATACACGTTGTATTTCAGCCATCAAATCAAAATTGATTAAAAGGTAGGGAACATCTGCCACCTTTGGAAGGCTGTAAAAAGAGATTGATGATGTTTATAATATTTCTATAAAGCTCCAGAAGTGCCTTCACAGCCTATTCATACCGGCCCTCTAAATCAATAGCTGTAAAACAGACAAGTGAAAGCTGATGGAGGCATGATTTGAGTCAAATGTGCTTGCTTTTTATATGTCGGGAATTGAAGCATCTGGTATGCCCTCTACATCTATCCTGTGTAGAAATGAGTTTGAAACTGTTAGGTAAATAACTCACGAACACTAGAGAAGCTTTAACCAAGTTTAATCTTTCCCAAAGGTTCTGTACAGCTGAAATCAGACAGCAAAATATTTCAGACATCACAGTTTATATGCATCCTACTTAAGACACTCCTCCTCCTTACAGTTTATGGCTCCACAGGAAAGAAGATAACCAGATACCAACCCTGATTACTCCCTTAAGGGGAACTGACCTCACCCCTCACCTCCTAATCCACAGATATCCCATCTGTCTTCACTATATCAACACATTGCTCTCCTCTCCTCCATCAAACACATTCCAAAGCCTTCTGGCTTTTTACAAACTCTTTCTTGTCAAGACTTTGTATCCATTATTTATTTAATATCTCAATGTTCAAAGTTTAGACGATTCCAACAAAACAAACCAATAAGCTGGCTGGAAATGGACTAGCCAAACTGTAGCTGGATGCATTCGTACGATTAACTCCATCATAGCTGGGAGAAAAAAAGGGATGTGAAATCAACTTGTGGACTTCAACCCGGTACATAGGGCCCAATCTGGACCTGTGTTTCCCATCTCCAAATTAAAATGGGAGAGAAAAAATACACAACAAGGAAATACAGAATATACCACACCAGGAGTGTAACCTATATTCTAATAATAAGGTCCTATCCAAGAATAACACGTTTCATAATAGAGTGAAAGTATACCTGAAAGCTGCGAACGCCTTCAATTGATATGACCTGCTCACATATCCCATTTCCTCCTGGAGAATGTTGGGACCATGACCATGACCATGACTCCGGTTTGGAGCGAGCAGTCGCACTAGCTTCACTCCACAGGTAATATTACACTTCACTACATTACAACGGTTTGATTTGTTTGATTCAAGCAATTCTTTTCTTTTCTTAGCTAGCTACATAGCCGTCTTTGTATCTAAGATAATCGTGTAGCTTAGAGTAATTATCGAAGTTAGCTATCTTCGTCCTCCTAACGTAGTCATCACTGCTAGCTAGCTAGTCAACACTGCTAGCTAGCCAACCAGCCAACTTCCACCGACTAGCTGCACTATCTATTACATTACAACGGAACGACTTGACTAGTGTAGTGTTAGTGAGCCAGCTACTTAGTTGTCTTTGCATCTAAGATAATTGTGTAGTTTAGAGTAATTATTAGTAAGTAGCCAGCCGCGACGCCAGACGTAGTCAACACACCTAGTCATCACCAGACGTAGTCAACACACCTAGTCATCATTAATCCACTGCTAGCTAGCTAGCCAACAGCTAGCCAACCGTTACCGACTAGCAGCGCTGTAGATACCAATACTTTACAACGGAACGATTTGACTAGTGCAGTGTTGGCTAGCTAGCTACATAGTTGTCTCTGTCATAGCTTGATAATTGTGTAGTTTAGTAATTACCGAGGTTAGCTAGCCAGCTATTGCCGTCCCCCGCGACGCCATTTTTCCTAACCCAGCCAACTAGTAACACTGTAGAAACTAAAATACATTACAAAGGAACGTCTTGATTAGTGTTATGCTAGCTAGCCACAAAGTTGCTTTTGTATCATGACAAGGTGTAGTACTGAAACTATCGAGGTCACCTAGCCAGCTACACCTAGCCAGCTACACGGTCAAACAAAGTCAACAACGCAGCCACTGCTAGCTAGCCTACTCCACCAGCCAGCAGTACTGTATCATTTTCGTCATTTTAGTCAATAGATTTTCTGCAACGTAAGCTTAACTTTCTGAACATTCGAGACGTGTAGTCCACTTGTCATTCCAATCTCCTTTGCATTAGCGTAGCCTCTTCTGTAGCTTGTCAACTATGTGTCTGTCGATCCCGGTTCTCTCCACTCTGCACAGGCCATACAAACGCTTCACACCGCGTGGCCGCTGCCACTCTAACCTGGTGGTCCCAGCGCGCACGACCCACGTGGAGTTCCAGGTCTCCGGCAGCCTCTGGAACTGCCGGTCTGCGGCCAACAAGGCTGAGTTCATCTCAGCCTATGCTACCCTCCAGTCCCTAGACTTCCTGGCGCTGACGGAAACATGGATCACCACAGATAACACTGCTACTCCTACTGCTCTCTCCTCGTCTGGCCACGTGTTCTCGCATACCCCTAGAGCATCGAGCCAGCGGGGTGGTGGCACTGGAATCCTCATCTCTCCCAAGTGGACATTCTCTCTTTCTCCCCTGACCCATCTGTCTATCTCCTCATTTGAAATCCATGCTGTCACAGTTACCAGCCCTTTCAAGCTTAACATCCTCATCATTTATCGCCCTCCAGGTTCCCTTGGAGAGTTCATCAATGAGCTTGACGCCTTGATAAGTTCCTTCCCTGAGGATGGCTCACCTCTCACAGTTCTGGGTGACTTTAACCTCCCCACGTCTACCTTCGACTCATTCCTCTCTGCCTCCTTCTTTCCACTCCTCTCCTCTTTTGACCTCACCCTCTCACCTTCCCCCCCTACTCACAAGGCAGGCAATACGCTTGACCTCATCTTTACTAGATGCTGTTCTTCCACTAATCTCATTGCAACTCCTCTCCAAGTCTCCGACCACTACCTTGTATCCTTTTCCCTCTCGCTCTCATCAAAAACTTCTCACTCTGCCCCTACTCGGATGGTATTGCGCCGTCCCAACCTTCGCTCTCTCTCTCCTGCTACTCTCTCCTCTTCCATCCTATCATCTCTTCCCTCTGCTCAAACCTTCTCCAACCTATCTCCTGATTTTGCCTCCTCAACCCTCCTCTCCTCCCTCTCTGCATCCTTTGATTTTCTCTGTCCCCTATGCTCCAGGCCGGCTCGGTCCTCCCCTCCTGCTCCGTGGCTCGACGACTCACTGCGAGCTCACAGAACAGGGCTCCGGGCAGCCGAGCGGAAATGGAGGAAAACTCGCCTCCCTGCGGACCTCGCATCCTTTCACTCCCTCCTCTCTACATTTTCCTCTTCTGTCTCTGCTGCTAAAGCCACTTTCTACCACTCTAAATTCCAAGCATCTGCCTCTAACCCTAGGAAGCTTTTTGCTACCTTCTCCTCCCTCCTGAATCCTCCTCCCCCTCCCCCCCCTCCTCCCTCACTGCGGATGACTTCGTCAACCATTTTGAAAAGAAGGTTGACGACATCCGATCCTCGTTTGCTAAGTCAAGCGACACCGCTGGTCCTGCTCACACTGCCCTACCCTGTGCTTTGACCTCTTTCTCCCCTCTCTCTCCAGATGAAATCTCGCGTCTTGTGACGGCCGGCCGCCCAACAACCTGCCCACTTGACCCTATCCCCTCCTCTCTTCTCCAGACCATTTCCGGAGACCTTCTCCCCTACCTCACCTCGCTCATCAACTCATCCTTGACCGCTGGCTACGTCCCTTCCGTCTTCAAGAGAGCGAGAGTTGCACCCCTTCTGAAAAAACCTACACTCGATCCCTCCGATGTCAACAACTACAGACCAGTATCCCTTCTTTCTTTTCTCTCCAAAACTCTTGAACGTGCCGTCCTTGGCCAGCTCTCCTGCTATCTCTCTCAGAACAACCTTCTTGATCCTAATCAGTCAGGTTTCAAGACTGGGCATTCAACTGAGACTGCTCTTCTCTGTGTCACGGAGGCTCTCCGCACTGCTAAAGCTAACTCTCTCTCCTCTGCTCTCATCCTTCTAGACCTATCTGCTGCCTTTGATACTGTGAACCATCAGATCCTCCTCTCCACCCTCTCCGAGCTGGGCATCTCCGGCGCGGCCCACGCTTGGATTGCGTCCTACCTGACAGGTCGCTCCTACCAGGTGGCGTGGCGAGAAGCTGTCTCCGCACCACGTGCTCTCACCACTGGTGTCCCCCAGGGCTCTGTTCTAGGCCCTCTCCTATTCTCGCTATACACCAAGTCACTTGGCTCTGTCATATCCTCACACGGTCTCTCCTATCATTGCTATGCAGATGACACACAATTAATCTTCTCCTTTCCCCCTTCTGACAACCAGGTGGCGAATCGCATCTCTGCATGTCTGGCAGACATATCAGTGTGGATGACGGATCACCACCTCAAGCTGAACCTCGGCAAGACGGAGCTGCTCTTCCTCCCGGGGAAGGACTGCCCGTTCCATGATCTCGCCATCACGGTTGACAACTCCCTTGTGTCCTCCTCCCAGAGTGCTAAGAACCTTGGCGTGATCCTGGACAACACCCTGTCGTTCTCCACTAACATCAAGGCGGTGACCCGATCCTGTAGGTTCATGCTCTACAACATTCGCAGAGTATGACCCTGCCTCACACAGGAAGCGGCGCAGGTCCTAATCCAGGCACTTGTCATCTCCCGTCTGGATTACTGCAACTCGCTGTTGGCTGGGCTCCCTGCCTGTGCCATCAAACCCCTACAACTCATCCAGAACGCCGCAGCCCGTCTGGTGTTCAACCTTCTCTCACGTCACCCCGCTCCTCCGCTCTCTCCACTGGCTTCCAGTTGAAGCTCGCATCCGCTACAAGACCATGGTGCTTGCCTACGGAGCTGTGAGGGGAACGGCACCTCCGTACCTTCAGGCTCTGATCAGGCCCTACACCCAAACAAGGGCACTGCGTTCATCCACCTCTGGCCTGCTCGCCTCCCTACCTCTGAGGAAGCACAGTTCCCGCTCAGCCCAGTCAAAACTGTTTGCCGCTCTGGCACCCCAATGGTGGAACAATCTCCCTCACGATGCCAGGACAGCGGAGTCAATCACCACCTTCCGGAGACACCTGAAACCCCACCTCTTTAAGGAATACCTGGGATAGGATAAAGTAATCCTTCTAACCCCCCCCCCCTTTAAAGGATTTAGATGCACTATTGTAAAGTGTTTGTTCTACTGGATATCATAGGTGAATGCACCAATTTGTAAGTCGCTCTGGATAAGAGCGTCTGCTAAATGACTTAAATGTAAATGTAAATGTAATGACTCGTCAGGTAAACGTTGCCTGAGTGTTTAGATGCTTTTGATGTTAACCCTTTCCTCCCACTTAGAACATACCGCAATCATAGTTATGTCAAATCTTTAACGCTACCAGAATATTATTGTCACGTGTGCTCCCTCTCCGGCCTCTAGGTAACCAGGCTGCTCATTATGGCACACACCTGTCACCATCGTTACGCGCACCTGCGCGTCATCAGACTCACCTGGACTCCATCACCTCCCTGATTACCTTCCCTATATATGTCACTCCCTTTGGTTCCTTCCCCAGGCGTTATTGTTTCTGTTTCAGTTTCATGTCTGTGCGTTGTTCGTGTGTTCTTGTTATGTATTATGTTATGTTTATTTATTAAAACACTCATTCCCTGAACTTGCTTCCCAAATCTCAGCGCACTTGTTACAATTATCTTATACTGTAGGTAATTTGTTATCAAATATTTCTATGCAGGGTGGGATAGTTAACTTGAGCAGGATGAGACAATATTCACATAAGTAGTGTCCAACTGATGAGAAAAGGAGATACATGTATTGATACAAATGTCAATCTGCACAGGTTTGTGCTGAATTAATATTCACTTAAACTACTTAGCATGGGGAACAACATTAAAACAAAACATCTCACATTGTAAAAAGTCATCCTGGTGACTTAATACAAAATGTAACCACATCAGAATGGGTGAGGCGCCCAACTGTACTTGCTGACCCTTTTTTTATTGAATGTTTAAAACATACAATATACTTGCAGAGAAACCGCTCAACAACTACATCATACTAGTCATCTAACAGACTGCCATTCAGAGCGACACACAGAAGCAACCAGGATCAATGCCCTGCTCAAGGGCATGTCGATAGATCTCTCACAAGGTCAAAAAACGGGGACCCGAACCAGCGATCCATCAGCCACCAGCCCAAGCTCCCAACCGCCATCCTTCCAAGATCCCCCCCACAGTTCCCCAAGAGCTGCCCCTCAACCATCCGAGACCCCCTCCGATAAAAATTTAATAAAAAATAATAATAAAAAATGTATAAAATACATTCTCCCCAAGACCCCTCCCCCCCAGCACACCAACAAACCAACAGAATGAACATAAAAGAAAACAGAGAAAGACAAAGGAAAACATAAAACAACAATGCAAAAAACAAAGACATCAAGGACAACAAAAATCATAACAGCAAGGCCAACCGAATATGTTTGAGTGCATGTACGGCACTATTTACATGTGTGTGTGTGTCCGTGTATGTGCACGTGTGCATTTGAATGAGAGTGTGTGTATATGCATGTGTACAAACACCTGCACGGCATCAGCCTCAGGCAAACCGGCCTTAGCAGTAAAAACACTGCCCCTCAGTGTCATTCAAACTTACTTTTTGTTATGTTTTATTTAGAGTTTATTTTTTTAATACTTTTGTCTTTGACCTTCATTCTATCCCCCACCCAGCAACTCCACTCCCACTTGTCTCCAATTCCACATCCCAACCCTCAGCTTCTCTCAGCCCCTCCCACTTATCTCTGCTGGCCACCCTCTTCGGATTTCTACGCACCATATATCTTTCAACTATGCTGGAATGTTTAACATACAATTTCAATCTATCTAATCAAATTGAATCCACAGATTGCAAGTTGAAGATAAATATTTTTACTAAGAGTATTAGTATATTATTAATTGAACCGGTCTCTAGAGATCTCCCAAAAGTACAATTTCCAGGGTAAATTTTAAATCAATGTTCTGCATTTTGAGCCATTCCTGAACCTGAGACCAGAAATAGGCTACCTGAGGGCAATACCAAAATAAATGGTCTATTGATTAAGTATACTCACAACAAAATCTGCAGAGCTTCGATGATTGAATGCCCCGAATATTCAACATTTGTTGGTGGCAAGAATTCTATACAATCATTTTAGCTGAAAAGCACGAAGAAGTCTTGAATCTTGCGTCATTTTATATATCAACTTATACACCCTGTACCATTGAATCAGTACATCAAAAATCTCTTCAAAATGATTTAGCAATCTGTATGGCACAGTTGTCAACATCCTTGTCCTCAAATTGAACTGGTATATTTTCCTATTTGTGCTATTTTTATTCCTCTGGAAGTTTTGATCCTTTATATTGGGCAGACAGACCAGTTCCCTACCTCCTCCCGCTGCCACCTGCCTCCTCCATTTTTGGGGTGATGCTGTAATCAATTGGTTGTAGTCTTGGATTGAGCAGACCTTCCCATACAATTCTGATAACTCCATGAGACTTCTACCATTCTAATTTACAATATCTCTATGGATTGGATTATAGTTCATTTAGCTATCTAGCTAACGTTAACATGACATGTCTAAACAAAAGATCCGAAGTTAAAGCTTGCTGTTAGCTAGCTAACGTTAGCTGAGGTTAGGTGGCTGGCTTGCTAACATTAACTTATGTGTATGAAGTGCGTGTAACGTTAGTGATGTTTTCTCAGAATTCCATTTCACATTGCTAGTTATAGCCTAATGTTAGCTAGCTAACATTGAACTTATTGGTTAACTTTAGCTAGCTATGACAAATCGGTTTGTATTGCTAGTTAAAGCTTGCTGTTAGCTAGCCAGCTGACATTAGATGACATTACCTGTATGAACTGTGTGTAGTGATATCTCAGAATTCCATTTCACATATATTGTATAATAATGCTAAAATATTTGATAGCAAACTAAAGTTGTTAGTTAGCAAGCCAGCCATCAAACTCCAGCTGGCTAGCTAACAGGAAGCTTTAACTTGCAATGAAAACAACTTTCTGACAAAATTAAAAACGTATAATATCTGAATCTGTAGCTAGATTCTTACCTGTATACATGGATGAAAGCGTTACGTTAGGTTCATTGTTAGTTAGTTCATTGTTAGTTAGCCAGCCAGCCATCAAACTCCAGCTGGCTAGCTAACAGCAAGTTTTAGCTTGCAATGAAAACAACCTTCGGACAAAATTAGAAACATATAATATCTGAATCTGTAGCTAGATTCTTACCTGTATACATGGATGAAAGCTTCACGGCAGACTGCAACCCCTTTTATAAAAGACATCCTGTGTTGTTTCCGTTTAGTTTGCACAGCTTATTTGGCCCGCTGTGTTCCACTGATTTCAAAACGTGTTATGAAATGAGAGAGCCAGCATTGCATGGCATGATCGTCGTCCAGAAAGTAGTCCATCACAACTTTTTCCCACTGACCTTTGTCGATAACACCTGACAAATTCAGAGCAGCAATGCTACTGAGAGCAGTAGCAACATATTTGCAGTTCTCCATGGCATCCCCTTATATTAAAAGGATCACATACTCATACATTTCATACACGTTTAAACCAGTCAATCCATCATATTGCATACACTAAAAAGGACATTGATACATTCACTCACAACTGACCGCTGTCCCAAATGCACTGGATAGATAAGTACATATACCAATACAATTTACATTGCATTTAGTAGTCCAACAGCACAAGGAACGAATGAAAAAACTGCAGTACGAGCAGCTCATTTTATAGACACAAGATGCAACACCGACCAATCCAAACTCATCTCTCGGCATGTCCAGCTCACTCATTATCTCAGCCAATCATGGCTAGTGGTAAGGTTGCTGTCTTTTTCTGTGGCTAAACCAACTAGGCTTGTAATTTCACAATTTTATTCGTTTTTACAGATGACATAAGTTAGATATTAAGGCACATGAAAGTTCACATGTTCGAGAAGTAATTTTTGCCAAAAAACACATTTTGATGAAAAATATATTTTATGTTCAAAAGGTTCTCCTGTGAAGTTGTGACTTGCGACATATGCCTAGTTTCCTGAATCAGGTCACATTATATAAGAGAATCACCGAAATTTAAAAAATACAGGCATTTATGAATAAAATCCAGTCTTACTTTATCAAAGGCCTTTTCAAAATCTGCTATAAATACCAGACCTGGCTTCTTAGATGTTTCATGATGTTCTATTATTTCTAGTAGTTATTTCTAGTATTATTTCCAATGTATCGTCCATGTAAAAAACCTGTCTGATCAGGATGAACAATACCTGGTAAAACCTTTTTAATTCTGAGTGCTATACATTTTGCAAGTATTTTTGCATTACAACATTGAAGTGTAAAAGGCCTGCAGGTTTTTAGATAGATTGGATCTTTATATTTGCCATCTGGGTCTTGTTTTAATAATAGTGAAATCTGACCTTCCTGCTGAGTACTTGACAGACAACCATTTCTATAGGAGTAGTTCAAACAAGCTAGCAATGGAGCTTTGAGTATATCAAAAAAGGTTTGATATACCTCTACCAGTATGCCATCAAGCCTTGGGGTTTTTCCAGACCGAAAGGATTTAATAGCCTCAAAAAGTTATTCCTCTGTAATTTGGCCATCGCACTGATCTTTCAATACATTTGTTAATTAAAAAAAAATATATTATTTGGAAAGAATTCCTTACAATAATCGTCATTCAGTGGGTGAGGATGAGAAGGAAAAGAGAACATCTGCTTGAAATATGTATCTTCCTCTTTTAAAATATAATTCGGAGAATCATAGATGGCTCCATCTTCAGTAACGAGATTCTGCAGATTATTTTTGTTAGTGTCCCTGTGTTGGAGATTCAGGAAGAATTTGGTGCATTTTTCTCCATATTCCATCCAGTTTGCTTTATTTTTGTAATAGATTACATTATGTTCTTGAATAAGTTCCTCCAGTTCTTTTTCTTCTAACTTATTTTGTATCTCTGTAGTATCATTTTTATTGCTATCTATCTGTACTATTAGTCAATGTATTTCCCTTCTTAGTCTTGTCTCTTTAGCCAGAAACAGTTTTTTTAGTATTGTTGAATATTGAATTGAATGACCTCTGAAGAACCTATATTAAACTGGAAAAATCTAATCAAAAATTATTTTGTCTTAGTTAAAAAATAAATTGTCCTCCAGTAAACTTTGATTACATTTCCAATATCCCCGTACACGTGTAAATTCTATAAGAGTTATGTGAAAACCAATTAGATGATGATCCGATCGCATTCTGTCTCCTATTAAAACTTTTTAACCTTTGATGCAAGAGAGAAAGAGACAAGAAAGTAGTCAATACGACTAGCTTTTTTAAGTCTCCTCCATGTATATCTCACTAGGTCTGGGTTTTTTAGTCTCCAAATATCCACTATTTCTAACGTGTCAATAATATTTGTGATTTCCTTAATGGCACGGTGATGATAGTTTGTAGAGTGATTTCTATTATGGTCCATTGAGGTACTTAACACTGTGTTATAATCTTCCACCATAATGATTTGATAATTTGTTGCCTGTAAGTTCAATAAATTGGCCTGATTTGGACCATATAGATTAATGAGCCAAATCTCTTTTTCATCCACTTTCATATTCAAAAAGATCCACCTTCCTTGCGAATCATTCTAGACTATTTGCAGATTCAGATTAAAATTTTTGTTAATTAATATCATCACACCTTTTGAGTTCCTTTGTCCATGACAGAAAATAATTTCACCACCCCATTCCTTTTCCCACACAACTTCATCTAAGGATGTAGAGTGAGTTTCCTGTAAACAGTATATAGTGGCAAGAAAAAGTATGTGAACCCTTTTGAATTATCTGGATTTTTGCATAAATTGGTCATAAAATTAGATCTAATCTTCATCTAAGTCACAACAACAGACAAACACAGTCTTCTTGAACTAATAACACACAAATTGTATTTTTCTTGTCTATATTGAATACATAATTTAAACATGTAGGTTGGAAAAAGTATGTGAACCCCTAGGCTAATGACTTCTCCAAAAGCTAATTGGAGTCAGGTAACCTGGAGTACAATCATTGAGACAAAATTGTAGATGTTGGTTAGAGCTGCCCTGCCCTATAAAAAACACTGACAAAATTTGAGTTTGCTATTCACAAGAAGCATTGCCTGATGTGAACCATGCCTCGAACAAAAGAGATCTCAGAAGACCCAAGATTAAGAATTGTTGAAAGGGTTACAAAAGTATCTCTAAAATCCTTGATGTTCATCAGTCCATGGTAAGACAAATTGTCTATAAATGGAGAAAGTTCAGCACTACTCTCCCTTGGAGTGGCCGTCCTGCAAAGATGACCACAAGAGCACAGCGCAGAATGCTCAATGAGATTAAGGAGAATCCAAGAGTGTCAGCTAAAGACTTACAGAAATCTCTGGAACATGCTAACATCTCTGTTGACGAGTCTACGATACATAAAACACTAAACAAGAATGGTGTTCATGGGAGGACACCACGGAAGAAGCCACTGCTGTCCAAAAAAAAACATTGCTGGATGTCTGAAGTTCGCAAAAGAGCATCTGGATGTTCCACAGCGCTACTGGCAAAATATTCTGTGGAGAGATTAAACTAAAGTTAAGTTGTTTGGAAGGAACACAAAACACTATGTGTGGAGAAAAAAAGGAACAGCACACCAACCTCAAAACCTCATCCCAAATGTAAAGTATGGTGAAGGGAGCATCATGGTTTGGAGCTGCTTTGTTGCCTCAGGGCCTGGACAGCTTGCCATCATCAACGGAAAAATGAATTCCCAAGTTTATTAAGACATTTTGCAGGAGAATGTAAGGCTATCTTTCCGCCAATTGAAGCTCAACAGAAGTTGGGTGATGCAACAGGACAACGACCCAAAACACAGAAGTAAATCAACAACAGAATGGCTTCAACAGAAGAAAATACACCTTCTGGAGTGGCCCCAGTCAGTCCTGACCTCAACCCGATTGAGATCCTGTGGCATGACCTCAAGAGAGTGGTTCACACCAGACATCCCAAGAATATTGCTGAACTGAAACAGTTTTGTAAAGAGGAATGGTCCAAAATTCCTCCTGACTGTTGTGCAGGTCTGATCTGTAACTACAGAAAACGTTTGGTTGAGGTTACTGCTGCCAAAGTAGGGTCAACCAGTTATTAAAACCAAGGGTTCACATACTTTTCCCACCCTGCACTGTGAATGTTTACACGGTGTGTCCAATAAAGACATGAAAACGTTTAATTGTTTGTGTGTTATTAGTTTAAGCAGACTGTGTTTGTCTATTGTTGTGACTTAGATGACGATCAGATCAAATTTTATGACCAATTTATGCAGAAGTCCAGGTTATTCCAAAGGGTTCACAAACCTTTTCTTGCCACTGTATGTTATATTCCTTTTCCTTTTAGCCACGGAAAGACTGTTCATCTTTTTTTTTAGAATCTGCTAAACCATTACAATTATAACTGGCTATACTTATTTCACCACTAGATACTATTCTCAGTCTAAATTGACCATTATTAGTTTTTGTAACTTTACTGCCATAAGCGGTTTTATGATGGTCAAAATTAGAGATTTCAAAATGTCTGATATTTAGAATTCAAGAAACAGGTTCTAGCAATATTTTTTATATTCCCTTGCCTGTTTGCCTGTGAGCCAATGCCACAGATGTTAGAAAATTGGGTCAAGATATTATGTGTGTAGTAAATCTGAGTAGGTTGATGTGTATGATATTGGATGTGAGTTAGTGAGAGTGTGTATGATGTCTGGATTAGAGTACAACTATAATGTGTGATGTCCAAATAAATAATAACGCAGCCAATTTGCATGGTTGAGTGTTTGTAACATGAAGTGAATATAGCTTTTATATTCAGGATGACAATTGTAATCCATATCGTATCACCATCATAGTTGCATCATAATTACCTTTAACATCATTTTCATAGAAAAACACATCCCAGCATTTTCATAGCAATTGACGTTTCACATGACCATGAAAGAGACCTTCCATTACTATAGACTATGACTACAGTACAAATGTATCCCATACAATATGGTATTATTCCACAATGTCCCTGTTCTGATATCTTCCCCTTGTTTGTTGTAAACATAGATAAACATGTAGATAAAGACATACGGTAAAAATAGACAAACAAAAAACATATTAAATTATAGAACATTTAGAGAGAGGGAGAGAAGAGGAGAGAAAGAGAGTGAGAGAGAGATCAAGTGTGTATGTGTATGTATAAGTCCGTATGTGTAAATAGCATGTAGAGTGTGTGTGTGTTCATATCAACTTCATAGTGTTCACATATTTTTACAGTTCTCATACTTTTTTTTCGTAACCTGACGTCACCATAGAATTTAGTACAGCCACGGTGTTATGGAGCTATCTCGGAAGAGCTGTCCGTCTATAAAGAGTTTGTCCACAATGAGAAAAGCACGATTATCCCTCTCCCTTTGTTGCCTCTGTACAGGATACAGCCTCTTGCGGCATTTGTTTATCTCCTGTGGAAATAGGTCATTGAGACCGAATTTGGTCACTTTTAGCTCCCTTCCTCTGCTTTTGATCAGCTCCTTTTGTTGGTAATGTTAAAATATTGCGATGATAGGTCAGGGACCCTTGGTCTTGTCGCTCCGATCTCCAAGTCTGTGTAGTTGGTGGAAAGTCACCTTGTTTACGGTCATCTAGAGGAAGTTTCAAGGCGGATTGTATGAACTGTCTGATCTGGATTATTATAGGCGTACTCTTTATATTTACTGAGTATGAGTCTGTGACAACCGCCCAGAAAAGCATGGTGCCGCTATAATATGCATCAGGTCATGCAGATAAAGATAAGGTTGAATCATTCCTTAGATTTCATATTCGCTGCACATCACACTCTTTTACTGTAAATCCTGCCAAGTTCAGATAAGAAGTGCTGTACTTATTGTTGTGGAATCTAAGTAGATCTGATCCTTATCATGGCTTCATGTAACTGTTTTGCATTAATATAAAACATTTTGTGTTGCTTTAAAGCAGAGAGAAAAAAATCTAAGCCTGGCGAGACGGACTACTCACGTGAGCGAAACCGAGAGGACTATTGACTGCAGGGTTATCTTCACCCCATCACCCATGTTATCCTCAAGGATGGCGATATGCATCACTCTCCAAGAAACCTTGGAGGACTCCCTGCTTTGATAAAGAGTGACCTTTTCAACTTCAAATGAGTACAGGTTTAAGTCAATTGCATGGGATAGTACATGTAATTTTGCACTTCTCCTTACCCCCTGTATCCCTGTCTGTCACATAGAACATGGGAAGTAAGATAAGGTCCCTTCAGTGATGACTCCAAATGAACACTCATTCGCACATTCAATTCCCAAGGGAGCTGGTAAAGTTAAAAGTGCATCAGTAAGACAGTATGCTACTGAGGTTTATGAAGGTGGAATTGCTCGTCCTTGTTCTGGAGCTAATTTTATCAGATGTACCGACATGGTCTGGAAACATTCTATTATTTGCAGGACAAATGTGCTACCCCTTAGGCAGACAAATGTGCGCAATGCACTCTACTGAGAACACCGTTGGTCCCTGCACCTTCACAGCTATAGATCCTCCTCCAATGCGAGCTCTTATATCCAACACTCCATAAATACCAACACATCCAAATTATTAATTCAACTACTATCAGTGCCTATTCAGATATTCATCTATAGGAGGGCACCTTCCCAAAGCATTTCACATGTCAGCAAATGACCATGTTATTTAATGCGGTACCCTCTTAAAACGATATGTTTATCTTTTATTCATAGCTTCCCTGTGCCGTGGTCTGACTAGGTGTACTAAAGGTAAGAAATATTTCAGACGAGCACCATATTTCAGACAAAACATTTTCCCTCTTGATGTTCTTTCTTCTTGAACATTACTGGGCTGGATTTTCTGTAAGATAGGAACATCATCAAGGGGTGAAATAAAAGCTTTGTTATACGGCTGTTGATGTAGAGAGATCACACTTGTGGGGAGGCTCTGGCAATCCTTCACACTGACACACAGGGCAGGGGGTGGGCACTTAAAAGTACATCATCCTGGCTGGCTGCTGGAAAAAGAACCTTGAGTCATTCCGATAAGAAGTTTCTCTTCCTTGTTCTTTTTCCATTTTCACAAAACTGTGTCTGAAATGGACACCATAGGCTACAGTACGCGTGTGAATTGTAAGTATCCATGTAAGGTAAAAACATTGAAATAAAATAGTACATAAAGAATGACTTCTCCAAGCTGGAATCAATATGGAATTGTTTTGAAAAACTCTGCTTAGAGTGTACAGTACAGTATCACATAGGCAAAAAAAGTATTAACATAAACACTATAAATAATGTTCTGACTTTGTAAATGAAGAATCTGCTCACAGAAAGCACAAATATTATACAGAAGTGTGTGATAGAACAGCACATACTTGTTGGCAGTCCATTGCATAGCCTGCCCTGTATACAGACAATGTAATTTACATCCAGGCAAATCCATCCACACCTGTGTATAACATCCCTACAAGAGAGAGAATATGTTGAGGATGCCATGATTTATTAACTTTGCTTCTTCTTCTGGGTAGCAACTCACTTAACTACATTGCCCTTGTCCATACAACACTCGCTTTCCCTTGCAAGTATTCCCCATTCATGGTTATTTGAAAAAAATGTTTTTTTAAGAACCAGATGGGCTCGACTGTAGATTTCATCTGATCATCTTGGTGGGTTGTCGTTATCGCGGACTAAAAAGACACCTCCGGGCAAATTAAACAGTGATGGACACAGTACCTTTGACCTCAGAGAAAGGTCACGTCTTGCCTCCATGTGAGCACTGTACATTTAATATGGGAGTCGGAGGGGTCGCTGTAAACAACCTGCCTTTTATTGCTATCATTTCTAATGCCAAGTGAGGGACATTGGATTCTACAGACAATGAGATAGACTAGGAGAGAGCAAAACCATTAAGTGAATAGGCAATATTCTTACATTATGCTACAGTGGTTCTTACTTTAAAATTTACTTCGTACTGCAGCACACCTTGCGGGCTGCCGCAGAATTATATGGCATATGTGCATATTATTATTGCCAAATAACTTCCCTATGGGATGTGTTGCTGTAAGGTTGTCACAGTCTCTGCAATTTAGTGAGAACAGTATGCATGTATAAGTGCAGTTTAACACTAGAACTGCTAAAGCAGTCATTTGGACTGCTCATGAATAAAAATTTAAAAAAGTAAATTACTCTGCCATTTTTAAATAGTCCTTACCTTTTCCTACATAAGTCTATATAATACTCTGTTGTTGTTAGAATCTTAATATCACAGACAGAATTGGAGTTCTAACCAGTTTTAGGAGGGCACGTCAGTTGATAATCACCTAGATTATTGCTTCGAAACTGAACCGAAACTAATTTCACACATATAACTACAGATTAAATAAATTAAGTAAATAAAGTATGATGGGGAGAGAGGGAAAATGGTTGAGTTGATGAGCGAGGGGAAGCGAACGATAATTATCATTTAAGCGCAAAAAACAAAACAAATGTTGAGCACAGAACAGGTGCTTGTATCACTACCAAATGAAAAGGTGAGAGAGAGAAGAGAGGAAGGGACTGCACCGTTCGGATAGATAGAACAAGCCGGTGACAATGCTACGGGCCTATTATCAGCACAAAATGTCATCACTGAGAGAACAAAAAATAACATCAGAAACACACTTACCAGCTTAGGTGACATGTACATACTCCAACTGATGGCATTACGTGAAGATGCACATGTAAGCACGAGCTGACAATAATTGACTATTTTTGACTGCTGTCATATCGAAACATATTTATTATAATGCCATTATTGCATTTGTGCTGATTTTCACTATTTATAAATCACATGTGGCACTTATAAATATGTATAGGCTACTGATGTTTTCATCATTTGCATATATGAAATGTATTAAATACAATGTTAGAATGTTGCAGGCAGAATGACTGATCATTAGCTAGAGGTCACTAGAGTTCTTCATGGATTCACCTGTACCCGAATCTGATATGTTTGGCATGGGTCTCGGATATGTGTCATTTTAATTGACTTGTCTGAAAGGGCCTGTACAAATTCTGAATGAGGCTATTGCAAAAAGAAAGAAAGAAAGAAAGAAAGAAAGAGAAAAGGAAGAAAAGAAAAGAAAGAAAGAGAAAATAAAGAAAATAAAGAAAGAAAGAGAGACAGAGAGAGGCGTAGAGTGTGTAGCTTGTTGTTCTTGGCCAATCATAAGTCATCAAAGCGGCAATAGGTTACAGTCATAGAGCCTCCGTGTGGGGTAAAAGTTAGGAGATATCTAATCAATGGAAGATGGAATTAAAATTATGGAATTAAAAGTTGAAGGATAGGCTACATCGACCAAGACTCAACAGGTAAGCTGCTACTTAATATTCTGAATGGAGTGCTGTTATTTGTAACTGTAGGATGAGAAAGTGCATGCACCGCAGCATCAATTAGCCTAACTAGCTAGCCAACATTAGCTAGGTTAACTAGCTTCTCCTGGTTTGACAGGTACTATGTAATCATATTTCATGATAAACAACTTAGCTATGGCAGCTATTAGTTCACTATAGCGTGAGTCAGCTTGGTTGGTTGCTGTCTCATCTCTGCCCCCATCCTCCCCGTATCACTCGCTCACAGTACGGCCCCTCCGCCGCCTGCTAGAGCAGCACCTCTCTCTCCCTCCTTTCTGCTGCTTCCCTAACTCAGATTTGACCGGGTCTGGATCCAACCAGGACTATACGGAAAGGTTCTAGTTGTCCTCGGGTCCTTTCGGAATGGGTCTATATATTTTAAAAATATATTTATGCATATCAGGTCCGGATGGGAAAGCCCCAGGTCCAATTTGGAATGGGTCAAACTTTTTGGACCCCTGAAGACCTCTACCCAGCAGTTCTAGTGTTAAAGAGTGTACAATGCTGTCTCGGATAAGAGTCACAGTGTGTTGTAATTCTTTACTACTTCCAGTCAATATGCTGTTGCAAAGGCATATTTGCTCTTTTTCATCCTCCCAAGAATGAAGTGAAGACAAATGTATAATAATGATACTGAAGTTCAATGGCTTAATTTCCTCTGCATTTCAAAAACCTTTTAAAACTGAACACACACACACACACAAACAAACACACACACTTAATCTCTCTATACACACGAAAAGAAAAGCCTAGATAAATGTTACATATGCTCTCGATGCTCCTGAAATTACAATCTAGGCACAAACATCAATAAGAGATGTCCAACAAACAAAGTATCCAGCAATTCATCACACTCCCACAAAGACTCCTCATCGACTCCCCATGCTCCAGCACTCTCACAATGACACTGTGAGAGCTCCTTCGTTTTGTCAAGGCTCTGTAAATGCAGCCAGCTCTGTTGTGTTGTGATGAAGGCCCACGAGGGGGCAACACGGGGTGATTTACAATTACACCTTAATCCAGGAACCAGGTTCACCCTTCTTGTCTTTGAGGAGTTTACCAGAGCTGGAATGCCGGTTCCATGATATGGTGGGGCCATGAAGTCCACTAGGGACAATAGCTCATCTGTCACCCCCCCCCCTTCCACCCTGATGAGATCGGGAGATAGGAGACAGAAGCCTTGTTATCAGATACTTTAGTGCCAAAGCGGTGTTCCAAGAAACAAAGAAGAGTCAGGGACTTTTACTTCACTGGGGCATTGTCATGCTGAAACAGGAAAGGGTCTTTCCCAAACTGTTGGAAGCACAGAATGTAGAATGTCATTGTATGCTGTAGCGTTCAGATTTCCCTTCACTGGAACTAAGGGGCCTAGCCCAAACCATGAAAAAGAGCCCTAGACCATTATTCCTCGTTCATCATACTTTACAGTTGGCACTATGTATTTGGGCAGGTAAAGTTCACCTGGCATCCGCCAAAACCAGACTCGTCAGTCAAACTGCCAGATGGTGAAGCATGATTCATCACTCCAGAGAATGCCTTTCCACTGCTCCAGAGTCCAATAGCTCGAGTTTTACGCCCCTCCAGCTGACACTTGGCATTGCGCATGGTGATCTTAGGCTTGTGTGCAGCTGATCAGCCATGGAATCTAATTTCATGAAGCTCCCAACGAACAGCTATTGTGCTGACATTGCTTCCAGAGGCAGTTTGGAACTCGGTAGTGAGTGTTGCCACCGGGGACAGACGATTTTTACGCGCTACAGCACTCGCCAGTTCCATTCCGTGAGCTTGTGTGGCCTACCACTTCGCGGCTGAGCCATTGTTTCCATTTCACAATAACAGCACTTACAGTTGACCGGGTCAGCTCTAGCAGGGCAGAAAATAATTAGGGAGGAGTGAGGAATTTGGGCCGAAGTCAGGTCAGAAGAGGTGACAAGGAACAGTCACCACTTAAGTTCCTGCCTAGCAAAAGAGTATGTATTGGCTGTCTAGAAGTGCAAGGAGGGGACTCCACCTAGAAGAAGGGTATAAATATATGTGCTTGTGTAAACATGTCTTTGTGTTCTACAGCTGTTTGACCCAGTGGGTGAATAAACTTGGTTTGAGCTTTGACTACACTGCGTGCACAATTGTTAGGCAAATTGAACCTCAAACCTGAATGTTTAACAAAGGAAAAGTGAGTTTTGTCTTTCTCAGGGAAATATATAAGTGTGCACAATTATTAGACAACTATTAGTGTGCAGAATTATTAGGCAACTAAATTACAAAAATTATTTCTCTCAACTCACTTGTTGATTCTCAATTTTTAGAGTAAGTGTAACAGATAAGTAACACAAAATGACAATTATATAACATTTTTGGCCTTTCAAAAATATTCAGTGACCAATATAGCCACCCTTATTTTCAAGAACTGCCATGAGCCTTCCATCCATGGAGTCTGTCAGTTTCTTGATCTGTTCACGATCAATTTTCGCTGAAGCAGCAACCACAGCCTCCCAAATGCTGTTCAAAGAAGTGTATTGTGTCTTCCCTCACTGTAAATCTCACATTTGAGAAGGGCCCACAAGTTCTCAATAGGATTTAAGTCAGGTGAGGAAGGGGGCCGGGTCGTTATTCAGGCATCTTTGAGGCCCTTGCTGGCTGGCCAAGCAGTGGAGTACTTGGATGCATGTAATGGAGCATTGTCCTGCATAAAGATCATGGCCTTCTAGAATGCTGAGGACTTCTTCCTGTACCACTGTTTGACAAAAGAATCTTCCAGAAACTGGCAGTAGGTTTGGGAGTTGAGTTTCAGTCCATCTTCAACCCGAAAAGGTCCAACTACCTCATCCTCAATGATAGCAGCCCATACCAGTACCCCTCCTTCACCTTGCTGGCACCTGACTCAAAGTGGTGCCCTGTGTCCATTACTGATCCAGCCATGGGCCCATCCATTTGGTCCATCAAGAGTCACTTTCATTTCATCTGTCCATAAAACCTTTGAAAAATCTGACTTCAGGTATTTCTATGCCCAATCTTGACGCTTCAACTTGTGAATCTTATTCAGTGGTGGTCTTGTTTCAGTCTTCTTGACCTTGGCCATGTCTCTGAGCACTTAACACCTTGTACTTTTGAACACTCCAGGTAGGTTGCAGTTCTGGAATACGGTGGCACTGGAGGATAATGGGTTCCTGGTAGTTTGACGTTTAAGTCTTTTGCAGTTAATTTGCGCCTTTTCTTCCCCATGCGTTTTTTGCGCCCCAGTTGACTATTTGCAACAAAACGTTTGATTGTCCAGTGGTCACGCCTCAATAGTTTAGCTATTTAAAGAGTGTCGCATCCGTCTGAAAGGCATTTTACATTTTTGGCTTTTCAGTGTCAGTTAAATCTCTTTTTTGGCCCATTTTACCTGAGGTAATGAGGCTGCCTAATAATTATGCACACCTTGATATAAGGTGTTATTCACTTTCGCCACACCCTCCCTCATTACGAAATTAAGGTTGGGTTTGGATTACATGCCCCCTTTTGCCAAGCTCCACATGCAAATTGCCCCTCCGCCCACTTAGCTTCCCTTCATTGAAAGAGTTATATTATGCTGGCCCGGGTTGAACCGTGCAATGGCTCGTCACGTCATCGGGGAAAAGCGGGGAGGGAGGAGAGAATCCTTCTCAAATCAAACAGTAATGTTGTCACCAGAGGCAGCCTGGTGCATCGTCCAGAAACATACATCTCTTTTCCATAAAATAAATGCTTGAATTTTCATTGTAAAGGCAGATAAAACAATCACTTTGAATGTGAAAACAGAGAATCCTACTCATCACTCCACATCCTTGATTACGTCACTTTTGTTTTGAGCTGACTTCACAACTGTCTCACGGCCGGCAGGCAGCCTGGTACCAAAACAAATGTAATCACTTTTCACCCGATTGAAACTCCTCCCCCTGTTGTAACCAGGGCCAGATTCACTAACCCCCTCATTGCCCCCAACGCGTTCAAAGAATCGCGGACGTTTGAGACTGAAAAGCCCTTTATTAATTGACCAACTATGGTTTGCATGCCCTGCTGAAGGACCTTATTATGCCGAATAGGGTCTTTCGTTGGTCCACAGTGCTGGTGAGTATACCAGTTGCTAGACCATAGACTGTTGGTTATGTAACATTATCATCGCTAGCATAGCTGATGTTAGAAATAATTTGTAAGAAAACCTTTTGTCATGATTATGATGTTGCCAGATTAACTTTAGATTCGGTATAACTTTAGCCAGCTAACTAAGATTGAGGGGACCACCGTATTTAAACTAGCTAACATTAGCATTGCCCTCTATTTTTGACAAACTTTGCTAGCTAGTAACAGTAATGGCAACATTGCCATATCTATGAAATAAATTTGACAACGTCAAAGTTGTTTCCTAGTAATTATTTGCCTACTATTAGCAAAGTCATCAGATTTCCATGTTACTCTAAGTTAGTGTAATTTAGATGAAACAGTCACATTAGCCTCCGAGGTGCAACCCATGTCTAGGGCACATATAAATATTGGATGCAGCTATGGTGGTACTCACGTCTGGCAACAACAGCGTACTAACTAGCAGCAACAAACGCAAACCAACCCAGGGCCATAGTAAAACATGTCACAGTTGGTTGCATAGTGTAACGGCGTCACCGGCCTGAACTAAATCCAATCTGGAGCCAGTCAGTCTACATCTGTAAAGCATAGAATTAGCTTCCAAACAAGAAAACATTATTTCTCAAGCTATGTTTATCATTGAGGGATGATGACAATCGTCTACCCTGTTTTTCTGTTAGACAAGGTGCACAGTTGGGTGCCAGACTGATCCTTTGGTCATGAACAGATGCTGGGACCTACCAGAAGGAGAAAAGTTAAGTATCATAACATGTCCAGCACCGTGATTGCAATGGTTTAGCGACCTATCCAATTGGTAGTTACAGTCTTGTCCCATCGCTACAACTCCCATACGGAGAGGCGAAGGTCGACAGCCATGTGTCCCCCGAAACGCAACCCTGCCAAGCCACATTGCTTCTTGACAAACTGCTCGCTTAACCTGGAAGCCAGTCGCACTAAAGTGTCAGAGAAAACACCGTACAACTGGCGACCGTGTCAGCATGCATGTGCCCGGCCCGCCATAGGAGTTGCTAGAGCGCGATTGGACAAGGACATCCCGGCCGGCCAAACCCTCCCCTAACTCGGACGATGCTAGGCCAATTGTACGCCACCTCATGGGTCTCCCAGTCGCGGCAGGGATCGAACCTGGGTCTGTAGTGACGCCTCAAGCACTGCGATGCAGTGCCTTAGACCACTGTGCCACTCGGGAGGCCCTTCAAACATAATTTCATTCATTGTTCACTTGTTATTTTTGAATCAAATCAAATTTTATTTATCACATACACGTGTTTAGCAGATGTTATTGCGGGCGTAGCAAAATGCTTGTGTTTCTAGCTCCAACAGTGATTGTTCACAGCTTGCTAGGCAAGACCTCTGAATAAAAGTGTGTCATAAGTACCCTTGTTACACCTCCTCCACTGTTGCCAGTCTCCCTTGACTCCTATGAAAACTCCATCATGAGGCCTCTGACAGTGGCCGGAGTTACTGCCCTGATAACACAGACGGCTTCCTCAACAACGACAGGTAATGTGTGTTATATGAAAAGTTGTATTCAGAAATACCCGGCTTGATAAACTAGTAAGCAGATACAACTAGTTGAGTCATATTGTTTGTGAAGTGCATTAGCAAAAAACGTTGTCCTTTCTTTAGAGCAAAATGCAATTTACCAATTGGCTGTCTATTATATCACTCTGTCACAGGCCCTCCCAGTCAACACCATTTCACAAGATTGCCTGCTGCAGTTGTTCGAGAGATGTCCAGTTTGCAGCAGAACATACAGCATAAACAAAACCAGCAAGGGGGCCCTCATCAACATCATGCAGACAAGCCCTCGCTGTGAGCATTCCTATGAATGAAACAGTCAATCACATGTTGGCAAGTATCCGGCGAGCAAACTTCACCTGTCAGCGGAAACAGCTTTCACAGGCTAATTATTTGTACAAATGCAGAAAGTACTTTGATACATTTGGGAAGCCAATTGTGAAACATAATTTACAGTGCATTCGGAAAGTATTCAGACCCCTTGAGTTTTTACACATTTTGTTACGTTACAGCCTTATTTTAAATTTGATTAAATTATATTTTTTTCCTCATCAATCTGCACACAATACCCCATAATGACAGATTTTTGTAACTTTTTGAAAATGTATAAAAAATTGAAATACCTTATTTACATAAGTATTCAGACTCTTTGCTATGAGACTCGAAATTGACCTCAGGTGCATCCTGTTTCCATTAATCCTTCTTGAGATGTTTCTACAACTTGATTGGAATCCACCTGTGGTAAATTCAATTGATTGGACATGATTTGGAAAGGTACACAACTGTCTATATAAGGTCCCACAGTTGACAGTGCATGTCAGAGCGAAAACCAAACCATGAGGTCGAAGGAATTGTTCGTACACGTCCAAGACAGGATTGTGTTGAGGCACATATTTACAAAGGATATGAAATACAGACAATATCTAACTACTTTGGAATTATACACCTCAACATTTTTAAGCATGGCACGAACAGGACAGTTACCTAGGCATATACTGTATACATACTGTAAATTCAAAACACAAAGAAGCAGAGCACAACTGAATACATGTTTTGTTACAGATCTTAAACGGGATCCAATCCTTCTAGAAAACAGTCTTCCTCGACCGAGTCAAAGTCCTTCTCGTCCAAGTTGCTCCCATCATCTGAGTCTGACTTATTATATTCAGTGTCACTATGTCTGTAAATATCCTCCAACGCCTCTTTATCGGCATACCTAACTTTTGGAAAGAAATCCTCCCTGCACAATATTCTTAGTTTTTGCTTTCTTTTTGCTTCCCTAGGAAGCTATTTTTATGCCAAAGCTATGAAAAGAATCCGTTCAAAATAGCAGGAATGAACCATTGAGCTGCGCACTCAGAGCGCTCTGGATGCCCATAGTTCGTAGGATAACAACAACAACAAAATGTGTGTGCAAAGATTTAGTCAGTGGGTGGACAATCGATATTCTAATTCTGTCATACATTGACAATCGGTTACTTTTGTTCATAACAACCAAACGATTCCTTTGAAACCATGTAGCTCTATCTCAAACACAGACCAAATCGAAGCTGACCTGAGCTTACCTAAGATGTTTATTGTTTGGTCAAAACAAAGTATAAAATAAACGTCTTGACTCTTTGGGCTGTTGATAATGCTATTTCACAGGCCGACAACTAAGATATCCTTATGATCTGTGGAGTCTCAGCTTTCAGCTCATATCAACATTCTTTATGACTTACAGTACCAGTCAAAAGTTTGGACACTTTTCTTTATTTTTAGTATTTTCTACATTGTAGAATAATAGTGAAGATATCAAAGCTATGAAATAACACATATGGAACGATAACCAAAAAAGTGTTAAACAAATCAAGAAATATTTAATATTTCAGATTCTTCAAAGTAGCCTTCACTATTTTGCCTTGATGACAGCTTTGCACACTCTTGGCCTTATCTCAACCAGCTCCACCTGGAATGCTTTTCCAACATTCTTGAAGGAGTTCCCACATACGCTGAGCATTTGTTGGCTGCTTTTCCTTCACTTTGTGGTCCAACTCACCCCAAACCATCTCAATTGGTTTGAGGTTGGGTGATTGGGGAGACCAGGTCATCTGATGCAGTGCTCCATCACTCTCCTTGTTGGTCAAATATCCCTTACACAGCCTGGAGGTGTGTTAGGTCATTGTCCTGTTGAAAAACAAATTATTTTCCCACTAAGCGCAAACCAGATGGGATGGCGTATTGCTGCAGAATGCTGTGGTAGCCATGCTGGTTAAGTGTTCCTTGAATTTTAAATCAATCATGACAGTGTCACCTGCAAAGCACCCCCACACCACCTCCTCCATGCTTCACGGTGGGAACCACACATGCGGAGATCATCCATTCACATACTCTGCATCTCACAAAAACTTCTACCGGTCTAATGGCCATTGCTTGAGTTTCTTGGCCCAAGCTAGTCGCTTCTTCTTATTGGGTCCTTTAATAGTGGTTTCATTTCAGCAATGAAGGCCTGATTCATGCTGTCTCCTCTGAACAGTTGATATTGAGATGTGTCTGTTACTGGAACTCTGTGAAGCATTTATTTGGGTGCAATTTCTGAGGCTGGTAACTCTAATGAACTTATCCTCTGCAGCAGAGGTAACTCTGGGACTTCCTTTCCTGTGGCAGTCCTCATGAATGCCAGTTTCATCATACAGTGAAGGAAAAAAGCATTTGATCCCCTGCTGATTCTGTACGTTTGCCCACTGACAAAGAAATGATCAGTCTATAATTTTAATGGTAGGTTTATTTGAACAGTGAGAGACAGAATAACAACAAAAAAAATCCAGAAAAACGCATGTAAAAAATTTTATTCATTGATTTGCATTTTAATGAGGGAAATAAGTATTTGACCCCCTCTCAATCAGAAAGATTTCTGGCTCCGAGGTGTCTTTTATACAGGTAACGAGCTGAGATTAGGAGCACACACTTAAAGGGAGTGCTCCTAATCTCAGTTTGTTACCTGTATAAAAGACACCTGTCCACAGAAGCAATCAATCAGATTCCAAATTCTTCACCATGGCCAAGACCAAAGAGCTCTCCAAGGATGTCAGGGACAAGATTGTAGACCTAGACAAGGCTGGAATGGGCTACAAGACCATTGCCAAACAGCTTGGTGAGAAGGTAACAACAGTTGGTGTGATTATTCGCAAATGGAAGAAACACAAAATAACTGTCAATCTCCCTCGGCCTGGGGCTCCATGCAAGATCTCACCTCGTGGAGTTGCAATGATCATGAGAACGGTGAGGAATCAGCCCAGAACTACACAGGAGGATCTTGTCAATGATCTCAAGGCTCCTGGGACCATAGTCACCAAGAAAACGATTGGTAACACACTACGCCGTGAAGGACTGAAATCCTGCAGCGCCCGCAAGGTCCCACTGCTCAAGAAAGCACATATACATGCCCGTCTGAAGTTTGCCAATGAACATCTGAAAGATTCAGATGACAACTGGGTGAAAGTGTTGTGGTCAGATGAGACCAAAATGGAGCTCTTTGGCATCAACTCAACTCGCCGTGTTTGGAGGAGGAGGAATGCTGCCTATAACCCCAAGAACACCATCCCCACCGTCAAACATGGAGGTGGGAACATTATGCTTTGGGGGTGTTTTTCTGCTAAGGGGACAGGACAACTTCACCGCATCAAAGGAACGATGGACGGGGCCAGGTACCGTCACAACTTGGGTGAGAACCTCCTTCCCTCAGCCAGGGCATTGAAAATAGGTCGTGGATGGGTATTCCAGCATGACAAAGACCCAAAACACACGATCAAGGCAACAAAGGAGTGGCTCAAGAAGAAGCACATTAAGGTCCTAGAGTGGCCTAGCCAGTCTCCAGACCTTAATCCCATAGAAAATCTGTGGAAGGAGCTGAAGGTTCGAGATGCCAAACGTCAGCCTCGAAACCTTAATGACTTAGAGAAGATCTGCAAAGAGGAGTGGGACAAAATCCCTCCTGAGATGTGTGCAAACCTGGTGGCCAACTACAAGAAACGTCTGACCTCTGTGATTGCCAACAAGGGTTTTGCCACCAAGTACTAAGTCATGTTTTGCAGAGGGGTCAAATACTTATTTCCCTCATTAAAATGCAAATCATTTTAGAACATTTTTGACATGCGTTTTTCTGGATTTTTTTTGTTGTTATTCTGTCTCTCACTGTTCAAATAAACCTACCATTAAAATTATAGACTGATAATTTCTTTGTCAGTGGGTACGTACAAAATCAGCAGGGGATCAAATACTTTTTTCCCTCACTGTAGCACTTGATGGTTTTTGCGACAGCACTTGAAGAAACTTTCAAAGTTTTTGACATTTTTCAGATTGACTGACCTTCATGTCTTAAAGTAATGATGGACTGTCATTTCTCTTTGCTTATTTGAGTTGTTCTTGCCATAATATGGACTTTTACCAAATAGGGCTATTTTCTGTATACCGCGCCTACCTTGTCACACAACACAACTGATTGGCGCATTAAGAAGGAAAGAAATTACACAAATTAACCTTTAAGAAGGCACACCTGTTAATTGAAATGCCTTCCAGGTGACTAACTCATGAAGCTGGCTGAGAGAATGCAAAGAGTGTGGAAAGCTGTCATCAAGGCAAAGGGTGGCTACTTTGAAGAATAAAATATATATTGATTTGTTTAACACTTTTTTGGTTCCACATGTGTTATTTCGTAGTTTCGATGTCTTCACTATTATTCTACAATGTAGAAAATAGTAAAATGAAGAAAAACCCTTGAATGAGCAGGTGTGTCCCAACTTTGACTGGTACTGTATATATATACTGCTCAAAAAAATAAAGGGAACACTTAAACAACACATCCTAGATCTGAATGAAAGAAATAATCTTATTAACTACTTTTTTCTTGACATAGTTGAATGTGCTGACAACAAAATCACACAAAAATAATCAATGGAAATCCAATTTATCAACCCATTGAGGTCTGGATTTGGAGTCACACTCAAAATTAAAGTGGAAAACCACACTACAGGCTGATCCAACTTTGATGTAATGTCCTTAAAACAAGTCAAAATGAGGCTCAGTAGTGTGTGTGGCCTCCACGTGCCTGTATGACCTCCCTACAACGCCTGGGCATGCTCCTGATGAGGTGGCGGATGGTCTCCTGAGGGATCTCCTCCCAGACCTGGACTAAAGCATCCGCCAACTCCTGGACAGTCTGTGGTGCAACGTGGCGTTGGTGGATGGAGCGAGACATGATGTCCCAGATGTGCTCAATTGGATTCAGGTCTGGGGAACGGGCGGGCCAGTCTATAGCATCAATGCCTTCCTCTTGCAGGAACTGCTGACACACTCCAGCCACATGAGGTCTAGCATTGTCTTGCATTAGGAGGAACCCAGGGACAACCGCACCAGCATATGGTCTCACAAGGGGTCTGAGGATCTCATCTCGGTACGTAATGGCAGTTAGGCTACCTCTGGCGAGCACATGGAGGGCTGTGCGGCCCCCCAAAGAAATGCCACCCCACACCATGACTGACCCACCGCCAAACCGGTCATGCTGGAGGATGTTGCAGGCAGCAGAACATTCTCCACGGCGTCTCCAGACTCTGTCACGTCTGTCACGTGCTCAGTGTTAACCTGCTTTCATCTGTGAAGAGCACAGGGCGCCAGTGGTGAATTTGCCAATCTTGGTGTTCTCTGGCAAATGCCAAACGTCCTGCACGGTGTTGGGCTGTAAGCACAACCCCCACCTGTGGACGTCGGGCCCTCATACCACCCTCATGGAGTCTGTTTCTGACTGTTTGAGCAGACACATGCACATTTGTGGCCTGCTGGAGGTCATTTTGCAGGGCTCTGGCAGTGCTCCTCCTGCTCCTCCTTGCACAAAGGCGGAGGTAGCGGTTCTGCTGCTGGGTTGTTGCCCTCCTACGGCCTCCTCCACGTCTCCTGATGTACTGGCCTGTCTCCTGGTAGCGCCTCCATGCTCTGGACACTACGCTGACAGACACAGCAAACCTTCTTGCCACAGCTCGCATTGATGTGCCATCCTGGATGAGCTGCACTACCTGAGCCACTTGTGTGGGTTGTAGACTCCGTCTCATGCTACCACTAGAGTGAAAGCACCGCCAGCATTCAAAAGTGACCAAAACATCAGCCAGAAAGCATAGGAACTGAGAAATGGTCTGTGGTCACCACCTGCAGAACCACTCCTTTATTGGGGGTGTCTTGCTAATTCCCTGTAATTTCCACCTGTTGTCTATTCCATTTGCACAACAGCATGTGAAATGTATTGTCAATCAGTGTTGCTCCCTAAGTGGACAGATGGATTTCACAGAAGTGTGATTGACTTGGAGTTACATTGTGTTGTTTAAGTGTTCCCTTTATTTTTTTGAGCAGTGTGTATGTATATATATATATATATATATATATATATATATATATATATATATATATATATATATATATATATGTATATATATATATATATATATGTATATATATATATATATGTATATATATATATATATGTATATATGTATATATATATATATATATATATATATATATATATATATATATATATATATATATATATATATAATTAACAAACATATAAATCCAACATGCAACAATTTCAAAGATTTTACTAAGTTTTAGTTCATGTGTGACCCGTTTCAGGAAGCTAGGCGTATGTCGCACATCGCTACTTTATAGGAGGGGCCATGTATCATGCTTCTGTCGATAACGTGAGCTGCTCAGTATGTGTTGATAGTCAATTCTACCGCAGTTTTCTTGAAAGATATAACGTTAGCCATCGAGAACTACAAAAGTTTTGCTACTTTTCTGAACAACATTGATGCCCTGAATTTAGCAGGCGCTATCGACAGATCAGTTGGAAAAAGTGATGGGCTCCTTTCTGCAAACGCCAGGGTCAGTGTGAACCAGAGTGACTTGACACAACGCTGGCAAACAAGATGTAGCTACAAACAAAACTGAGTTAAATGGTTCAAGTCTGCCGTGGAGCGTTCATACATGTATACGGGTAAGAGTCTAGCTACATTTTCAAATTCTATAAGTTTCTGATTTTGTCAGAAAGCCCTTTTCATTGCAAGGTAAAGAGACCAGTTAGCTAGCGAACGTTAGCTTGTTGGCTCACTAGCTAACATTACGTGTATGATCTTTGTAGTAATATTATTCAAATCAGAAATCCATTTGCATTGCTAGTTATAGCCTAATGTTAGCTAGCTAACATTGAACCTAGTTGGTTATTTTTAGCTACCTGCAGATTCATACTACAGTTATGACAATGTTTGTATTGGTATGACTTGATATTATACCGGTTAATTGTTTAGCCAGCTAGCAACATGTCTAAACTGAAGACTCAACTTTGCCAGATGATTACATGACTCATCAAGTTAGCCAGGTGTGCCTGGGGGGGGGGGTGGATTACGGACATCTATTGTATTTCATGAACATGTGTACATGTCTAGACAATAGTGACCCATCCACTTAGCTAGATATGGCTGGAGAATGGTTATAGCATTTCTTTCACATGACCCATTAATTTAGACAAGTGTGTCGGGTCAGCGTCATCTAAAAATTATGTCATATTTATGACAGATTTTGATCTGGACACTTTCTGTTTTTGATATTGCTACTATGCAAGTAACCATTTCACTGTTCAGTTTACACCTTCTGTATCCTGTGCATGTGACAAATACATTTTGATTTGATATAGTGTGTGTTTACCAGAGACGGTGATGTTTTTTCACATTACCATCTCTGGTAAACACACGCACCTGCACCAAAGTCAGATTAGGATATAGGCCAAGGACTAGATAAAGTGTATTTTACCTGGAGTTTTTCCTTACTGTAGGCTACTACTTTTACCACTTTTAGTCTTGAAATCTTTGGTTGTTTACTACACTATTCACTCTGTTTAGCACATGACCTCCCATGTGAAACCTAAAAGAGACGGGTGGGGGTAAGGCTTAAGAGGGTGTACACGAAGAGCCCTCTAGTAGGTGTACCAAAACATTCAAGGGCCATTTTCTCAAAACGGAGGTTTTGAAAAGTAGAATTACTTTCCCATTGTTCCTTAACTGTAGTGTATGATATACAATTTTCTAGCTCTGTCTCTACTTTTATCCAATGCAAAACACACAATTTCAAATGTTGCTACATAAGACCGAATCGAGCCCGTCGGTCACAAATGAGGACACTCCAATAATGATGGGAGAACCAGATACTGTAACATATCTAGCATACAAAGTCCTCCTGTATGTCCCATTTTGCATAAGTGATGGGTAAGATGGGTAATTCACATTTCACACAGGGGAATACTTGTCAGTTCTCTTATGTTTGATAGAGTATTTATTTCATCCAGTATCAATATGATTGCGTTCCTTGTTGTATCATATCACAATTACTCTTTGCTAATAAAGCAGAGGTTCTCCGTGGATGACATGACAAATTTAATTGAAGAATGTGTATGTGTTGAACAACAAATGTGTCAACCTCATACTTTGCTACAAAAATCAATAGAGGAATATACGTTTGCGGTCATTTGCTTCACATATGAAACATTATCATAACATCTGGATTTGATTAAATACTTGCTGTTGATGCATGTGACAGCAAAGAGTAAATGAGGATGTGTGAGATACAGTGTGCATCCAGATTCTGATCAGCACACCTTGCTATTGAAAGAAAAAATCTGTCTGCTTTCTCACAGATAGCCAAATATATATAATGCTACATTTACTTGCTGGTTAGTAAAATGCACAGAATATAATCGAAAACAGAACTGGTAATTAGCAACAGAAATATAATATGTACTTTTTCCCTCACCAAACACATACAATTACAACAATAATGCACAGAAACGGCTTGGAATATCAATAGATTGATTACTGCGGAGGGAGCTAATTGCAATCATAAATAATGATCCCATTGTCTTGACTGTCTGATTGTAATTACATCTAATTACATGTACTAATTGTTATCATTACACGGCATGATGGGGGACTGGATGAAATGTGCTTGTAATAATTTCTCTAAGTCAACACCCTCCCTTTCTGTCTGTGAGTAAACATAAGACCTAACTGTATAATGTAAAAAAATAAATAAAAAAAAGACCTTCTAATATTGTTTTTCGTCCCTTTGGTCAATATGTTTAATTTCCAGGGGATAGGTGTCAATGTCATATCACAATATTGCAGTTTGGGCCTTTGGTCAATATGTTTGCTGTGGATGTGTCAATGTCATGTGCAGGGTTTTGGAGTGTATTTTGATTGTTTCAGGAGAATTCATTCATGTAATGAAAAACAATTAAAGCGTTGTTTCAATGAGGTTATGGTAATTTCATGTATATGGTGTAGAAATATTTAAAGATATTCAGGACTCATAGCTAAGTATGGCAAGATCTGATTGGTCCAAACTATCAATACATTGAAGCCTGAAACGAGATACTTTGTATTTGGCCATTGGTCAATTTTACTGCAATGAATTCTATTTGGTCAACCACAGGCTAGGCTTTGGTATAAACTAAATCCTTTCTCTTTGTTCTGAGGAAAAACAACGAGAACAGGAAAGAACGAACGTTGAAGATCCACTTTCAAGCATAACAACTAAGATTTGTTCTCTTTGAATAAATATATTTTTATTTTTCTCAGCTCTAGTCACTACTGATGAGAATTGTTGGCCGTACTGGTCACACTGTCATCTTCTGTATTTCTACCTGCCATTTGAGAGTAGCAGTGCATGCATTCCCACACACATGTTAAATCGCCTTCATTTATTTACTCAATGTCAACTGTAACAAGGGAGTGTCTGAATATCAATGTCTGAATATCAAAAGTTTGTAGGTATTTTCTAACATGGCAGACAAAGAGTGATCATGCGATAGCTTACAATTTCATTCTAAGAATAATGGACATCTCTCATCAGACGTCAATGTCAAATTATGATTCACTATGTCATCAAGAACAATGAGATCAACAGCACTAATGGAATGAATCGGTAAGGTATTATGTTTTGTGACAGAATGCGAAGTGTAGAGAATCTCACGACTGCAACAAGTTGAAAGACAAGATAACGATTCTGCCAAAGTATGTATGGTGAGGTATCTGCGATACTTACAAATATTGTTACAGGTCTCCCGAGTGGCACAGCAGTCTAAGGCACTGCATCTCTAAGGCACAGACCCGGGTTCGATCCCAGGCTGTGTCACAGCCGGTCATGACCAGGAGACCCATGAGGCGCCGCACAATTGGCCCAGCGTTGTCCGGGTTAGGCCGGCTGGGATTTCCTTGTCTCATCACGCTCTAACAACTCCTTGTGGCGGGCCAAGCGCCTGCAAGCTGACCTTGGTTGCTAACTGGACGGTGTTTCCTCCGACACATTGGTGCAGGTGGCTTCCGGGTTAAGTGAGCAGTGCGGCTTAGCAGTTTTGGAGGACACATGGCTCTCGACCTTCGTCTCTCCTGAATCCGTAGGGCAGTTGCAGCGATGGGACAAGACTGTAACTACCAAATGGATATCATGAAAAAGGGGTAACGTAAAAAATATATATATTTTACAAAACAATTGTGCAGTTGACAATATTGGTCAAATATACAGTGAGGGAAAAAAGTATTTGATCCCCTGCTGATTTTGTACGTTTGCCCACTGACAAAGAAATGATCAGCCTATAATTTTAATGGTAGGTTTATTTGAACAGTGAGAGGCAGAAAAACAACAAAAAAATCCAGAAAAACGCATGTCAAAAATTGTATAACTTGATTTGCATTTTAATGAGGGAAATAAGTATTTGACCCCTCTGCAAAACATGACTTAGTACTTGGTGGCAAAACCCTTGTTGGCAATCACAGAGGTCAGACGTTTCTTGGAGTTGGCCACCAGGTTTGCACACATCTCAGGATGGATTTTGTCCCACTCCTCTTTGCAGATCTTCTCCAAGTCATTAAGATTTCGAGGCTGACGTTTGGCAACTCGAACCTTCAGCTCCCTCCACAGATTTTCTATAGGATTAAGGTCTGGAGACTGGCTAGGCCACTCTAGGACCTTAATGTGCTTCTTCTTGAGCCACTCCTTTGTTGCCTTGGCCGTGTGTTTGGGTCATTGTCATGCTGGAATACCCATCCACGACCCATTTTCAATGCCCTGGCTGAGGGAAGGAGGTTCTCACCCAAGATTTGACGGTACATAGCCCCGTCCATCGTCCCTTTGATGCAGTGAAGTTGTCCTGTCCCCTTAGCAGAAAAACACCCCCAGAGCATAATGTTCCCACCTCCATGTTTGACAGTGGGGATGGTGTTCTTGGGGTCATAGGCAGCATTCCTCCTCCTCCAAACACGGCGAGTTGAGTTGATGCCAAAGAGCTCCATTTTGGTCTCATCTGACCACAACAGGTTCACCCAGTTGTCCTCTGAATCATTAAGATGTTCATTGGCATGTATATGTGCTTTCTTGAGCAGGGGGACCTTGCGGGCGCTGCAGGATTTCAGTCCTTCACGGCGTAGTGTGTTACCAATTGTTTTCTTGGTGACTATGGTCCCAGCTGCCTTGAGATCATTGACAAGATCCTCCCGTGTAGTTCTGGGCTGATTCCTCACTGTTCTCATGATCATTGCAACTCCACGAGGTGAGATCTTGCATGGAGCCCCAGGCCGAGGGAGATTGACAGTTATTTTGTGTTTCTTCCATTTGCGAATAATCACACCAACTGTTTTTACCTTCTCACCAAGCTGCTTGGCAATGGTCTTGTAGCCCATTCCAGCCTTTTGTAGGTCTACAATCTTGTCCCTGACATCCTTGGAGAGCTCTTTGGTCTTGGCCATGGTGGAGAGTTTGGAATCTGATTGATTGATTGCTTCTGTGGACAGGTGTCTTTTATACAGGTAACAAACTGAGATTAGGAGCACTCCCGTTAAGAGTGTGCTCCTAATCTCAGCTCGTTACCTGTATAAAAGACACCTGGGAGCCAGAAATCTGTCTGATTGAGAGGGGGTCAAATACTTATTTCCCTCATTAAAATGAAAATCAATTTATAACATTTTTGACATGCGTTTTTCTGGATTTTTTTGTTGTTATTCTGTCTCTCACTGTTCAAATAAACCTACCATTAAAATTATAGGCTGATAATTTCATTGTCAGTAGGCAAACGTACAAAATCAGCAGTGGATCAAATACTTTTTTCCCTCACTGTATTATTGTAATTTATTCAACCCTATGTTGACACTAACTGCAAATAAAAACGTCAATATAGCTCAAAATTAGTGTTGCTATTCAATCAAAATCTGTATTTAGATTTCCATGATATTACAAATAATCATACACAGTGAGAATATATCAGTTGAAGGCAGATTTCTTTTACTTATCCCAAAAATCAACATACTGTTCTGATTAAATCAAATTTGTCTTTGTGTTATGTGTGTGTTGATCAATACAGGTAGTCCTGTTAGCCATTTTATAGCTATTTAGCAGGGTTGGCGGTAGAAGCTGTTTAGGGTCCTGATTGTTCCGGACTTCGTGCACTGATACTGCTTGCTGTGCGGTAGCAGAGAGAACAGTCTATGGCTTGAGTGGCTGGAGGCTGTAGCGCCTTGCAGTCGGGTGCATTGCAGTTGCAGTACCAAGCGATGATGAAGCCACCCAGTCACGATGCTCTCAATGGTGCCCCTGTATAACTTTTTGAGGATCTGAGGGCCCATGACAAATCTTTTCAGCCTCATCAGGGTGAAGGGGCGATGTCGTGCCCTCTTCACAACTGTGTGGGTGTGTGTGGAACATGTTAATTCCTTAGCGATGTGGACACCGAGGAACTTGAAGCATCGATGGGGGTGTGCTCACCCCTCCGTTTGCTGTAGTTCACGATCAGCTCCCTTGTCTTGCTGACGTTGAGGGAGAGGTTGTTGTACTGGCAGTCTCTGACCTCCTCCCTATAGGCTGCCTCATTGTCATCGGTGATCAGTCCTACCATTGTTGTGTCGTCAGCACACTTGATGATGATGTTGGAGTCAAGATCGGCCACGTAGTCGTGGGTGAACAGGGTGTACAGGAGGGGACTATCCACACACCACTGAGAGACCCCCGTGTTGATGGTAAGAGTGACAGATGTGTTGTCGCCAACGATCACGACCTGGGGGCATTCCGTCAGGAAGTCCAGGATCCAGAAGCAGATGGAGGTGTTCAGTCCCAGGGTCCTGAGCTTGTTGATGTGCTTGGAGGTGACTATGGATTTGAATGCTGAGTTGTAGTCAATGATCAGCATTCTTACATACAGTTGAAGTCGGAAGTTTACATACACTTAGGTTGGAGTCATTAAAATTCGTTTTTTCAACCACTCCACAAATTTCTTGTTAACAAACTATAGTTGAGGCAAGTAGGTTTGGACATCTACTTTGTGCATGACACAAGTAATTTTCCCAACAATTGTTTACAGACAGATTATTTCACTTATAATTAACTGTATCACAATTCCAGTGGGTCAGAAGTTAACATACACTAAGTTGACTGTGCCTTTAAACAGCTTGGAAAATTCCAGAAAATTATGTCATGGCTTTAGAAGCTTCTGATAGGCTAATTGACATCATTTGAGTCAATTGGAGGTGTACCTGTGGATGTATTTCAAGGCCTACCATCAAACTCTATGACTCTTTGCCTGACATCATGGGAAAAGCAAAAGAAATCAGCCAAGGCTTCAGAAAAAACATTGTAGACCTCCACAAGTCTGGTTCATCCTTGGGAGCAATTTCCAAATGCCTGAAGGTACCACGTTCATCTGTACAAACAATAGTACACAAGTATAAACACCATGAGACCACACAGCCGTCTTACTGCTCAGGAAGGAGACGCATTCTGTCTCCTAGAGTTGAACGTACTTTGGTGCGAAAAGTGCAAATCAATCCCAAAACAACAGCAAAGGACCTTGTGAAGATGCTGGAGGAAACAGGTACAAAAGTATCTATATCCACAGTAAAAATGAGTCCTATATCAACATAACCTGAAAGGCCGCTCAGAAAGGAAGAAACCACTGCTCCAAAACCGCCATAAAAAAGCAGGACTATGGTTTGCAACTGCACATGGGGAGAAAGATTGTACTTTTTGGAGAAATGTCCTCTGGTCTGATGAAACAAAAATAGAACTGTTTGGCCATAATGACCATCGTTATGTTTGGAGGAAAAAGGGGGAGGCTTGCAAGCAGAAGAACACCATCCCAACCGTGAAACACGGGGGTGGCAGCATCATGTTGTGGAGGTGCTTTGCTGCAGGAAGGACTGGTGCACTTCACAAAATAGATGGCATCATGAGGTGGGAAAATGATGTGGATATATTGAAGCAACATCTCAAGACATCAGTCAGGAAGTTAAAGCTTGGTCGCAAATGGGTCTTCCAAATGGACAATGACCCCAAGCATACTTCCAAAGCTGTGGCAAAATGGATTAAGGACAACAAAGTCAAGGTATTGGCGTGGCCATGACAAAGCCTTGACCTCAATCCTATAGAAAATTTGTGGGTAGAACTGAAAAAGCGTGTGCGAGCAAGGAGGCCTATAAACATGAATCAGTTACACCAGCTCTGTCAGGAGGAATGGGCCAACATTCACCCAACTTATTGTGGGAAGGTTGTGGAAGGCTACTTGAAACATTTGACCCAAGCTAAACAATTTAAAGGTAATGCTACCGAATACTAATTGAGTGTATGTAAACTTCTGACCCACTGGGAATGTGATGAAAGAAATAAAATATGAAATAAATCATTCTCCCTACTATTATTCTGACATTTCACATTCTTAAAATAAAGTGGTGATCCTAATTGACCTAAGACAGGGAATTTTTACTAGGATGTCAGGAATTGTGAAAAACTGAGTTTAAATGTATTTGGCTAAGGTGTATGTAAACTTCCGACTTCAACTGTATGAACTCCTTTTGTCCAGTTGAGTGAGGGCAGTTTGGAGTGCAATTGAGAGCGAGATCACACTTTGTTCCGTGAACAGCTGGTACTCTCAGTGTTGTTTGCCTCGAAGCAAGCATAGAAAGCATTTAGCTCATCTGGTAGGCTCAATTTATTTTACTGTTATTTAACTAGGCAAGTCAGTAAAGAACAAATTCTTATTTTCAATGACAGACTAGGAACAGTGGGTTAACTGCCATGTTCAGGGGCAGAACAACAGATTTTTACCTTGTCAGCTCAGGGATTCAATCTTGCAACCTTTCGGTTACTAGTCCAACGCTCTAACCACTAGGCTACCTGCCACCTCATGTCGCTGAGCAGCTCGCGGCTGTATTTCCTTTTATAATCCGTGATAGTTTGCAAGCCCTGCCACATCCATCAAGCGCCAGAGCAAATACATACGGTCATTATGGGGATGATGTTGTCGTTGCACTTATTAATGAAGCCGGTGACTGATGTGGTAAAGTCAATGTTATTGGATGAATCCCGGAACATTTTCCAGTCTGTGCAAGCGAAACAGTCCTGTAGCTTAGCATCCGCGCCATCAGACCAGTTCCATATTGAGCGTGTCACTTCCTTTTTGAGTTTTTGCCTGTAAGCACGACACAGAAGGATAGAATTATGGTCTGATTTGCCAAAGGGAGGGTGAGGGATGGCCTTGTGTATGTTTCTGTGTGTGGAGTAGAGATGTTTTAGAGCAGGGTTCGCCAACTTGTGGCCCGTGGGTGGTATTTAGCCTGCAGGTGTTTTTATATGGTCCCCCAGGTTCTGAGCAATACAGTAAAATGTAATTTTTTAAATGATTTATAACTTTCATTGTTGTACATAAAATACTGTAAAAACACCAGGAAATTAGCTCCAAGTAATTTTAATTTTGGAAATCTGTTCCCAAGTATTCCCACGTATATTAGAGAGACACATGACCATATGCAAATATAAGCAAGGTTTGAAATTATGTTTTAGTCAAATATTACAGTGCATTCAGAAAGTATTCAGACCCCTTCCCTTTTTCCACATTGTTACATTACAGCCTTATTCTAAAATATATATATATATTTTTAATCCTCATCAATCTACACAGAATACTCCATAATGACAAAGCAAAAACAGGATTTTATACATTTTTGCTACGGTTTTAAAAAGAAAAAACAGATACATAAGTATTCAGACCCTTTACTTTGAGACTTGAAACTGAGCATAGGTGCATCCTGTTTCCATTTATCGTCCATGAGATGTTTCTATAACTTGATTGGAGTCCACCTGTGGTAAATTAAATTGATCGGACATGATTTGGAAAGGCACACACCTGTCTATATAAGGTCCCACAGTTGCCATGAGGTCGAAGGAATTGTCTGTAGAGCTCTGAGACAGGATTGTGTCCAGGCACAGATCTGGGGAAGGGTACCAAAACATTTCTGCATCATTGGAGGTCCTCAAGAACACAGTGGCCTCCATCATTCTTAAATGGAAGAAGTTTCGAACCACCAAGACTCGTCCGAGAGCTGGCTGCACAACCAAACTGAGCAATCGGGGAGAAGGGCCTTGGTCAGGGAGGTGACCAAGAACCTGATGGTCAATCTGACAGAGCTCCAGAGTTCCTCTGTGGAGATGGGAGAACCTTCCAGAAGGACAACCATCTTTGCAGCACTCCACCAATCAGGCCTTTATGGTAGAGTGGCCAGACGGAAGCCACTCCTCAGTAAAATAAACAAGATTCTCTGGTCTGATGAAACTAAGACTGAACTATTTGGCCTGAATGCCAAGCATCACATTTGGAGGAAACCTGGCGCCATCCCTACGGTGAAGCACGGTGGTGGCAGCATCATGCTGTGGGGATGTTTTTCAGCAGCAGGGACTGGGAGACTAGTCAGGATAGAGGGAAAGATGAATGGAGCAAAGTACAGGGAGATCCTTGATGAAAACTTGCTCCAGAGCGCTCAGGATCTCAGACTGGGGTGAAGGTTCACCTTCTAACAGGACAACAACCGCAAGCACACAGCCAAGACAATGCAGGAGTTCCTTAGGGAGAAGTCTCTGAATGTCCTTGAGTGGCCCAGCCAGAGCCCGGACCTGAACCCAATCGAACATCTCTGGAAAGACCTGAAAATAGCTGTGCAGTGACACTGCCCATCCAACCTGACAGAGCTTGAGAGGATCTGCAGAAAATAATGGGAGTATCTGCCAAAATACAGGAGTGTCATACCCAAGAATACTTATGTAAATGTGATAGTTTTTTTTTTATTATACATTTGTCAAAAAACAAATCTACCTATTTTTACTTCGTCATTATGGGGTATTGTGTGTAGATTGAAGAGCAAAAAAAACAACAATTTAATCCAGTTTAGAATAAGGCTGTAACGTAACTATGTGAAAAAAGGGTCTGAATGCTTTCCGAATGCACAGTATATATTTGTTCGGGCTTCTTGCGGTCAATTTGCAGTCTACTAATTTTTTGTAATTATGTTCCGGCCTCCCGACCCTCCGCTCAAGAAAAAAATTGGCCTGCGGCTAAATCTAGTTCCTGGCTGAATCTAGTTCCTGGCTAAATCTAGTTCCTGGTAAAAATGAGGTAAAATGGATTTCAGTTTCCCTGCATTAAAATTACCTGCCGCGATAAATGTGACCTCTAAATGTGCATTTTCTTGTTAGCTTATGGCCATATAGAGCTCATTGAGTGCTGTGTTAGTGCCAGTGCAGCCTTAGTTTGTAGTGGTAAATAGACAGCTACCAAAAATATAAATGAAAACTCTCCTGGTAAATGGTATGGTCTGCAGCTTATCATGAGGTACTCTAACTCAGGAGAGCAAAAACTAGAGACTTCCTTAACATTAGATATCGCACACTAGCTGTTGTTAACAAAGAGACACATCCCTCCTTCCTTCATCTTACCCAAGTCTGCCGTCCGGTCTCAACAATACATAGAAAAACCAGTGAGATGTATATTATCCATGTCCTCGTTCAGCCAAGACTCTGAAAAACATAGGATATTAGGTTTTTTCAGGTCCCGTTGATAGGAGTCTTGAACTGAGCTCATCCAGTTTGTTCTCCAGTGACTGCACGTTCGCGAATAGAATAGAATGCAATGGTGGTCTATTTACTTGCCAACGTAGTCTCGTCAAAATGCCTCCTCGCCTGCCACTCTTTCGCCGCCGCTTCTTCTTTCGAGTCCCGGTAATTAGGGCCTGGTCCGGAATAAGCAGAATGTCCAGAGCTGCTGACTGGTTGAAGAAAGTTTCATCCAAATTGAGGTTAGTGATCGCTGTACTTATGTCCAGAAGCTGTTTTCGGCCATAGGAAATAAAGGCATTATGTACCAAAACAATTCCGCATAAATAAACACACAAAATAGCTGAATTGTTAAGGAGCCCGTAAGATAGACGCTATCCACTGCAGCGCCATCTTGTATCTTGATTGATTAAGTCCCAATACCGCTTTAGTTTAGTTGCCTTTGGATTGCAATGTTTTATTCAAGCAGCTCAACATAGAGATAGTCTAGCACCTGTAGATCACAGCAAAGAAGGGAATTATACAGCACTAAGGTGCACAGTGTTACATTGTATTCTTACCGACACCCTCTCAACTCTACGCGCCCAGGGCCACATCTCAATCGAACTCATCTTGAAATGCTTTTAAAGGGAGCTGGTGGAGGGATGTGGTAAAAATGGTACTGTACCTATTGTAATTAGCCTATATCACTATAAAAAAAAAAATCAGGCAATAGCCAGTATTGTGCACAAAATTGGGTTTTTGTAACACTGTCGCTGCACATATAACAACCTGTATACAATTTGCAGACATTCTTGTTTAACCACAATAGGCCTTTGTTCGACCATTAACATTTGTCTTGGTGGGAACAAAAGGTCAATAAAAGTCAGACAAAGAAAAGTTGGTCAGAAAATACCTAAAACAGTGCACTGAGGGAACTAGGAGGAGAGTTCAGGTGGTGGAGAGAGAGAACATTTGCCAGGGAAGAGTGACACGAAGGAGGTTTTGCCACTGATGAGAATGAATTAACGATGTTGAAAAGGTGCAACTAAACATGCAGTAGGAAGGGGGGGCAGCACAGGACATAATACATTTAGATGCAGGCTGGCATCAGAAGAGGAGGAGCGGCTAGGATTACACTGCAGTGCCAAGGTGGCCGGATATAAAACATTTATGACAATCAATCTCTGTGATTTACGACAACACAGAAAAGATGAAACCTAACTTGTGTAAGATGGATGTCACAGTCGGTGCGAACAGGAGACTGATGTGTGCTCAGATGACTTTCAGAGACAAAAAACACAAAGGCACTCATGGATAATATCTAATAACTGCAGGTACAGTATCTCCCTGTAAAATGTATTTACCTTCCTTTGAACAAAAAATGTTGAAGGTTGGTTGTTTCATTGATGCAAAACCACTCAAAAATGCAATGAATGACGAAGATAAGATGCCACCATTTCTATGAACTTGGGTGATGCTGAGGCACCAGTAGTGCACCACCAGTTCTGCATACACCCTTAGAAAAAACTGGTGCTATCCAGAACCTAAAAGGGATTTTCGGCTGTCCCCATAGGATAACCCTTTGAAGAACCCTTTTTGGTTCCAGGTAGAACCCTTTTGAGTTCCATGTAAAACCCTTTCCAGAGAAGGTTCTACATGGAACCCAAAAGGGTTCTACCTAGATCTGAAAAGGGTTGTACCTGGAACCAAAAAGGGCTCTCCTGTGGGGACAGCAGACGAACCCGTTTGGAACTCTTTTCTAAGAGTGTACCTTACAAACTGCTGCGTACCACTGTCTCCAACATATTTAAATGGGATGCAACTTTGGGTCTTACTGTTTCACTATAATTTCGATATTTTGGTCCAGATAATGTCAAATAGAAGAATAAGAGCCAAATATAGTTATATTGTCAATCATCTTCAATGTAGAACTTACCATGACTATTGTGACGTAATTTTGCCAAACAACAGTTATGGGTGAGATCAAAAATGTTGACTAAAGCTCTGTATCATATCCTTCAATGTATCTCCATCCAATGTTCCTACCATATTTTCCCCTTTTTGTTTATTATGGTGCAAATGTTATCTTTTCAAACACGTTTTGATTGCTGATTTCTTGGCAACCAATATTAAAATCAAGCCCCTAGAGCCCAGCAGCTCAAGCTAATGATACCCTCATTTAAGCACCAGGGGGTATGTGGGCCCTCTGCATGTTCAACACTTCATTTATGTTATTACTCTGAGTAATTTGGCTTCATAAAAATTATAACTCATATCCAGCCAAGCTAATAATGGAAACCAGAGCCCAAGGACCATCTGCTTGCTCCTTGGATCCAGCTGTCAATTCTCATTGATAGATTATTTTCAAAATATAAATTTTCTATTTTGTGCTCGGACATCCACAACACACAAACAGAGTTTGAGGGAATGAGGGAATTCAGTGAGACGTGTTATTGCACGAATAGAGTGCCATTTGAGTAGTGTTATTGGCACTCTAGTGTAATTTGGTTCAAAATAACTATTTATTTCACCTAATGAGCACATGTTGAACTTCATAATAAACATGTTTTCCCACATAAAGAGGTTAAATCAAGATAAATTACTATAAAAGTGACGATTAAAGTGACAGGGTTGACCATAACAGTGTTTAAGACTTCAAATCAGCCATAATTCCCCTTGTGACAGGAAGAATGGAAGCTTGTTGTGTGCATTAGGGAGGGGCAATTGAATGAAAGCTTAACACAAAATGCAAACGTGTTATGTTCGACGCGCTCAGCTTTCCACCACAAATCACCAGAAAATGGCCAAAAAGAGTAGAAGCAGCTCAACTGCTTTTACATTATGATTTGACTATTAGATGTTGAAGGTTTAAAATGTGTACATTACTAATGTATTTGGCTAAGGTGTATGTAAACTTCCGACTTCAACTGTAAGTACAAATCTTGTGAAATTACTTTCCCAAAGCAAAAAAACTAAAAAAAAATAGGGCTTTACAATGACGGTGAAAACTTTGGACAATCTTGGTGGTAAGTGTGTTCAAATCTTCCTAGAAATTGGACAAACATAATCTGCTACATGTCAAAAGGGGATTTTCTGATGAAACAAATAACTTAGTAAAATGCCAATAGGAGTGTGTTTTTATTAAAATATGGTTTAGTTAAGTTAGAGCATAGATGTATGTGATCCAACTGTAAACTGTTTTATACAAATGTACACCAGTTGAGGCTACTCAGAGGAGGACTATCCTAATTTCAAAAATATAGAAATAGTGAAACAATAAAAAGTTTAAATTTTTAGATAAAACTATACAAAATATATTCACGTCACCAAATAATTGAATAAAACACACTGTTTTGCAATGAAGGTCTACACTAGCCTCAACAGCACTCTCTGGGGTAGCACCATGGTGTAGCCGGAGGACAGCTAGTTTCCATCCTCCTCTGGGTACATTGACTTCAATACAAACCGAGGAGGCTAATAGTTCTCACCCCCTTCCATAGACTTACACAGTAATTATGACAACTTCCAACCATTCAGAGCTCTTGCAGTATGAACTAACATGTTGTCGACCCAATCAAAGGATCAGAAAATTAATCTAGTACTGAAAGCATAAGCTACATCTAGCTGGTTTGCAGTGCATAACATTTTGTGAGTAGTTGACTCAAAGAGAGAGAACGATAATAGTTTAACAGTTTTGAACAAATATACATTTCTTCATTGTATTTTTTTCCACTTTCACTTTCCTAGCTAGTGAATGCAGCTTGCTAGTTTAGCCTTCTCAAACACCTGGCTCAAACAGAGAGGGATGCTATGTTAGCTAGCTGGCTATGGCTATCCAACACTGGTTTTATTCATTTATTGCCACCGGGGCCTGCCGGTGTAACTGCTAAACTGCTTGCTGTACACTGCTTGCTGTACACTGTCTAAGGATCATAAAAGGCACTCTATTCATGGAACGACCTATCTAAAATGTGCCATTACAAAAATACTGAAAGAAAGTGTATGTTCATCAGTATGTTTCTCATTTGAGTAGTTAACTTCTTTCTAAACCAGTAATCTATGTTAGTCTGAATTACATATTCAACAACAAAAACCACAAACAAATTGTTATGATTGAAGTCACAACAACTGCTCCCCGGGAACCTAGTGTGGCAGCCCCCTGCTCCAACCTCTCCAACTCAGTGTTGCCAACAATTTTTCAGTGACAATCGCTATTGGCTCCTTGATTTGTCGTTAGAAATCGCTAGATGATGTTTGCCGTTGCCGCGATGACATCACAGCAGCAATTTGCCTTGCTGCGGCACAGCTGTTGTCCCTGACAAAGCGTTTCAGCTCCCTCTCCCGCTGCACACCCCCTCACCTTGTGCCTCTCTGTGTGCCATTAATGTGACTTCTGTCGCGCAGACAGCTTCTCCCATTCTCTTTTGCGGCAGAATTTTGTGGGAAAAGTCTCTAAATGCTTTCAAAACCAAAGAAGCCCTCTGTGTCAAAACTCCCCAAAGGCAGCCTGAAAAGTATCTGAATTTGGCGCTAGACTCTATAACCATTAAAAGTTGCAAGAGGTCTGAAAATGTGCTAAATATAGCAACAAGTCTCTAAATTGGCAACATGGAGGGGTTGGTATGAAGCAGAAGTTAAATTTCAGTTGGACCTTTTCTCCAATTGACAAATAAAGTTATCATCGTAATCTGAATTTTTATTGTGATTACCCCATGTGGAATACCCCTCCTCTTGGTAATTCCCTTTTATTTCTTCCATAGGTCTAATATATTTTCTTTATATCATAAATATGTAGTCATAATGTTGGATTCTGCCATGGGTTTTAAACCTCTGCATAAATTGGGACATGGATTTTATTTAATTTTTTACTTAACTAGGCAAGACAATTAAGAACAAATTCTTATTTACAATGACGGCCTAGGAACTGTGTTAACTGCCTTGCTCAGGGGCAGAACGACAGATTTTTCACTTGTCAGCTCTGGGATTCGATCTAGCAACATTTCAGTTGTTACTGGCCCAACACTCTAAACACTAGGCTACCTACTCCCCCCCCCCAATCTGGATGTTCCAGATGCATATTTGTGTGGGGCTGTACTTGTCGCGAGAATGTTCTTCAATGTGTGTCTGATATGATTATCTGTACCAATTGTTTTAACATGACTTTAATGCTGATTAACTTTTCTGATGGTTTCAGGTCAATTTTGGGCCAAAGTGAGGCCTGTGAATTGATTCTCACTCTTGACCTTGACCAATTCTTTACTGTACAAGGGGTGTGCTGCAGACCACCCCTATTGCAATGTTGAGGTTAAAAAAGGTTTCATTCATGGAATGGTTGTTAATTTGGGTGAATTGATCAGATTATACTGATTTGTGTTCAACTATCTATTATGTGTTCTCAACAGCAAGCATAACACACTTCCCCTCCATGTTTTGTCAGGATCAATGCATGCAGCAATATGAGTAGAGGATAATATGGTTATTGTTCCATGCCATGTTAACATCCATCTTTAAGGGTTTTCTCATCCATTGGACTTGCTATGCATTTGGTTCATAATCTATTTTATGCCGTGTTTCCAGTTGTCTTATTGAATGGCCCTTTCCCATTTCCAATTTCTTGTTGAATAATTGATGAAACAAAGCATTGATTCTCTGGTCGTCTTTTTGTAATTTGAGGAATGGTTGGATGAATGGTCTTTTGTTTCTAAACCACTCCGAGATCATCCATGTCACGTGGAGTATTTTTCCCCGATGTGATTGAAATGGGTGACCTTGTAATTTCTGTGTTGTGCAAGATGAATGCTACTGACCATTTGATTAAATTTTAGTACAGTAGTATTTTAATAATCTGAGATTTCAACTACTGCTATGTGTTATTGGCGCAGATTGGAAAGTGGCTCCAATTACCAGCAGCAGTTGGTTACTTTTGCTTTATGCTGCTGCAATGCTTTATTCTAGAATATAAACCGAGAATAAAGCATAAGGCTGAACCTGTGACTGTAATCGGTAGACATTTCTTACTAATTTGGCATCCTTTAGAACACCAAGCAGTGCACAATAAATTACTAAATCCAGTTGTTATATACTAGCCCCCTCCCCAGAAAAAAAATCGGACATGGATTTAGGGCTGTCCCTGACAAAAAACTATTTTGGTCGACCGAGGGTGGTCTGTTCTTTTGACCAATCGATTGGTTGATTTTTTTTTTAAACTTGTTTTTTTTCTATATAGAGTGCATTTGGAAAGTATTCATACCCCTCGACTTTTTCCACATTTTGTTACATTACAGCCTTATTCTAAAATGTATTAAATATTGGTTTTCCTTCATCAATCTACACACAGTACCCCATAACAAAGCAAAAACAGTTTTTTAGAAATGTTAGAAAATTTATTAAAAAGGAAAAACAGAAATACCTTATTTACATAAGAATTCAGACCCTTTGCTATGAGACTCAATATTGAGCTCAGGTGCATCCTGTTTCCATTGATCATCCTTGAGATGTTTCTACAACTTTATTGGAAATCCACCTTTAGTAAATTCAATTGATTGGACATGATTTGGAAAGGCACACACCTGTCTATATAAGGTCCCACAATTGACAGTGCATGTCAGAGCAAAAATCAAGCCATGAGGTCAAAGGAATTGTCCGTAGAGCTCAGAGACAGGATTATGTAGAGGCACAGACCTGGGAAAGGGTACCAAACAATGTCTCCGGCATTGAAGGTCCCTAAAAACACAGTGGCCTCCATCATTCTTAAATGGAAGAAGTTTGGAACTACCAAGACTCTCCCTAGAGCTGGCTGCCCGGCCAAACTGAGCAAATGGGTGAGAAGGGCCTTGGTCAGGGAGGTGACCAAGAACCCGATGGTCACTCTGACAGAGCTCCAGAATTTCTCTGTGGAGGTGGGAGAACATTCCATAAGGACAACCATCTCTGCAGCACTCCACCAATCAGGCCTTTATGGTAGAGTGGCTAGACGGAAGCCACTCCTCAGTAAAAGGCACGACAGCCCGCTTGGAGTTTGCCAAAAGGCACCTAAAGGACTCCCAGACCATGAGAAACAAGAGTATCTGGTCTGATGAAACCAAAATTGAACCCTTTGACCTGGATGTCAAGCGTCACATCTGGAGGAAACCTGGCACCAACTCTACGATGAAGCATGGTGGTGGCAGCATCATGCAGTCGGGATGTTTTTCAGTGGCAGGGACTGGGAGAGTAGTCAGGATCGAGGGAAAGATGAACGGAGCAAAGTACAGAGAGAAATATGACAAATCTGCTCCTGAGCGCTCAGGACCTCAGACTGGGGGCGAAGATTTACCTTCCAATAGGACAACAACCCTAAGCACACAGCCAACACAACGCAGGAGTGGCATCGGGACAAGTCTCTGAATGTCCGTGTGTGGCCCAGCCAGATTCCGGACTTGAACCCGATCGAACATCTCTGGAAAGACCTGAAAATAGCTGTGCAGCGACAATCCCCATCCAACCTGACAGAGCTTGAGAGGATCTGCAGAGAAGAATGGGAGAATCTCCCTAAATACAGGCGTGTCATACCCAAGAATACTTACGCAAATGTGATATTTCAGTTTACATCAGGGGAAAAAAATGTAACCTAATTTTGCTTTGTCATTATGGGGTATTGGGTGTAGATTGATGAGCAGAAGAAGAAAAAAATCCCCAAATACAGGTGTGCCAAGCTTGTAGTGTCATACCTAACAAAATAATCGAGGCTGTATTCTCTGCCAAAGGTGCTTCAACAAAGTACTGAGTAATGGGTCTGAATAGAATGTACATTTTATAAATAATAAACCTGTTTTTGCTTTGGCATTATGGGGTATTGTCTGTAGATTGATGAGGGGGAAAAAAGTATTTCATAAATTTTAGAATAGGTAACAAAATGTGGAAAAAGTCCAGGAGTCTGAATACTTTCCAATCGCACTGTATAGACACGTGTTTTAATAAAATCAACTACATGCACTGAGCTTGTCTTGATGCTTTAAGCACACTGTGTGATTAAATAATTAAGACAGACAAATGACTAGCGGGAGCGCGACCACAATTGATTTGATTGGGCCGGGCTGGGCACAGACTTGCTGCGCTGGGTTTAAAAAAAGAAGACAGCCTGTGTGTACCCATTGTCTACCAACTCTATGAGGCCATAAGCAAAGAAGAAAATGTTCTCCCAGAAGCAGCGCTCCTATTGGCCAGGGACTTTAATGCAGGCAAACTTAAATCAATTTGACCAAAATTTTATCAGCATGTCACATGTGCAACCTGGGGGGAAAAACCCTAGACCACCTTTACGCCACACACAGAGACACAGACTCCCCAGCCCTCCATTTGGCAAATCTGAACATAATTCTATCCACCCTAGTCCTGCTTACAAGCAAAAACTAAAGCAGGAAGAACTCGCTCAATACGGAAGTGGTCAGATGACACGGATGCTACTCTACAGGACTGTTTTGCTAGAACACACTGGAATATGTTCTGGGATTCATCCAATGGCATTGAGGAATACACCACCTCAGTCATCGGCTTCATCAATAAGTGCATCGATGACGTCGTCCCCACAGTGACTGTACGTACATATCCCAACCAGAAGCCATAGATTACAGGCAACATCCGCATCGAGCTAAAGGCTAGAGCTGCCACTTTCAAGGAGCGGGAGACTAATCCGGAAGCTTATAAGAAGTCCCACTATGTCCTCAGATGAACCATCAAACAAGCAAAGCGTCAAGATTGAATCTTCCTACACTGGCTCTGACGCTTGTAGGATGTGGCAGGGCTTGAAAACTATTATGGACTACAAAGGGAAACTCAGATGTGAGCTGCCCAGTGACACGAGCCTACCAGACGAGCTAAATGCCTTTCATGCTCACTTCGAGGCAAGCAACACTGAAGCATGCATGAGAGCACCAGCTTTTCTGGATGACTGTGTGATAAAGCTCTCGGTAGCCGATGTGAACAAAACCTTTAAACAGGTGTCGTGTCTTTGGCTATGCCGGATTAAGTGATATGACATGCTAACCTATACAATTCTTTCTCTGTAATTAATATTACCTGATTAAGCTAATCATGTAAATGTAATTAACTAGAAAGTCGGGGCACCACGGAAGAACGTTTATAGAGCCGTTATCTTCCGAATAAACTCTTAAAATACTTAGTAATATTTTACATCGATAGCAGTCAATATTAACCCTTATCTTATTTTCAGTCTCATAATGAAAGTTGTAAATTCTTGGCTATCTTCACGAACCCTGGCTAACAAGTTGAATCAGCAATACAAAATTGGGTTTAATTATTTATTTACTAAATACCTAAACTTATCACACAGAATTACAAATACACCGAATACATATGATGTCATACAGAAAACGTCCTGGTGGACAGAACCTGTATCATGGCTGGTTACACAAAGGAAAGGGGGTTGGGCTTGAATGAAAGAGCGGGAAGACTTAGGAACGAAGAAACAGCAGCTATGGTATCGTAAATACATTATCTTATGCATTCTAAATTACCGCCCATTTGGAAAAGGAAAATGCAATAAATATTTACTCTGAGCTGCGCTTCGGTAGATTGGTCGTAGATGCTGGCCGGGTTGGCCAACAGATCTTCCTGTCCTCGGAAGAATGTCAATGGTGGTAAATTGGATACGTGGTGGTATCTTCGTCTGTTCGTTGTTAGACTGGATCCGTCGTCCGTCCTTTCCTAGCCCACGTCTACAGCGGCTGCTGCTAAATCAACGGCTAGGAAGTATCACTTCTGTAGTGAATAAGCTCAAAGTTCATACCATTCGCCACCAAAGCTCACGCCGAGGTTGGCTTAGTTCTGTACTTGACATGTGTGTCCTTCTAACGTAGAGGCTGCAGACCTCACGTACTGGAACAACGTGGTTATCTTTTCGTCAAAGGCTTATATAGTGGAGAGCGGGGAAGGATGTGTTTCATCGTTTATAACCCCTCCTCTTCACAGGGGTGGGCCACTGATCAAGCAGGGCACTTTCCTTATGAAAACCCAAATCTCTCATTTGGAAGCTAAAATTACATTTAATCTCCTAACAAACAATTTCAATATCAAACATTTCAATTGCATAACAATTCCATGTGACTCTGATAACTAGAGGGTGGATACTTTCCCAGGTACAGTTTATGTCGTCCTGTCATCAGTCATAATGTCTCAGATGACAACTGAACTGACATCCATACTCATTACGTTCCAAAGCATATTTCCAACTGGTTTTATTACCAAAATATGGTTCCTTTCCCCATTTGTTTGATGTTCCCAGACTCTCTATATTTAACAGGACAGCAGTCCTTCAGTAGGGTCAGTAAGAGAGGGGAAGGGAGAAAGGTATTTATGGGGGGGGGGTCATAAACCTTACCCACAGGCCAACGTCATGACACAGGTCAACATTCACAAAGCCGCTGGGCCAGACGGATTACCAGGACATGAACTCAAAGCATGCGCGGACCAACTGACAAGTGTCTTCACTGACATTTTCAACCTCTCCCTGACCGAGTCTGTAATACCTACATGTTTCAAGTAGACCACCATAGTCCCTGTGCCCAAGGAAGCGAAGGTAACCTGCCTAAATGATTACCGCCCCGTGGCACTCACTTCGGTAGCCATGAGGTGCTTTGAAAGGCTGGTCATGGCTCACATCAACAGCATCCTCCCGGACACCCTAGACCCACTCCAATTCACATACCGCCCCAACAGATCCACAGATGACACATTCACAATCACACTCCCCTTTCTCACCTGGACAAAGGAACACCTATGTGAGAATGCTGTTCATTGACTACAGCTCAGCGTTCAACACCACAGTGCCCATGAAACTCATTACCAAGCTAAGGACTCTGGGACTAACCACCTCCCTCTGCAACTGGATCCTGGACTTACTGATAGCTGCCCCCAGGTGGTAAGAGTAGGCAACAACATGTCTGCCACACTGATTCTTAACACTGGGGCTCCTCGGGGGTGTGTACTTAGTCCCCTCCTGTATTCCCTGTTCACCCATGACTGTGTGGCCAAACACGACTCCAACACCATCATTAAGTTTGCTGATAACACGACAGCCTGATCACCGACAACAATGAGACAGCCTATAGGGAGGAGGTCAGAGAACTGGCAATGTGGTGCCAGGACAACAACCTCTCCCTCAATGTGAGCAAGACAGAGGAGCTGATCATGGACTACAGGAAAAGGCGGGCTGAACAGGCCCCCATTAACATTGACGGGGCTGTAGTGGAGCTGGTCAAGAGTTTAAAAGTTCCTTGGTGTCCATATCACCAACAAACTATCATGGTTCAAACAAACAAAGACAGTCGTGAAGAGGGCACAACAAAACCTTTTCCCCTTCAGGAGACTGAAAAGATTTGGCATGGGTCCCCAGATCCTCAAAAGGTTCTACAGCTGCACCATCGAGAACATCCTGACTGGTTGCATCACTGCCTGGTATGGCAACTGCTCGGCCTCCGACTGCACGGCGCTACAGAGGGTAGTGCGGACAGCCCAGTACATCAGCTTCCTGCCATCCAGGACCTCTATACCAGGCGGTGTCAGAGGAAGGCCCTAAAAAGACTCCAGCCACCCTAGTCATAGACTGTTCTCTCTGGTACCGCACGGCAAGCGCTACTGGAGCGCCAAGTCTAGGACCAAGAGGCTTATAAACAGCTTCTACCCCCAAGCCATAAGACTCCTGAACAGCTAATCAAATGGCTACCCAGACTATTTGCATTGCCCTCCCCCCTCCCCACTACTGGCACTCTCTGTTGTCATCTATGCATAGTCACTTAAATAACTCACCGGTGCCCCCGCACATTGAATCTGTTACCGGCACCCCCCTGTATATATTGTTATTTTTTTACTGTTTCTCTTTAATTACTTGTTCCTTTTAACTCTTATTCTTGTTTTTTTTAACTTTCTGTTAGATAGGGGCTCGTAAGTAAGCATTTCACCTGTTATATTCGGCACGTGTCTAACACAATTTGCTTTGATTTAATTGTGCCTTGGCAGCAGCTAATGAGGATCCCTTATAAATAGAAATACAAATCCACATTGATTGAAGTGGATTTAACAAGTGACATCAATAAGGGATCATAGCTATCACCTGGATACACCTGGTCAGTCTATGTCATGGAAAGAGCAGATCTTCATCATTTTTTGTACAGTCGGTGTATTGCTAGTATTACTTTGACATTTCGCTAGGCAGACACATTTTACTTCAATTTGTTATTTCCTCAGCCTGATCAAATGGCTATTGTATCATGTTTTATATCTTCAAGTAATGGCAATCTGAGTGGGACTCAATACAAGGTAAAACATGCGTTATAGTTACTTACGGCCCAGATATACCAAAAGATACAGTATAATAAGAAAATGCTAAACTCCCCCCTATGAAATTGACTGTATTCACTGTTCTACACAATCTACAACATTCAGGAACGGCATTAAACACTTGAATATTGGCACTAGACTGGATTTTATGCAATAGTTCTGAATTTTGAGGCTCCAAGGTAAGATTCAGATGTCTAGCATTCTAATTCCACCTTTTTATTTTTCCACGTTTAGTAAAACTCCCTTTGTTCATCACAGTAACCCACACTTTCATATGAGTGGGTGCTGAGAACTTCCATGCAACAACAATCATTTGGCAAGCAGTTCTCTGCCAGAACATGAAGCCCTGGGGGCTCAACACAGATGTCCAAGTATGTTATGTGCATGAAATGGCAACATCTCCATTAATTTAAAGTAAGGCAATTTGCTCAAAACCATTAATATATGCCATTTAGCAGACACTTCTATCAAAAAGCAACTTACAGTCATGCATGCATATGTTATGCAACAGGTGGTACCAGGAATCAAACCCACTATCCTGGTGTTGCAAGGACCATGCTTTACCAACTGAGCTAGAGAGGATCATTCTCTGTGTGTGTTGATCGACAGATCCAAGACTGGTTCACCATGCAATACCATTGGTACATCCCATTGTATGTAACCACTGTCCCAAAGGTTCCTAGTATGTTCCCATCACAGTTGCCATGTACAAAATGATCCGACAGTGGGTTGATCTATTAAGAAATATTATGCTGATTTGTTTGAATTTTGCTTGTTGGAGCCTGCTGTACAGTTATTGTTGTATTTCAGCAAGATATCTTAGGATGCAGTGCTCAGAGAAGCTCATCATGCAAGGCCACTATCAAATGATTGCCGCCATTATTACATCATGTATACAACATTCACACGCTTGAAAGAGGTGGATAGATAAATGCTAATTTGCTGATGTACATCATTAGGTTGTTGCCTGTTCGAGTCACTGTTATGTTTTACTTCACCATGGCCCCAGGAAGAACTGCTCATACAGACTGACTGTGCAAGATCAATTGGAGAATTTCATGTATAGATGTATCAACTGTGGATTTCCAGTGCCTTGGACCTCTGTTGGTTTGGAAATTATCAGGTTTCAGGTAAGACCCAAGTGCAGACTGTGTTGAAGTAACAATGTTTATTGAAACAACAGGGGCAGGCAAACGACAGGTCAAGGCAGGCAAGGGTCGATAATCCAGAGTAGCGGCAAAGGTACCGGGCGGCAGACAGGCTCAGGCAGAGTGGTCAGGCAGGCGGGCTCGGACTCAGGACAGGCAAGGGTCAAAAACCAGGAGGGCGAAAAAAGAGAGACTGGAAAAAGCAGGAGCTGAGCCACAAAACGCTGGTTGACTTGAACAAACAAGACGGACTGGCACAGACAGAAAACACAGGTATAAATACCCAGGGGATAAGTTGGGAGGGGGTGGAGACAAGCACAAGGACAGGTGAAACAGATCAGGGCGTGACAGTGTCATGACGTTGCCCTATTGGGTGAGGTTTATGACCCCCCCATAAATACCTTTCTCCCTTTCCACTCCACTCAACAGAATTGACTCTTGGAAAGTCCTTTGTTAATAAATATGCCAATTATATGCGTGTCTATTCCAATGTTGATTGTTTGGGTATTTTGATACATTTTTAATATACACTACCATTCAAAAGTTTGTGGTCACTAAGAAATGTCCTTATTTTTTAAGAAAAGCACAAACTAGACACTAATGTACTTTCCCTCTTGCTCAGTTGTGCACCGGGGCCTCCCACTCCTCTTTCTGTTCCGGTTAGAGCCAATTTGTGCTGTTTTGTGAAGGGAGTAGTACACAAAGTACACAACGTCGTAGAAGATCTTCAGTTTCTTGGCAATTTCTCGCATGGAATAGCCTTCATTTCTCAGAACAAAAATAGACTGACGAGTTTCAGAAGAAAGTTCTTTGTTTCTGGCCATTTTGAGCCTGTAATCTAACCCACAATTGCTGATGCTCCAGATACTCAACTAGTCTAAAGGCCAGTTTAATTGCTTCTTTAAATCAGGACAACAGTCTTCAGCTGTGCTAACATAATTTCAAAAGGGTTTTCTAATGATCAATTAGCCTTTTAAAATGATAAACTTGGATTAGCTAACACAACGTGCTATTGGAACACAGGAGTGATGGTTGCTGATAATGGGCCTCTGTATGCCTATATTCCATTAAAAATCTGCCATTTCCAGCTATTTATTATTTTACCTTTATTTAACTAGGCAAGTCAGTTAAGAAAAAAATATTATTTTCAATGATGGCCTAGGAACAGTGGGTTAAACTGCCTTGTTCAGGGGCAGAATGACAGATTTCACCTTGTCAGGTCAGGGATTTGATCTTGCAACCTTTCGGTTACTAGTTCAATGCTCTAACCACTAGGTTACCTGCCGCCCCAGCTACAATAGTCATTTACAACATTAACGTCTACACTGTATTTCTGATCAATTTGATGTTATTTTAATGGACAAAAAAAATAGAATTTCTTTCAAAAACAAGGACATTTCTAAGTGACCCCAAACTTTTGAACGGTAGTGTATATTTTTTCTGTATTTGGTTACTGTACAAGGTGTGCACTTTATTGTTCTGAATTCCTGTTGAATTTATGTTCAACTTATGGGGTCTGTGTGATATGAAGTGTTTCCTACTAAACTCAGCAAAAAAAGAAACATCCCTTTTCAGGACCCTGTCTTTCAAAGATAATTCGTAAAAATCTAAATAACTTCACAGATCTTCCTCGTAAAGTGTTTAAACACTGTTTTCCATACTTGTTCAATGAACCATAAAACAATAAATGAACATGCACCTGTGGAATGGTCGTTAAGACACTAACAGCTTATAGATGGTAGGCAATTAAGGTCACAACTATGAAAACCTAGGACACTAAAGAGGCCTTTCTATTGACTCTGAAAAACACCAAAAGAAAGATGCCCCTGCTCATCTGCGTGAACATGCCTTGGGCATGCTGCAAGGAGGTATGAGGATTGCAGATGTGGCCAGGGCAATAAATTGCAATGTCCATACTGTGAGACGCTTAAGACAGTGCTACAGGGAGACAGGACGGACAGCTGATCGTCCTCGCAGTGGCAGACCACGTGTAACAACACCTGCACAGGATCAGTACATCCGAACATCACACCTGCGGGACAGGTACAGGATGGCAACAAAACTGCCCGAGTTACACCAAGAACGCACAATCCCTCCATCAGTGCTCAGACGGTCCGCAATAGGCTGAGAGAGGCTGGACTGAGGGCTTGTAGGCCTGTTGTAAGGCAGGTCCTCACCAGTTTGTTGTCATTGCAGGCAATCTCAACGCTGTGCGTTACAGGGAAGACATCCTCCTACCTCATGTGGTACCCTTCCTGCAGGCTCATCCTGACATTACCCTCCAGCATGACAATGCCACCAGCCATACTGCTCATTCTGTGCATGATTTCCTGCAAGACAGGAATGTCAGTGTTCTGCCATGGCCAGCGAAGAGCCCGGATCTCAATCCCATTGAGCACGTCTGGGACCTGTTGGATCGGAGGGTGAGGGCTAGGGCCATTCCCCCCAGAAATGTCTGGGAACTGGCAAATCTGGTGCAGTCCATGAAGAGGAGATGCACTGCAGTACTTAATGCAACTGGTGGCCACACCAGATACTGACTGTTACTTTTGATTTTGACCCCCCCCCCCCCCCTCTCCTTTATTCAGGGACACATTACTCCATTTCTGTTAGTCACATATCTGTGGAACTTGTTCATTTTATGGCTCAGTTGTTGAATCTTGTTATGTTCATACATATATTTACACATGTTTAGTTTGCTGAAAATAAACGCAGTTGACAATGCGAGGACGTTTCTTTTCTTGCTGAGTTTATGTAATAAGCTGAACTGTTAAACCTTGTCTTTAATCGAGCCAGGTACCTGTTTCAGAGAGGGATGGCAAACCTGAAATTGGATGCAAAGGCATTGGTGACCCTTTTATCTTTGATTAAACTTGGGTGGTAATACTTCAGAGATTTTAACTTTCAAACTAAAATTGCTCAGTTAATTTTACACATCATAATTTTTTATCACGTGAAAAATCAGGCTAGGTATGCACTGGTCTATGAGTACCATTAATATTGCATTTGAATTTGTATGCAGATATGTGGTTTGTAAAATGGTTACATGGCAATTATGTGTGGGAGGGTAAAGTCACCACAACTACTGATGGCAACTACTCCAACCCAGGCTGTTACCCCATTGTCTAGCACCCACCTAGGTATGACACAGCAAAACATTTACACCATGTTCATCACTGGCTATGACAATGGAGAGGTGAAGAGTGAATGGTGCTAATCAGCAGACCAGAGATGATTAGCTGGCCAGTGGTATTAGGGCCAGGTTGGGAACTGTGGTTAACACGTGTACTCTTTAGAAGTGTCATAAGATATCTAGTAACCCCAGATGTAGGACTTCTGTTAACATCAAGATTTCACCCTTGCAGCACTAAGTCCCTGTTGCTGCCCTTTGGGCAAGAGTGCCCCTTATTGGTCCTCCAACACCACTTCAAGCAACAACTGGTGCCATATGTATCAAGTGTCTCAGAGAAGGAGTGATGATTTAGGATAATTTTTGCCTTTTAGATCACAATGAATAAGATTTCATGGACAGAGGGGACCTGATCCTAGATCAGCACTACTATTCTGAGACTCTTGATACATACAGCCCCTGGTCTCCCATCCACAGATTGACCAGGCCCAACACTAGATAGCTTCAGTCGAAATGTGCAGCATATTCAAGGTGAGCAGAAATACTGTTATCATCATCTCCATACTTTGGAGAAATTAGGTTCAGTGACATTCACTTTTGTTTTTAGCCATAGCTTATAAAATATGAGGGTTACTGATGCAGTCTAGTTAACTATGACGTCTCGAAGCACTGCTTATTCTGCAACTGCTTGCCCCCACCAGCTTCCTAATGATATTTTCAGACTGATCACTAGAAATAGATGGGTGATTTGGGACGTTTGAAAAGGTCCCCAGAACGTCGATATATGCCTCATGTTGGTTATTTTATAGTACCACAATAATGTGCTTGTCAACAGCCCAATAGTACAGCAGAAGCAAACTGAAAACGGTTTGAAATGTTTTGATGCAAAAATGGAAGACAACCTAATGCTTTTATTTTTTACCCCTTTGTATCCTCAATTTGGTGATATCCAATTGGGTAACTACCCAATTCTTGTCCCATCGCTGCAACTCCCGTACGGACTCGGGTGAGGTACGGTCGACAGCCATGCATTCTCAGAAATACAACCCTGCCAAGCCACGCTGCTTCTTGACACCCTGCTCGCTTAACCCGGAAGCCATCCGTACCAATGTGTCGGAGGAAACACTGTACAACTGGTGACCGTGCCAGTGTGCATGCGCCCGGCCCGCCACAGGAGTCGCTAGAGCACGATGGGACAAGGACATCCTGGCTGGCAAAACCTTCCCCTAATCCAGAAAATGCTAGGCCAATTGTCCGTCGCCTTATGGGTCTTCCGGGCGCAACCGGCTGCGACACAGCCCGGGATCTGTAGTGATGCCTGGATCTGGATCTGTAGTGACGCCTCAAGCACTGCAGTGCCTTAGACCGCTGCGCCACTCAGGAGGCCCAACCTAATGTTGTTTGGCAGCAACATGGGATTCATTCTTAGCATTTTGACAGGTTACGCACCCTAATTGCATATTCTTGAGAGAAACACATTCTAGCCACAGTCCAAATGTAAATACTGTAGATTCAGATTAAATGTGATGGCTTGTATGTCATTACTCCAAATAGCAGACACCAAGGGCACAGCCTCTGTAAATGTAAATCTCTCTAAATGTTTATGATTTCAATCAAATCAAATTTGATTCGTCACATGCGCCGAATACAACAGGCTTTACCGTGACATCCTTACTTACAAGCCCTTAACCAACAATGCAGTTCAAGAAATAGTAAATACAAATCTTGTCAATCAAAAAGTAGTACAATAAATGTACATAATAATGAGGCTATATACATTTACATTTACATTTAAGTCATTTAGCAGACGCTCTTATCCAGAGCGACTTACAAATTACAGGGGGTACCGGTACCAAGACAATGTGCTTGGGTACAGGTTAGTTGAGGTAATTTGTAAAGAGACTATGCATAGATAATAAACAGCGAGTAGCAGCAGTGTAAAAACAAAGGGGGGGGGGGGGGGGGCACGCACAACCCTCTGTAGTGCCTTACGGTCAGATGCCGAGCAGTTGCCATACCAGGCAGTGATGCAACCGGTCAGGAAGCTCTCGATGGTGCAGCTGTATGACTTTTTGAGGATCTGGGGACCCATGCCAAATCTTTTCAGTCTCCAAAGGGGGAGAAGGTGTTGTCGTGCCCTCTTCACAACTGTCTTGGTGTGTTTGGACCATGATAGTTTGTTGGTGATGTGGACACCAAGGAACTTGAAACTCTCGACCCCTCCACTTCAGTCCCGTCAATGTTAATGGGAGCCTGTTCGGCCCTCCTTTTAATGACTATTATTCCAGCATCCATAATAAGATGTAAAAAATCCATTATGCCTTTAACAGCAGACTACATACATACAGCTTTGTTTAATGATCAAAATGAAATTCTCTCAAGGATGGCTCTCCAAGACTCCATTATGTATCAGGAGAAGCCACCCCACGCAACTTTCTCTTTCCAGAATGGCTCTTACTTTGCATGGTGCCAGGCTCTTGGCAAACCCAGCTGGGATGTGACATAAGATCCACTTTTCCTTCAGTCACCCCAGGAATGAATACACAGTTTGATAGCTCTGCTCCTCTCAATTAAGTCTTACATGACTTGGGAGATTCAGATAGAATTTGATCACATTGTTTTCCCTCTCCAATTTTAGTGATTTAGCAGACACTCTTAGCCAGAGTGACTTACTGTAGTGAGTGTATACATTCTCATACTGGTCCCCCATGGGAGTTGAACTCACTATGCTGGTGTTGCAAGCATCTCTCTCTCTCTCTCTCTCTCTCTCTCTCCCTCTCTGTCTCTCTCCCTCTCCCTCTCTGTCTCTCTCCCTCTCTCTCTCTCTCCCTCTCTGTCTCTCTCCCTCTCCCTCTCTCCCTCTCTCCCTCTCTGTCCCTCTCCCTCTCTCCCTCTCTCCCCCTCTCCCTCTCTCCCTCTCTCCCTCTCTGTCTCTCTGTCTCTCTCCCTCTCTCTCCATCTCTCTCCCTCTCCATCTCTCTCCCTCTCCATCTCTCTCCCTCTGTCTCTCTCCCTCTCTCCGACCCCATCCCACCCCTACACAGATAAGAGTATCCCAGCAGCCCACAGCATCCTTAAAAATACATTAACTGAATCAATAACATGGGAGGAGAATCAATAACATGGAAGGACAATTAAACATTAAGCGGGTCTGCGTTTAGCATGCTATAGTTATTGCTTGAGATGAACATATGAGGTAGTTATTTTTACTAATATGGCACGATTCAACAAACCAATAAGGTAAAAATTAAATGACTTACTTTAAGACGGCGCTGTCCCCTTGTCTGACAGTGATGTTGTCCTTTGAAAAAGAATCCCCGCTCCTCGCTGGCACTCCTGCAGGTACAAGGAATAGCAGTCTTAGACCGATGACAACAAGGCATTTCCAAGGCGCCACAAAATAACCATAAATGCCCATTTTCCGTCACTGCTCAACTTGCACGGAAACTTGAATGTCAAATATTCCTTGCTCGGTGCAAAGTAGGTATGGCCACAGCAATTCGACTCCACTCAAGATGCTGTTGTGGTGGTCGACCTCTATTTCTTTGCCTCAAATAGAAGGTGAGAATGTGGCGTGTTATCGTTCAATATAATAAAGTAGGCAATATCTGCGGCTCCAGTACTCTTGGATATCTCCAAGAAATGTCCAACAGCTACAACAGGCGATGTGTTTTTTCGGGAAAGCTGATGTAGGCTAGACTGTCTCCCCTGCTCTGTGTATGTTATTTGTACTCGCCAAGAGATGGACGATCGCGCAAAGATGCATCAGCAAAGTCTCCACTTGGGTAGTTCTCCCGATAGCCTACAGCACAACACTGCAGTGACTCCTGAAACAAGTATGCTCTGAAATCAGTTGTGTATTCCTATTTGTCAAGTAGACTACATAAACTAAATCCACCAGACAGCCAGCTCCGCGGAATCAAGTGAAATCACTCCTTCATAATGAGTGTGCCTTGCGCAGGCTAGTCAGTGCTCTCTGGCGCGCAGGTTACACAACTGTGTGCCATCTGCGCAGCATCCCTACTCCCGCTATTTTTACTACCCCAGTGGATGATCAAGAAAGTGATTTGTATTAATAAATCTATATAAATCTGTGTATATACTTCTATATATCCAAGTCTGCGTTATAATGGCAAAAACCACCACAATGAATAGGCCAATTGGGTTGCCTAAATCATTAACATAATGCAGCCAATTATTTGAATACTGTATTGGGAACGCTTAGCTAATCAACTGACATGTACTCACTTTAACATATCAATGATGATCTATGCTCTGCTGAATAGTATAAGTGGAAGGCTATACTATTGTATCTGTGTGTGTGTGTTGGTGTGACTGTCTGCACATGCGTGTGTGAGAGATGGGGGGGCATGTATTTGGAGATATATTTCATAATTTATTTTCAAATACTTATGAAACGAACATAATTGTGTACATTTAATGCTTAAATAGTATCGGAAATAGATTTTGTTTTGTCTGTGCAGCTCATTGCCGAAATGTATATGTGTAGCCCTAAGAGATACTGTCAATGTTGAAATTACACAATATTTGGTCCCAGTGAAGTTCGTGTGTAAATACATTTTACCTGTAGGTACCATACATAGGTTTTTGCAATGTATGGCATGAGTTGGTTGTTGAATAGCTCTGCCCAAACATCGTTCCATAGCATTACCATAAGCACTTATGTGTCCTCGGGGTCTTGGCTGCAAGTAACCCTGTTCCTGGAGAGCTACTGACCTGTACGTTTTCCCTCCAACCCTAATCTAGCGCACCTGATTCTAATGATTAGCTGGTTAGTTACAACTGAGGTTAGAGCGAAAACCTACAGGGGGGTAGCTCTCCAGGAACATGATTGGAGAGCCCTGAACTAGGGTATGCAGTGCACATCACTGTGCTAGGAGAAGTTTGCATTGTTATTGTAAGCATGTTATTCCATTCTGTTATTCCATCCCAGATCACATATTAACACACCCAAAGCATTGCCCTTCTAATTTCATCCACGGAAATATGCATATTTGTATGCATGAGGGTTGATTTGGCAGACGGAGCCAGGGATATAGGGGTCACTGTTTGTTTTGACATGCACACAGTCCCTTGGATTTACTGAGGCGGTGTTCAATTTATTATAAGGTTGTTAGTGGGGGAATTATGATGATGATCCGATCCGAAAAAATTGGGCTAAGATAAGAGTTAATTAAAACTCTATCTAGCCTGCGATGCAACCTGAGCATGGTATGCTTGCACGACGTCCACATCGAACTCAATGGATTTTTAATTAAAACCCCTCATGCTGACCTCAGCAAATCTAAGATATGTGTTCTTAATTAACGTGGGTTGCTAGGTAGGGAGGAACGTCTCGGTGAAACACTTGTTTCCGAAACACCCCCAGCTGATTAGGGTGACAACATTTTGTGTATGATAGACTTACTATAACATCAGAGCTGTTTATCAGCTTGAACAACCTCATCTTAATTAAAAGGCCTACTCTGTGATATTTACAGACATTCTGGATAATGTAAATTAATTATACGGTATATAAAAATATAACTTATAAATACCCCATGCCGTGAGCTTTGAGCAACTGTCTAACCCCACCATAACCCAAAATATAAGGACGTTCTACATCCCTCAACTTTATAGCAAACCAAGTGGCAGGGTTGTGGTTTTACTGTTTTTCGAATTGCGTAGTGGGCCTTTAAGCTACAATATATAGGGAGATGGAACGTTACTTTTTTAACTATATGGCTGAGTCTAAAATTTCAATTACCTGGGGGTTAGGAGTAAATTCACAGGTATATTTAGGAAACTTACAGTACTTTTAAAGAGTCTTTAGTCACAGTAAGACTGTGTAATCCAGAGGAAATGATTTAAGCATCTGGTGCCCTTCAATTAATTGAATGTGCAGTCATCTTCTTTCTGAATTATCAATAGCTCTATTCACTCAGTTCCCTGGAGAGATATTCAACATATACATATACAGATATGCTGATTCCTTGTATTAGGTAGGCATGGCTCATCTGACCTTTATATGACTTCCCTAGGAGGACATGACATGCATGCTAACTAGAGTATCATTGATACTGAGCCCAGTCAATGAAGGTCTTGACCTTGAGCTCATCTCTGAATATGGCATCAATTAAGAATTTGCTCTAATTTAGACTAAACATGCAAGAAACATGGTTTTTGGCAACTTGTTAATTTTCAAAATGACTGAAAATAAACATTTGTCTGCATATGTAACTTTTGAAGGCTAAGTAATAAAACGGTACTTTTTGAAGGCTCTAGCGATTTTTCTAAGCTATGCAGTCTACATTTATTTTGACAGTAGGCAAAGCATGAAAGATATCAGCAAGCACATTGGTGGGTACACGGCCTGGTGAGCACTATAGCAAATGAAAGTACTTATTTATTCCTAAGAAGTCCAGGGACAGAGAGAATGGTGGTGTTCTCTCACCCTGAAAGGGCCAGCACACAGTACTTCTTGTGCAACAGTAAATGTTGTTTTTCCTCATCTGTGGTTATACTTAGTTGGGTGGAAACTCAACTGTCATCCTAGGATGGATAACACTCCCTTCAAGGTGAATGCATTTTAGATGTAATTTCCATCAAAATGTTACTCAAATGAAACTATAATCTGGGGATGGATGGAATCAACCACTCTGATTCAAATTTGGAATGGCAAAGTAGGCAAAAATATGCTTAAATTGTCAAATATTTCAAAAGAGATTAAGAATAATTTCGTATGGATAATTGTCCAAATTCAAGAGAGGACACCATTGCAGTTTTGGGCAGCTCAGGCAATCGGCAGAGACTATTAATAATGAATGACCATTCTAGGCCAATATAATGGCCCTATATCGGACCACACTGACAAGCAGAGCAAACACTCATGATAAAAGCCTTGACCCTCAACTTTTTCTTTTGCTGGTTTTGGGGCATCTTCTGCCTTAAGTTGCTTAGAGGTTCATATTGTTTCTCATAATCAGCAGAAACATACTCCCATGGTAACCGCATGTAGCACGCCATGCTAGGCCTGAGGGCACTGTAGAAATGTTGATGATGAACGAGTAAGACTACACAATGTTATTTACCGTACACTTGCTGTGGCCATACTAAGCTTGCAGATGAACATCAGAATTAGTATAAAGGGACCTTTGCATACCTGGTCTATGTGTTAAGGTAATGTATTTGTTGAGAAGGGATTTCTTATTATGACATTGTTAGAAATATGACCCCCCCAAAAAATTATGAAAGTGAAAGTTTGTGTGAGATGAGAAAATTGGCAGGTTATCCTCCAAGGCTTCCCGTAGGAGACGTTTCTGTTTGAAAATTTTTTTCTACTTCTAGCATGTTAGAACAAGTTTGAAAAGACTCTTTGCAGAAAAAAAGATGGAAAAATGACTGTCTTGACAGAACTGGCCAACATGAATTGCTCTTCTCTGCAGTTGGAGACAAACTTTGTCCAGACCATTTTAAAATACAGTACATACAGTAGTAGGATTATTTTGCCTGAGTATTTCTAAGTGCCCTCAATGGAACACTGTACTAACTCTGTGTGATGCTAACACACTTCACACACTTTTTGCGGTATCAAAGCTGCCATGCCCCATAATTATAGAGCCCCACAATGGACTCGTCATAATACCAATAAAACCGGTCAAACACGGAAATGGTTCCAATCGTTTTTTCATCATTCATTTTTCCCATAGGGGATTTTAGAACCACTTCAAACAAGGTCTGTGTTTCATGTAGGATTTCCCTGATGTGACGTTTTGATAACCGTGTAAATCTCTCTCACACAAGGTGACTTTTGTCAATATATTTGTCTCTATTTACTCTCAGATTTGAAAATGTTATTAAATAGCATCAAAGTAGACATCATGCAAGACTACAAATCCCTGCAAGCTCCTGCTCTTTATCTCTAGCTGACACCTTTGCTGTCAGCTAGCAAGCTAGCTACCTTGACCCAAAACAAAAGATATGTTGAACAATTTCATTTACTGTTCCATAATTTATTTAAATAATTGTTGTTGGCTTATTTATGCACTCAATTCAGTCAAATATTATGCAGTCAAATATTTTCAATGTTCCATGAATACTAAGCAAATTGTTTGTAAAGAACCAAGTTACCTAGCTACCTACCTAGACAATATTGGGACACACCCTTTCACGCCATTTCGCCCAGTGGGCGGTGCTATACATCACGGTGGGCATAGATTTCAGAGCGTATATGGACGCACACAGGGACGCACTCTTTTAAGTCTGAATTGTGGAATCTATTCAACACAACGTTCTAGGTTGGCTAATGTCGGTTGGACACTACACAATTTTCAAAATTCTAACATTGCTGAGCCTCTCAAATTAAATAACCGTCTTTCCTGTAGTTTTCTGTCTTGTAATGGATGCTACTGTTTCATCAGGGAGCCACAAAGATTAAGTAAACAAATGGCATTGCTGAATTCACATTGTTTGATATTTCATGCAGCCACAGAATAGAAAAAAGATAAACAATGATTTTGTTTTCAAATTGTTTAAAGTTGAAAGATATCACTCAAGCAAAAAAAAGAGCCTGTACAATGAGTCTGAGTTCTGTAAGTATGCCTCCGGGATAATATGGTACATTTGGCCTAATGTATAGGACCTCAAACAAATATATAAGACCAAAGACAAGGTTTTAATGAAGCCAGCAACGCTGATACCACATTATTTTTCTAGAAGAAACATTGGGAATTTGGGAGAGAGAGAGAGAGAGAGTACTTCATCAACTTTTAGATTGCTTAAAACACCAGTAAAATTATGCTAACTGAAACCTTTACAATATAATCAGCAGTTCAAAAGGTATAATCAGTTAATCTTATTTTGTTAAATCTAATCTCAAAGAATTCATTTTAGTGATTGATAGTATACAGGTATTATTGCATGTTGACTAACCAAATGCAGTGAAATTAGTTTAAATCTAGTCATGATCAGTTTTATATATGTCTTTCAGTAGTCTAAATTTAGTAGATTGGCTTGAAAGCAGCATTCATTGATGTTGTTGCAAAACTTGATGTTACACTTCGTTCACTTTTGGGAAAACTGGTCCATTCACTTGGTAGCTAGCTATCATTAGTTCAAATAAAGCAAAATGATGTACTAAAATGAAAGTATAAACCCACTATAGTGATGTCGGTTAGAAGTTATGAATGAGGTCCCAGGCGAAGGGTTCTCTGTTGAATGTGGACACGCATTGGATAGTCCTTGCACTTTGAAACCCACGCCCACTGTGGCCTATAACACCGCCCACAAGCAAAATCCTCTTATTTGACCAGATCCCCTTCTTCAGCCAGCGGAGGTCTATATTTAATCCTTTATAAAGTCTGACAAAAATATAGGAACAAGGTGAAATCTATTTCAATTAATGGTGTCAGAATGCACTGCTGTATTAAAGCAAACCTGTTGACATGTTCTTTTGCAGATTTAAAGCCAGATTAACACATTGCAGAATGTATCCATAATCATGAATGAATAAGCATATTTATTTGACAAGGATGAAAAACCTGAACTCGAACAATTACACTGTTGAAATTCAAACTAAATAGTAAACAATGCATACATATGCATTTCATACATAACATATAAATATCTGACTTGAAGTAAACATTTAAATGATTCATTCATCAATGCCACAAACCTGGGACATGGAAGAGCACCATATGAACTATTATTACTATCCGAGGGTGCACAGATTCTTCTGTTTTTCTATTACAGGAATTAGACCAACACAAATAACACAAAATCAGCATATTGTGATTTTTGGTGGGCGAGTTACAAATGGAGAAGCAACTGGATGCATACGGTAGGTTTAATATAAAATACTTGGTCAACTCCAGCAGAATGAGAAACACACTTAACAGACTCAAAACAAGGAAGCCATGTCTAAACACAGCTATATCAACACACTTGAACTCTGCTGTCAATTGTGAGCAGTGCATTTACCACGGCATTCACTCAGAATAAGCAGGACAGCATTACACAGGTAAAGAAAAGCTAACAAAAACAGTCCACAACAACACTTTTAAACGTGTTACTGAGTCTAAACGCTATTAAATCAGGGGAAGTGAAGGAAGCAGCATTGGGAAAATAGGTGAAAGTAGGGTGGGTTTATAGATATAAGATGGAGTGTTCCAAAGTGATGGAAGTTGCCTTTATTGTCATGGGACAATAAAGGCACAGTGTGGAATAAGGGGTAGCTAGAGAGATGGTTGGCCATAGAATAAACATAAAATGGGGTGCTGATGTGCTTTTGCACCCCTTTTAGGTCGATGTCACAAATATCCAGTTCATGTCCAGCAATACTCTTGAGTCTCAGTTTGTGTCCCTCGACGTCATTCCGTCTCAGTTGTAGCGTTCAAATCGTGGTCATCGTGTGCCTGTGACTCACAACATTAAAGATGATAAGTGATCACAGAATTTCAACAAATTGAGCCATACATAATACAACTTAAGCATTAAGGACAGTATTTTGTTGACAACATGGTCGTTTACACTATGTCTACTGTGTGTGAATGATGGAATAATCTTACCCCGGCTGTAGGTCCATTTGAGAGTGTGTGGTCAATAAGGCCTGCACATCAACCAGTACTGGACCGTTGAAGACTTGGGATGCCTGCTCTCTCTCTCAAAGTGCTGCTTGAATGTCTTTGGATCTGTGTCTATAAAGGTCAAGTACAAAATGGAGGAAGTAAAAAATCTGTGGCTTAGATGCATTCTATTGCTTTGAATTCCAACAAACTACTACACATATGAAAGACTGTAACACACAGGCCTGTACAATAGCCTACACATGGAGAGGAACCCAAAGGCACATAGAGTACCAACCAATAATACTCACCCGACAGACAGGGCAGGTGTGGACAAAATGTTGCCTTGGAAGCAGTCTTCTGGTCTGCAGCTGCTCCCTTCTTCTTAAATCAAATCAAATCATATTTTATTGGCCACATACACATATTTAGCAGATTTTATTGCGGGTGTAGCGAAATGCTTGTGTTCCTAGCCCCAACAGTGCAGCAGTATCTAACAGTTCACAACAATAGACACAAATTTAAAATTAAAGGAACGGAATTAAGAAATATATCAATATTAGGACGAGTAATGTCGTTCGTCTTTTCAGATCGCTGCAGCTGGCGACTGGAACGAGCTGCAACAAACACTCAAACTGGACAGTTTTATCTCAATCTCTTCATACAAAGACTCAATCATGGGCACTCTTACTAACAGCTATGGCTGCTTTGCGTGATGTATTGTTGTCTCTACCTTCTTGCCCTTTGTGCTGTTGTCTGTGCCCAACAATGTTTGTACCCTGTTTTGTGCTGCTACCATGTTGTGCTGCTGCCATGTTGTGTTGCCACCATGTTGTTGTCATGTTGTGTTGCTATTATGATGTGTTGTCATGAGTTTCTGCCATGCTATGTTGTCGTCTTCGGTCTCTCTTTATGTAGTGTTGTGTTGTCTCTCTTGTTGTGATTTGTGTTTGGTCCTATATTTTTATTTAATTTATTTATATTTTTAATCCCAGCCCCCATCCCCGCAGTAGGCATTTTGCCTTTTGGTAGGCCGTCATTGTAAATAAGAATTTGTTCTTAACTGACTTGCCTAGTTAAATAAAGGTAAAAAAAATGGCGGAGTGGCATTGACTAAAATACAGTAGAATGGAACACAGTATATACATATGAGATGAGTAAAGCAGTGTGTAAACTTTATTCAAGTGACTAGTGTTCCATTATTAAAGTGATTCCATGTCTATGTATACAGGGCAGCAGCCTCTAAGGTGCAGGGTTGAGTAACCGGGTGGTAGCCGGCTAGTGATGGCTATTTAACAGTCTGATGGCCTTAAGATAGAAACTGTTTTCAGTCTCTCGGTCCCAGCTTTGATGCACCTGTACTGACCTCACCTTCTAAATGATTACGGGGTGAAAAGGTCGTGGCTTGGGTAGTTGATGTCCTTGATGATCTTTTTGGCCTTCCTGTGACATTGGGTGCTGTAGGTGTCCTGGAGGGCAGAGATTGTGCCCCCGGTGATGTATTGGGCGGACCGCACCACCCTCTGGAGAGCCCTGCGATTGCGGGTGGTGCAGTTGCCGTACCAGGTGGTGATACAGCCTGACAGGATACTCTCAATTGTGCATCTGTAAAAGTTTGTAAGGGTCTTAAGGATGAAGCCGAATTTCTTCAGCCTCTTTTCTTCAGGTTATTAATCAACCTACCAGGGTGTTTACAAACACTACAGGAACAAGATCATCCACATGTATAGATCACATTTTTACTAATGCTGTAGAACTTTGTTCTAAAGCTGTATCCATACCCATTGGATGCAGTGATCACAATATAGTGGCTATATCCAGGAAAGCCAAAGTTCCAATAGCTGGGCCTAAAATAGTGTATAAGATTTCGCTCTTATGTGGATGATGTTAAAAATATTTGTTGGTCTGATGTGATTAATGAGGAGCATCCAGACGCTGCACTTGATGAATTTATGAAATTGCTTCTTCCAATTATTGATAAACATACACCTGTTAAGAAACTGACTGTTAAGGCTCCATGGATTGAAAAACTGTATGGTTGAAAGAGATGGGGCAAAAGGAGTGGCTAATAAGTCTGGGTGCACATCTGACTGGCTTACTTACTGCAAATTGAGAAATTATGTGACTAAACACAACAAAAAGAAGAATAAACTTAAATATGAACCCAAGATCAATGATATAAAGAATAATGGGAAAAACACTTGAGTACTTTAAATGAAATTATGGGCAGAAAGACAAATTCAACTCCATCTTTCATCGAGTCAGATGGCTTATTCATCACAAAACCATTTGATGTTGCCAATTATTTTAATGATTGTTTCATTTGCAAAGTGGGCAAACTTAGGCAGGAAATGCCAACCACGAACAGTGAGTAATTGTATTCATGCAAACAAATAATGAAAGAAAAGCAGTGCAAGTTTGAATTTTGTATAGTTATTGTGGGAGAGGTGGAAAAATTATTGTTATCGATCAATAATTACAAATCTCCTGGCATTGACAACTAGATGGAAAACTACTGAGGATGGTAGCTGACTCTATAGCCACTACTATCTACCATATTTTGAATCTGAGCCTAGAGGAAAGTCTTTGTCCTCAGGTCTGGAGGGAAGCCAAAGTAATTCCGCTACCCAAGAGTGGTAAAGCGGCCTTTACTGGATCTAACAGCCAACTCTTAGCAAACTGTTAGAAAAATTGTGTTTGACCAAATACAATGCTATTTCTCTGTAAACAAATTAACAACATATATTCAGCTGCTTATAGAGAATGGCACTCAACATGTCCTGCACTGACACAAATGACTGATGATGGTTGAAATAAACTGATAATAAGAAGATTGTGGGAGCTGCACTGTTAGATTTCAGTGCAGCCTTTGAAATTATTGACCATAACCTGTTGTTGAAAAATGGCATATTGTGGATTCAGAGCTATCTATCTAATAGAACTGAGAGGGTTTTCTTTAATGGAAGCTTCTCTAATGTCAAACATGTAAAGTGTGGTGTACCGCAAGGCAGCTCTCTAGGCCCTCTCTACTCTTTTCAATTTTTACCAATGACCTGCACAGGCATTAAACAAAGCATGTGTGTCTATGTATGCTGACAATTCAACTATATACGCATCATCAACCACAGCTAATGAAGTCACTGAAACCCTTAACAAAGAGTTGCAGTCTGTTTTGGAATGGGTGGCCAGTAATAAACTGGTCCTGAACATCTCTAAAACTAAGAGCATTGTATTTGGTACAAATCATTCCTTAACTTCTATACCTCAGCTAAATCTGGTAATGAATGGTGTGGCTGTTGAACAAGTTGATGAGACTAAATTACTTGGCATTACCTTAGATTGTAAACTGTCATGGTCAAAACATATACAGTTGAAGTCGGAAGTTTACATACACCTTAGCCAAATACATTTAAACTCAGTTTTTCACAATTCCTGACATTTAATCTTGTAAATATTCCCTGTCTGAGGTCAGTTAGGATCACCCTTTTATTTTAAGAATGTGAAATGTCAGAATAATAGTAGAGAGAATGATTTATTTCAGCTTTTATTTCTTTCATCACATTCCCAGTGGGTCAGAAGTTTACATTCCCTCAATTAGTATTAGGTAGTATTGCCTTTAAATTGTTTAACTTGGGTCAAAAGTTTTGGGTAGCCTTCCACAAGCTTCCCACAATAAGTTGGGTGAATTTTGGCCCATTCCTCCTGACAGAACTGGTGTAACTGAGTCAGGTTTGTAGGCACCCCCACAACATTATCAGTGAAATAATCTGTCTGTAAACAATTGTTGGAAAAATTACTTGTGTCATGCACAAAGTAGATGTCCTAACCAACTTGTCAAAACTATAGTTTGTAAACAAGAAATTTGTGGAGTGGTGGAAAATTGAGTTTCAATGACTCCAACCTAAGTGTATGTAAACTTCCGGCTTCAACTGTAGATTCAATGGTTGTAAAGATGGGTAGAGGTCTATCCGTAATAAAGATATTTTTTACACCACACTCCAAAAAGCAAGTTCTGCAGGCCCTAGTTTTGGCTAATCTTGATTATTGTCCAGTCGTGTGGTCCAGTGCTGCAAGGAAAGACCTAGTTAAGCTGCAGCAGGCCCAGAACAGAGCGGCACGTTTTGCACTTAATTGTAATCAGGGGGCTGATATCAATACTATGCATGCCAGTCTCTCTTGGCTAAGAGCTGAGATGAGACTGACTGCATCACTTCTTTTTAAAAGAAACATGAATGCGTTGAAAATCCCAAATTGTTTGCATAGTCAACTTACACACAGCTCTGACACACACATTTCTCCCACCAGACATGCCACCAGGGGTCTTTTCACAGTCCCCAAATCGAGAACAAAATCAAGAAAGCGTACAGTAATATATAGAGCCCTTATTGCATCTCATATTGCGCAAATAAACAGCAAACCTGGTTTCAAAAAACAGATAAAGCAACACATCGAGGCACAACGCCTCTCCCCTATTTGACCTAGATAGTTTGTGTGTATGCATTGATATGTAGGATACGTGTACCTTTAACCCCTGTGCAGCCTCGGATGGACATCCTGCGAAAAATCCTATCGTCATTAGCATAACAAAATGTAATCATTTTTTTTCATTTTTTTTTTTCAAATTATATCGTTTTATAGATACACCTCTCCTGAATCGAACCACGTTGTCCGATTTCAAAAAGGCTTTACAGCAAAAGCAAAACATTAGATTATGTTAGAGGAGTATATCGGAAAAGTAGCCACATAGCCATTTTCCGACCAACCACATGCATCACAAATAACCAAAAAACAGCTAAATGCAGCACTAACCTTTTACAAACTTCATCAGATGACACACCTAGGACATCATGTTACACAATGCATGCATTCTTTTGTTCGATAAAGTTCATATTTATATACTGCTCAAAAAAATAAAGGGAACACTTAAACAACACAATGTAACTCCAAATCAATCACACTTCTGTGAAATCAAACTGTCCACTTAGGAAGCAACACTGATTGACAATACATTTCACATGCTGTTGTGCAAATGGAATAGACAACAGGTGGAAATTATAGGCAATTAGCAAGACACCCCCAATAAAGGAGTGGTTCTGCAGGTGGTAACCACAGACCACTTCTCAGTTCCTATGCTTCCTGGCTGATGTTTTGGTCACTTTTGAATGCTGGCGGTGCTTTCACTCTAGTGGTAGCATGAGACGGAGTCTACAACCCACACAAGTGGCTCAGGTAGTGCAGCTCATCCAGGATGGCACATCAATGCGAGCTGTGGCAAGAAGATTTGCTGTGTCTGTCAGCGTAGTGTCCAGAGCATGGAGGCTCTACCAGGAGACAGGCCAGTACATCAGGAGACGTGGAGGAGGCCGTAGGAGGGCAACAACCCAGCAGCAGGACCGCTACCTCCGCATTTGTGCAAGGAGGAGCAGGAGGAGCACTGCCAGAGCCCTGCAAAATGACCTCCGGCAGGCCACAAATGTGCATGTGTCTGCTCAAACGGACAGAAACAGACTCCATGAGGGTGGTATGAGGGCCCGACGTCCACAGGTGGGGGTTGTGCTTACATCCCAACACCGTGCAGGACGTTTGGCATTTGCCAGAGAACACCAAGATTGGCAAATTCGCCACTGGGGCCCTGTGCTCTTCACAGATGAAAGCAGGTTCACACTGAGCACATGTGACAGACGTGATAGTCTGGAGACGCCGTGGAGAACGTTCTGCTGCCTGCAACATCCTCCAGCATGACCGGTTTGGCGGTGGGTCAGTCATGGTGTGGGGTGGCATTTCTTTGGGGGGCCGCACAGCCCTCCATGTGCTCGCCAGAGGTAGCCTGACTGCCATTAGGTACCGAGATGAGAATCTCAGACCCCTTGTGAGAGCATATGCTGGTGCGGTTGGCCCTGGGTTCCTCCTAATGCAAGACAATGCTAGACCTCATGTGGCTGGAGTGTGTCAGCAGTTCCTGCAAGAGGAAGGCATTGATGCTATGGACTGGCCCGCCCGTTCCCCAGACCTGAATCCAATTGAGCACATCTGGGACATCATGTCTCGCTCCATCCACCAACGCCACATTGCACCATAGACTGTCTAGGAGTTGGCGGATGCTTTAGTCCAGGTCTGGGAGGAGATCCATCAGGAGACCATCTGCCACCTCATCAGGAGCATGCCCAGGCGTTGTAGGGAGGTCATACAGGCACGTGGAGGCCACACACACTACTGAGCCTCATTTTGACTTGTTTTAAGGATATTACATCAAAGTTGGATCAGGCTGTAGTGTGGTTTTCTACTTTAATTTTGAGTGTGACTCCAAATCCAGACCTCCATGAGTTGATAAATTGGATTTCTATTGATTATTTTTGTGTGATTTTGTTGTCAGCACATTCAACTATGTAAAGAAAAAAGTATTTAATAAGATTATTTCTTTCATTCAGATCTAGGATGTGTTATTTTAGTGTTCCCTTTATTTTTTTGAGCAGTTTATATAAAAACAGCATTTTACATCGGCACGTAACGTTGACTAACTATTTTCCCTCAAATGCATCTGGTGAAACAGTGCTACAATTTACTAAATTACTATTCGAAAACATTTTTAAAATGTAATATTGTCATTCTAAGATTTATAGATGAATATCTCTTGAAAGCACCTGTAATGCCAGATTTAAAAATAACTTTACTGGGTAATCACACTTTGCGATAAAAGGGGATGCGATACTCAGAACAATAGGCTAGCAATAGCAATAGGCTAGCCATCTTGGAACAATCGCATATCAAATCTAGTCTTGTATACTATTGTCAATAATCCCTTACCTTTGATTATCTTCATCCTTAGGCACTTCCAGGAATCCCAGGTCCACAACAAATGTATTTTCGTTCGAAAAAGTTAATCCTTTATGTTCCATTAGCTTGTTGTTGTTAGCGCGTTCTGAAGGCTGAACCAAAAGTTCCGACGTGCGCGGGGCTACTCTTTCAACAAAATGCTTTTTTTTCTTATTTAGGTTCGTTCAAACATGTCAAACGTTGTATAACATAAATCTGTAGGGTCTTTTTCAACGAGAGCTCCAATAAGATTCGAGGGGGACGATTGCATTGCGTTTCAAAACGCTTCGAAAGGGGAGGGTAACCAGGGGCGCCGGCGTCATAATGGTGATGGCCCTCTCCGTGTGACCACGTTCCACAGCGTGTCATTGTGTCAGTTTTCACAGTAGGAGACTCAAATCACTTTGTAAAGACTGGGGAAATCTAGTGGAAGCAATAGGAAGTGCTCAATGAACCATAGCTCACGGTGTGATTAATAGGCAACGTGATGAAGTTGAGTTCGCAATTCAGAATTCCACTTCCTGTTTCGATCTGTCTCGGGGTTTTGACTGCCATATGAGTTCTGTTATACTCACAGACACCATTCAAACAGTTTTAGAAACTTTAGGGTGTTTTCTATCCACAAGTATTAATTATATGCATATCCTAGCTTCTGAGTTTGAGTAGGAGGCCGTTTAAAATGGGCACGATTTTTTTTCAAAAATCGCTGTAGCGCCCCCTATCCTAGGGGAACGCCAAGAGGTAAAAAAAATGTATGTACTTCTGTCCTTGAGCTGTTCTTGTCTATTGATGTTCTGTATTATGTCATTCTGTATTATGTTTCATGTTTTGTGTGGACCCCAGGAAGAGTAGCTACTGCTTTTGCAACAGCTAATGGGGATCCAAATAAAATACCAAATACCAAAAAAGGCTGAACTATAGTCAATGAACAGCGTTCTTATGTAGGTATTCCTCATCACTAGATTGAAAGATGGTGCTGTCATATATGGAAGCTTTACTTCTAGCTCCTAAGCAACTTTGCACAAGCATTTTGCTATACCCGCAAAAACATCTGCTAAATAAACTCAGCAATAAAAGAAATGTCCCTTTTTCAGGACCCTGTCTTTCAAAGATAATTCGTAAAAATCGAAATAACTTCACAGATCTTCATTGTAAAGGGTTTAAACATTGTTTCCCATACTTGTTCAATTAACCATAAACAATTCATGAACATGCACCTGTGGAACGGTCGTTAAGACACTAACAGCTTACAGACGGTAGGCAATTAAGGTCACAGTTATGAAAACGTAGGACACTAAAGAGGTCTTTCCACTGATGCTGAAAAACACCAAAAGAAAGATGCCCAGGGTCCCTGCTCATCTGTGTGAAAGTGCCTTAGGCGTGCTGCAAGGAGGCATGAGGACTGCAGATGTGACCAGGGCAATAAATTGAAATGTCCGTACTGTGAGACGCCTAAAACAGCGCTACAGGGAGACAGGACGGACAGCTGATCGTCCTTGCAGTGGCAGACCACGTGTAACAACACCTGCACAGGATCGGTATATCCGAACATCACACCTGCGGGACAGGTACAGGATGGCAACAACAACTGCTCGAGTTACACCAAGAACGCACAATCCCTCCATCAGTGCTCACACTGTACGCAATAGGCTGAGAGAGGCTGGACTGAGGGCTTGTAGGCCTGTTGTAAGGCAGGTCCTCACCAGACATAATTTGGGCACAAACCCACCGTCGCTGGACCAGACAGGACTGGAAAAAAATGCTCTTCTCTGACGAGTCGCGGTTTTGTCTCACCAGGGGTGATGGTCGGGTTCGCGTTTATCGTCGAAGGAATGAGCGTTACACCGAAACCTGTACTCTGGACTGGGATTGATTTGGAGGTGGCGGGTCTGTCATGGTCTGGGGTGGTGTGTCACAGCATCATTGGACTGAGCTTGTTGTCATTTCAGGCAATCTCAACGCTGTGTGTTACAGGGAAGACATCCTCCTACCTCATGCGGTACCCTTCCTGCAGGCTCATCCTGACATTACCCTCCAGCATGACAATGCCACCAGCCATACTGCTCGTTCTGTGAGTGATTTCCTGCAAGACAGGAATGTCAGTGTTCTGCCATGGCCAGCGAAGAGCCCGGATCTCAATCCCATTGAGCACGTCTGGGACCTGTTGGATCGGAGGGCCATTACCCCAGAAATGTCCGGGAACATGCAGATGTCATGGTGGAAGAGTGGGGTAAGATCTCACAGCAAGAACTGGCAAATCTGGTGCAGTCCATGAGGAGGAGATGCACTGCAGTACTTAATGCAACTGGTGGCCACACCAGATACTGACTTTTGATTTTGGACGTCAAGGACGTCGTCCCCACAGTGACTGTACCTACATAACCCAACCAGAGGCCACAGGCAAAATTTGCACTGAGCTAAAGGGTGAGCCTTTCAAGGAGCGGGACTCTAACCCGGAAGCTTATAAGAAATTGCGCTATGGCCTCCGACGAACCATCAAACAGCAAAGCGTCAATACAGGACTAAGATCGAATCATACTACACCGGCTCCGATGCTCGTCAGATGTGGCAGGGCTTGCAAACTATTACAGACTACAAAGGGAAGCACAGCCGAGAGCTTCCCAGTGACACGAGCCTACCAGACGAGCTAAATAACTTCTATGCTCGCTTCGAGACAAGTAACACTGAAACATGCATGACAGCATCAGCTGTTCCGGACTCTCCGCAGTCGATGTGAGTAAGACCTTTAAACAGGTCAACATTCACGAGACCGCTGGGCCAGGCGGATTACCAGGACGTGTGTACTCTGAGCATGCGCTGACCAACTGGCAAGTGTCTTCACTGACATTTTCAACCTCTCCCTGTCTGAGTCTGTAATACCAACATGTTTCAAGCAAACCACCATAGTCCATGAACACTAAGTTAACCTGCCTAAATGACTACCAAGCAGTAGCACTCATGTCTGTAGCCATGAAATGCTTTGAGAGGCTGGTCATGGCTCACATCAACACCATTATCCCAGAAACTCTAGACCCACTCCAATTGGCCTACCACCCCAACAGATCCACAGATAATGCAATCAACACTGCCCTTTCCCACCTGAACCAAAGGAACACCTACAATGAGGGAAATAAGTATTTGATCCCCTGCTGATTTTGTACGTTTGCCCACTGACAAAGAAATGATCAGTCTATAATTTTAATGGTCGGTTTATTTGAACAGTGAGAGACAGAATAACAACAAAAAAATCCTGAAAAACACATGTCAAAAAAGTTATCAATTGATTTGCATTTTAATGAGGGAAAAGATTTCTGGCTCCCAGGTGTCTTTTATACAGACAATGAGCTGAGATTAGGAGCACACTCTTAAAGGGAGTGCTCCTAATCTTAGTTTGTTACCTGTATAAAACACACCTGTCCACAGAAGCAATCAATCAATCAATCAGATTCCAAACTCTCCACCATGGCCAAGACCAAAGAGCTTTCCAAGGATGTCAGGGACAAGATTGTAAACATTCACAAGGCTGGAATGGGCTACAAGACCATCGCCAAGCAGCTTGGTGAGAAGGTGACAACGCGATTATTCGCAAATGGAAGAAACACAAAAGAACTGTCAATATCCCTCAGCTTGGGGCTTCATGCAAGATCTCACCTCGTGGAGTTGCAATGATCATGAGAACGGTGAGGAATCAGCCCAGAACTACACGGGAGGATCTTGTCAATGATCTCAAGGCAGCTGGGACCCAAAACACACAGCCAAGGCAACAAAGGAGTGGCTCATTAAGGTCCTGGAGTGGCCTAGCCAGTCTCCAGACCTTAATCCCATAGAAAATATGTGGAGGGAGCTGAAGGTTCGAGTTGCCAAACGTCAGCCTCGAAACCTTAATGACTTGGAAAAGATCTGCAAAGAGGAGTGGGACAAAATCCCTCCTGAGATGTGTGCAAACCTGGTGGCCAACTCCAAGAAACGTCTGACCTCTGTGATTGCCAACAAGGGTTTTGCCACCAAGTACTAAGTCATGTTTTGCAGAGGGGTCAAATACTTATTTCCCTCATTAAAATGCAAATCATTTTATAACATTTTTGACATGCGTTTTTCTGGATTTTTTTGTTCTTATTCTGTCTCTCACTATTCAAATAAACCTACCATTAAAATGATAGACTGATCATTTCTTTGTCAGTGGGCAAACGTACAAAGTCAGCAGGGGATGAAATACTTTTTTCCCTCACTGTATATGATAATGCTATTCATTGACTTCAGTTCAGCATTCAACACCATAGTGCCCTCAAAGCTCATCACTAAGCTAAGGTCCCTGGGACTAAACACCTCCATCTCCAACTGGATCCTGGACTTCCTGATGGGCCGCCTCCAGGTGGTAAGGGTAGGTAACAACACATCCGCCACGCTGATCCTCAACACGGGGGCCCCTCCAGGGTGCGTGCTCAGTCCCCTCCTGTACTCCCTGTTCACTCATGACTGCACGGCCAGGCCAGGCCCGACTCCAACACCATCATTATTTTTCCTGATGACACAACAGGGGTAGGCCTGATCACCGACAACGATGAGGCAGCCTATAGGGGAGGTGGTCAGAGACCTGACAATGTGGTGCAAGGACAATAACCTCTCCCTCAACGTGATCAAGACAAAGGAGATGATTACGAACTACAGGAAAAGGAGGACTGAGCACGCCCCCATTCTCATCAACGGGCTGTAGTGGAGCAGGTTGAGAGCTTCAAGTTCTTTGGCATCCACATCACTGACAAACTAACATGGTCTAAGCACACCAAGACAGTCGTGAAGAGGGCACAACAAAACCTATTCCCCTTCAGGAGACTGAAAAGATTTGGCATGGGTCCTCAGATCCTCAAAAGGTTTTACAGCTGCACCATCGAGAGCATCCTGACGGGTTGCATCACTGCCTGGTATGGCAACTGCTCATCCTCCGACTGCAAGGCACTACAGAGGGTAATGTGTACGGCCCAATACATCACCGGGGCCAAGCTTCCTGCCATCCAGGACATCTATACCAGGCGGTGTCAGAGGAAGGCCCTAAAAATTGTCAAAGACTGCACAGTACCGGAGCGCCAAGTCCAAGACTATTTGCATTGCTGCCCCCCCCCCCCCCCCCCACGCTGCGGCTACTCTCTGTTATTATCTATGCATAGCCACTTTAATAACTCTATCTACATGTGCATAATTACCTCAATTACCTCGACACCGGTGCCCCCGCACATTGACATATTGACTCTGTACCGGTACCCCCGTATATAACCCCGCTATTGTTAATTATTGCTGCTCTTTAATTATTTGTTATTCTTATCGCTTACTTTTTTGGGGGTATTTTCTTTAAACTGCATTGTTGGTTAAGGGCTTGTAAGTAAGCGTTTCACTGTAAGGTACACCTGTTGTATTTGTCGCATGTGACAAATAAGCGGCTACCCAGAACATATCCCAGTCCGCGTGATCAAAACTATCTTGAAGCATGGATTCCAATTGGTCAGACCAGCGTTGAATAGACCTTAGCACGGGTACTTCCTGTTTGAGTTTCTGCATAATAGGAAAGAAGCAGCAAAATGGAGTCATGATCAGATTTGCCAAAGAGAGGGCGGGGGAGGGCCTTGTATGCATTTCGTAAAGTTGAGTAGCAGTGGTCCAATGTTTTACCCTAGCACGTACTACAGTCAATGTGTTGAAAGAACTTCGGTAGCGTTTTCCTCAAATTTGCTTTGTTAAAATCCCCAGTGACAATAAAATGCGTCCTCAGGATAAGTGGTTTCCAGTTTGCATAAAGTCCAGTGAAGTTCCTTGAGGGCTGTCGTGGTATCGGCTTAAGGGGGAATACACATGGCTGTGACTATAACCAAATAAAATTATCTTGGAAGGAAATATGGTCGGAATTTGATTGAGGTATTCTAGGTCGGGTAAACAAAAGGACTTGAGTTTCTGTAATAGCAATCACACCATGAGTAGTTAATCATGAAACATACACAAATGCCTTTCTTCTTCCCGGAGAGTTATTTATTCCTGTGTGCGTGATGTACTGAGAACCCAGCAGGCTGTATTTACGGGGACAGTATATCCAGGATTCCGTCAAACAGAGTATGTGTCACGGCTGTCTAGGACCAGTGGAGATGTGGAATCAGGAGCAGGAGACAGAGGGCCGGAGCAACTGTGTTTTAATAATAATAATTGCAAACGCAATAGCCGTAGGGCACAGGGCGCGTGGCGAAGTCCGCCAGGGGAAAACACATTCCCAAAATAAGCGCACTGAAAAAAAACGCACAGGGCGCAGCCCGGCAATATAATGGACAATAATAGCGAAAGAACAGCTTACACTCGCAACTGTTCTGAGTGGACAATAAACAATCCCGCACGAGAACCCCAACTGAAAATACACACTAAATAACCCCCCACTAATGACAAACACAAAACAGGTGCGGGATAGATAGACAAAATCAAAAGACACAGAAACAACGATCGGTGGCAGCTAATAGGCCGGCGACCACGACCGCCGAGCGCCGCCCGACCGAGGAGGGGCGCCACCTTCGTTAGATACTGTGACAGTATGTTACAGTCCCACCCTGAGCTCATCTACTTTATTATCCAGAGACTGAACAATAGTGAATATACTTGGAAGCAGTGGATGGTGTGCACGCCTCCTGAGTCGGACTAGAAGTCCCCTCTGAATACCTCTTCTCCACCGGTGGCATCTTGGAGCAGCCTCTGGGATAAGTTATATTGCCCTGGGGGACATGAACAAAGGATCCATTTCAGGAAAGTCTTATTTATGTTCGTAATGCTGGTGAGTTACGGCCGGTCTGATATCCAAAAGTTATTTCTGGCTGTATATAATAACAAAAAAACGTTCTGGGCTAATAATGTAAGAAATAACACACAAAAAAACAAAATACTGCAAAGTTGCTTAGGAGCTAGAAGCAGAGCTTCCATGTCTGTCGGCACCATCTTAGCAGCTGTGTTCCAGGTTGAAACAGCTTACCTAGTTGAGAGTTGATAAGACTCAGGCACACCCATTGGCTACCCACCCCTTACCCACAGACACAAATAAACATTATCAAGAACACCTAGTTTCACCATCTAAGTTAGCTAGCTAGTTAACTAGCCAGCTAGACTGTTGGTTTATAAAGCCAAAGAAAGCTAAACTCGTTTGTATGAATTTATAATGCATTTAAATGGCTAGACAAATAGATGTCTAATGTAGTCATCTAGGCAGGCTAATGTTTCTAACTATCTAACCATGAGCTAGCTAGCTAGATAACAGGTATTGTGTACATTTAGAACTTGCCCAAGACAGTTCACAGAATTGTCAGTTTAAACAAATGTATTAATTACTTAATTTAGCTAAATTAGATAGTTAATTCCGAGATCCTAACCTTCGGCATTCTCATCCAGATCCTCAAGGCCCTGGTGAGTGACGTGAAGCTTGAAACAGGCAGGGTAGCCTAGTGGTTAGAGAGTTGGACTAACCGAACGGTTGCAAGTTTGAATCCCTGAGCTGACAAGGTACAAATCTGTCATTCTGCCCCTGAACAAGGCAGTTAACCCACTGTTCCTAGGCCGTCATTGAAAATAAGAATAAGACTTATATAAGAATAAGACTTGCCTAGTTAAATAAAGGTAAAATAAAAATGTCTACTTCTATATGATAGCCACATTAGCAGCTAATTAGCGTTTCATTGTGAGGGGTAAACACAGGCAAATAAATTGATTAAAGTCACCTTTTCCGAGAGCGATTTACACGGTTATCAAAACATCCCGCCAGGCTAAGCCTACACAAAACACAGCCCTTATTGGAAGTGTTTATAAAATCCCCTATGAGAAAAATGAATGGTGGAAAAACAATTAGAACTATTGCCATGTTTGACTGCTAGGTTTTATGGGTATTATGACTCATACTGCGATACTCTATAATCACCATGTACTGTAGGCAGACTATCCTAAGTCTGCCTGTTAGGAGGCTCATCACACACACACACACACACACACACACACACACACACACACACACACACACACACACACACACATACATACACACACACAGACTACTCTGGCATTTCCACAGGCGACAGTCTGACATGTTTCATTCCTCAACCACTCTCTCTGCCACTCTCACTGAGACAATAACAAATAGAATCTCAAACAAAAGACAATTAAGTAAAAAGCCAAGAGAGCCCACAATGACATGCACTCGACATGCAGAAATGTGTTTCACAATTCTTCCAGACAGTTATCCCTTTGGAAGAATGGGTGGTAATCAGGTAATGAAATGTGATATTTTCCATATTTAATTTAACTTCTTACATGTAAATAGATTAAGTTATTTGGACAAGTTTTAAGTTACTTGCTTATATAGCCGAAACCACATTTCTCTCTTACTGTCACTAACATTTCCATATTTGATTATATTAACTCAATAACAGATGATTGCTTTCCAGCATATTTCACTGTAACACAGGCAAATGGCCCGCCCACAATGTTATTTTCTTAGGCTAACCATTTGCAGAGCACTGTTATATGAAAGACTGGGGGGCACAATTACAAATGGCAATTTAAAGGAACATTTTGGTATTGAGAAGAAAAATGGGGTTAAACGTCTACATGTTCTTCTCTGAAGTAGTCCAAGAGGCCTGAGAAAGTATATTGCATAAGTGGCCTGATATCATCTACTACCATAAACACCATACTACCATATTTTTACTTTTTCACTAGCCTATATTGTTATTTGTTAACTAACTTCTGACATTTGATGTCAGTTTAAAAAATGTCCTTTCTTTGAGCCAACTGCATTATGAATGCATAGAAATCGATTAGATATTATGAATCAATACAGCATGTTATATAATACAATGCATTATACTGCCTGTCTGTGATTCAAACAGTATTGTATGTGGGTCGTTCCACCAATTCAGTGCCTTTTGAGAAGTGTAACTTAAAAAAAAAAAGAATGTTTGATTTCATCTAATTTTAACATTCTAATTTCAACTTAATAAAAAACAAGTTTGTCCATCTGAAGGGTCTAACAAAATCAAATACTATAGTAAGTGCTTATTAAGTGCCAAATAACGAAACAGGGTTGACCATAACAGGGTTGATGATTTAATCTAAAATCAGCCTTAAAACCTCTTATGGATAGGGGGCAGTATTTTCACGTCCGGATGAAAAGGGTGCCCAGAGTAAACTGCCTGCTATTCAGGCCCAGAAGCTAGGATATGCATATTATTAGTAGATTTGGATAGACAACACTCTGAAGTTTCTAAAACTGTTTGAATGATGTCTGTGAGTATAACAGAACTCATATGGCAGGCAAAAACCTGAGAAAAATCCAACCAGGAAGTGGGAAATCTGAGGCTTGTAGTTTTTCAAGTGATTCCCTATCCAATATACAGTGTCTGTGGGGTCATATTGCACTTCCTAAGGCTTCCACTAGATGTCAACAGTCGTTAGAACGTTGTTCAGGCTTCTACTGTGAATGGGGAGAGAATAAGAGCATATGGAGTCAGGTATCTGAAAAAAAGGCATGAGCTCAGTAACGTGTGCAGCCTTGGGAGCGAGCTGAGTTCAACTTCATTCCTAAAGAGAAATTAATTGTCCGGTTGGAATTTTATTGAAGATTTATGATAAAAAAACATCCTAAAGATTGATTCTATACATCGTTTGACATGTTTCTACAAACTGTAGTATAACTTTTTGACTTTTCGTCTGGACTTAGTATGTACGCGCTTTGCATTTGGAATAGTGAACCTAATGTGCGAACAAAATGGAGGTATTTGGACATAAAGATTAACTTTATCGAACAACACTAACATTTACTGTGGAACTGGGATCCCTGGGAGTGCATTCCAATGAAGATCAAAGGTAAGTGTATATTTATAACGCTTTTTCTGGCTTCTTTGGAAGGCAAGAAGTCTTCTTTGGAATGTAAGAAGGGTTCTACATAAAACCATATATAATATTTTCCAGCATGCTCTATTGTAGGGATATTTTCAGAATTCTTTGTTTTAATATAATATTTGTGTTTTTGCATGTACATTGATGGGTTGATTAATTGTATACAACAAAGATAAACAACATACAGTTTTCTAAACTAATCCATTCTGTTAGTAATTGGACTTATTGCACCCGTTACTGAGATAGTTGATCCAGTTAAGATGATTGAGGTAGTCTCAGTATTCAAGTTCTCTACCCTGGCAATCATTCTGAATGCAGAATGCGGGTGATTAACAATTCCACATGTTGGATACCCTAACTCTGGCTGGATTCCAATAGGAATTACACATCACTTTGCAAGCCAGTATAATGTGACTTGCAGCATGATGTGGCCTGAAAACCAATACATTCCTAACACCACTATGTTTGGGTATAATTAGGCCCTCAAAGCAAGGCATTATGATACACTGCATGACCAAAAGTATGTGGACACCTGCTCGTCGAACATCTCATTCCAAAATCATGGCCATTAATATGGAGATGGTCCCCCCTTTGCTTCTGTAACAATCTCCACTCTTCTGGGAAGGCTTTCCACTAGATGTTGGAACATTGCTGCGGGGACTTGCTTCCATTCAGCCCCAAAAGCATTAGTGAGGTCAGGCGATTAGGTCTGGCTCGGAGTCTGCGTTCCAATTCATCCCAAAGGTGTTCGATGGGGAATAAAAAAAAAAGGATGTTTATTTTTTTAACCTTTATTTAACTAGGCAAGTCAGTTAAGAACAAATTCTTATTTCCAATGACGACCCAAACCCGGACGATGCTGGGCCGATTGTGTGCCACCCTATGGGACTCCCAATCACAACCGGATGTGATGCAGCCTGGATTCGAACCAGGCACTGCAGTGACTGACGCCTCTTGCACTGAGATGCAGTGTCGTAGACCACTGCGCCACTCGGGATGAGGTCAGGGCTCTATGCCAGTCAAGTTCTTCCACACCGATCTCGACAAAACATTTCTGTATGGACCTTGCTTTGTGCATGGGGACATTGTCATGCTGAAACAGCAAAGGGCCTTCCCCAAACTGTTGCTGCAAAGTTGGCAGCACAGAATCGTGTAGAATGTCATTGTATGCTGTAGCGTTAAGATTTGCCTTCACTGGAACTAAGGGGCCATTCTACTGCCAAAGTTTTTCTATAGAGCTTACATGGCATTGTGCTCGATTTTATACACCTGTCAGCAATGGGTGTGGCTGAAATAGCCGAATCCACTAATTTGAAGTGGTGTCCACATACTTTTGTATATATAGTGTATATGTAATATACTGTCATAAATAATAAAAATGTTATGGCTAATAAGGCTGGTGGAACCGTTCATAGAGGGTTCTAGGTAGAACCATATACAGGGGGTTATTTGAAAAACTAGATAGAAACCTCTGCAAAGTGGTGAAAGAATGGTGAAAGATAAGATCAATGAAGTTCCAATGATACCAGGAAAGGACATTCGCTAAAATTGACTATAGTCAAACCCTCATAGATCTCATTTAACTTAGCATGGCTATGTACAGTGCATCTGGAAAGTATTCAGACCCCTTCCCCTTTTTGTTACGTTATAGCCTTATTCTAAAATGGATTAAATACAAATATTTCCTCATCAATCTACGCACAATACTACATAATGACAAAGCAAAAACAGGTTTATAGAATTTCTTGCAAACGTATTAAAAAAAGAAAACAGAAATACCTTATTTACATATGTGTTTTGAAATTGAGCTCAGGTGCTTCCTGTTTCCATTGATCATCCTTGAGTCCACCTGTGATAAAGTCAATTGATTGAACATGATTTGGAAAGGCACATACCTGTCGATATAAGGTCCCACAGTTGACAGTGCATGTCAGAGCAAAAACCAAGCCATGAGGTTGAAGGAATTGTCCGTAGAGCTCCGAGACAGAATTGTGTCAAGGGAAAGATCTGGGGAAGGGTACCAAAACAATTCTGCAGCATTGACGGTCTCCAAGAACACAGTGGCCTCCATAATTCTTAAATGGAAAAAGTTTGGAACTAAAAAGACTTCCTAGAGCTGGCTGCCCGGCCAAACTGAGCAATCTGAGGAGAAGGGCCTTGGTCAGGGAGGTGACCAAGAACCTGATGGTCACCCTGACAGAGCTCCAGAGTTCCTCTGTGGAGATGGGCGAACCTTCCAGAAGGACAACCATCTCTGCAGCACTCCACCAATCAGGCCTTTATGGTAGAGTGGCCAGAAGGAAGTCTCTCCTCAGTAAAAGGCACATGACAGCCCACTTGGAGTTTGCCAAAAAACACCTAAATGACTCTCAGACCATGAGAAACAAGATTCTCTGGTCTGATGAAACCAAGATTGAACTCTTTGGCCTGAATTCCAAGAATCACATCTGGAGGAAACCTGGCACCACCCCTACGGTGAAGCATGGTGGTGGCAGCATCATCAGCTTTTCAGTGGGAGGGACTTGGAGACTAGTCAGGATTGAGGGAAAGGTGAACAGAGCAAAGTGCAGAGAGATCCTTGATGAAAATCTGCTCCAGAGCGCTCAGGACCTCAGACTAGGACGAAGGTTTACCTTCCAAATGGACAACATTCCTAAGCACACAGCCAAGACAACGCAGGAGTGGTTTCGGGACAAGTCTCTGAATGTCCTTGAGTGGCCCAGCCAGAGCCCGGACTTGAACCCGATCGAACATCTCTGGAGAGACCTGAAAATGACGCTCACCATCCAACTTGACAGAGCTTGAGACGATCTGCAGAGAAGAATGGAAGAAATTCCCCAAATACAGGTGTGCCAAGCTTGTAGCATCATACCCAAGAAAACTTGAGGCTGTAATTGGTTCCAAATGTGCTTCAACAAAGTACTGAGTAAAGGGTCTGAATACTTATGTAAATGTGATAGTTTTTTATTTTAAATGCATTTGCAAAAATAAAAACCTTTTGTTTTTTCATTATGGGTAGGTTGCTGAGGGGGAAAAACATATTTCATCATTTTTAGAATAAGGCTGTAACGTTACAAAATGTGGAAAAAGTCAAGGGTTCTGAATACTTTCCGAATGCACTGTAGATTGACTTTGCGTCAACTTGATTTGCTCACAAGAGTCAACGCAAGTCACTTTTGTTAAAGCTGGAGGTCATCATCCAATTTGAAACATTTTCCTTCAAGTTCACTATTACAAATGTACTATTAAAATTGTAGAGTTTGAATCTTCTCAAAGGACAAAACAATGCTCGTGTCTATTGCTAAGATACAGATATATTACGATAGATACATTCCATGACCGCAAAATCATCGTGGAAGTATTTTCAGCTTAGCTCTTTCCATGGTAATAATAATGCAACATTAGGTTTTATGACTTTTAAATTGAATGTTAAAGCATGTCTGTTCACAGAGTCAATGTAAGCAATTATTAAAATGTTCATTGTTTTAATGTCAATTAATATGAAAGATGCATTTCAGCCTATGAAGTGTAGGCTGATAGTATTTTCCCTATTCTCTTCCTGTCAACAGAGGGAATAAACATTACCAACAGACAATCTTTTCATAAGTGTATATTTTAATAGCTCCGAAGGCAACATTAAACAATTTTTCTTCCACCAGCCAAAAGTATCTGATTTAGGCGCCAATGTGTTTACAAACATTTTTATGACAGAACTGAGGATGCATTGAAGCCCTTTCAATTTTCTCAATGTCTCTGACAAGGATGAGTCAAAAAGCCTGAAGGACGGGTTTATTATCCTTATCAATAGCAAAACCGCAAGTAAATATAAATCATTCTTTTTCTATTCTCTGCCTCTCTTTCAGCGGAAATGCCTGAAGGAAGCAGCGAATGTGGCAAGACATGGATTTCTGAAAAAGTATATTGGAGAAAAGGCTATAAACTGTTGCACTAACATGATAAAGTATATAAAATATTACACTGTTGCAGTCATATTATAGTCTCTCTATAAAGCCTATAGTGGAACATTTAATATTATGATTGACTGGTTTTGTGGCAATGTTCCAGAAATTGTTTATTTGTCTTTATTAGCATTGTGGCGTCCTTTTGGTGATCTACTTGCCATCACAGCCAGGTGTGATCTGCGCTTGTTCAAACATGAGATAATTGCTAGAATAAATGACTTAAAAGTCATATATTCTGTTAAGAGGACATACATTGCATTCGGAAAGTATTCAGACCCCTTCACTTTTTCCACATTTTGTTACGTTACAGCCTTACTCTAAAATGGATGAAATAGTTTTTCCCCCTCATCAATCTACACACAATACCCCATAATGACAAAGCAAAAACAGGTTCTTAAAAAAAAAAGTGTATATATATATATATATATATACACTTTTTTTTTTTACATTTACGAAAAAAATCTAAGAACCTGTTTTTGCTTTGTCATTATGGGGTATTGTGTGTAGATTGATGAGGGGGAAAAACTATTTCATCCATTTTAGAGTAAGGCTGTAACGTAACAAAATGTGGAAAAAGTGAAGTATATAAAAGTATATATATATATATATATATATATATATATATATACACGTTTTTTTCAGGTCTCTTCAGAGATGTTCAAGTCCGGGCTCTGACTGGGCCACTCAAGGACATTCAGAGACCTGTTCCGAAGCCACTCCTGCGTTGTCTTGGCTGTGTGCTTAGGGTCGTTGTCCTGTTGGAAGATGAACCTTCACCTCAGTCTGAGGTCCTGAGCGCTCTGGAGCAGCTTTTCATCAAGGATCTCTCTATACTTTGCTCCGTTCATCATTCCCCCGACCCTGACTAGTCTCTCAGTCCCTGCCGCTGAAATACATCCCCACAGCATGATGCTGCCACGGCCATGCTTCAGGAATGGTATTGGACAGGTGATGAGCGGTGCCTGACTTCCTCCAGACGTGGCGCTGGGCATTATTTGTTACATCAGACCAGAGAGTCTTGTTTCTCATGGTCTGAGAGTCCTTTAGGTGCCTTTTGGCAAACTTCAAGTGGGCTGTCAGGTGCCTTTTACTGAGGAGTGGCTTCTGTCTGGCCACTCTACCATAAAGGCCAGATTGGTGGAGTGCTGCAGAGATGGTTGTCCTTCTGGAAGGTTCGCCCATCTCCACTGAGATGACCATCAGGTTCTTGGTCACCTCCCTGACCAAGGCCCTTCTCCCCCGTTTGCTCAGTTTGGTGTTCTTGGGGACCTTCAATGCTGCAGACATTTTCTGGTACCCTTCCCCAGATCTGTGCCTCGACACAAACCTGTCTCTGAGCTCCACGGACAATTCCTTCGACCTCATGGCTTGGTCTTTGCTCTGACATGCACTGTCAACTGTGGGGCCTTATATAGACAGATGTGTGCCTTTCCAAATCATGTCCAATCAATTTAATTTACCACAGGTGGTCTCCAATCAAGTTGTAAAAACATCTCAAGGATGATCAATGGAAACAGACTGCACCTGAGCTCAATTTCAAGTCTCATAGCAAAGGTTCTGAATACTTATGACAATAAGTTATTTCTTCTTTTTTTAATTTAGTACATTTGCAAAAATTTCTTAAAACCAGTTTTTGCTTTGTCATTATGGGGCATTGTGTGTAGATTGATTAGGAAAAAAACGTATTTAATACATTTTAGAATAAGGCTGTAACGTACCAAAATGTGGAAAAAGTCAAGGGCTCTGAATACTTTCCGAATGGACTGTATGCTACAATATAGTAGCAGTTGTGTTTAAACTGATTATAAAGTATAACAATTCAATGCTAAACTCAATCAGCGGTCTTGAGGAAACCGAAGAGACCTATTGCAAATAAAACTTGATGGATGTTCATTCCTTCTAACGTCGGCTCTACTCATTCCAAGATCAGCTCTGTGCTGTATCAAGAAACAAGACTACACTGCCCTTTCATCAAAAACACTTTTTGTGATCTTGAAATGATTGCAGGGCTATGGCATTAGCCAAGGATTTTCCCTCTTAGTCAACAAATTGCTGTCCCAGTAATATACAGTACAATCAGAGCGGCTGCTCCAGTGAAGGTGTGAAATCATTATGCTATGGACATGCAAGATGACCTCATAAAGATGGCTGCCACGCAGAATGAAGCAAATAGCTTCAGGCATGGAAGAGAATTTCAGCTCTCACATTAATACGACAAGACATTCACCCTTTTGTCCATTTCATTGGAAGGTTTGCTGTATTGTTATCCTACAGTTGTCCCATCTTGAGAGATAGGGTCCTTTTGACCTAAGCCGAAGATTGTACTTGAAGAGCATGCATTATCGACTATCGAACACATTTGCCTGTTTTGTGAACGATTTGAAAAATACTGTCCTACTTGGGAAGGTAAAATACTCTAACCTTGGCAGACTGAGAAATGGTCCTTTATATAACCAGCTTCAACAAAGATCAGAGTCGGTAGGAAGAAATGTACTTGTCAATGTCTTTTACATAGGAGTATTGAATAGCTCGGTTAACTATTTAATTCCGATGTATTATCAAATGTTGATTAGCTGTTCAAATGTAGTTACTATGTCAATACAACAATCATTTTTAAATCTGGTGTACATTTTGCTGGTCTTTCCTATGAGTTAATGCTTTTGTTAATAGAACTCAGGAAAGAAGTGTATGCTTCACTTAGTTCCAATAATTTGCCCATTAACAGTATTAGGTACAGTAAAGTTCACACCAGTCCTAATTTAGGCTTTATATTGGGCCTATACTCAACGGGGAGGTAAAGTTGACCAGAGAGATGGGATATGACTATCAAACATCTTACTTAAAACTGTCCCCATAGACAAAATCGGGCAAACCCTATCAGATATGGTTTGAGTTTGGGATAAAAAAAAATCTAATTGGTATGCAAACACTATCTTTGCGCTTTTTATTCTGACACTCAGGAGTATTCCTGGAGATGCTTGGGACCACAGTGTGTGGTATTGGGGGTAATATTTGAGCTCCTCTTTCGAAAATGTCCTTTCTTCATGTAAGTGCCTCTGAGGTTTAGGCAATGTGAGAAGTGGTTAGTGCATTGTGGAAATGAGGTTGTTCTGTTGTCCATTCACTGCCTGGAGGCAGAATATTTGAAACAAATACGGGTGAAGAAAATTTGAATCTGTCTCGAACAGAACAACATTTACCTCGGAATATTGAATGTTCTCAGAAGCAACCATTGAATTTTTTGTAATGAAGTCTTTGTGTCGTTTATTTCAGAGCCATATATAGATCTTATGTATAGTATTTCAATGCTTCTGTATTCCAGGAATGTTGGCCTTGAATGTTGCAGACCAATTTCAATAGTATTACCTTATAAGGTTTATGCAGAATCGAGTATGGGTCAAATCCTATTCTGTTCAATCCAGGATGTTACCGTTTGTGTGAGCCTCATACAGCTGCTCGATAAACAGATCTGGCATTCCTGCCTGTTCCTGCCTGTTTTATTTTGAAACATTTGGTATGTTAGTTTGTGACGATTGTTGACAATTGTTCTGTCCATCTATTCTCTAAATACGTGGCAGCGGTGGGGAGGTAGGGAGGCTTTTATCATAACAACAAAAGAACCCTACAATCTGTCTGACCTCCGTTTTTAACCACACACTGTAAATAATGAAGGTCGTCTATGACCTGATGCAACACCGGCTTCTCCGACCCCACCCCAAGCCACCGGGGCATTGGTTGCGTTGTTCATAAATACCTGAATCCTAGGTCGTACTGTCACTCTCCCAGACTCTCTCAAGTCATCCCAAGATTAATATGTGCCCTAACCCTGAAACGATTGAACTGGAGATTGATTAATATTGCACAGGGAAGGACTCGCAGTGCCCCAATTCTTCACTGTCACAAAGTTGTGCTCATCCCCAAACTGCACAGAGGGGAGACAGTCAGTGACAGCCATCTTTGATGGTGGCCATATTGGGTTAAGCGGCTGCCTTTTTGGGAACAAGCAAGGGGATGTTGTGTAAAGGTTTTTATGACTCCATGTTCTGTTGACACCACACAGTGAAGTTTTATAACAGAGACGTGACTGGTTTATTAAATGTTATAGCACAGCAGGGAGTTGTAAAGATGCCTGTCTCTCTTATGTGGAGGAATTGTAGAATTCTACCCGAAGATTCTCCACACTCCACTTTCATTGCAGCGCCTTATACATACAGTGCTTTCAGAAAGTATTCACACCCCTTGACTTTTTCCACATTTTGTGTTACAGTCAATTTGAAAATGGATTAAATTCAGATTTCTTGTCACTGGCCAACACACAATGCCACATGTCAAAGTGGAATTATGTTTTTTGGAATTTTTACAAATTAATAAAAAATGAAAAGCTGAAATATATTGAGTCAATAAGTTCAGGAGTAAAAATGTGCTTAACAATTCAAATAATAAGTGGCATTGACTCACTCTGTGTGAAACAATCATCTCTGTACCACACACGTACAACTATCTAAGGTCCCTCAGTCGAGCAGTGAATTTCAAAAAACAGATTCAACCACAAAGACCAGGGAGGTTTTCCAATGTCTCGCAAAGAAGGGCACCTATTGGTACAGTAGGTGAGCATGGTGAAGTTATTAATTACACGTTGAATGGTGTATCAATAAACCCAGTCACCACAAAGATAAAGGCATCCTTCCTAACTCAGTTGCTGGAGAGGAAGGAAACCGCTCAGGGATTTCACCATGAGACCAATGGTGACAGTTACAGAGTTTAACTTCTTAACTGGCTGTGATAAGAGAAAACTGAGGAGGGATCAACATTGTAGTTACTCCACAATACTAACCTAATTAACAGAGTGAAGCCTATACAGAATGAAAATATTCCAAAACGTATTCAATTTGTATTCATTAAGGATCCCCATTACTCTTCCTGGGGTCCAGCAACATTAAGGCAGTTACAGTATACACAATAAAACATATTTCATGACATTATATTTCATAACACTTTTCACAACACATTAAGTGTTCCCTCAGGCCACCACTCTACTATCACATATCTGCAATACAAAATCCATGTGTACGTGTGTGTAGAGTGCGTGTCTTGTCATGTGTATGTGTGTCTGTGTGTCTCTTCACAGTCCCCGCTATTCTATAAGGTGCATTTTTATCTGTGTTTTTAAATCTGATTCTACTGCTTGCATCAGTTACCTGATGTGGAATAGAGTTCCATGTAGCCATGGCTCTATGTAGTATTGTGCACCTCCCATAGTCTGTTCTTGACTTGGGGATTGTGAAGAGACCTTTCGTGGCATATCTTGTGGGGTATGCATGGGTGCCCAAGCTGTGTGCTAGTAGTTTAAATAAACAGACACCTCGGTGCATTCAGTATGTCAACATTTCTTACAAAAACAAGTAGTGATGAAGTCGATCTCTCCTCCACTTTGAGCCATGAGAGATTTACATTCATATTATTAATTTTAGCTCTTCGTGTACATTTAAGGGCCAGCCATGCTGCCCTGTTCTGAGCCAATTGTAATTTTCAGACGACCCTCTTTGTGGCACCTGACCACATGGCTGAACAGTAGTCAAAACTAGAGCCTGTAGGATGTGCCTTGTTGATAGTGTTGTTAAAAAGGCAGAGCAGGGCTTTATTATGGACGGACTTCTCCCCGTCTTAGCTACTGTTGTATCAACATGTTTTGATCATGACAGTTTATAATCCAGGGTTACTCCAAGAAGTTTAGTCACCTCAACTTGCTCAAATTCCACATTATTTAATACAAGATTTAGTTGAGGTTTAGGGTATAGGGAATGATTTGTCCCAAATATAATGCTTTCAGTTTTAGAAATATTTAGGACTAACTTATTCCTTGCCACCCATTCTGAAACTAACTGAAGATCTTTAAGTGTTGCAGTGATTTGACTCGCTGTAGTAGCTGACGTGTAAAGTGTTGAGTCATCCAAATACATACAGTGCATTCAGAAAGTATTTAGACAGCCTTATTCTAAAATGGATGAAATCGTTTTTTTCCCCTCATTAATCTACACACAACAGGTTTTTAGAATTGTTTGCAAATGTATAAAACAAAAAAACGGAAATATCATATTTACATAACTATTCAGACCCTATAACCCTTACTTTGTTGAAGCACCTTTGGCAGCGATTACAGCCTTGAGTTTTCTTGTATATGACGCTACAGGCTTGGCACACCTGTATTTGGGGAGTTTTTCCTGTTTTCCTCTGCAGATCCTCTCAAGCTCTGTCAGGTTGGATAGGGACGTTGCTACATAGCTATTTTCAGGTCTCTCCAGAGATGTTCGCTTACGGTCATTGTCTTGTTGGTAGGTGAACCTTCGCCCCAGTCTGAGGTTCTAAGCGCACTGGAGCAGGTTTTCATTAAGGATCTCTCTGTACATTGTTCCGTTCATCTTTCCCTCGATCTTGACTAGTTTCCCAGATCCTGCTGCTGAAAAACATCACGACAGCAAGAGGTGGTGCCAGGTTTCCTGTGGTTCTTGGGGACCGTGACGCTGCCATTCAGGCCAAAGAGTTCAATCTTGGTTTCATCAAACCAAATAATCTTGTTTCTCATGATCTTAGAGTCTTTAGGTGCCTTTTGGCAAACTCCAAGCGGGCTGTCATGTGCCTTTTACTGAGGAATGGCATCCGTCAGGCCACTCTACCATAAGCGCCTGATTGGTGGAGTGCTGCAGAGATGGTTGTCCTTCTGGAAGGTTCTCCCATCCCCACAGAGGAACTGAAGCTCTCTCAGAGTAACCATCAGTTTCTTGGTCACCTCCCTGACCAAGGCCCTTCTCCCCCAATTGCTGTTTGGCCGGGCGACCAGCTCTAGGAAGTGTCTTGGTGGTTCCAAACTTCTTTAATTTAAGAATGATGGAGGCCAATGTGTTCTTGGGGACCGTCAGTGCTGCAGAAATATTTTGGTACCCTTCCTCAGATCTGTGGCTTGGCACAAACCGATCTCGAAGCTCTACGAACAATTCTTTTGACCTCATGGCTTGGTTTTTGCTTTGCATTTCCAAATCATGTCCAATCAATTAAATTGACAACAGGTGGACTCCAAACAAGTTGTAGAAACATCTCAAGGATGATCAATGGAAACAGAATGCATCAGTTACATTTGAGTGTCATAGCAATGGGTCTGAATACTTACGTAAATTTATTTTTGTTGAGAAAAATATATACATTTGCGCAAATTTCTAAAAACCTTTTTTTGCTTTGTGATTATAAGGTATTGGGTGTAGATTGATGAGGAATTGTTTTATTTAATACATTTTAGTATATGGCTGTAACGTAACAAAATGTGGAAAAGGTCAAGGGCTCTGAATACTTTTCTCAAGGCCAGTGGCATGTCGTTAGTAAAGGTTGAAAAAAGTAAGGGGTCTTGACAGCTGCCCTGGGGAATTCCTGACTTTACCTAGATTATGTTGGAGAAGCTTCCATTAAAGAACACCCTCTGTGTTCTGTTAGACAGGTAAATCTTTATCCACAGTATAGAAGGCGGTGTAAAGCCACAACACATGTTTTTCATTTAGTTCAGTTATCTTTGCCTTCTGTGGTACAGGAACAATGGTGGCCATCTTGAAGCATGTGGGGAGAGCAGACTGGGATAGGGAGCGATTGAATATGTCCGTAAACACACCAGCCAGCTGGTCTGCGCATGCTCTGAAGACGCGGCTAGGGATGCCGTCTGGGCAAGCAGCCTTGCGAGGGTTAACACGTTTAAATATCTTACTCACGTCGGACATGGAGAAGGAGAGGGGGGTTGCCCACAGTCCCTGGTAGCGGGCCGCGTTGGTGGCACTGTATTATCCTCAAAGCGGGCAAAGAAGGTGCTTAAATTGTCTGGAAGCAAGACGTCAGTGTCCGTGACGTGGCTAGTTTTATTTTTTGTAGTCCATAATTGCCTGTAGACCCTGCCACATACGTCTCGTGTCTGAGCTGTTGAATTGTGACTCCACTTTGTCCATATACTGACATTTAGCTTGTTTGATTCCCTTGCAGAGGGAATAACTACACAATAAATGTAGCCTCAGGATATATGGTTTTCAGTTTACATAGAGTCCAGTGATGTTCCTTGAGGGCCGTCGAGGTATCTGCTGGGGGGGAGGGGGGGGGGGAGAGGATATACACGCCTGTGACTATCATCGAAGAGAATTATCTTGGGAGATAATGTGGGGGCATTTAATTGTAAGAAATTCTAGGTCCGATGAACAAAAGGACTTGAGTTCCTGTATGGTGTTATGATTACACCATTAGTCGTTAATCATGAAGCATACACCCCGTCCTTCTTCTTACCAGAGAGATGTTTGTTTCTGTCGGCGCTACGCATGAAGAAACCTAGTTACTGTACCGACTCTGACAACATATCCTGAGAGAGCCATGTTTCCATGAAACAGAGAATGTTACAATCTCTGATGTCTCTCTGAAAGGCAACTCTTGCCCTAATTTCATCCACCTAGTTGTCTAGAGACTGGACATTGGCAAGTAATATACTCGGAAGCGGTGGGTGGTGCGCACGCTTTGAAGTCTGACCAGGAGGCCGCTCCATCTACCTTTCCTGCGGCGACATTGTTTTGGGTCAGCCTCTGGGATTAGATACAATGTCCTGGGTGGTGGTCCGAACAAAGGATCCGCTTCAGGAAAGTCGTATTCCTGGTCGTAATGTTGGTAAGTTGACATCGCTCTTATATCCAATAGTTCTTCCCGGCTGTATGTAATAACATTTAAGATTTTCTGGGCTAACAATGTAAGAAATAATACATTGAAAAAAAAATACTGCATAATTTCCTAAGGACTCGAAGCGAGGCGACCATCTCTGTCAGCGCCATCTTGCTTATCTTATTTATGCTAGTGCAGGGTGAGATTCACACAGTGGACTTCCAACTAAGACTCACCGCCTCTGTGCTAACAGTAGAACTCTGGTTCATAGACACATGATTACTGCATACAATAGCTGTAGGATCAGCAGTTCTTGGTTCTCTCCTGAATTGTCAGGTCTTTTCCTGCAAAAGAATCGGGCCTGGGCCTTGGCGAGGAAAACAGGTACTCCAGCTGATTGGCTGTTTTTTAGGCAATTGAGAAATAAATGTACTGCAGCTGTCAAAAAGGCTAAATCAAATTACTTCCTTAATGCTATGACAGATTCTGCAGGAGATCCTGCAAAATTCTGGAAAACCGTTAATTCACTGAAACGGGGGAATTCTGCTGTTTCTCTTCCTAAGCAAATTACCTCAGATTCCTGTATCCTAAGTGAAAAAAATGATATTTGTGATGCTTTTAATAAGCATTTCATCTCTGCTGGTTTTTTATTTGAAAGGAAAAAAAGTGGCCATTGTGGCACTGGCCAGTTAGTTGATTTTTCATCTTGCTTTTCAACCGTTACTCTAAAAAATGGTAACCCTGTTTTTAGTTTCCAGAAAATAACCGAAGCAGAGGTTCTAGCTGCCCTGTGTGCCATTGATACTAAGAAATCCTTAGGCGCTGACAATTTAGACCCGTTCTTACTTAAGTGTGCTGCACCTATCATTGCTGGTTCAGAGACACACATTTTTAATCTAACATTAAGCACAGGAATTATCCCTAAGGTGTGGAAAGCAGCTTTTGTTCTGCCATTACATAAGTGAGGTGACAGTAGTGATTTGGATAACTATCGACCCATCTCTAGGCTCCCTTGTCTGGCAAAGATCCTAGAATCTATAGTCAACAAACAGTTACAGTCTTTTCTTTCTGCTAACAGTATTCTTAGCACCAATCAATCTGGTTTTAGATCTAAACACAGTACCACATCGGCCACTATGCTTGTTTTAAATGATATTACAAATGCCTTAGATGATAGAAAGCACTGTGCTGCGTTGTTTGTAGATTTGTCAAAAGCTTTTGATACTGTAGACCATGCTATCCTTTTGAGTAAGCTGTCATCTATAGGAGTGGGCACGGATGCCTGCCGATGGTTTTATGACTATCTTAAAGATAGAACTCAGGCCGTCATGGTCGACGGGGTCAAGTCTGACTCCTTACAGTTACTTAAAGGGGTCCCTCAGGGTTCAATAATTGGCCCACTATTGTTCTCACTTTATATAAACAACATTGGTGATGATGTCAGATATTGTAAATTCCATTTATATGCAGATGACACAGTGATGTACTCTATTGCTCCTACAGCGGACCAAGCTTTAATGCAGTTGGAGTCTGATTTTAGGATACTACAGGGGTCTCTTTTACAGCTTAAACTTGTTTTAAACGCTAAGAAAACAAATGTCATGTTTTTTTCTAGGTCTAAACTCTCAGTTAGAAACACTTTTGTAATCACTAGCTTGGATGGTACTGAAATCAAACAGGTCTCTGCATATAAATATTTAGGGGTATGGTTAGATGATAGGCTTTCTTTTAAAAAACATGTTACTGAATTGGGAAAAAAGCTCAAATTCAAGATAGAAACAGGGCTTGTCTGTCCTTTGTAAATAGAAAACAAATTGTGTAGGCTACTTTTATGTCTGTTTTAGATTATGGTGATATTATCTATATGCATGCATCGGCAAACACATTAAAACCACTGGATGCTATTTACCATTGTGCACTCAGGTTTATCACGGGTGATAGTTACAAAACTCATCACTGTATCCTTTATCAACATGTGGGTTGGGCCTCTCTATCTGTGAGGCGAGAGCAACATGCTCTCTTGTTTATTTATAAAGCGCTTCTTTTAAATCTACCTCCATATATATCATCATTAATTTCCACTAGATATACAAATTTTAAAACCAGATCACAGATGTGGATTACATTAGAGACTCCTGCGTTCTCCACAGAGTTGGGTAGGACTGCCTTTAGTTCCTTTGCGCCTTATTTATGGAACAAACTGCAGATCCAACTTAAGTTAGACACTCTGGTGTCCCTTGCCCATTTTAAAAATGTTATGGAGGATCAATACGTTATCTGTGATTGTTTCTGTTGAATTGTGTCTTTGTTTTGTATGTTTGAAATGTTCTTGTCTGTATGCCTAAAACTGTATATGTCAACATGTTTACACAGGGCACAGCCGTAAAAGAGATCCAGGTCTCAGTCTGTTTTCCCTGTTAAAATAAAGATTTAAAAAAAATATATAAAAAAAAAAATTCAGGGCAGTTAGAGGGACATAAATTAGGTTACTTACATTGTGCCTTCCAACGCCCCTGGGATAATGTATATTTGCTGAAGCCCAATGGTAGGGAATAACTGAGCTGGGCTTGGGTAATTGATAATTCATTGTCTCAATGCAGCCTTATAATGCTGTGAAAGGATCCAGGAACCCAAATGATTTGGTGGATCCCATCCTCCTTATAAAACGAGCATTGTTTCCAGAAGGTATCAAAATGTTCAATAAATGTTACACCCTCAGACCTGCAATAGTCACGTAGTCAGTTATGGAGGGCTAAAAGTCTGCTGAAACGTTCAATGCCACGATTTATGGAGGGTACAGGGCCAGATATTATGGGGGGAAATTAACTTTATGGCCTGAATACAAAGCATTATGTTTGGGACAAATCCAACACAACACATCACTGAGTACCACTCTTCATATTTTCAAGCTTGGTGGTGGCTGCATCACGTTATGGGTATGCTTGCCACCGGCAAGGACTAGGGAGGTTTTGTTGGATAAAAATAAAAGGAATAGAGCATTGGCAAAATCCTAGAGGAAAACCTGGTTCAGTCTGCTTTCCAAAAGACAATAGGAAACAATTTCACCTTTCATCATGACAATAGCCTAAAACACGAGGCCAAAAATACACTGGGGTTGCTTACCAAGAAGAGAATGAATGTTCCTGAGTGGCTGAGTTACAGTTTTGTCTTAAACCTTGGCTTAGCTCCATTCCATTTATTTTTTTATCCTGAAAAACTCCCCAGTACAAAAATTACTATTACATGATGGAGCCACCACTAGAGGTACTCAGTAATGTGTTGTTTTGTGTTTGCCCCAAACAACACTTTGTATTCAGGACAAAAAGTTTTGCCACATTTTGGCATTATTCCTTTAGTGCCTTTTTTGCTTCCAGGATGTATGTTTTGGAATAATTTTATTCTGTACAAGCTTCCTTTTTTTTCACTCAATTAGGTTAGTATTTTGGAGTAACTACAATGTTATTGATCCATCCTCAGTTTTCACCTATCAAAGCCATTAAACTCATGGTGAAATTCCTGAGTGGTTTCCTTCCTCTGAGTTTGGAAGGACGCCTGTATCATTGTAGTGACTGGGTATATTGAGTGTAAGTGTAATTAATAACTTCACCATGCTCAAAGGGATATTCAATGTCTGCTTTTTACATTTTTACTCATCCTTTACCCATTTTACCCATCTTGACTCAAGACATAATTTTTTCATTTTTATGTAAATGTCACGCCCTGACCATAGAGACACTTTTTATTCTCTATTTTGGTTAGGTCGGGTGTGACTAGGGGGGTGTTCTAGTCTAGGTTATTTATTTCTATGTTGACCTGGTATGGTTCCCAATCAGAGGCAGCTGTTTATCGTTGTTTCTGATTGGGGATCATATTTAGGCAGCCATTTCCCCACTGTGATTTGTGGGCTCTTGTTTATGTGTAGTTGCCTGTGAGCACTCCATGACTTCACGTTTCGTTTGCTGTTTTGTACGTTTCACTAATAAAGATGTGGAACCCAGATCACGCTGCACGTTGGTCCGAGTATGCTTCCAGTTCGTATGACGAGCGTGACAGTAAAATATATATCACATATGTTAAATGCTTTGGAAAATGTATTTAAAAAAGAAATCACATGTATTCATATATTTTAAAATGTATCTGGAAATGTTTTGTAAAATATATTCCAACATGCATTTTTTAATTAAAATGTATGCAAACATAACTAATTAGCCAAAGCATAATGTAACAAAATGGTGACTGTCTTCAAAACCAAAATTTAGTATGCGCTTTGGTATCACATGCACTTATGTCAGTCTCATTAATATGTCTGAAGAACTATCCATGTACAAGCTTAACCTTTAAACACATAACATATTAACTGTCATGACAATCCATCTCATGGGAGGCCCAAAAACACAAAGCTACGCCCCCAACGCCTCTCCCCTATTTGACCTAGATAGTTTGTGTGTATGCATTGATCTGTAGGCTACGTGTGCCTTTTTAAAAATGTATGTAGTTTTGTGCTTGAGCTGTTCTTGTCTAATGACGTTCTGTATTATGTCATTCTGTATTATGTTTCATATTTTGTGTGCAACCCAGGAAGAGTAGCTGTTGCTTTTGCTAATTGGGATCCTAATAAAATATCACATACCAACACTAACATGTATTTAAGTTAATATAAAAATGACTACAAACATGATACATTATAGGTCATGTGGTGACTCCATGTCTTTCATGTGCATATGACAAATGCACAAATGAACTTGACAAGAGCATTGCAACCAACATCCAACACTTAAAGGCCAAGTACAGTCAAAAACATGATTTATGTGATACACACTGAGTATACAAAACATTAAGAACACCTGCTCTTTCCATGACAGACTGACCAGGTGAATCCAGGTGAAAGCCATGATCCCTTGTTAAATCCACTTCAATCAGTGTAGATGAAGGGGAGGAGACAGGTTAAAGAAGGTTTGTTAAGCCTTGAGACAATTGAGACATGAATTGTGTATGTGTGCCATTCAGATGGTGAATGGGCAATACAAAATATTTAAGTGCCTTTGAATGGGGTATGGTAGTAGGTGCCAGGCACACCGGTTTGTGTTAAGAACTGCCACGCTGCTAGGTTTTTCATGCTCAACAGTTTTCCGTGTGTATCAACAATCGTCCACCACCCAAAAGACATCCAGCCAACTTCACACAACTGTGGGAAGCATTGTAGTCAACATGGGCCAGCATCCCTGTGGAACGCTTTTGACACCTAGTCCATGCCCTGATAAATTGAGGCTGTTATGAGGGCAAAATGGGACAGGTGCAACTACATACTAGAAAGGTGTTCCTAATATTTGGTATACTCAGTGTATATTTCCACAATATGAGGTTGGAATAATACTGTGAAATTGTGAAAATTAGGATAATTCCCTTCAAGTGTAAGAGCTGTTTGAAAAGTGCCAGAAATTTCAGCCAGTTTTGGTGGGTTGGAGTTTTGGTCTGCCTGATCACATCACCAGGCGGTAAATTAGTTAATAGACAAATAAGAAAGAGAGTTCCACACCTCTCTGTCAATAACAGCTACATTAAACACAAATATAAACGCAACAGTTTCAAAGATTTTACGGAGTTACAGTTCATATCAGGAAATCCGTCAATTGGCCCTAAGTCATTCATTAGGCCCTAATCTATGGATTTCACATGACTGTGAATATAGATATGCATCTGTTGGTCACAGATATCTTTAAAAAAAAGTAGAGGTGTGGATTAGAAAACCAGTCAGTATCTGGTGTGACCACCATTTGCCTCATGCAGTACCTCCTCCTCATAGAGTTGATAAGGCTGTTGATTGTGGCCTGTAGAATGTTGTCCCACTCCTCTTCAATAGCTGTGCGAAGTTGCTGGATACTGGTGGGAACTGTAACACATTGTCGTACACGTCGATCCAGAGCATCCCAAACATGCTAAATGGGTGACATGTCTGGTGAGTATGCAGACCATGGAAGAACTGGGACATTTTCAGCTTCCAGGAATTGTGTACTGATCCTTGCGACATGGGGCCGTGCACTATCATGCTGAAACACGAGGTGATGGCTGCGGATGAATGGCACGACAATGGGCCTCAGGATGTCGTAGCGGTATCTCTGTGTATTCAAATTGCCATCGCTGTCTTCCATCTGTCCGGGAAAGTTGAAACCGGGATTTATCCGTGAAGAGCACACTTCTCCAGTGTGCCAGTGGCCGTCGGTTACGACGCCAAACTGGAGTCAGGTGAAGAACCTGGAGAGGACAACGAGCAAGCAGATGAGCTTCCCTGAGACGGTTTCTGACAGTTTGTGCAGAAATACTTTGGTTGTGCAAACCCACAGTTTCGTCAGCTGTCCGGGTGGCTGGTGTCAGACGATCCCGCAGCTGAAGAATCCAGATGTGGAGGTCCTGGGCTGGTGTGGTTACATGTGGTCTGTGTTTGTGAGGCCGGTTGGACGTGCTGCAAAAGTCACTAAAACAACGTTGGAGGTGGCTTATGGTAAAGGAATTAAATTATCCTCTGGTGGACATTCCTGCAGTCAGCATGCCAATTGCACGCACCCTCGAAGCATAAGATATTTGTGGCTGCACATTTTAGAGTTGCCTTTTATTGTTCCCAGCACAAGGTGCACCTGTGTTATGATCATGATGTTTAATCAGCTTCTTGATATGCCACACCGGTCAGGTGGATGGATGGATTATCTTGGCAAAGGAGAAATGCTCACTAACAGGGATGTAGACTCATTTGTGCACAGAATTTGAGAGAAATAAGCTTTTTGAGTATGAACAATTTTTGGGATCTGTTATTTCAGCTAATGAAACATGGGACAAACACTTTACATGTTGCATTTATATTTTTGTTCAGTATAGTTTTCAGATTTCCCCTCCCCACCCAGACAGTCCTAGCAAAATTCTTGTTTGAGAAATTGCTCTTTGCTAAGGTACAATTTTTGTTTAATTTGTATCATTTCAATTTAGAACTATCAAAGTAAGGTACTTGCTTGTTACCCTGAAAGGATTTGATATTGAGATAAATAACTGCTGCATTGGACCTTTAACATGGATCTGGGTCATTCCACGAAGTGAGTCCCTCTTGCATTTGTTTGACATAAGTAGAAATGATATTGATTTTTTTTAAATATGTTGTATGAAATTAAGTGCCCTTTAATATAGACCTTGTGGAGAATTCAATAAAACAGATTTTCAATATGAATAAAGACTTGCTAAAGTTCCAAAATTGAGCATTTTGAACTGTCCCTCCATGCACCCTCTGTGACTTCTTAATCCACTAACCCCCAGAAATACTTCATGTTTTCACCATCATTGTAAAGCCCAAGTTTTGGTAACTGAATTAAATGACTATCGCCCTGTAGCACTTACTTCCGTCATGACCAAGTGCTTTGAGAAGCTAGTTAAGGATCATATTACCGCTTCATTACCTGACACCCTAGACCCACTTCAATTTGCTAACCGCCCCAATAGATCCACAGACGATACAATCGCCTTCTTACTGCCTTATCTCATCTGGACAAGAGGAATACCTACATCAGAATGCTATTCGTTGACTTTAGCTTAGCCTTCAACGCCATAGTACCCTCCATGCTCATCATTAAGCTTGGGTCCCTGGGTCTGAATATCACCCTCTGCAACTGGGTCCTGGACTTCCTGACGGTCCGCCCCCAGATGGTGAAGGTAGGAAACAACATCTCCACTTCACTGATCATCAACACAGGGGCCCCACAAGGGTGCGTGCACAGCCCCCTCCTGTACTCCCTGTTCACCTATGACTGCGTGGCCACGCCTCCAACTCAATCATCAAGTTTGCGGACGACACAACAGTAGTAGGCCTGATCTCCAAGAAGGAGAGACAGCCTACAGGGAGGAGGTGAGGACCCTGGCGGAGTGGTGTCAGGAACATAACCTCTCAACAACAACAAAATGAAGAAGCTGATTGTGGACTTCAGGAAACAGCAGAAGGAGCACGCCCCTATCCACAGACAGGACCACATTGGAGAAGGTGGAAAGCTTCAAGTTCCTCGGCGTACACATCACTGACAATCTTTAATGGTCCACCCACACAGACAGTGTGGTGAAGAATGCGCAACAGCGCCTCTTCGACCTCACGAGGCTGAAGAAATTTGGCTTGGCCCCTAAGACCTTCACAAACCTTTACAGATGCACAATTGAGAGAATCCTGTCATGCTGTATCACTGCCTGGTATGACAACTGCACCGCCTGCAAACGCAGCGCTCTCCAGAGGGTGGTGCGGTCTGCCCCATACATCACCGGGGGCACACTGGCTGCACTCCAGGACACCTACAGCACCCGATGTTACAGGAAGGCCAAAAAGATCATCAAGGACATCAACCAAATGAGCCACAGCCTGTTCACCCTGCTATCATCCAGAAGGCAAGGTCAGTACAGATGCATTAAAGTTGGGACCGAGAGACTGGAAAGAGCTTCTATCTCAAGGTCCTCAGACTGTTAAATAGCCATCACTAGCCGACCACCACCCGGTTACACAACCCTGCACCTTAGAGGCTGCTGCCCTATATGCATAGACATGGAATCACTGGCCACTTTAATAATGGAACATTAGTCACTTTAATAATGTTTACATTATGCTTTAATCATCTCATATGTATATACTGTATTCTATGCTACTGTATTTTAGTCAATGCCACTCTGACATTGCCAGTCCAAATATTTATATATTTCTTAACTCCATTCTTTTACTTTAAGATTTGTATATTGTTGTGAATTGTTAGATGCTACTGCACTGTTGGGGCTAGGAACACAAGCTTTTCGCTACACCTGCAATAACATCTGCTAAATATGTGTATGTCACCAATAAAATTTGATTTGATTTCATTGCTTTGACTAAGTTATTTCTGAAGATGATTATTTATTGCATGCGAAATAAAAAAAAATGCCCCTCATTTTAAGGTCAACCGTGAACTGACCTCTCTTTTTAATATGGTCAAACTATTCATATTGTCATATCATAGTTAAAAGCATCCTAGTACCCAATAATTTAAAATCATGCAATGATTACATCAAGCTTGTGACTCTACAAACTTGTTGGATGCATTTGCTGTTTGTTTTGATTGTGTTTCTGATTATTTTGTGACCAATATAAATGAATGGTAAATGTATTGTATAATTATAGAGTAATTTGTATTGTAAATAAGTAAATAATATGTTTCTAAACACTTCTGCATTAATGTGGACGCTACCATGATTACAGATAGTCCTGAAGGAATATTTAATGATGAGTTAGAAATGTAAATAAAACATTTGTGGGGGGGGGGTGATATTTGTTCGTAGCAAGCTTAATGTAATTATCACATGCTAGGAATATGGGACCAAATACTAAACTTTGGATTACTTTTATACACACAAGTGAGTTTGTCCCAATACTTTTGTTCACCTAAAATGGGGAGACCATGTAGAAAAAGTGCTGTAATTTAAAATAGCTAACCCAATAAGGATGAAAATATCCTCAAATTTAAGCTGACAGTCTGCACCTTAACCCCATAGTCAGTGTATAATTAGGCTGGAGTACAGAAGTGCTGGAGTATAAAAGTGCTGGAGTACAGAGCCAAAACCCCCCAAATATGACACTGTACCAATACTTTTGGCGCTTACTGTATATCACTGCCTATGTTTTGGCTTGGTAGCCCCCCAAAAAATATCACCTTTCATCAATACTTAAAGAGTCATTTAAGAAGCTGAATTCAGAACCACTTTGGCCAGCCTGTAGACTAGATGTCATAGCCATGCATTTCTGGAATATTGTCAGCCATTACATGGATTTGAGCAAAGATGCAAATGTGTCTCCATGCATTTGAAATAGATTTTAAGTGGCGTTAAATATATATAACTTTTTTTCTTCAAAAGGGATGAGTTTAATTCCAAAACGCTAGATATCAATTTTCTGAGATCTTGGTAAATGAGCTTTTTTTTTTATGAACTTCCGAAAGAGGTTGTTAAATGACAGACATGTATTTGTTTGAAACCTATCACTACATGGTTTCATTTCAGAGAGACAAACAATCACATTTTGTGGCAAAACGAGATATATCCACCTCACACTCTGAGAAAAAATTTGCACTGCAAAGTTTTACACAGTCAAATGTCAAATTTTTAGTAAAGAACTGTACAAAGGATACATGTGTGACATCATGTTTAAATATATACACTACTGTTCAAAAGTTTGGGGTCACTTAGAAATGTCCTTGTTTTTTTAAAAGAAAATCACATTTTTTGTCCATTAAAATAACATCAAATTGATTAGAAATACAGTGTAGACATTGTTAATAATGTAAACTACTATTGTAGCTGGAAACAGCTGAAATTTCTAAGTGACCCCAAACTTTTGAACGGTAGTGTATATATATATATACACATATATAAAATGTATCAATACAGTAATATGACATATGGGCTCTGGTCAAAAGTAGTGCACTGTACAGTATAGGGAATAGGGTGCCATCTGGAATGAGGCTAGATTTTGAAATTATATGTGAAATATAGAGGATACAAACATTCCATTCCAGCTAAACAACGGATATACTGTACAGCGTTTTGGAACAAAACCAGTTGTAATACATATCTGAAATCTATACATTTTAAATCTGAGGACAGTAATATTTTACACACACACAAAGGTACCCGTAAGCATTCATTTCTGATGAAAGAACACAAATGTGAAAAATTGGTGGATCATAACTAGGCCACAACATCCTATTCCTTGAATTGACTTACAAAAATAAAAAGAAATCCCAATAGGCTGTGTTCAATACCGAAATAGTGCTTTATGATATAATTTGAAGGAATACAGTATCTGATATCTAACGTTTTGTAACTGCAAGAATTGGGAATGTTTCAAAGTGCACAACATGATTTACTCAAGGAATAAGGCCCGAGGGTGTTTGGCATATGGCCGACATACCACAGCTAAGGGCTGTTTTATGCACGACGCAACGCTGAGTGCTGGGACACAACCCTTAGCTGTGATATATTAGCCATATACCACAAACCCCAGAGGTGCCTTATTGCTATTATAAACTGGTTACCAACGTAATTAGAGCAGTAAAAATAAATGTTTTGTCATACCCATGGTATATGGTCTGAAATTCCACGGCTTTCAGCCAATCAGCATTCAGGTCTCGAACCACCCAGTTTATAATGTAGTTTATACTTAATTGGGTACTGGTTGCAAAATTGTCTTTAGAGAGGGGGAAAAATAGATTTAAATTACAAACTGAATCACCTGTAATTAATTCTTCATGCTTCAGATGACTAATTTGTGAAAGAATGATGTCATGACGACTTCTTAAATTATCCCTTGTTGACATTAATTGGCTACACTGTGCCCAACAGTAATTATTATTCAAACTTCTTGCTGTGTTTTCCAAAGGTGTCTAATACCGAGATATGGTATTAATTTCAATTGTCCCCATATAAAGTTTCAATTCAATTTGATCTAGGAAGTTGTCACAATAGTTAGCCAAGTAAAAGCAAGTTAATACTCCCTTATTAGTTGTTCTCCCTTACTAGTTGTTCTCAAAGTCATATATGCCAAGTATTCAATTTAGTTGTCCATAACAAATAAAGTCTATTACCGTTGGCCATGATTCCACATAACCTTGAACGAAATGCTAGGTAACCTGCGACGAGAATAGGGCTGTGAGTGAAGGATGTTGAACAATGTACAGAGTTCTTGCGGTCGCAGTCTCACTGATTTCGCCCTCGCAAAATGGACTGAAGCTTGCTTGGATAAGCAGCTGTCATTCAAAGCGCTGCTATCTACTGACAGTTTGCAAGGCTCATCGAAAATAGGATGGGATGCTTGCGTTACTCGTAAGGAGGGATCTACAAAGACGGACAATTTGGCTGAATTCAGACTAAGGGCCGCAGTCAATCAAAATAGTCCTTTCTATGTTTAGTCAGTCTGTGTTTACAGAGGGGCTAGCTATAAGGTACACACAAATGGACACGTATGCAGGCAGGCACAGACACACACACATACACCTCATTTAACCCTCACCCTAACCCTAGCTCTAACCCTAACCTTAAACCTTACCTTAACACTTATTCTGAACCTAACCGTAACCTTAGCAAGCATTTGTTTATCAACTGATCATTTGTTGATAGTATGACCATCTGTAGATCATCTATATGGGACTATCCAAATAAAGTGTGACCAAACTATGTAACAAGCACAGATAGTCAGACAGACACATACACGTGATCCCGGAAAAATGAAAAAATATCTGGCTGTGAGGGAGGGCAGTCAATCAGGGGGCTTATTCAGTGGGCTGCAAGATAGGAAAGTGATGTATAGCACTGATACGATACTTTATCCTACCTGCCAGACAAGCATGTGGGCTCTACACAAAGCATTTCTTCCTGAACATTCTGTAACGCTGAGTCCTCCTGAAGTAATGCCTGGTGTCCTTGGAAACCAGACTGCAATTGTATTCAACAACAGGAAAAAGAAAAGCTATTCCTATTGCATAAACACTACAATGTGGGTTTAACTGAATAGAGCAATGAGTGCACTGCAATCATTTGCGAGGGGCACAAACAAAATACAACCTACGATAAAGTATAGCCCCTTACATTAGCCAAAGCACAATAGCAACTAAGCAGACAATTTCAAAAAGCATACGATCTCATACCTACATCCAGTTACCTTAATGGTGTAGAATCAGAGCAGGAAAATAAAAACACACCTTTTTCAACATCTCATTCTTCAAGGTGCGAAATAAGAAATTATACTAGTTAACCATTCACACACATCTACTTTATTTTACATGAAGCAAGTCATAGAAATGTTCTTATAAGCTGTAACATGTCAATGCTACTCTATAATCAACAACAGGAGAGGGGAGCACAGCTTGAGAGTCCATAGTCCCAGCCTTGCTGTATTTCAGATTACAAACCAAACTAACCATTTTCACCACATACAATATCTACTGTATTAAATAATAACCAAGTCAGAGAAATGTTCTTCAAAGGTTACCATATCATTTTGATCAGCTTAAATGAAGAGAAGAAAGAGCTGTACATTTATCATTTATAAGAAAACAGACAAACAATGCAGTATAGACAAGTCCCCAGATGGAGCCACAGATTTCTCAAGTGCAATGACCTTGGAGATACAGTCAAGGCTAAACTGGTTGCCAGAATGTGTCTGATTCAATCAGCATCTTACAAGAAATCAAGGGCTCCTGTTTCACTTGCTGTTCCAGCAACTGCCATTCCCTTTGAAACTAACAAGCTGAGGGAAATACAAATAATACCAATAGTTTTATCCACACTTGTGACCATAGCATCTGATTTCTGTGTGTGAATCCAGCTAGAGTATACCCACTAAAATAACCCCAAGCGACATGTACTGGAATTGTGTGTTATAGTGTATATAGTGGTTGGACAATCTGTTAGCAACATTTAGCATTCTCAAAAAACATAACATAACCTATGTGATATGTTACAAATGATGCCTGCAAATTAAAATACTGCTAATTAAATAATAGCCATTTGTGGGGGAACAAAGTATATCTGACTATAATTTACCGTAAAACTGAAAGTACAGTAGGTGATTATATTGTAATCTCTAATTCCAAAAAAGGTACACAACAATTAGAGCATGTGTGTGTAAACATTTGGTACCATTTTGAGGTGTTTGAGCAGTACTGCTGCTACCTAATCATCTGAATTCACCGATTGTTTTTGTATAGCCTAAAAATAGCTAATAATTCCATGCCTTTCATCCTCAAACAGCTGTGGGTGCTTACGTACCATGCACAAACACTGTGACGAGGGCGTACAAGTGACCTTACATTTCTTATCTGCGAAGGCGGTGAGTGGACCCCGCACCTACAAGAAGTTTCAAACATCCAATTCCGTTATGTTTACAGAGTGCGATTCACAGGAAGACGCAGACAGCATCGCAGCCTGGATGAAACCTATAGGTCTCGGAGTGCTGGATATTTCCGTTAAGGGTAATTGGTAGCGGAAGGTGTATTGCAAGCTTTGATTACAACTGCCATGTTTCTATAATGTTAAGAAAGGAGTATGCTGCAGTCAGATGTGGTGTTTGTTTGTGTTAAGTGTATGGTAGCAGCATGTGTATATGTCTATATACAGTACTGTAGCATCTACAGGTACTTTCTTACAATTATAAAGCGGGAGAGAAAGATATTGACAAAGCACTTCATAGCCTTGGGGAGGGGTTAAACTATGGACAGATAAGAGCCTTTTTTTATCTAAGCCCTGATGATGCATAGTACTGCAGAGTAGAACAATATGGATTGCGGATTCTGTGATCTATTAAGCCATTGCATGATCGTTTTTTGATGACGATGTTAAAGCAGATACAATGCAATGTGATTTTATTTATGCTTGGATATTTTTTTTATCTACTGAGCCAAACATAATTCCCCAATGTCATCACAGTGTCTGGTACAAATGTGTTCATGTAAAAAGGCTCCTGTTATGGTTTTTATGAGAGAAGGAGGGAGTGTTAGTGGAGAATGAGGGTTGTCACCAGATCCCTTGAGATCACACTAGGCTGTAGTGTCCTACTCCATTCTGTGCTTGTCCCACAGGAATAGAGAACACGATAAATCAAATACAATTCGCTGCTTAGATGCCCTCAAAGTATAGTTCGGCAATATTTTTAATTACATCATATTTTGCATACCGTTCAATTCAATGTGATTCTGATGGCTAAGTTCATTGGAGCATGGTGCTTGCAAGACCAATGTCAAGGATTTGAATTAATATGGGCTGATATACTATATTGACTGAGTGGCTTTGAATTAAAAAAAAAAACATGGTGAGGATTATTGAAGGCTAAAACAAGGCAAAACAGGCAAAACAGTGTAGAGATGAGCTTGACCATTGTGTTCCAGACATCCACCCATCTGACAAGACACTAAACCGTCCATGTAGGGTGAAGGTATTATGCTAACAGCATATATTAGCTCAGGTCTGTTTGGTTTACTATATTGGCTTTATGATACAATCATTCCATGTTTTACTCTTTCTGCTAGGGTATTACCGCTGAGGCAGTGGTCAAATAAAATCTTTATTTTACCTTCAACTCAGGCACTGGTAATGGCATAGGTCGATCAAAAGGGATGGTGAGAGAGCGAACGAGAGAGAGAGAGTGAGCAAGTGAGACGGAGAGAGAGGCATTTACTGAGAGAGTGAATCGGTCGCGCTAATTATCTGGTGGTATTAACAACAGCCTTGCCTCCATCAATCTCTCTTTTCAGATTACCAAGCAGATTTTGGTAAACGATGCAGGGGTATTAAAACTAATGGTGACGATTTAAGGCAGGCGGTAGGGGACCTGGCATAGGAACGTGATCTGAATTCGCGATAGCAGTAACTACTGAGAGGAAGTAAGAAGGACACAGATAATCATGTTGAGGCTTCCATTCCTCTCACTTTCCTCTTGTAGTTTGAAAAACCAAAATTCCTCTGGGTTGGGAGAGAATTTCTTAAATATTTTAAAATGCACAGTTTTAGGTTTAAATTAATCTCAACATGAAGTTGTTTCCCATGCACTTCAATTGATTTGGGACCCTTTTCTCCCCCTCCTCAAATACGGATTTTCAACAGAAGCCCAAATCTAATGGGGCAGACGTAACACCCCCTTGCCATATGGCAGAACTGAGTAGCTGTGGATGTGGACCTGTTGAGGAGGAACTTGCGAGACTAGCAGTGACGCAAGGCTCCTTTGAAGGATGACTCTCTGTTATATTAGGTTTGGGAAATTGGAAAGCACTTGACAGATCCCCTTGATCTTCATTGACTTTCATCGAAGGTTGCGGACTGCATAGGAAGATTGGAGGATTACTTCAGAGTGTTTGTAGGCTTTGGTGTTAAATTAGTCATGGTTTAGAACATAGAGAGCCTTCCTGCCATTTAAAAGCTACACTTGTTCGGATATCTAGGAGGCAGGCTGCTGCTCCTGCCGGGGCAAGGGCTCTGTGGATGATTACCCTGTGAAAGCATGAACTGAGATCATTCCAGTTCCCTGCTCTCCTCATACGCCAAACGAAAGGTATCATCAGTAGCCAGATGGAGGAGAAAAAAAATAATTAAAAAAATTAAATAAAAGTGGGATTAAATTAGGTACAGTATTCAATTCTATATTCCTTGTTTGGAAGAGAGAATGTTTTAGTTTATATGCACGTCCAACTTTGCAGTGCCTCATAATGAGGGATTTGAACTATACAGTTGGCTTTTTTCCATTATTATCCTTAAGCCTTGTTTTCAATTTGCATGAAAACACAAAATTATACACTGATGAATTCTGTTTTGGTCCAGAGACACACTTAACTTTATTTAAAACGTGCAAAATTACATTAAACCATTGTACACCGGATCTGAGGATATTTTTCAAAGACATGCTGTATTTCTTACAAGACCCACGGAACTATTGACGGGCATGTGGTTTTGATGCTTTAAATAAAGAAATGTTAATTATCTTTCTTCAGAAAATTCTACAAGAGGCGTATTGATAAAAGGGCTGTTGTGCTTGAGAGTGAGTGATGTTGTTTCCTCACGAGGCATAAATACAGTATTGATTACCCATCTCTAGAGTTTTGGCTGTCATTTTTCTCTCCGTTCACAGTGGGACTACTGCTGGACTGTAATCACTCGGCACTCCACTGGCACTAATGTCGTCCATTAGAGCTATACCGAAATAACGAACACAATATGGTATTCCATAAATCACACGCAGCCACTTCCAGCTGTCTCGTCGAAAAGATTTACGAAGTAGTGCATGGAATGTTAGACTTCGCTCTCGTTTGCTGGCCTGAGGACGAGGTCAGGGGATATTTTTCTGATGTATCAACTTTTGGGTTCTTAATTTATGTGCTCGCAACAAGGAAACACGTATCGCATTTCTACCATGTCTTGTTTCGTTTGGGGTGCTAATTTGCCACAAACAAGAAGTGGCTAAATTAGTCACACAGACAACAGGATTATGCAAATGAAGCCCAACGACTCCTATCACGGTTAATAGGGTCTTGAGGCTCTCCTTTGCGTGGGTGCTTTAAAAGGGGAATTTAGTCCTTGAATGACTCTTGCATTTCCTGGAAAGAAACAAATCCTCCACTAGAACGTGTAAATTGTGGCTGGCTATGTTGTTGTTGAAGCCACCTGGGAGCAGCCCTGCTCTGTTGGGAAACCTAGTCTGTCTGAGGAAGAATGAGATGCAAGCTTAACATGAATAACTAATGTAGCCTACCATTCGGGCAGGAACTGCCTTTTAGGGGGGCAAACAACACAGACAATGAGGTTTCGATCATAGAAATATAACTACTGAATTCTGAACTGCCTGCTTTTACTTTCTGGTATGGGGACATTCAATATGGTTGGCGGTTCAGCCACCACGGAACATGGACATGGAAAGCCAGTGTTAGTCATCCTGGACCTATCGAGGGAGTTGGTTCCATCCAATACAGATCTGTGCTGCTCTGAATGACTCTGGCAGTCGCCATGACAGAAAGGCACACACACCTCACACTTAATGATGTCATCTCTGCCATCTGGTGGCGGTACGAAGTGTCATGGTCCCTCATGCTGTGATCACTGATGTTGTTGATCTGAATCCATTACTGGAGGCCTACAGTACATGACACCATTTCCATTTTTTGGGACTGTAAAAAACTGTTGTGATGGTTGTGTGTGTGGTGATGCAATGTGATGAAATGTCAAACGGTGTTTTCGACGTGATATCAGCTTATTAGACAGCTTGTGAGTCAACTGACTATGAACATCATTCCTGTGGTTCCCACTTAGCCCTTCTGCTAATCTTTTCTTACTTTTCTCACTGACGCGACTCTATGTTATGTTTCCAAACTGAGATAGATTACAGAAGATTACAGGATCAAGCTCCGATTCCGAGCAAGTATACGAGGGTAATCACACGTATTTTGTCCTTGGAAGACTAGACTTGGACGATTATAGCTCACTAATGACACACGTCTGCGGGCTAAAAGAGATGCTAATAACCGTTACACACCAATGTTCATGACCAGCTACAGTATACAAGACATTCTAAAAGACATGCATCATTCAGTATTAATGACAGGATTTTTTATTTCTTACTAATTCATCTTAAATTGGAAGTATGGCATTTGCACGTGTTTTTATTCGTATTACTGATAATTGCCATTCAGGCAATGGGGATTTTTGCATTCCTCTGTTACAGCCTTCAGTATAGGTTTTACTTTTAAAGGTTATTAGTGGCCTCATGTTCATATCTGAAAAGATGTACTCCTTGCCGTTCTATTTCACAATTGGGTGATTAAACAGTAAAAATGTACATGTATCTGGCCAGGAAAGTGGGGATTAACATATATCTACTAAATGAATCATGTCCATGATACGTTCCATGATCTGATGTCCTTATGAACAAGTTATTTTAATAAATAAATCCCTTTGTATGGGTCTCTGTAAAAAATGGGAATAGGAGCGGCAAGGGATGAAGAAAAGAAGAGGAGAATGACAAGAAGAATAGCCTTTGTAGAGAAGAGTAAAGCAGAAAGAACCTAGTTACTCGTCGTTCTCTCTGCACCTGTATCCAATTCTCCCGGACAGTAGTTGATTCATCTCTATTCTCTATACCTGTTTCAAAAGATTTTCAACTTTATTTTAACCAACTGGAATCCCATTGTTTGTGCTGCAGTTTGAGGCATAAGATAGTATCTGCGGGGTTGTGTCATTCCCTGCTGTGACAGAATTGCCTACACAATAAATGAGACGGATGATTTAACATCCACAATACCCCAACTGAAACATAGCTCGAACCTGGTGCGCCGTCTTCCATGAAGGGAGAATAACATGACGTCAATAATGAGGGAGTGGCGTGCAGACTTGACGTAGGGGGAAATTCTCATTTCCCTCGTTGGATATACAGATACAGTAGCTCTATATTATGTGGAAAATATCAACTGGTTTGTCATGTCCAGTGGTGCATTTGAATTCCCTTCTCTCTGTTATATTCCTTGTGTGGTATGCAGTTTATAGCACACGCCATACATAGAAATAGGAGCTGCAACATGGTTTGTCTATTTTACAGTGTTTGAGGGATCAATACACTATTTCTCTGTAGACTCATAGAAAAAAAGGCGCTATCTAGAACCGAAAAGGGTTCTTCAGCTGTTCCCATAGGCAAACCCTTTGAAGAACCCTTTTTCGTTCCAGGTAGAAAGAACCCTTTTGAGATCCATGTAAAAACCTTTACACAGAGGGTTCTACATGGAACACAAAATAGTTCTACCTGGAACCACAAAGGGTTCTCCAATGGGGACAGCCAAAGTACCCCTTTGGAACACTTTTTTCTAAGAGTGTACTTTGGTTGTCAAAGTACAGTATACTGTACACTCGGGAAGGCGCTATGGGGGGGGGGGGGGGGTGATCCACTTCAATCATCTAGCTTTCACCTGGATTAATCTGGTCAGTTTATGTCATGAAATAGCAGGTGTTCCTAATGATGAAGGGGAGGAGACAGGTTAAATATATTTTTTAAGCCTTGAGACAATTGAGACATGGATTGTGTTTGTGTGCAAGACAAATGTTTTAAGTGCCTTTTAACCCAAAGGACATCCAGCCAACTTGACAGAACTGTGGGAAACTGTGGAACTGTGGAATGCTTTCGACACCTTGTAGAGTCCATTCTGATGGGTAAAGGGGGTGCAACTCAATATTAGGAAGTTGTTCTTAATGTTTTGTACATTCAGTTTATGTACGCCATTATATGTGACTCATTTCAGGAAACGAGTGTGTCGCGCGTCACTACTTCACAGGAGTGATGTACTGGGCCGTACGCACTACCCTCTGTAGTGCCTTGCGGTCGGAGGCTGAGCAGTTGCCATACCAGGCAGTCATGCAACCCGTCAGGATGCTCTCGGTGGTGCAGCTGTCGAACCTTTTGAGGATCTGAGGACCCATGCCAAATATTTTCAGTCTCCTGAGAGGGAATAGGTTTTGTTGTGCCCTCTTCGTGACTGTCGTGGTGTGCTTGGACATGTTAGTTTGTTGGTGATGTGGACACCAAGGAACTTGAAGCTCTCAACCTGCTCCACTACAGTCCTGTCGATGAAAATGGGGGCGTGCTCTGTCCTCCTTTTCCTGTAGTCCACAATCATCTCCTTTGTCTTGATCACGTTGAGGGAGAGGTTGTTGTCCTGCACCACACGGCCAGGTCTCTGACCTCCTCCCTATAGGCTGTCTCGTTGTTGTTGGTGATCAGGCCTACCACTGTTATGTCATCGGCAAACTTAATGATGGTGTTGGAGTCGTGCCTGACCGTGCAGTCATGAGTGAACAGGGATTACAGGGGGGGACTGACCACGCACCCCTGAGGGGCCCCCGTGTTGAGGATCAGCGTGGCGGATGTGTTGTTACCTACCCTTACTACCTGGGGGGCGGCCCGTCAGGAAGTCCAGGATCCAGTTGCAGAGGGAAGCCTGGCGCTCGAGAGGGGAAGCAGGAGCAGGCGTGACAGGGACGACGTTATCCATACACTTATTGATGAAGCCAGTGACTGATGTGGTGTACTCCTCAATGCCATCGGAAGAATCCCAGAACATATTCCAGTCTGTGCTAGCAAAACAGTCCTGTAGCTTAGCATCTGCTTCATCTGACCACTTTTTTATTGACCGAGTCACTGGTGATTCCTGCTATAATTTTAGCTTGTAAGCAGGAATCAGGAGGATAGAATTATGGTCAGATTTGCCAAATGGAGGGCATCTCTGTGTGTATGCATCCACACACAGAGATGCATCTGTGTGGAGTAAAGGTGGTTTAGAATTGTTTTTACATCTGGTTGCACATTTAACATTCTGGTAGAAATGAGGTAAAACAGATTTAAGTTTCCCTGCATTAAAGTCCCCGGCCACTAGGAGCACCGCCTCTGGATGAGCGTTTTCCTGTTTGCTTATGGCCGTATACAGCTCATTGAGTGTGGCCTTAGTACCAGCATCGGTCTGCGGTGGTATATAGACAGCTACGGAAAATATAGATGTCAACTCTCTTGGTAAATAGTGTGGTCTACAGCTTATCATGAGATACTCTACCTCAGGCGTGCAAACCCTTGAGACTTCCTTAGATTTCGTGCACCAGCTGTTGTTTACAAATATACATAGACATAAATTATGAGCCTAGTTGTTTTAGCCATGCTCTAGCCATGATTGGCTGAGATAATGAGTGGGCTGGACATGCCAAAAGATGAGTTCGGATTGGTCTGTCATGCAGCCTGCTTCTGTCTATAATATGAGCTGGTCAGTATGTGTAGGTTATCCTTTCTAACACGGCTTCTTTTTTTTTAAATATCACGTAGTAGAACTGCATGAGTGTTACTCTCCACTTTCTGGAAGACCTAATTTTGAAATCAGTGGAATTAGAGTATGACAGCTAAGGAGACGGAAAAAATTCTGCTGTTTGATTGCAAATATGCAAACGACAAAAAATGTTACGATGGGAGTGAAGTGTTATGCCAGAGAAAACACACAGCTTCACACTGTTTCCTAAACCCTGACGATTTGTTCTCTTTAGGAAGAAGGTGGAGGGAAGGAAGGAGGGATGGTTGAAGGGAGAGTGGGGAGGGCAAAGCCCATGTCTGCTGAAATGACACATCCCTAGCTCAGTGGGTTCCGTAAGCCTCTTTTCAGCCTCTTTTCTCTGGCATATCCCCATCGGCTGCCTGTACGCAAACATGAACGTGTGTGGAATAAGTCATGCTCACTCAGTGATTATGTCCCAAACATTGCCTCTTTCCCCACCGCTTTAGGATGCTGCCTCCTCTCCATTTTGTGCTATGGACAGCTTTCTCCTCTTTTTCAAGAGTTAATTGCTTGACAATAAAAGCAAGGGCACGGAGAAGGTCACGACAGCTTCAATGCCAGTAAAGAACATTTCACCATCATAATGTACCCACATTCAAATAAAATGTATTGAGAAAGCCTTGGCACTAAGGCTAGCATTGTCAGGCCTCACAATGATTTATCTGCTGTTGGCTCGAAATTGTTCTCCACCTGCCCTGTGTTTAGAACGCCCATCATTTTGTCAGATAGCTATTTATGAGCCACTCAGAGGGCGTTAGTTTTTTAAGTACAGCCAAACCACACTCTCCTCTCTCTCCAACTGCTGTTTCTCAGGCCAGTCAACCCTGCGCTACAAGTGGAGGTGGATAGGACGTGTTCCTTTGTTCCCAGGTGAACTCAGAGTGGCTCGCCACATCCTACCACGTAATAAAGCATTTATAATGGATTAGTAAATAGTTTATTCATCATTTATTAATCATTACCTCCACATTTGTAAATGTTAGTAACCTAGTTATTCACACTCTTATAAAAGCATTTAATAATGATTCAGAAAAATGCTCCAGAACATGCTCAATTGCACTCCACACGGCCCTCTCCCACCTAGACAAGAGGAATACCTATGTTTGAATGCTGTTCATTGACTACAGCTCAGTTTTCAACACCATAGTGGCCTTCAAGCTCATCAGCAAACTCGGGACCCTTGGACTGAACACCTCCCTCTGCGACTGGATTCTGGACTTTCTTACGGGCTGACTCCAGGATGTGAAGGTAGGCAACATCAAGTCCGCCACACTGACCCTCAACACGAGGCCCTAAAGGGGTGTGTGCTTAATCCCCTCCTGTACTCCCTATTTACCCACGACTGCGTGGCCACGCACGACTCCAACTCCATCATCAAGTTTGCTGATGACACGATGGTGGTAGGCCTGATCACCGACGGCGATGAAACAGTCTACTGGGAGGAGGTCAGATACCAGGCAGTGGTGCCAAGACAACAATCTCTCCCGTAAAGTCAGCAAGAACCCGGAGGTGACAGTGAACCACAGAAAACAAGAGGGGCTGCACACTACCATCCACATCGACAGGGCCGCAGTGGAGAGGGTCAAGAGGTTCCTCTGCGTTCACAACACTGAGGACCGAACATGGTCCTCTCACACCAGCACAGTCGTCAAGAAGGCACAACTGTGTCTCTTCCCCCAAAGGAGGCAGAAGAGATGTCATGACTCCTCAAATCCTCAGTGATCTTTAAAGATGCGCCATCGAAAGCACCCTGACAGGTTATATCCCCACCTGGCTATCTGCTTTGCCCTCAACCGCAAGTCCCTACAGAGGGTGGTGCGGACGCCCAGCGCATCACTGGGGGCAAGCTACCAGCCATCCAAGACATTTATGCCAGGCGGTGCCTGAGAAAGGCCCGATAAATTTCCAAAGACTCCAGCCACCTTAGCCATGGACTGTTCTCTCTGCTCCCGTTTGGTAGGCGGTACCAGTTCTACAGGTTCTACTAAGCTATATGGAATTGTTTTTTTTAAAGGGTCATACCAAGGATCATTTTCCTATTTGATTCTGAATTTTAAGACCCCTTGAAGTATACAAAAATATAGATTTTGTTCTTTATTTGGCCTTACTGTAATTAGCCCATACATTTTTTTATGGGGAATAGTTTAACATAACTTAGCCTACTTCAATATAATCAATCAATCATTCATTCATGCCATTAAACAGCATACGGGTCATTCATGCCTGTAAATACAATCAAGCATTTTATTATTATTCCTCTTTCCTAAAATGTGCAATTAAAGGGGTATTAAAAAACCCAGAATTTGTTTTTTTTGCCCTCAAAAATTGTCTTATGTGATTTAAGCATTGACATGGACTCAGAACATCCAATTTCACTGTTTCCCTATGAATAAATGTAATATTGAGAGTGAAAAACTGGGAAAATAATCCAAAACAAGGAAAAATAAAACATGGAAAACGGATATGCTATTTGAAAGCAAGGGATAAAATGAGTAGCTCGCAACATGTTTCATAATTTAAAAGTAGCTCTCCTGCTAGAAAAGGTTGGCGATCCCTGCTCTATGCTCAACCACACGTCTCTACCACTCAGCCACACTGACACTCTTCGAATTCAAGCATACCCACATACAGTAGACACACACACGCACCAGCGCTCACAGACTCACAACACACACATACACTCATTACCATGCATACACCACATACGCTGCTGCCATAATTGATTATAGTGATTTATATGACCATTCGCTGCTGCTATATTGTTTATTACAATTACTATTGCCTTTAGTATTTATTCTGCTACCAGCACTTTATCACCAGTGGGTGGTGAAGACGGCCCAGTACATCACTGGGACCGTGCTTCCACCCATCCAGGACATCTACTCAAAACATTGCCTGAGGAATGCATGCAGCATCAGAAAGGACACCATACACCCCAGTCACGAACTGTTCTTGGGTATACGTTATTGGAGCATGAGGTCTGATAGAAACTGTCTCAGAGCCTGTTGGTATCTAACCCATCGGACTGCTGAACACTTGAACTGGGCTGAACACCTGCTCTGATTCTCCTCACCTAAGCACACATGCACTCACTCAAGCACACAACCAAACATATATACATTCATTCTACACAGACACACATCACAACTTCTGCTACCAGACTCTGATTGTCTTGCTCAGTTTATGCACCATGCCCCATCCCCCAATACAGGTGTAAATATAGGACTATAAATTGTGCCTTCCTGTATTATACTTATGCTAAAATGTTTTTTTTTCTATTCAACTACCATTTACTTATTGTTTGTATTCTTAACTTTTATTATTTCTTATTGTTGTTGAATTGTCAAGAAGGAACCTGCAAGTTCAAGTTCAATAAAACTTGAACTTTGAACTGTTCTATTATTATAATTGATATTTAAGCTACTAGTCATGTTTACCCATTTATAGTGCATCCGGAATGTATTCCAACCCCTTGACTTTTTCCACATTTTGTTACAGTCTTATTCTAAAATGGATTAAATCGGGTTTTTTCTGTCATCAATTTACACACAATACCCCATAATGACAAAGCAAAAACAGGTTTTAGAAAGTTTAGCAAATGTATTTAAAAAAGTATAATATGAAATATTACATTTACATAAATATTCAGACACTTCACTCAGTACTTTGTTGAAACACCTGTGGCAGTGATTACAGCCTTGAGTCTTCTTGGGTACGACACTACAAGCTTGGAATGGGAGTTTCTCCCATTATTCTCTGCAGATCCTCTCAAACTCTGTCAGATGTCAGATTTGGATGGGGAGCGTCAATGCAGTTATTTTCAGGTCTCTCCAGAGATGTTAGATCGGGTTCAAGTCCGGGTTCTGACTGGGCCACTCAAGAACATTCAGAGACTTGTCCCGAAGCCACTCCTGTGTTGCCTTAGCTGTGTGATTAGGGTAATTGTCCTGTTGGAAGGTATACCTTCACCCCAATCTGAGGTCCTGAGCACTCAGGTTTTCATTAAGGATCTCTCTATACTTTGCTCCGTTCATCTTTCCCTCAATCATGACTAGTCTACCAGTTCCTGAAAAACATCCCTACAGCATGATGCTGCCACCACCATGCTTCCCCGTAGGGAGGGTTTCAGGTTTCCTCCAGATGTGATGCTTGGCATTCAGGCCAAACCTTGGTTTCATCAGACCAGATAATCTTGTTTCTCATGGTCTGAGAGTCCTTTATGTGCCTTTGGCTAACTCCAAGTGGGCTGTCATGTGCCTTTTACTGAGGAGTGGCTTCCGTCTGGCCACTCTACCAGAATGTCCTGATTGGTGGAGTGCTGCAGAGATGGTTGTCCTTCTGGAAGGTTCTCCCATCTCCACAGAGGAACTCTGGAGCTCTGTCAGAGGGACCATCGGGTTCTTGGTCACCTCTCTGACCAAGGCCCTTCCTCCCGATTGCTCAGTTTGGCCGGGCGACCAGCTCCAGGAAGACTCTTGGTGGTTCCAAATGCTGCAGACTTTTTTGGTACCCTTCCCTAGATCTGTACCTCGACAACATCCTGTCTCGGAGCTCTACGGACAATTCCTTCAGCCTCATGGTTTGGTTTTTGCTCTGACATGCACTGTCAAGTGTCAGACCTTATATAGACAGGTGTGTGCCTTTCAAAATCATGTCCAATCAATTGAATTTACCACAGGTGGACTCCAATCAAGTTGTAGAAACATCTCAAGGATGATTAATGGAACCAGGATGCATCTGAGCTCAATTTCAAGTCTCATAGCAAAGGGTCTGAAAACGTATGCAAATAAGGTATTTCTGTTTTATATTTTTTTTATAAATGTGCAAAAATTCCTAAACACCAGTTTTCGCTTAGTCATTATAGGGTAGTGTGAAGATTGATGAGGATTTAACCTGTTGAGGATCTTATCCCGATCTTATCCCGGTATTGGGATTCATTGTCATGTGACCATGGCGGGGAATTCAAAACTGCAAGAGTAATCATTTCAAAAAATCAAATAATCAACTATTTTCCTCCATTTGAAAGATATATCTCCTAAATCTAACCACGCTGTCCGATTTTCAGAGGCATTACGGAGAATGCATAAAGTTAGGTTATGTGAGGAGAGTACATTGACAATAGCTGCGTGTAATGTTTAGCCAATTCAAAGAAGGGCATCAACAGACAGAAAACTAGCTAGAATTATGCACTTACCTTTGACAATCTGCATCAGATGACACTCATAGGACATTATGTTATACAATACATGCATTTTTAGTTCCATCAAGTTCATATTTATATCCAAAAACAGCATTTACAGTCGCGGTGAAATTCAGAATTTTTTTCGGCTCGAATGCACCCAGTGAATCCAGCATTACAAATCACGGAATTACTATTCGAAAACATTGGTAAATTATAATATTGTCATTCAAAGAATAATATATTATCATCTCGTAATTGCTACCGAATGGCCAGATCTCAAAATAACTTTACTGGGAAATCACATTTTGCATAAACTGGGTACTATGCTAACAACAATAAGCTATATGCTAAGCTAAGCTAAGCTATACCGTTAGCATTAGCATCATCTAATATCGATAATAACATTCTAAATATCCCCTTACCTTTGATTATCTCCATCAGAAGGCGCTGCCAGAGATCCCAGGTCCAGAACAAATGTGGTTTCTTTTGACAAAGTTCATAATTTATGTCCAAATAGTTAGCGTTCAGTAGGCTCCCACAAAATGAGGTGGGCAGTGTAAAGTCACGTCGAAAAGCTAAAGAAAACCTAGTAAATAATCTATTTACGTTTGTTTATTATACATGTCAAACGTTGTTTAGCACTAATCTTTTGTTCCATTTTTAACGTGAAACATCAGTAAACATCAGTAATATTTTCACACAACCTATCAAGTGTCTAGAATAAACGATAATGACAAAGGCACTCTTCTCAGATTCATGCGCAGGCGCAAAAAATGAAGTGATGACGTGTCAACTTGTAAGCTTTCTAATTCGGTCTGTATTCATGACAGATGCTTCCAACAACTTTCTAAAGATCGTTGACATCTAGTGGAAGCAGTAGGAGTTGCGAACTGAATCCTTTCTCACTGTGGTATCTTTAAAACAATGACACTAAATAGTACAGTCACAAAATTCTCATTTTTTTTAATCTATTTTTCACAGGTTTTTGCCTGCAATATGAGTTTTGTTATACTTACAGACACCATTCAAACTGTTTTAGAAAATTCAGAGTGTTTTCTATCCGAATGTGTTAATAATATGCATATCCTAGCTTCTGAGTTGGTGTAGGAGGCAGTTAAAAATGGGCACATATTTCTTTCAAAATTCTCAATACTGCCCCTAGTGGCCCGTAGAGGTTAAAAAAGAAAATCCATTTTAGATTAAGGCTGTAACGTAACAAAATGTGACTAATTTCAGGGAACTCTGCGTATGTCGCGAGTCACAACACACAGAAAAGAATACAGGAAGACAACACAAAGAAGGCTGTTGTATAAAACTCCTGTCTCCGGATTACATCTTCAAACTATGGGCAACCATGGCATCCGTGACAGACAGGGAGAAGCGACAATCTGTGTATACGGGTAAGAGAGTCTATTTTCATATATTACTAACATTACGTGTATGATCTGTGTAGTAATATTCTTATTCGCTCAGAGCCATTTGCATTGCTAGTTATAGCCTAATGTTAGCTAGCTAACATTGAACCTGGTTTGTTAGCTACCTGAAGATTCAGGCAGGGTAGTAACGTTATGAGTTTGGATTATGGTTCATTGTTTAGCTAGTTAGCATTATGTCTTAACAAAAACTCCACTATGCAAGTAACTATTTCAATAGAATGTTTATGATGTCACTGCGACAACTGTCGATAGACATAGCTGGTAAATTCGCTCTTGCTATCTACTCCGATTTCAGAGCTCTCTCGTCTGAGTGTGCCAGAGCGCAGAATAACTGACGAATTTACGAACGCTTGAACACCAGTTGAATATGGCCGGTGTCAGTAAACGTTGGCAAAGAAAGTGTAATTCAATTGTTGCCAGCAGCACAGTTGCAGTCACCAATGCTCTGGATAACATAAAAACAGCCTGCCCAGCTCTGCTAGGGAGAGTAAAATGGTCAAAGTGAGCGGTTCTCTCATTAGTCTCTGGAAGTTGCTAGCAAGCTAGCCAGTTAGCTTGGGTGCTGTCGTTAGGTCAGAACGCTCAACCCTACTCCTCGGCCAGAGCTTCCAGTGTGCGCTCTGAACACTCCGAGAGCGAAACACTTTGACCTCCACACTCTGGCACTCTAGATTAAATTGACGAACACACCCGTAGTATAAAACAGCCTTTAGTCTTGAAATCTTTGGTTGTTTAGTACAAAGCCTCACTGTGAATACTTAAAGAGATGGGTGGGGCTAAAGCTTAAGAGGGTGTGAATGATGCTGAATGGATGTAGACAAAGAAGAGCTCTCCAGTAGGTACCAAAACATTCAAAGGCGATTTTCTCAAAAGTGAGGTTACAAGTTTATCAACTTTCAAAGCAGAATTACTTTCCCATTGTTCTTCAACTGTATTGTATGATATACCATTTTCTAGCTCTGAGTCTACTTTTATCGAATGTAAAAAACACAGTTTCAAATTTTGCTACCTAAGACCGAATCGAGACGGTCTGTCACAAATGTGGAAAAAGTAAAGGGGTCTTTCCAAATGCACTGTACATGTACATACCGACCTCAATCCCTCCAGTATCCCTGCACACTGTAATAACGGTACTGGCACTGGACTGACCTGTATATAAATGCCTTTCTCTGTTTCTCTTCTTTTCTTTTTTATTCTCTCATATTTTATGTGGTTTTCTTCTTATCTATATTATTACCTTATTGTGCATTGATGGGAAAGACCTAGCAAGTGAAGCATTTCACTTTCTGCTGTATCCTCCGCATGTTTAATGATTAGTTCATGTTCACGAGGTTGACAACACAAGCAAAACATTCACATTACAAATCTTCCTCAAGTCCTTGCAACAGTTATAAACGGATCAATATATTTCATTTCACATCCTGTGTTGTGCGCTTTGTCTTTTACAATCGATATGTTCTAGGCTATTTTGAGACCTTAACGAACATCAGGTAATGCTGGAATTTCTACCAATGGCATGTCTATCTTTTACACTGGTCACTCAAAACATTTATGAAGTATTTATAAAGTATAAACAGCCCACAGTTTAAACGAGGCCACATAAAAACACTTAACTAATGATTAGTAAATGGTTTATAAGGACCTATATTAAACATCTTTTGAATGGATTAATGATGAATAAAGATGAATAAACTGACTAATCCATTATACATGCTTTATTAAGTGGAGTTATTATAAAGGGCTATCTGTACTGTCTTACAGTAACATTACAATAACATCTCCAGTGTAGCAGGCCTGTAATAAATGAACCTAGATGGAGGACCTACATTGTCAGCTTGCATTATAGCTATGACAATTAAAGCTGCAACATGACTGCCTTTACTTATTCATCCAAGAGGATAAATAACAAGCTAGAGGAGAAGTTACCGGAAGAGATGAGATTAATATTGTTCATATATTGACTCAGCCTCAAAATGTCCGCTAGAACAGCCAATTAACAAAACGTCAAATCAAATGTGTATTTAGAACATTGCAACCACAATAGCCGGTGAAAAGTGTGCTCAATACAATCATTTTGCTGAGCGTGATATGTGCCGTAGATATTGTAGCACCTGCCATGTTTACTTTTGTCTGGAGTCTGGTGCATTTACACAACAAAAAAACAACACTTTGATTATCTCAACACAATTTCCGAGACTGTGACAGGAGTGCCAAAAAGTGAAGTGGAAGAGCATCCAGTGGGAGATACTTTGCTAATTAGCCCACTGCATAACTATAGGGCGCCCATCCCATTCTCTCAGTGGCACCAATCTGCCAGTGCCAAGCTCATTCAATGCCTCATCCCGCAGGAGTGAAGATAAAGGGTGGGCATTGTCCCTGCACGCTATACTGTAGCTAGTTAATTCCGTCTCTGCCAATCTCTCCCTCTCTCGCTCCCCCTCTGTCTCTCTCTCTCCGTCTTTCTCGCGCTCTCCCTCCATCCCGCCTCTTTCTTTTTCTCTGTGTGTCTGTCTCTTGCCCTCTATCTCTCTCACTCTGTCCCTCTCTCTCAAATGCCAACATTCCCTCCCATTAGATTAGCTGCAGCTGGATCTCCCTCTCCCACCTTATAATTGCCAAGCAAGAGGTGATTGACATCTGAATCGAGGGTGTCTGAGAAATCGGAATATTCATCGGGAGTGTAGGTGAGAGCATGTAGGTGTCTTCATGTCACCTGCTCACTTTCATTACGCTAAATCTTTCTGAAACCCTACCTTTCTGATCCCTCCGGGGATTATAAACAGTCTGTCATGTTTCATGAGCTCTCCAGCTAATATTGCTCTGTTGCTCCAGCTGTTTGAGGGATGTTTGAGAACCAAAGGAGCAATTTGGAAAAACTATAATCTACTTTTTGCTTCCGTCGACTGGAGATGTCAGCTCTGGTGGAGAGGAGCTTCATGCTCAAAAGGCCTTCTTTCAATATGATATCAAATATTTAGTACTAATGCGATGTAAACAGAACATTTAAAACAAAACTCCACTTGTTTATGCTAAGACTATTACTTTGACATTACTTGTTGAGATTCACTGAACGTCATTTTCTGAGCAATTAAATACCCATAGTCAATAAATGATTATGGTAACTACTGGCTTGGCTGGTTGCCAGTTTGTTTTAGTTTCAGCAAATTATTCTCCATGTTGTTGTCTTGCAAACAATCTGGCTACAGCAGAAACAGACTGACAACCAAGCTACTGTGATAGCCATGTAAACAAGTATGGAGTGACTGGTACAGTGCCTTCAGAAAGTATTCAAATCCCTTTTCCACATTGTTAGGTTATAGCCTTACTCTAAAATTGATTAAATTGTTTTTTCCCCCTCATCAATCTACACACAATACCCCATAATGATGAAGCAAAAATAGTTTTTTTCACATTTTTGCTAATTTATAAAAAATAAAAATAAATGAAATATTTCATCTACATAAGTATTCAGACACGTAGTACTTTGATGAAGCACCTTTGGCAGTGGTTACAGCCTTGAGTTTCCTTGGATATGACGCTACAAGCTTGGCACACCTGTATTTGGGGAGTTTCTCCCATTCTTCTCTGCAGATCCTCTCAAGGTCTGTCAGGTTGGATGGGGAGCATTGTTGCACAGCTATTTTCAGGTCTCTCCAGAGATGTTTGATCAGGTTTAAGTCTGGGCTCTGGCTGGGCCACTCAAGGACATTCAGAGACTTGTCTCGAAGCCACTACTGCATTGTCTTGGCTGAGTGCTTAGGATCATTGTCCTGTTGGAAGGTGAGCCTTCACCTCAGTCTGAGGTCCTGAGAGCTCTGGAGCAGGTTTTCATCAAGGATCTCTCTGTACTTTGCTTCTCAATCCTGACTAGTCTCCCAGTCCCTGACATCCCCACAGCATGATTCTACCACCATGCTTCACCATAGGGATGGTGCCAGGTTTCCTCCAGACATGACACTTGGCATTCAGGCCAAAGAGTTCAACTTGGTTTTATCAGACCAGAGAATCTTGTTTCTCATGGTCTGAGAGTCTTTAGGTGCCTTTTGGCAAACTCCATGCGGGCTGTCATGTGCCTTTTACTGAAGAGTGGCTTCCATCTGGCCACTCTACCATATGATCAATGGAAACAGGATGCACCTGAGTCTCAGAGCAACAGGTCTGAATACTTGTATTAATATTAAAAAACAGAAATAGCTTATTTAACATTTGCATTCTAATACATTCTAAAAACCTGTTTTCACTTTGTCATTATGGGGTATTGGGTGTAGATTGCTGAGGATTTGTATTTATTTAATACATTTTAGAATAAGGCTTTAAGGTAACAAAACTTGGAAAAAGTCAAGCTGTCACACTCATCGTAAAGATGGGACCAAGGCGCAGCGGGAATGTGTGAACTCATCTTCTTTTATTGAAGGAACGTGAACACAAAACAAAATAACAAACAATGACGACGAAGACAGTCTTGTCAGGCTAAACGCTAAACATGGAACAACTACCCACAAAAACCCATGAAAAAACACCCCTACTAAATAGGACCTTCAATTAGAGGCAACGAGAAACAGCTGCCTCCAATTGAAGGTCAAACCAATAAACTAAGCATAGAAATAGATAAACTAGACACAGACATAGAAATAGACTAACATAGAACATTGCCCAACAAACCCCGAAACACATTAAACAAACACCCCCTGCCACGTCCTGACCAAACTACAACAACAAATAACCTCTTTACTGTTCAGGACGTGACACAAGCGGTCTAAATACTTTCCGAAGGCACTGTATATCAACCCAATAAAGGGGCATAATATACAATACATGCAATCATCCATTTTAGATGGGAAGACCCGTGGGACTGATAGTGGAAGATATTACATGAGATGTGTGCAACAGTTATTTTGATATGAGTTGTGTGCATTGAGCATTGCACACGTAACAACCATGCTGAATAGAACTGCCAGAATAGAGTCAGCTAAGAGGTATGCGTAGGGTTGCAAAGAGAGGGTATATTACAGGAAACTTTCTGATTTTAACAGTAAAATACCAGAACTTTGGTATCTTTCAAGTATTTTCAACCAACGAAGAAGCTAAAAGTTATTTTGTTTGTCTCTGTACAAATATACCCAATGAGAAATTCCTCTCGTCTTGTCTGTTTGTGAGGAGGTGATTTCCCCAGCTGTGATTAAGTAAACTCAATGTTTTGTTTACCGCTCAACCCCATCTCGGTGGGTTTAACAATAGGGCATTCTCTAATTGTTCTCAGTGGCTGTAAAAAACACAGCACGGAAAATTGAATAAAAGCGTATAAACCGTCAATGCCTGTTTATTTTATTTTATAGATTCATCTATAAGTAGTGCAACTGCAAAATTTGGTTTTGGGGAAAACAGCCAAAAGACTGAGGCTATGATGATCTAATGTGCCCTAAATCAGAGGTTGACGTTTGTCCGTGAACTAAGCAGGCTGCTGACTGTGGGGCTGAGAGTCGCTGCAGCAAAGATGACAGTTGGCGAAGCTAATCCACTGCAATAATTTGGTCTGCTGTTTGAACTTTAGCATTATCTTCCTCCTCCTTCCGCGTGCCGCCAACGACTTAAACGCCTAAGCCCGCTTTGACAGGTAAATTCCAAGTCTGGAACTTTCCTTATAAGAACGCAGTCTGACATTAAGGAATAGCCCTGTTTTTTGGCCCCGAGTTTTCATTTCTGTGATATGCCAGATGTGAGACGAGAGTTATTCTTTTAGATCAGGGAAAATTTTGGCCAGGCTGAGGGAGCCAGCGGGAGATGAGCCACAGAGCTGGAATATGCTTGCACAGCTACTTCTTTGGTTTCAAGGCATCAACCGGTGACAGCGGATTCTATTGGTTACCCGTCAGTACACAAACACGACAACATATCTTTATTTAGTATGTTCCCTCAAGTAAGGTGGAACTGCAACACTTGCTAAGCTAAGGATGGGGAATTGTTGATTATCTAGTCAGGTAAGTAAATAAACACGTCACTCAAAAGAAAACAAGTGAGGATTTAATATTGCTTGCATATCTTTATTGCAATCCATTTCACATGAAAACATTAAATGGATATGGCATTGTAATAATAATAATAATATTTGTCCTGTTACACATAAGTGTGTAATGTAAATGTCCTTTTTTTGCATATCCCAACTCCCCCGAGACACCCGCAGGGAGTGAGGTCACGGCCAGAGTCGCTGCTGTACAGCGCCCCTGGAGCAATTAGGGATACGTGTCTTGCTCAAGGGCACAGCCAGATATATTTATTTGTTTAACTTGTTGTCTTCGATATTTGAACCATCAACCTTTCGGTTATAGTGTTATAGCCTGAATTAAATTGATTCAATTGAGAGTTTGTGTTACTGGCCTACACACAATCCCCCACAATGTCAAAGTGGAATTATGTTTTTTATGTTTATGTTTTTTTACAACAACAAAAATGAAAAGGTGAAATGTCTCGAGTCAATAAGTATTTAACCCCTTTGCTATGGCAAGCCTACATATGTTCAGTAGTAAGAAAAAGTATTGTTGACAAAAAATGTTCAATTAAATAAATGTTCATCCCACCTCATAACACAACAATGTGGAAAAAGTCAAGGGGTGTGAATACTTTCTAAAGGCACTGTATATTTCCTGCACTATGAATGCTGTCTTCTGCCATTGTCATTCACCTGTACGGCTGAATTGTACTCCTATATTCGGATTTGAATTCTCTGCGGTATCCACAAACTAGCAGAAGTAGATTTATTTTGACATCGAGCTTTCTAGCTAGAGTGCATTATTTCCTTACACCAGACAAGTGACTGTAAACAAGAGAGCTCAACTGCAAAGATCTAGCCTGTCTTTAAAGCGAAGCAGAGAAGCACCAGGGGCTGTCTCGCACTGTAGCCCCACATCACACTGCATCACACGCCACATGCAGTCTGCCGCGCTGTGTTTTTCCTCCGCAAACACCAAGAAGTAGGCTAAGGCCTTGAGAAGTCCCCCAAGTTACTTATCTCAGCAGTACGGCTGAGGATGAGCCTCCCCCTTCCTGGGATTACTAAAGTTTTATAATGTCACAGTGTTGTCCTGCAACCTGCAGTGCATGTGTGTATAGTTGCACAGCTATTGATTCTCTACACAGCTGCAGCACAGCCTACAGAGTAACAAATACATTTGATTATAAATCACTCGACTAGTCTTCGGTAATGCATTATTGAAAAGCACATTTCTCTCGCGGGTTTGCTCGTGAGCAAGGCTTCTATTTGTTGCATTAACATTGAATAATCATGTTCTTAGTTAAAAAACAAATCAGTGTCTTTTTACTTGAATAAAAGAGACAATTATTTGCATTAAAAAAACGTTCTTATCGAAGCAGCTCTATTGGAACACTATGTTCTCTCAACAGATTGAACAGACCCCTGGTGTCCTAGAGACTGACCCTCAGCGCCTTCCATCCAACCCCCAGCTAATTTCTCACACACCCCGGGTGCCTTCCATCTCCTCTGTCTAATCTCGACCGCCCCTGGGTGGTCTTTTCTTGCCCTAGTTAATGCTCACGCATCCTCCTCTCCCCTCGGTCTGGGCTGCAGTAGAGCCCAGCAGAGCAGGCTGCCTCTGAAGATTTCAGACACAATCAGTAGCCACGCTGGAGCGCTCGCTAGCTGGAACACATTTCAATTTGCCTGCTTCCGGGTGCATCAAGATTTCATGGAGGACGCAAACAATTAGCCGTGAGCCATGCAAATGACCCTAGGGGACAGCCTTGCCTAGTACACAACTGACAGTAAGCAAACATTAAGAGTGGAATAACTTTACAGTCATATAGCCAAAGGATGCATCGCTCTACCAAACTATTTATAGTCCTTCCCCCCTTAGTGAAAGCAAAAATGCTAATCTTAAGCCGACATCTCTTTGAAGTGTAAGATGATACTTGAGGTGGATTATTTATGGCCATGTAGATGGAGTTGAAATCCAGTTAAGTATGCACAAATGGTCTCCCAAGGACCCAACTGACAGGACGTTAGAGGAAAAAAATCAAACAACATTGCCATCCATTTTGATGTTATGGCGTATATGCGTGTCAGTTACTGCGAAGTCAGTAATCAGGCGCACACACTTTTTAAAGCCTCTGCTCTCTCCTTCCCCCTGACGTTGGCTCTATCTGTCCCCTCTAATGATGGCTCATCATGGAGTCTGTTTGTTCCTCAGTAGTGTTTGATGCAGGTGCATTGTTAATGATATGCTTGGCCTTTCTGCTATGACACAGCAGCATCCGAGCTTGCAAAGAGGATATGGTAATGGTATTGTATGTTTATGCGCACGTACACATTTTCATTTCAAAGAAAGACAACAAATACCTGAGCTCTTAGCACAAGCGTTTGAAAAATAGGTCATTGCCACAACTTCTCGGAGCGTCCGTGGCACTACTTTGCCCCCCAGTGGCGCACAAGTAAGCAGCAAGTATAGGTATTATTTTAATATCCTGCAGGCTTGACATTTTCTGTCTAAGACCCTATGGAGTAAAGCTTATATTATCTTGCTTTCAGGGGTCAAATGGGATGTGTTGGCACACATATTGAAATGGCGTGTGTATTAGTACAGTGGTTCTAAGAGGCAAAGTAGCCAAGTAGTAGTAGTAATGAAATGCATCAGACCATAACTTGTAGGAGTCCCAAGTAATGAATTAATGTTGTTGCCTAACTAGCTTACATTATATGCAGGTAGCGGTAAACAACAGATCTTTTACAACTGTTTCAACAATCAATCCCTTTAGGAGGACCAAAGAGTACATGTAGATGAGCAAACGCCAAGGAATTTGGAAAATCTTGATATTGACCTTATTTTATGTTTCACCACTCAAATAGTCAAGGGCAGCTTATTTTATGGAATACTTTGCCCTTAACAAAAGTCCACCCTATGATAGCACACACATATTCACAGCTAAACATAAACAATAACAAATGGTGTTCTAGTCAGTGATTTATGCTGGAGTTTCTTTACTGTAACAATTTCTCTACTCCATTATGATAACATTGATTGCTTATTTTTTCCCCATCTAATTGAGATGAGTTGATATTCGCCTCGTGGATTTAAAATCATGCCCATAGCTTGAGGTCCCGACTATGATTCCCTCAACTAATTACAGTCCAAAGCCTTGAGAAGCACCATGGGTCACTGAAGGATTTACATATTTGAACTAGGGCGGAGCTTGGCACGTATGGTGTTTACCCATCAATGTGTCATGCACCTATGACACTAGAGCAGAAAAAAATGAACATGATGCATGCTGTTCTGCATGACACATAGCTTGAGTCTTTTTATAGGACTACAGATGTATGTTTGCTGTTGAGGCAAAGGAAGAGACAAGTCTCTCTCCATCTATATCTCTCTCATTCTCTCTCTCTCTCTCTCTCTCTCTCTCTGACTGTGTGACTCACTGTCACGCCTCAGTCCTTCAATAGCCAGCCTTGAACAGCAACACGTTTAGCTGGTTTGGTGGTGTGCCTGTATTCTGACCCTGCAGTAAGTCATGTGAACTGGCTGTCACGAGTGTGAAGGGTCTGGCGAGATGTAGTTTGTGTCACATTATTGACAGGTATGTAAATGCCCTTGGGGAATGTGAGATTTTTGTGTATTTTGTTCTGCTAGTCTACCATATTTCTTCCAAAATTTCTCACACTATTTTATAGCTTACAAGATTTAAATCTGTGGATATTTCACCCATCACCCATAAACAGGGTGCTCCCTCTTTATGGGTGATGCCAGCCCCCAAGAAGCAAGCCATTGTCATCCCTTATCATTCCAATCTCTTCAAAAACAGAGGATTCCCTCATATTCCAGTAACACCTCGAAGTGATAGAAATATCCATAGTCATTCGAAATCACAACATCCTCCTTTCAATCTTACTCTCCTACACCCAAAACATTTGAGATTCACTATTTGATTGCGTTGTTTTGTTTTAGTAACTCCGAAGATGGCTATGACGTTGGCTCTTGAATACAGAATCTAATACAGGCTCAGTTTGAGACAATTAGACTGTTCCAGACTGCGATTACCCACTGATGAAAGAGAGAGTGGAAATGATAGGTGTGAAATTCAAATGGGCCGGGGTCCTCATTAGAGGAGGAAGAAGGCAATCTTGTGCTTTTTGGTTTACATAACATTACTCCACAGCTGCTAGGTCATCAGACATGGAAACGTGTGAAATGCGAATCGATCCCTGTAGACTACAGGTTTAAGTTGTTTTAAAGTCGTTTGTACCAAGAAAAAGTCACAAATGTGTCAAAGATAGTGCATGTGTTATTACATGTGGAAATTGTCATGTCAATGAGTTTGTTTTGTCAACAGAGAGAATAGGAAGTATTTTACTGGTGTATTCATTTCTGTAAAGTAACATCTTCATCAGAAACACAGCCGTAACATTCATGATTGCTTAAAGGGATACTTCGGTATTTTGCGTTATTTCCATCGTACCCAGATTTAGATTAACTAATGGACGTTAGCTTAGCGCAATTGCTGGAAGTCTATGTGTATCTACTAGCCAGCTCCTCCCAAAATAGCTCCTCTCTAACTACTCCAAAGCGGGTGGTTGGTCATTTATAGTCTTACAAAGCTACACATACAGTTGAAGTCGGAAGTTTACATACACCTTGGCCAAATACATTTCAACTCAGTTTTTCACAATTCCTGACTTTTAAACATAGTAAAAATTCCCTGGCTTAGGTCAGTTAGGATCACCACTTTATTTTAAGAATGTGAAATGTCAGAATAATAGTAGAGAGAATGATTTTATTTCAGCTTTCATTTCTTTCATCACCTTCCCAGTGGGTCAGAAGTTTACATACACTCAATTAGTACTTGGTAGCATTGCCTTTAAACTGTTTAAATTGGGTCAAACATTTTGGGTAGCCTTCCACAAGCTTCCCACAATAAGTTGGGTGAATTTTGGCCCATTCCTCCTGACAGAGCTAGTGTAACTGAGCAGGTTTGTAGGCCTCCTTGCTCGCACAGGCTTTTTCTATAGGATTGAGGTCAGGGCTTTGTGATGGCGCCTCCAATACCTTGACTTTGTTGTCCTTAAGCCATTTTGTCACAACTTTGGAAGTATGCTTGGGGCCATTGTCCATTTGGAAGACCCATTTGCGACCAAGCTTTAACTTCCTGACTGATGTCTTGAGATGTTGCTTCAATATATCCACATAATTTTCCTACCTCATGATGCCATCTATTTTGTGAAGTGCACCAGTCCCTCCTGCAGCAAAGCACCCCCACAACATGATGCTGCCACCCCCGTGCTTCATGGTTGGGATGGGGTTCTTCGGCTTGCAAGCCTCCCCCTTTTTCCTCCAAACATAACGATGGTCATTATGGCCAAACAGTTCTATTTTTGTTTCATCAGACCAGAGGACATTTCTCCAAAAAGTACGATCTTTGTCCCCTTGTGCAGTTGCAAACCATAGACCTGCTTTTTATGGCGGTTTTGGAGCAGTGGCTTCTTCCTTGCTGAGTGGCCTTCAAGGTTATGTCGATATAGGACTCGTTTTACTGTGGATATAGATAATTTTGTACCCGTTTCCTCCAGCATCTTCACAAGGTCCTTTGCTATTGTTCTGGGATTGATTTGCACTTTTCCCACCAAAGTACGTTCATCTCTAGGAGACAGAACGCGTCTCCTTCCTGAGCGGTATGACGGCTGCGTGGTCCCATGGTGTTTATACTTGCGTACTATTGTTTGTACAGATGAACGTGGAACGTTCAGGCGTTTGGAAATTGCTCCCAAGGATGAACCAGACTTGTGGAGCTCTACAATTTTTCTTCTGAGGTCTTGGCTGATTTCTTTTGATTTTCCCATGATGTCAAGCAAAGAGGCAATGAGTTTGAAGGCAGGCCTTAAAATATATCCACAGGTACACCTCCAATTGAATCAAATAATGTCAATTAGCCTATCAGAAGCTTCTAAAGCCATGACATCATTTTCTGGAATTTTCCAAGCTGTTTAAAGGCACAGTCAGCTTAGTGTATGTAAACTTTGACCCACTGGAATTGTGATGCAGTGAATTATAAGTGAAATAATCTGTCTGTAAACAATTGTTGGAAAAATGACTTGTGTCATGCACAAACTAAATGTCCTAACCAACTTGCCAAAACTATAGTTTGTTAACAAGAAATGTGTGGAGTGGTTGAAAAATGTGTTTTAATGACTCCAAACTAAGTGTATTTAAACGTCAACTGTCGTAATCAATATTTTATTAATTCGTAAATATTACTGATAAATGTAAGGAATTAGATTATATACATTTCCTCATTTATAGACTACTTTGGGTTCTGCCTGCGCACTCTTCCTGTGAGATTTGGTGTTGTTTTGTAAACAAAACTCCCTGGAGGCAGCCAGCTGTTGCCTACTCTAGTAGCTAAAGTAACTAGCTTGCTTGCTTATTGGCAAATCATCATATTAACATTTGATAAATCATGTCATGTAGAAGAAGAAGATCAAGGGTTGGAACCGGATGAGGGAACAGATCCGAAAACCGGAAATTAATGTAATCTTTCGAGGAACAGAATTAGAACCGGGAGCGATAGTGATCTATACTCGTCCGGAACAGGGCCCAGTTTCCCAAAGGTATCTTAAGGATAAATTAAATCGGTAGAACCTTCGTAGGAGCATCATTAAATCTCAGAGCTGGTTCCCAAAATCATCATTAACGTTGCACTTGAGAATGCTTGGAATCTAACGCCTGCCTCAGACCTCTGGTAGAAGTTCGTCGTTCGATGCTTTTTCGCACTCCCGTGTCACTTTATACACAGAAGAGCTCCGCTAAACATAGAATCACATGGATTATCCATCTCTATGTGACCACCGATAACTTCACAACAAAGTTGACTATAAACACAAAGTTGTGAATGTCTTTGCCACAAGCGACGTATAAAAATATGCTTAAAATGAAAACCGAGAGGACTGCATTAAAATATAAACAATAGGCTATAGGTCTATTTCAATCATATTGAAATACATTTCATGTTTAATCAACTGAGTTCAATTTTGCTACTTGCAGACTACTGTGTAGCCCAACATGTGTGCAATGATGTGCCAAATCATGAGCCAAATCAATGATTTAGTGCATTTTCATTGGGTAAGCATTATAATAAGCCACCTCAATATTTGCAGCTGTAGATGCTAATATCTCTCTGGGAGCTGATCCATTGTTAGTATTGTGAATTAATTCTAATGTTACGGAAATATTTTAATTGAGAAAGCTGACCCGAGAGCAGCGATGCCTTTCTTTCGACCCCATCAGTATCGACAACACTGAGGTATAATAAGAACTGGAGACTGCATCCAAGATAACCGATAATTTTTTTCAAGGTAATCTACTCATGTTCGCATACGCCGATTCATGGACAGTATATATCCGGGTTGCATTCGGTTTACACACCAACATAACATGTTCACTAGCACAGGGATCAGCGTCAACGTCATCACGCCACCAGAAAACATGGCAGACATTGGATGAATATAAAATTTTTATATCTTCAGCTTCTAAGAGAGAATAGCAAGAGAGTTGGTCAGAGACAGCACACTCAAGTAGTTTTTGACATCAGAGGGGTTGAGTGTTGGTTCCTTGAGAAGGTAGCAAATTGGGCCACTTTGAAGTCAGAAGGGACGCAGCCAAAGGTCATGGAGGAATTTATGAGGGGAGTGAGGAATGGGAGAGAAGGGAGGAGGGGATGGGGTCGAGCGGGCAGGATTTCAGGAGGCCTGACCTCACTATTCGCAGGATTTCATCTGGAGAGAGAGGGGAGAAAAAGGTCAAGGCGTAGGGTAGTTCTGTGTGAGTGGGACTAGTCGATTCAATAGGCTGAGTGAATGAGGAGCGGATGTCCTCAACCTTTTTTTCAAAGTGGTTGACAAACTCGTCCGCAGAGAGGGAGGAGGAGAAGGTGGAGGATTAAGGTGAAAAAAAGAGTTTCCCAGGGTTAGAAACAGAAGCTTGAAATTTAGAGTGAGAGAAAGTGGATTCAACAACGAATACAGAGGAAGATAAAGTAGAGAGCAGGGAGTGAAAGGATGACAGGTCCTTTTAAGTTGCCCACAGCCCTGTTCTGTAAGTTTGTAATGAGTCACTCAGCCAGGGCGCAGGAGGGGAGGGCCGAGCCGGCCGGGAGGAAAGGGAACAGTGCGAGTCATAGGATGCGTAAAGGGAGGATAGTAGGGTAGAAGAGGCAGAATCAGGAGACAAAAGGGAGAAAGATTTACCAGAAGGGAAAGATGATAGGATAGAAGAGGAGAAGAGTAGTGGGAGAAACAAAGTTAAGTTTGCGATGGTGCATAACCATCTGGGTAGTGGCCGAGTGGCTAGGGTTGGAGGAAAGGGAGACAGAAAAGGCAGCATAGTAGTGATCAGAGACCTGGAGGGGGGGTTCCGTGAGATTAGAAGGTGAACAGCCTCTAGTAAAGATGAAGTCAAGTGTATTGCCTGTCTTGTGAGTGGGAAGAGACTGGGAAAGGGGGAGGTCAAAAGAGGCAAGGAGGGTAAAGAAAGCGCTGTAAAGAAATTAATCAAAGGCAGAGGTCGGGAGGTTGAAGTCGCCCAATATGCGGTGAGCCATCGTCAGGAAATTAACTTATCAAGGTGTCAATCTCATTGAGGAACTTTCTAAGGGCACCTGGTGGGTGATTGATGACAACAGTACCAAAGCAAAACTGTAGGCGCAGATCTACACATCCAACCAACGACGCACTTAGCGACCGTTCTCTCTGCATGGTGTTTTGGGAAAAGCATGTTACAGCTTTTGGTCGTTGGTAGGAAAGAAGCATCATTAAAAACACTCGGAAGACTAAATTCCACTGCTATCAAGAAACCGGACTTGAACCGTTATTTTAAAAGCATGGGAACTGATTAATAACGTTGTTTAACGTTCCGGGCATTTTTCAGTCCCACAAAAAAAAAGCACCTATGCAAAGCCCTCACTCTGTCACTCAAACGTATTACAGTGTCTGCCTGCCAGCTGAAAATCTTTGCCAATGTGTGTGGGTGTAGGCCCCTCCTCCTCCGAAGCATAGTCTAGTAGCCTATTGACATTACAAGCCTGATTGAAAAATTAGGGAGCTACTCTTCCTGGGGTCCAGTAACATACAGTTTAAAATACTGACTGACATTTCATAACACCTTACCCAGCACATTCAGTGTATTCCCCTATTCTCAGAGAAGAATAGATTGATATTTTAAATGCTAGTTAAGAATACTACAGTTATCACGTTACACATTGGATTTATTAACTACAAAAAGGTAAGACGTTTTGATTCTAGCTAGCTGGTCCAACGTTAAGCCACCTTTCTGAATATCAAAGACATTCAAAGTGCCTTCATAGAAGCCGCTCCTCTGCCCAGCGCTTCAAGCCAAGCCTCCTCCTCCACCCTCTCTCCCCATCAGCAAAATTTCAGTCGCATCTCGTTCCCTACACTCCGCTGTTGAATGCATATGAATAGATTGACCGCTGCTTTATTCACACTGATTGCTTAAGTAATTTCATGTTGAGCTAAATGTGCAGATTGCCATGCCTCATTTTCGATTAATTGATAATGAAACCTTGTTCAACGTATCTCTCTTTTTCAAACAAGCATTGCAGAGCTGGTTACAATTTCAATATCATCCCCCAGCAAAGATAGAACAAATATTCCAACAAATAAAACACCTGTATAGAAAATGGTATTTTGTTTTTACATGATATTGTACATTTGAATGGTAGAGTTATCTTTCATGGAGTTATCGGAGTTGTATGGAAAGGTCTGCTCAATCCAAGAATTGATTACAGCATTACCACCAAAATTTAGGAGGCAGGTGGCAGGGGGAGTAGGTAGGGAGCTGGTCTGTCTGCCTAATATAAAGGATCAAAACTGGAACAAAAATAGCATAAATAGGAAAGTATACCAGTTTCATTTGAGGATCAGGAGGTTGACAGCTGTGCCATACAGATTGCAAGAGACCTTTGATGTACAAATTCCATGGCACATAGTGTATGAATTACTATATAAAACAAAAGAAGATTCAAGACTTCGTGCCTGTCAGCTAAAATTATTGCAAAGAATTCTTGCCACCAACAAAATGTTGAATATTTGGGGCATACAATCATCACAGCTCTGTAGATTTTGTTATGAGGATGCAGAATAAATAGACCATTTGTTTTGTTATTGCCTCAGGTAGCCTGTTTCTGGTCTCAGGTTCAGGAATGGCTGAAAAAGCATAACATTAATCTAAAATTGACCCTAGAAATAGCATTGTTGGGAGATCTGGAGAGACCTGGTCAGTCAATTACTAATACTCGTAGTAAAATTATTTATCTTCAATTCACAATCTGTGGATTCTATTCGATTACATCAGTGGTGGAAAAAGCACCCAATTGTCATACTTGAGTGAAAGTAAAGATACCTTCATAGAAAATGACTCCCAGAAAAACACTGCTTTTTAATTCATTTTATTTAACTAGGCAAGTCAGTTAAGAACAAATTCTTATTTACAATGACTGCCTTGTTCAGAGACAGAACGAGAGATTTTTACCTTGTCAGCTTAGGGATTCGATCTCGCAACCTTTCGGTTACTGGCCCAACACTCCAACCACTAGGCTACCTGCCGCCCCACTTGAGTTTAAGTAAAAAAATATTTGGTTTTAAATATACTTAAGTATCCAAAAGTAAATGGAATTGCAAAAATACACTTAAGCATCCAAAGTAAAAGTATAAATCATTTCAAATTGCTTATAATAAGAAGATCAGACGGCACAATTTTCTTTTTTTCACGGATAGCCAGGGGCACACTACAACACGCAGACATCATTTACAAATGAAGCATTTGTGTTTAGAGAGTCCTCCAGATCAGAGACAGTATGGATGACCAGGGATGTTCACTTGATAAGTGAGTGAATTGGACCACTTTCCTGTCCTGCAAAGCATTGAAAATGTAACAAGTACTTTTGTGTGTCAGGGAAAACGTATGAGAGTAAAAAGTACATTGTTTTCTTTAGAAATGTAGTGAAGTAAAAGAAGTCAAAAATATAAATTGTAAAAGACAGATACCTAAAAAAACGACTTAAGTAGTACTTTAAAGTATTTTTACTTAAGTACTTTACACCACTGGATTACATAGATTAAAACTGTATGTTAAACATCCCAGCATAGTTGAAAGATATACGGCGCGTAGAAATTCGAAGAAGGTGGCCAGCAGAGATAGGTGGGATACGCTGAGGGAAACGGAAGGTTGGGATGTGGAACTGGAGACAAGTGGGAGTGGAGTTGCTGGATGGGGGATATAATAACAGTCAAAGATAAAAGTCAAAAATAAAAAAAGGTACTTTTGAATGACACTGAGGGGCAACACTGTTACATCCTATGCCTGTTTTTTCCTGAGGCTGATGCCCGCGCAGGTAATTGTATGTGTGTACACATGCATACAGTATACACACACTCACATTCAAAATGCACACATGTGCACACACACGGACACACATACACACATGTAAATAGTGCCACACATACACTAAAACATATACAGTTGGCATTGCTGTTTTGTTTTTGCATTGTTGTTTTCCTTTGTTTCTCCTTTTTTTCTATTTTGTTAATTTTGTTGTTTGTTGGTTCATTGCGGAATGGAGGGAGAGGTGTTGTTTTGTTGTTTTTTCGTGAGGGGGAGACTGTGGGGGTGGGTCACAGATGGTCGTTGGCGTGTCGGTTGGGAGCTTGGGCTGGTGGGCAACGGGTTGCTGGTTCGGGTCCCCGTTTTGACTTAGTGGGGGTGGGGCGCTTAACCCTGGTTGCTCCTGTGGGTCGGGATACAGTTAAATGACTGAATGTAATGTAAATGTTGAGCGGCTTCACTGCAGGTATGTTTAGCAAATGGTCTAAATACTTATGTAAATTAGGTATTTGTTTTTTATTTTTATACATTTGCAAACATTTCTTAAAACCTGTTTTTGCTTTGTCATTATGGGGTATTGGGTGTAGATTGATGAGGATTTTTTTTATTTAATCCATTTTAGAATAAGGTTGTAACATAATAAAATGTGGGAAGAAGTCAAGAGGTCTGAATACTTTCCGAAGGCATTGCATTTTACGAATGTGCAAAATGTACTATGTGTTACAAATTCTGGATAGCTGGCTAACGTTAGCTAGGCTAGGGGTTAAGTTTAGGGTTAAGTTTAGGAGTTAGGTTAAACGGTTACGGTTGGAGTTAGGGGAAAGGTTAGCTAAAAGGGTTAAGTTTTAACACAGTGTCCAAAGAGTGGCCAGAAGTATACAGAATGGTGTCGTCTGCGTAGCGGTGGATCAGAGAAGAGAGTCGGCCCGAGAATTGAACCCTGTGGCACACCCATAGAGACTGCCAAAGGTCCGGACAACAGGCCCTCCGATTTGACACACTGAACTCTATCAGAGAAGTAGTTGGTAAACCAGGCGAGGCAATCATTTGAGAAACCAAGGCTGTCGAGTCTACTAATAAGAACGTGGTGATTGACAAAGTCGAAAGCCTTGGCCAGGTCGATGAATACGGCTGCACAGTAATGTCTCTTATCGATGGCGGTTATGATATCGTTTAGGACCTTGAGCGTGGCTGAGGTGCACCCATGACCAGCTCTGAAACCAGATTGCATAGCAGAGAAGGTACGGTGGGATTCAAATTGGTCGGTAATCTGTTTGTTAACTTGGATTTCGAAGACCTTAGAAAGACAGGGTAGGATAGATATACGTCTGTAGCAGTTTGGGTCTAGAGTGGCACCCCCTTTGAAGAGGGGGATGACCGCGGCAGCTTTCCAATCTTTGGGAATCTCAGACGATACGAAAGAGAGGTTGAATAGGCTAGTAATAGGGGATGCAACAATTTTGACAGATAATTTTAGAAAGAGAGGGTCCAGATTGTCTAGCCCGGCTGATTTGTATGGGTCCAGATTTTGCCGCTCTTTCAGAACATCAGCTATCTGGATTTGGGTGAAGGAGAAATGGGGGAGGCTTGGGTGAGTTGCTGTGGAGGGTGCCGGGCAGTTGACCGGGGTAGGGGTAGCCAGGTGGAAAGCATGGCCAGCCGTAGAGAAATGCTTATTGAAATTCTCAATTATAGTGGATTTATCGGTGGTAACAGTGTTTTCTAGCCTCAGAGCAGTGGGCAGCTGGGAGGAGGTGCTCTTATTCTCCATGGACTTTACAGTGTCCCAGAACATTTTTGAGTTAGTACTACAGGATGCAAACTTCTGTTTGAAAAAGCTAGCCTTAGCTTTTCTAACTGCCTGTGTATATTTGTTCCTAACTTCCCTGAAAAGTTGCATATCATGGGGGCTATTCGATACTAATGCATAACGCCACAGGATGTTTTTGTGTTGGTCAAGGGCAGACAGGTCTGGAGTGAACCAAGGACTATATCTATTCCTAGTTCTACATTTTTTGAGTGGAGCATGCTTATTTAAGATGGTGAGGAAGGCACTTTTAAAGAATAGCCAGGCATCATCTACTGACGGGATGAGGTCAATGTCATTCCAGGAAACCCCGGCCAGGTCGATTAGAAAGGCCTACTCGCAGAAGTGTTTTAGGGAGCGTTTGACAGTGATGAGGGGTGGTCGTTTGGTTGCAGACCCATTACGGATGCAGGCAATGAGGCAGTGATCACTGAGATCTTGATTGAAAACAGCAGAGGTGTATTTAAAGGGCGAGTTAGTTAGGATGACATCTATGAGGGTGCCTGTGTTTACGGATTTGGGGTTGTATCTGGTAGGTTCATTGATAATTTGTGTGAGATTGAGGGCATCAAGCTTAGATTGTAGAATGGCCGGGGTGTTAAGCATGTCCCAGTTTAGGTCACCTAGTAGCATGAGCTCAGAAGATAGATGGGGGGGCAATCAATTCACATATGTTATCGCGTCTTCCCTGTGGCTCAGTTGGTAGAGCATGGTGTTTGCAACGCCAGCATGGTGTGTGCAACGCCAGGGTTGTGGGTTCGATTCCCATGGGGGGCCAGTACAAAAAAAATAAAATGCATGAAATGAAATGTATGAATTCACTGCTGTAAGTCGCTCTGGATAAGAGCGTCCGCTAAATGACTAAAATGTAAATAATGAGGGCACAGCTGGGGGCAGAGGGAAGTCTATAGCAAGCGGCAACAGTGAGAGACTTGTTTCTGGAAAGGTGAATTTTTAGAAGTAGAAGCTTGAATTGTTTGGGTACAGACTTGGATAGTAATACAGAACTCTGCAGGCTATCTTTGCAGTAGATTGCAACACCGCCCCCTTTGGCAGTTCTATCTTGGCGGAAAATGTTATAGTTAGCAATGGAGATATCAGGGTTTTTGGTGGTTTTCCTAAGCCAGGATTCAGACACGGCTAAGACATCCGGGTTGGCAGAGTGTGCTAAAGCAGTGAGTAAAACAAACTTAGGGAGTAGGCTTCTAATGTTAACATGCATGAAACCAAGGCTTTTACAGTTACAGAAGTCAACAAAGGAGAGCACCTGGGGAGTGGGAGTGGAGCTAGGCACTGCAGGACCTGGATTAACCTCCACATCACCAGAGGAACAGAGAAGAAGTAGGATAAGGGTACGGCTAAAGGCTATACGAACTGGCCATCTAGCACGTTCGGAACAGAGAGTAAAAGGAGCAGGTTTCTGGGCACGATAGCATAGATTCAAGGCATAGTGTACAGACAAAGGTAAGGTAGGATGTGAGTACATTGGAGGTAAACCTTGGCATTGAGTAATTGAGTAACCAGGTGATGTCATCGCATATGTAGGTGGAACAACATGGTTGGTTAAGGCATATTTACATTTACATTTTAGTCATTTAGCAGATGCTCCTATCCAGAGCGACTTAGTGAATGCATACATTTCATACATTTTTTTTCTTCCATACTGGTCCCCCGTGGGAGCAGGGCTAGAGGCTCTACAGTGAAATAAGACAATCACTAACCAGGACAGTAATGGACGAGGCATATTGATATTAGAGAGAGGCATGCGTAGCCAAGTGAACATATGGGTCCAGTGAGTGATTGGGCTGACTGGGGACACGGCGATTCAGACAGTTAGCAGGCTGATGCTAACAAGCTAACAGTTAGTAGGCCGATGCTAACAAGCTAACAGTTAGTAGGCCGGTGCTAAACAAGCTAGCAGTTAGCAGACCGGGGCTGGCAAGCTAGCAGTTAGCAGACCGGTTAGCAAGCAAGCAGTTGGCAGACCGGTTAGCAAGCAAGCAGTTGGCAGACCGGGGCTAGCAGTTAGCAGACCTGGGCAGGCAAGCTAGCAGTTAGCAGACCGGGGCAAGCAAGCTAGCAGATAACAGACCGGGGCTAGCAAGGTAGCCTTTGAGGGACGTCGCGATGGGTGTAAGTCTGTTTTTGCCTCTTCGTGCGGTGACGTCGATAGACCAGTCATTGAATTAGTAGGGTTCCAAGTAGCTCTAGGTAGCTAGTAGGCTGCGGTTAGCAGAATGGGCCTTCAGCGGACGTCGCGGCTGAGGGGCCGGTTAGAATCCTCGGGCAGATTATGTCGGTATTCCAGTCGTAGTGGATCGGCGGGGTTCCGTGCCCTGTACCAGCAGTAGAAGGGGTCTGGATATTGTAGCCCAGGAGTGGGCTTTGGTGGTAGCACAGGAGCCCTGGCCGGGCTATCTTTAGGTTAATTGGTGCTTGCTCCGGGATGGAAATGCTAGCCAGGAGTAGTCACCCGGGATTGCAGATAGCTAGTTGCAAAGCTCCAGATGAAAATGTTCAGAGTTTGCGGTAGGAACCCGGGGACATGGGGGAAAAAAATACAAAAATATAATAGGTCCGTTATGCTCTGGTTTGAGTCACGTTGTTCGAACTGGCGAGAGCTTTCCGAGCTAAAGGTTAGCTGATGATTGCTAGCAATGGTTTGCTGACTGATACCTGGTAGGTAGTTATCTGGCTAGCTTCAGTTGAGAGATTCCAGATCCGAAGTAAATAGAAATACTTTAGATAAAAAAACAGATCCACGCCACATTGGGTGAGGCGGGTTGCAGGAGAGTATTTAGAAGTTGAGGTTTAGGAAAATATTTTAAAAAGATATGCAAAGAAAAATATGTAGAAAGATATATACAAGGGACAGGACAAAGGCGTCTGACTGCTACGCCATCTTGGATTTGGTTGCTAGACCTTCGTGTCTTTTGTGTTGCTATGCGTTCACGTTATACGCCCACCCATCCAATTATCCTACTTTCGTTATTGCCTTAAGTAACCATCTGTCTTATGTAACCATGCCAAACGTAACATATGATACTAACTTGAGTGTCCCGGATTTACATTTACTATGTTACGCCTAGTCTATGACACAAGGCTGTTTAGAGAGAAGCTGGCAAGTAGAAACCCATAGACTTCCAGCAATTGCACCAAGCTAACGATATGTTACCTTCAACTTCCTTCAAACTGCATGCAGGGCCATAAAAATGGTGTCCATAAATTTGTCTGACTGGGTAAGTAGGAAATTACCCAGTATCCCTTTAAAATCTTAGCAATGCAGGATGGTGTTTATAAACAGTTTTGCTAGAATTTGAATGACGTGTTTCTGTATGTACCGGTAGTACAAAAATACATTTTTTTTAAAATTAAGACAATGTATGCATCCTTATTTTATTCTTGCCATAAAAAAAGGTTAGCAGTGTTTGGGTTTATCCTGTTCAAATCCAAGCAACAGTACAACAACCTGGAGAAAGCCTGGATTCCTAAGCAGTAAACATTGTGTTTCTCTGTGTGTTTCCTCCTGTAAATACTGTGTCTGTTTGGAAAACATTTCAGCAAAGCAAATGGAGTTGGTTACCCTACGTGACAATGTTAGGTGACCTTATCAGACAGTGATAAACTGGAAATGGGAAACAGAAATCAAAATACAATCGGAGACAGGCTACATCAGTTGCTGGATGGGCTTTTGGCCGGTGAAAAATGGGTTGCCTTGTTGAAAAACAGACAGTAGGACTGTATTCCATTGCCCATACCAATACTCTACAGACAACTTGATTGAACCAGTATTTTGCTGTAGTATGTCACAGTCTGCCAGCACTGCCTGTATATACTATTCAGATAACGTCAAATTATTCAAAATCAAAAAACATTTTAAAACATTCGCTCTGCTATCTATGGACAGTGTAGAGAAGCTTAATATGAGAGCACACTCCAAAAGCAAAGCTTGTTGTCGGTTTTCTGACTGAAAGTAGTTGAATGTCAAGATGAACCAACCCAAAATTAATGGAAAAGATAAGCACCACAAATCTGGAAATGACAGGGTGCCTATCTTTTCCATTCATTTTGGGTTTTGACATACACAGTGTACAAAACATTAGGAACACCTGCTCTTTCCATGACATAGACTGACCAAGTAAATCCAGGTGAAACCTATGATCTCTTATTGCTGCCACTTTCTACATCCACTTCAATCAGTGTAGATGAAGGGGAGGAGACAGGTTAAAGAAGGAGTTTTAAGCCTTGAGACATGTATTGTGTATGTGTGCCATTCAGAAAGTGAATTGGCAAGACAATAATATTTAAGTGCCTTTGAATGGGGTATGGTAGTAGGTGCCAGGTGCACCGGTTTGTGTCAAGAACTGCTATGCTGCTGGATTTGTCACACTCAACAGTTTCCCATGTGCATAAAGAATGGTCCACCACCCAAAGGACATCCAGACAACTTGACACAACTGTGGGAAGCATTGGAGTCAACATGGGCCAGCATCCCTGTGGAATGCTTTCGACACCTTGTAGAGTCCATGCGCCGACTAATTGAGGCTGTTCAGAGGGAAAAGGGGGGTGCAACTCAATATTAGGAAGGTGTTCCTAATGTTTTGTACACTCAGTGTTTAGGCCTATCTACAAAACAAATGGAACCTGGGATATGGACGCATCTCTACAGAAGACAACGTTGGACATCTGAAACACGAGACTGAGGTTGTCCTAATATGGGCACCGTACAATTGACTGGCAATGATCCATCGCAGCTCTACACATTTTTAATAACACCTTCAGACTGCTGTACAGATGCTAAAGTCTCTTGATTGATGTGCTTGTTTTATCTTGTTGAATGGGTGTCAACATATCTCCAATTATTTTATCCAGTCTAGCCAAAGGATTTCAACAATCAGAGATATTATTGATTTATTTGTTGTCCTCCTTGAGACTTAATGACTGATCCAAGCAAATATTAGCTCTGACTCACAATTATCACCCCCAACACGTTTGACATATAAAAATGTCAGCTAAAACCCTATAATTTATGATTTTGTTTGGGTCGTTATTGAATTGCGGGTGCATTTGGCATCCCTTCCCTTTGCAACCATGATATTAAAATAAATAGTTACACATGTTTTTGTTTATATTGAACTAATCAATGATAAAGCATAAGTCCTTTATGCTGTAAAACTTTGTTAATGCATTTTTTAAAGTACTTAAGTTAAGCAAATTGGCTTGTCCCAGTAGTGATGTGTAGAGTTGTAGTGACATGTTTTGGGAATTTAGAGATATCCATCTATTATTTTGAATGCTAGAATGTGAACACAATTATTTAATATATTATATTGATAAATAAAACAAATAAGGCTATTGAAATACCTATTTTTTTTACCAGTATACTGTGTGTCCCTCAGCATTGTCATTGCTGTAACTACTTTGAAAATCATTAATTACAAAGATATACAAGGACCTTGAGCATTTTCTCCAGAAAATTATTAGCTACTCACACCCTTTCAGTATGTCATACATTTAAGGATTCAATAATTAGGTGTGTTTAAACCCAAAGTGTCACATGGTGTTATTCAATTTAAATGAACATTGTGAGGCAAATTATTAATCATATCACTTTAGTAAATGATTTTTAAAGGATGGATGACGATAGCATAAAATAACTCATTCAGTTTGCGTCTTTTAGGCCAACAACTAAGGTCACAGATGACAGAGAGTCTCAGTAGTTCGGAATGAATTTTAAATTGCAGCGATGCATATCAATAGAGGCACACAGACTTGAAATAAGCGGGCAGCAATGAAAGAGCTTGTCATAACCTCTCCCACTCCATCAACAGGGATATGTGGACTAATTCAGCTTAAGATTGATTTCTGGGTTTAAATGAATCATAATGAAATATCAAAGAGTTTTATCTTGAGCATGATCAGCAGCTCCATCTTACTGTACAATACCCTATGGAGATAGGAGGTTGCTCTTGGCTGTTCACAGTTCCACTGCTGATAGGGAGAATGCTTTCTTACCTGAAAAGAGAGAGAAATTGCAATCAGTGCTGGGAAGCTTGAACACATAAATAGTGCAATATAAATGAATTCATTTGTTTTGTATGGAAAATGTACTATCGTTCCTCACAAACTAATCATTGTAAACAACTCCTTGCTGTCTCAATTCAGTTTTGATTTCCTTTTTTACTTCCATATTGTCCCAGCAGGTGTCAGTATTACTCAAGGTAAATACAATTTGAGTAGATTCCAATACAACTGCCTTTGACAGAAAACAATACCCTTCTGGTTGAATTTTCTATCCAATGTGCACAACAAGAATGGCTCCAATATCCTTACCAATTTCAATAACATTAATATGGAGAGCAAGTAGGTCACTATAGTGTTTAACAAATGAATGTTAAAATACACCAGCAGATTGTTGCCAACTACAACTTAGGATTCATTTCTAAAGGTATAATTCCATTCTAAAGGACTAAGTTGGAATGAAGGACTTGATTTACTGGGTCTCATCATTGATTTCCTTGTCAGCTTTTAATGAATGAAGGAGTGATTAACTGCTCCTGGAACTTTGCAGTAGCCGAGAGGTCATAATTTGATTAAAGATAAAAGGACACGAGACAGAAAAGGAAAATGGCTAGACTGTTACATTCCTATTATCGTGGTGATAAGTCTTCCTGTCTCCATCTCAACATTAAGGGTAGTTACTGTGCCAGACAGCCACAACAACGAACCATCAATATCCTCCTATCAATACCAACTACAGTCTTTCATTGTTTAAAGGAAAACATTTTTTTACTCCATTTAAGTCCTGCTGTTCAGGAGTTATTTCAATTAATTACAGAAAAACATCGGTTATTGGAGAATGCAACTTATTAAAACTGTAAAAGTTAAGCTTTGTACAGCTGTCTTACAAAATTATGACCAAATAATACCATATTAAGCAAAGTGTCAGGCTGTTGTGGCTTTAAATGTATTTACCTTTCACGACATTGGAGTGAATGATTTTAAAGCTATTAAAATCCAATTTGGCTTCATTTGGTATGTAGAATAATCTAGTCCCCTTAAGAAGTTGTCTTGACAAAGGTCTATCACTGTCACATTTGTTATTGAATGCTTACTCCACAACAACAGTGTGTGGAAGCCTACTCTCTCTGAATTCTCTCTAAGGAAAGTATGGCTATAAAGTCAATGGAAGAATCACATCACTCATACAGTGATCAAGCTTTTCTTTCTTTCATACCGTGTAAACACACCAGTCAGTCATAAGCACTACAACAACAATAACTCTCAAGTGTGTGGTCTGTGGTCTGTGTATTTGGGGATTCTCTGCTTACAGTTTTTTCTTGACACCAAATGTCAGCAGGAGGGAGCGGGGAAGCGATATGAACAATTGTCTAAGCGCAATACTCCAGCGGCTATTGCTTGTTTCATCCTGTTTAAGCACAATGGAGTCAAGGCCCTGGAAATACGGCAGACAGAGACTAGCTTAAGTCACTGGAGTGCCAGTGTGCCCCCCACCAAACCCCCATGTGCTGGCACACAGCAGCTGGCACACAGCAGACAGACAGCCATGCTAGCCTTCAGGGGTGACAGAGAAAAGGGCACAGCTTGGCAGCAGCTCAGGATGCCATCCATCCTTTTGAAAGGCAAATCATATTACATGGGTCTGAGCATTACCTTGCCAGCTAAATTGCCAATTTAATAGGATGTAATTGATTTATGGATACAAATTAAGGTAATTATCATCTGGGCCATAAGAGCAATATGCAGGAGGGGTTCAATGCATTGCACTTTCAGAAGTATGTGTTTAATATGTGTGTCGTCAATGGAGGGACATGATTTAGGGATTGCAGTCTTGTTGCTCACGCGAAATAGCTTCTCAGCTAGATCCACCGTCAGTACGGAACCAATCACACCAAAGGTCAAATCAAATTTGTATTTGTCACATGCTTCGTAAACAACAGGTGTTGACTAACAGTGAAATGCTAACTTACAGGCCCTTCCCGACAACGCAGGGAGAGAAGAAAAATAATAGAAACATTTGAAAAGAATAACACGAGGAATAAATAGAAAAATAAGGAATAAATACACAATGAGTAACGATAATGTCATTTGTCAACCTAATGTGACGTGGAATCTATGTGGAAAACACATTTGGATTTGCAAAAAGTCATCAACCAGTACAGTTCTCATCTCATTTCAAACAGCGTTGTAAACATAGTAGGATAAACATAGTAGGATAAAATGTAAACTTAAATACAATGACTACATCAATCTAATTTAAACAATCATCAGAAATATGTATACTACTTTAAATGAAATCAATAGTACTGAAACACAGAAAATCCAGATCCACTAACACCAGGACCCAGAAGGACATTTATTTACTTCAAGTCTCTTTGTGGTGAAATCGTCAAGTATCTAGATACAGATTTCAATGTATATTGGACTGAATGGCAATTCCACCTTGACTACATCAATATGCATATGAGAAAAACACTGCAGCCTGTAGTCTCTTTCAGTCTATTCAATGTCATTCTAACAGTCCTTTACAAAGAAAGAACCCCAAGGCTGTCATTTATATAAACCGCCAATATTTTCAAGTCACAGTCAGGTACTGGTCAACTGCTGGCCACAGTAGTTAGAGCACAAACAACACTACCATCTCTTGACCCAGCATCACCCTTTGCTCTCTGTCTGACACAGTCACTGGTAGTCACTTCATGCTGCCAGGCTTCGGGCCGAAGTCACGTTGTATTAGGCCCAAATACCGGTACAGTCGTGGGAATAAGTACTAATGTTGCACTGACGTGCAGTATGATGATGTAACATGTCAAGGACATGACAAAAAACCAGTTGGTTGAAATTATATTATTGCAATGACATTTGTCCGCTGGAAAAGTATACCATGTTAACCCATTTAATCCAGATTTGTTTCCAGACATGAAAATATCCAAATCATGTGTCATTAGTAACCCTTTGAAATAATTAATCATTATTTTTGGAAATTTTCATGGAAAAGTAGGTGAAAAAGTGTGTTTTATGGTCGGTCACAATTGTGACCGGTGGGATAATGTGATCTATACTGAATTAACGTATTTCTCCGATGCAGTCTTCAAAATTCTTATATATCCCAGCCCAGTTATTAAAACATTTAAAATTCTGTCACTGGCAGTCCCCAGCATTGCCACTAGGATGCCCCATCACATTCTAGTGGGACTATTTTACACATCAAAAGCCCTTATACAACACCAATATGAATACTAAGAGCAAAGACAAAAAACAACAAACATCAACGTATTTCAACATTGTTACTTTATTGTAACATACATTGTAACATTGTTACTTTAGTGCAACATATATTGCAATATTCATTGTAATATTATCTTTGACATTTTTGTGCAACATTCACTAGAATATGCTTTCAAGTAGAGGTCTACACTGAAACAAAATATATATATATATATAAATAAATACATAGACAGCTGAAGTCAGAGGTTTACATACACCTATGTTGGAGTAATTAAAACTCGTTTTTCAACCACTCCACAAATTTCCTGTTTACAAACTATAGTTTTGGCAAGTCGGTTAGGACATCTACTTTGTGCATGACACAAGTCATTTTTCCAACAATTGTTTACAGACAGATTATTTCACTTATAATTCACTGTATCACAATTCCAGTGGGTCAGAAGTTGACATACACTAAGTTGACTGTGCCTTTAAACAGCTTGGAAATTCAACAAAATTATGTCATGGCTTTAGAAGCTTCTGATTGGCTAATTGACATCATTTGAGTCAATTGGAGGTGTACCTGTGGATGTATTTCAAGGCCTACCTTCAGTGCCTCTTTGCTTGACATCATGGGAAAATCAAAAGAAATCAGCCAAGACCTCAGAAGAAAAATTTAAGACCTCCACAAGTCTGGTTCATTCTTGGGAGCAATTTCCAAATGCCTGAAGGTACCACGTTCATCTGTACAAACAATAGTATGGAAGTATAAACACCATGGGACCACACAGCCATCATACGGCTCAAGAAGGAGACGTGTTCTGTCTAGAGATGAACGTACTTTGGTGCGAAAAGTGCAAATCAATCCCAGAACAACAGCAAAGGACCTTGTGAAGATGCTGGAGGAAACAGGTACAAAAGTAGTGTCATGACGTTGGCCTCTTTGGGTACAGGAAGGACAGTTGACCCCCCTCCCCTTTGTACCATCACCCAACCTACCTTCCCCCCAACCCAGGGTTGTAAAAATTCCAAGAGGAGAATCTACTACAACATGTTTCATAGAGAGACAAAGGAAATTCTTCCAAGTCATAGAATTGGAGAACCGAGCGACAGGTGTGTTCTGGAGAAGATATGGAAGATTGATGAAGACTCCAGCTACGAACTGGTCCGCTTGGTACAATTTTGTGATACTCAGAAGAGACAATATAGCCATATTACCATAAAACTGTTTACATAATAGCCTCAGCGATGAGACTGAATCCACATGGTTGTATACAATGTATTAATAATGATAAAGCTATTTGTAATACATTGAGATGCTATGTACTGATGTTAATGTGATGTTAATGTGATGGAATTGTATTTCTGTAACCAAATCTAACTCAGTCATAGGCACGCCCCCAGGGACACATACAGGACCAGGCGTCATTTGACAAGCCTGTTCTATGGGCACTATAAAACACCCCCTGATTTACATTTCTACAGACCAGGCCTCCACTCCATTGCGAGAAGTGGGCCAGTAGGTTTTATCATCCAAGTACTCTACTGAAAGTGAACCATACCACGTGGTTAACTTTTAGACTATCTATATCGACAGAATAAGAACAAGTCTTTGATATTAATTATTAGTCTGCAGCTAAGTAAATTATATCATCGAACGCGAAGACCAACCACATCCATTCTATGACGACATTAATGAATGTCGCTCTGAAAGATCCATTCGAACCGAGAGAGAGAGAGAGAGAACGCTGACAAACTCTCCATCAGAACAAAACTCTCCAACAAGAATCCCGACACATGAGCGTAAATATATATTGATTGCAATTGTTCCCGAATGAGTGAGCCTTCAATTGTCAATTGTTAATATTAATGAACTCTGTGTAACTTCTCAGCTTACCGTTTTATGACCCATTGTCTAACAGACCAGCCATGCTTGTTAGCCATTAGGGCACATTACTATACCAATCCTTTGTGACGATAATTACTGTTTGTATGTTTTCTGTTAATTACTTAGTGTGGTAAATAAATGATTTTAAGACAATTGATGTTTGGATGATTTTAGTAAAGACTGGGTTCGTGCAGATACAACAATTTACGACGTTTGGGAATGAGACTTGACGCGAGGTAAAATACACCATTGAAACTACAAGATAATCGGCCTATACTATAATAGAATATTATAGTACAGGAAAGTTATATTAGGAAAATTATAGCTTTGTAATCTGAATATTCTCCTTGGTGCCCCGATCTCCTAGGTAATTACAATCAAGCGATTAATCAGTTTAATCTCGTGATAATAATTACAGGGAGCTAATTGATAAACCTATCTTCAGTTTAATGGTACCCAAAGACACGACATATATGGAGCCCCCGTGCGAGGAATCTAAGATAGAATTGGACTTTGCTGTGAAATTCTATATATCAATTGTGCAAACAGAATTGTACAAACAGCCTGCTATCTAAACAAAGTGATTGTGCATTTTCCATTGAGAGAAGCTATTTAAAATAGCTCCGGTCTTATATAGATAGCAGTGAGGAATAAATTCCAGTTTTAGTCCGTTAGGCCAAACGGTACTATTTCTGTCGGTAAATATTAACTTCTAGAGTAAGGTTAGAATTTAGAAGTTAACTGTCCGGTAACCGAACCGAATAATTTGCCTACCGCACTAAGAAAGTGTGGGCAGACCGTATGCGTATCTGTATTTTAGTACCGTGTCGCTCCGGTCAGCATAAACGCTAGCAGAATATGCTGAATGGGGTTAAGGTGAGACGTCACTAGAAAACCCACCCTTTCATAGTGAAAGGATCCTATTTTGGTGCTTGGAAGGATACTCCTGAACCAAGTAGCAATAGCTTAGCATTACGGGCAAGCTAACAGAGAGGGAACATTTCCTCTCTCCGTACCACGTTTAAAATTCCTCCGTAGCGCGACGGAAGTCCGACCTTTGTACTTCCGTTTAAATTTCATCATTCTGCACCCTGGTGGTGAAGAATTGCCAGCACATCTCTAGGGGAAATTCAAACGTGGAGCACGGGATATGACGTCTCATTCAATTTAACTAACAAGTGAAATTGCCAGATTTACCTTTTCAAGTGGATCTTTTAAATAAAATATCCAAAATTGATTGGGCGTCCATAATGAGACATGATTAACTTTTTCCAAACTTAACTTAGATGAAGCAAGGCTCTCAGGTAATTCAAAGTTAATTCCCAGATAGCCTATACAGGTTTGATATATCATAAATAGATTAATCAGTAAAATCTGCTTTAGCAAGGCACATTCAGTAAAACCCATTACTGACGGGAGTGAATCCCATGTGGCTTCGGCCTTAAGGGAAAGTATAGTGGTGAATGTACCCTAAACATTTAAACTACATTACTGTTATGATAACTCCACAATCTGAATTGCTTGGGTATCATTGCCTCATTCAATTTATTTAGTTAAATTCTCGAACATACCTGTCTAGGTTCTTCCAACTAAATGAGACAACTTAAACTTTGCATATTAACCTTGATGAAGCAACCTCTCAGGTAATTCAAAGTTAATTCCCAGATAGCCTATACAGGTTTGATATATCATCAATAGATTAATCAGTAAAATCTGCTTTAGCAAGGCACAGTCAGTAAAACCCCTTTACTGACGCTCAGCCCAGGTAGGAGCGTACCCTAGTGGTGAAGGGTCCCAACATTTGACCTACGGTTTGCACTTATGATATCCAATCAATGGAGATTGTATGAACCAATCGTCTCATTCAATTTAATAAGTTAAATCGTCAAACATACCTTTCTAGGTTCTTCCAATTAAATGAGACAACTTAAACTTTGCATATTAACCTGGATGAAGCAAACTCTCAGGTAATTCAAGTTTAATACCCAGACAGCCTACCCAGGTAGGACTATGTAATCATTGGCCTTGATTAATTCAATTTGCTTTTGCAAATTCATTCACGCCCAACTTCCACAGTACTGTACAGTACTGATGGTTCATTAACGTCTATAAATAGATTAAAATCGTCTTTGCAGCTCCCCACATTCCAAAACCAAATTTTGGAAAATTAGGAAAAACATTTTTCCTTTCAAATGTTCTAATAATGTGCAGGCTATCAGAGGGGGTGGTCCCCACTCGCCCGCTAATTAGTGAACCTCCACCCGTAAATGGATTGATCTCTGACCTCAGCAGCGATAACAGCCCTAATTATGCCATTAGTGGAAAAGCAGACAACAATGTTTTCCAAAATCAACCATCGGGCGCAGGCCTCGTAAAGGTTCTCTCCAGTCTAGCTCTGATGTCTTGCCATCCGAGATTGCCATCTGTCCAATACCGCAGTGCACAGCTGAAGCACGAGCAGGTAATGGTAGACATAAAGGGACAGGTGGAGAGAACCGGGAAACCAATGACCAAGGCAGACAAGGGAAAAATTCTGCTAGCTATGGAACTGCGTTCGAAAACTGAACAATTAAATGTACTTGCAAAAACGTATGACGATGAACAAGCACAAGCTCTTCAACAAAATCGTTTTCTACAGGAACAAAATCATATGCTACAGGAACAACTCGATTTAGCCAAAACTAAATACGATGATGTCCACGCCAAACTAGATAAATCTGAAGAGTTATCTACAAACAGGAGCGCTCAACTTGACAACATGCATGCTGTTTTGTTGAATGTTACTCAAAATAACACGGTGCTCCTCAAAGCGCTGCAGACCAAAGACGATCAGTTAATGAACACAATGACAAAGTTGGATGATAAATCAGCAGAACTTATTGAAGTCGCTGACCAAATGAATGATGAGAGAACTCAGGTGATGAGGTTGGAAATATTGATTTCTAAGCAAGCAGAGGAAATCTCATCACTGAATCTCTCGCTCCGTACTCAAGACCTCTATCTGCAAACCATGACAGATAAGTTTGAGACCGAAAGGAGCAGGTGTGACACTCGCGTGTCCAAAATCAGTACTCTAAGCGCTCAAGTGGACTCTGCAATGCAGCAGAATTCCACCCTTAGGTACCATCTGGAGGAAATCCAGAATGGTCACGCTCTACAGCGCGACTTCCCATCCAAGCAACCGGAGCCCTGTACTCACAGGAGTGAAGACAATAGGTTTCAGACCTTGCCTCCCTCATGTGTCCCTCAGTCTTCTCCTCTTTGCCCTTCGGCACTGAGTAATATGGCGCCTCTTGGCCAACAACAACAAGGCTTGGCTTCCTCTCTTGGCCTTTCGGCCCCAATCTCTCCACAGGATGAAGCCAACCCTCTCCGCCCGCTTGGCGCGGAATACCTTGACAAACTCGTCAAGAATTTCCCCACCTTTGACCCCATTCCAGGTCAGCCAAACGATACTGAGACGTTCCTAGCTGACATAGAGGATGCGTTGGATGGCTACCCGAACGCTACGGGTTCTGACAGGGTTTACCTGTTGAAGCGAACGTCGAATAGACACATGACGAGGTTCATTCGCCTACAACAGCAACACGTGCTAAATGACTACGCTAAACTTGCCACAGCTTTGAAATTAGAATTCAGTGGTTCTGCGACTCGCAAACACGATAGCTCACTGGCTAACACCTTCAAACAAGCTCGGAACGAACACCCACAAGCTTACTATCATAGGCTTCGTTCAGCTTACTTTGGCCTACTCACAGAAACAGGAATGGAAGAGCTTTTACCATTCAAACAAATGTTTCTGTCGAACATGTATCCCACCTTCATTACCTACTTGGGCCCTGCCGCCCACGCAGGAATTAACACCCATAGCAAGGACGTTAAAGTTCAAATTTCTCCCGCTCTCATTCAAGACCCTATCCAGGGCCCGCTTGATCAAGAAACAAGCCCCCGGGCTTTGTCTATAGACTCTGATACAAAAGTTGCGAAGAAAAAGGTCAAACGCTTCGTTAAAGCCAAGCCCACTCAAAATCGGAAAAGTCAATCTGCTTCCACCTTGAACAGACATGGCACATCACGTCGTTGCGAACGACCACTCCACTTTGTGGGGAATATGTCCACTAACCACGATTCTAAACGGCCATACCTGGAAACAGTCCTGGAGGACTGCTTAGCTTGTCATGCGCTAATTGATTCGGGTGCGACAATATCACTCATCTCTCAAACATTGTTTGATGATCTCAAAAGGGCTTTGAAGCCAACTAAACGTTGGTTAAAAGTGGAACGATGCGACACTAAACTTCGAGGGGTCACTCAGACTACCTCGCCTCTCACATTGAGAGTCATGCTGAAACTACACTTCCAGGACGTATCGCTCGTTCACCCTGTGTATGTTACCAGCCTCGAAACTGTAACCCTGCTACTTGGAGCAGACTTGATGGATCGGTTACTCCCATTGATGGATTGGAAAACCAACCAGGTATGGTCACAGGCCACAGTGCCTTCTCCACTGACCACACTGTCTTCCCCTAAAGCTAGCTGCAACGCAGTCCTTCACGAGGGGTATCTGTCGAAAGCACCCCTTGGGAAAAAGACGTTTAGAAACCTCTTGGTACAAAATCCGATCCATGGAGATATTACGATATCTCGACACATTCCATCAGCCAACCTGATTGACCATTCTTTTCATGATTTCGAGCCAGCTTTCTCTGTGAATAAGCAACTTCCCTCCTCCTTGCAGTCGTGCAATACGATAGTTGATATGAACTTCTCTTGCCCTTCGGACACTTCCGCAAGCACTGCGGCCGTCTCAGCAAGTAAAACATTGATGCACAGAGTATACTCTGCTTCCGATGATACACCTTCCGCTTTGTTGGGGACTGTCACCCCTTACAATGACACTAATGGCGTCAGTCCAGCAACTGACCCGATGACTCCCACTGGTGAAACACTTTGCGATATCACAGACCGATATCCTCATCTCAGTTCGCAGGTAATGAAGAGGTTGCCACACGCGGACGCGGTGGGGACTGACATGCCTCGACAGCCACTGAGCGTTTTGAAGCACAAACACCAGGAGATTTGGTTGAAAGGTTACAGCCATTCTCATAACAACACGGCCGCTGAAAACTCGTACGTAGGGTCCGTTCTTTTCATTTGCGCATCGGACACCAACACCACCCGCTGGTGGGGGGGTCCCGAGGCACAAAGGGGGGGAATAGTAGCCCAGACCCATGATGAGCCTCATCGAGGCCGGTGGGGGGGTCAAGACTACGGACAACACCGTACGAGGCCGCCAGAGCATAAATCAAATCTAGTTGTAAACTCTCCTATGAGAACAGTGAGGAGCAGACAGGCCCCTAGACGGGGATTATCTTAGAACACATCTAAGATAGCACTGAGGTGTACCACACTGGTCGTAAAGGAAGTCCAGTGGACTTGTCCACCTCCAAAACAAATGGCATCAGTAATCATTCTTTGCCATGTGTAGGTTCAACTACAATACAACTAGTAAAATGCTCCAATCATGTGTTCTGGTAGATAATATTTCAGAATAAATCGGTAGGATAACTGGTCCCCTTGAGTACCAGTACTAGCAACAGTCAGTCCCGCTACAATCAGTAAGAAGATTAGTAACCTCACAAGTTAACCTGTTACATCTAGGGGGCAGTAATTTCACGGCTGGATAAAAAACGTACCCGATTTAATCTGATTATTAGTCCTGCCCAGAAACTGGAATATGCATATAATTATTAGCTTTGGAGAGAAAACACTCCAAAGTTTCTGAAACTGTTTGAATGGTGTCTGTGAGTATAACAGAACTCCTATGGCAGGCAAAAACCTGAGATGCTTCTGTTCAGGAAGTACCCTGTCTGAACATTTCTTGCCCTTCTTTATTATCTCTGTCGTTTACAAAGGATCTCTGCTCTTACGTGACACTTCTCACGTCAACAATGGAGTCTCACAGCCCGGGAAAAACAGGAATGATGTCATTCAAAGCCCTGGCTGAAGCACACGAGAGCAAATGCTGAGTGGTCAGTCAATGGACTAAGCCTTAGGCGCGTGACACGCCCCGCCCCCGGCTTTTGGTTTTTTCCTCAGTTTACAGACAGGCAGATTCCCGGTCGGAATATTATCGCTTCTCTACGAGATAAATTGCATAAATATTGGTTTTAAACAGCGGTTGACATGCTTCGAAGTACGGTAATGGAATATTTCGAAATTTTTTGTCATATTTTGCGTCATGCTCGTGGCCGAGATTTAGCGTTGGGATAGTGTCTAGAACGCACGAACAAAACGTCGCTGTTTGGATATAACGATGGATTATTTGGGACCAAACCTACATTTGTTATTGAAGTAGAAGTCCTGGCAGTGTATTCTGATGAAGAACAAGCAAGGTAAGAACATTTTTCTTATAGGAAATGTGATTTTGGTGAAGGCTACACTGGGTGGGTGTCTAAATAGCTAGCCCTGTAACGCCGGGCTATGTACTTACATTATTGCAAAATGTGCTTCATCCGAAAAGCTATTTTAAAATCGGACATATCGAGTGCATAGAGGAGTTCTGTATCTATAATTCTTAAAATAATTGTTATGCTTTTTGTGAACGTTTATCGTGAGTAATTTAGTAAAATCACCGGAAGTGTTCGGTGGGAATGCTAGTTCTGAACGTCACATGCTAATGTAAAAAGCTGGTTTTTGATATAAATATGAACTTGATTGAACAGACATGCATGTATTGTATAACACAATGTCCTAGGTGTGTCATCTGATGAAGATCATCAAAGGTTAGTGCTGCATTTAGATATGGTTTGGGTTTATGTGACATGATATGCTAGCTTGAAAAATGGCTGTGTGATTATTCCTGGCTGGGTACTCTGCTGACATAATCTAATGTTTTGCTTTCGCTGTAAAGCCTTTTTGAAATCGGACAGTTTGGTTAGATAAAGGAGAGTCTTGTCTTTAAATAGCTGTAACATAGTCATATGTTTGAAAAGTGTAAGTTTTCGGATTTAGAGGAGTTTGAATTTCGCGCCCCGCCCATCATTGGATATTGGAGCAGACGTTCCGCTAGCGGAACGTGTAGATGTAAGAGGTTAAATGGCGATTGATAATAGCGACATAGGAGTCACTCAGAGTGCAAAACGTGGATGGGAATCTCCAGTGCACTCTTCCAATGGTTAACACACATGTCACTAATAAATAGGACCCTCCATTCAGGAGGAAAATTATTAGAAGTCATGAACCATGATCACACCACGTATGACTGGTCCAATACTTAAAGAGTACTTCCGTCGTGAGGTTAGCTCCTCCGTGGATAACATAGCTATGAAATAGACTTCATACCTATCGCCACTACAAAAGTGGAAGAAACAGTGACTTGTAGAAAAACTACTACAGACTCCCTTGACACCAATTCTGACTGACCTCCAGGCATTGACCTGAAAATTACCTGACTACGTCCGACTCATTCTGAACAAGTTGTAATCTGCCCGGATACTTGGTTTTTTTCCCTTGACATGCGCGCTTGTGTAAGCAGAAGCGCACATGCACAACGGAACATCCAATTAGGATTTATGCTAGGACCACTTAAGGGCCCAAGCAATATACCAGCCTTAGTAAAGTTGAACATTTACTTCTAGGCCTTTGACTCTACAGCACTCACCAGTTTTCTTCCCAGAAGTCCGTAGGTCATACCTGTAGACTGCCCAAAACTAGTGCATTACAGCTGCAGACTTATCATATAGTTATCAACTTAGGATAGCGCCTAAGCAACACACCAAGTAGGAAAACCCTAGATATGGCATTAGAGACAATGCCATGATAATCATTTTGCCAGAACATTGGACGTATATAGAATACAGTCCAATTAGATGATTTTTTTTGTGTGAGAACTATATTTTGTATATTTTTTTTGTTTTGTTTATGCTTTCATTCCTTTTCGGTTCAGTTCCTTTGACACATAGGAAGTGATAGAGCCATAAACAAAGTCCCCATACAACCATCACTTAGTGCCACAACGCCGCTCATTGGGGAATGAATGTAATTATATATATTTCATGAGTGTGTGTGCGTTGTTAACATCTGCCTAAGTTACTGCCCAGATCTTCCAGTCTGGACGACGGGTCCGGAACGGCTACCCCAAATCCGGACCCCCTATCCTTGTGGCGGCATGCCCGCTGTCAGAGAGACTACCAAGGTAAACCACCAGAGGGGGGGACCGCAACGGCGATCAACAACCAGGACATCCCCTGGCCCTTCCTGGGGTACTTTGCAGCTTCCAGGGAACCTACCAAGGTACACCACTAGAGGAGACCGCAACGGCGACCACCAACCGGATATCAACTGCCCATCCTTATGGTGGACGGCTCCGCTTTCAGAGAGCCTACCAAGTTCAACCACCAGAGAGGACTGCAACGATGATCTACCAATGGGACATCACGTGGTCATGATTTTATGTTGATTTGTAACTTGCAGGATAAACAAGATCCAAACCACCAGGGGGGGTATGTCATGACGTTGGCCTCTTTGGGTACAGGAAGGACAGTTGACCCCCCTCCCCTTTGTACCATCACCCAACCTACCTTCCCCCCAACCCAGGGTTGTAAAAATTCCAAGAGGAGAATCTACTACAACATGTTTCATAGAGAGACAAAGGAAATTCTTCCAAGTCATAGAATTGGAGAACCGAGCGACAGGTGTGTTCTGGAGAAGATATGGAAGATTGATGAAGACTCCAGCTACGAACTGGTCCGCTTGGTACAATTTTGTGATACTCAGAAGAGACAATATAGCCATATTACCATAAAACTGTTTACATAATAGCCTCAGCGATGAGACTGAATCCACATGGTTGTATACAATGTATTAATAATGATAAAGCTATTTGTAATACATTGAGATGCTATGTACTGATGTTAATGTGATGTTAATGTGATGGAATTGTATTTCTGTAACCAAATCTAACTCAGTCATAGGCACGCCCCCAGGGAAACATACAGGACCAGGCGTCATTTGACAAGCCTGTTCTATGGGCACTATAAAACATCCCCTGATTTACATTTCTACAGACCAGGCCTCCACTCCATTGCGAGAAGTGGGCCAGTAGGTTTTATCATCCAAGTACTCTACTGAAAGTGAACCATACCACGTGGTTAACTTTTAGACTATCGATATCGACAGAATAAGAACAAGTCTTTGATATTAATTATTAGTCTGCAGCTAAGTAAATTATATCATCGAACGCGAAGACCAACCACATCCATTCTATGACGACATTAATGAATGTCGCTCTGAAAGATCCATTCTAACCGAGAGAGAGAGAGAACGCTGACAAACTCTCCATCAGAACAAAACTCTCCAACAAGAATCCCGACGACACATGAGCGTAAATATATATTGATTGCAATTGTTCCCGAATGAGTGAGCCTTCAATTGTCAATTGTTAATATTAATGAACTCTGTGTAACTTCTCAGCTTACCGTTTTATGACCCATTGTCTAACAGACCAGCCATGCTTGTTAGCCATTAGGGCACATTACTATACCAATCCTTTGTGACGATAATTACTGTTTGTATGTTTTCTGTTAATTACTTAGTGTAGTAAATAAATGATTTTAAGACAATTGAATCCTACAGACGAAGAACCGTATGTGACATTTGAAAAAAAAAAGAGATATACATGAGAAATTTATTTGGACACCCTTTTTCTATAGTGAACCGGTTTCACAAGCTTTCCACGCGCTAATTAACAATATTTTTAAATTTAAAGATAGGCTCTCGTGGAATAACCGTTTATGTGCACCACTCAGAATGGACGGATAAGCGCACAACTTTTCTGTTGCTGATGAAAATCGCCGAAATGTGGGAAAGAAACGTAAAACAAAACTAAAAGAATGGAAAGACAGGCAAAGGAAGATCTTACGGGATGTGGGAAAACCCTATACAAATCGTAAGGGTCAAGAAAACACTGTGAAAAGCTGTCCAAAAGAGGTACGTGGAAGAACCGTATATCAAACAATCAAGCTAGCTAGCTATAGAGTACAGTAACTAACAGGTATGTTCTGGGTTGTCTAATTTGTAACTATAGAGAAAACATATTAGCTAAAGTTCGTTGGCTACTAATTTATACACTATCGTTACAAATGTTATTGCTAGATTATAGAAGAAACATAGCTAGCTACTTTTTGTCCATCCACCGGATGATTCGACATGGCTACAGTAGCTAGCTAGTTATATGTAATGTTACACTGTATCCTGCAGGGAAGAGCGTGTTCCACGACGTGCAGAAAGGATTGTGGAAAGTTGACTGATGAGCGCAAGCTGCATCTGTTCAACAGTTTCTACACTGTCCCATACGAGAAACAACAAGCGTTGATTCTCTCCGGCTTAGAACAGGTTAGAAATAGGACAAAACTCCTATTATAATAGCTATATTGAACACTTGCATAGTTTAACTTTGACAGTAATGATACGTAACGTTAACTCTAAAAGTGCAGTGTTACACAATGGTGCAATACAAACTCATTCTGTGTATAGGTTGGGAGTGTGTGAAAGATGGGGGTCCTGATCAAGCAATACCCTGAATGTGCTACAGTATGTTTTACTATCAATAAATGTATATGTTCTACAAAGAGAAGAATACCACATCATCTGCAAAATTCTGGGTTTATAGGGACATTTTCAAACAGCAGTCTCAATTTCGGCCAACCCAGGAGTGACACCTGTGGCAAATGTGACGCATTCTTCACTAAGATGTCAGCAGCAACATCTGAAGAGGAGAAGAGGAAGATTGCAGTTGAAAGTGAGTTGCACCATCGAAAAGCCGAAAAGGCCTACACACAGCTTCAAAGTGACACTGAGTGGGCTAAAGCCAATGCTGACTGCCATGTCATTTCTGTGGATCTATAGGGGGTGATGTACACCCCTAATCTGACCCACTCCAATGTCTACTATCAGCGGCAGCTGTCAAATTTTAACCTTTGCATCCAGGAACTTGGAAAAGAAGATCCTGCATACATGTGTTTTTGGCATGAGGGGATTGCACACCGAGGGTCCATTGAGGTAGCAAGCTGCATATTGAAGTGGGTGAAGACAAAATTCACACCACTCACCAAACCAGAGGTGCGCAAGTTGATCATCTTCAGTGACAGATGCTGTGGGCAGAATAACAACTGGCGGATGCTCAATCTGATGTCGATGCTCGTCTCTATGGGTTACTTTACCCAAGTTGAGCAGAAGTTCATGGTCTCTGGTCATTCTTTTCTTCCTTGTGATCGATCTTTTGCCACCATCGAGAAGAGGTGCAAGGAGTCAGTCCTTCATACACCTGATGATGTTTCAAAGATGATACTTGAAGCACAACCAACGAAACCATTCAAGGTGATGAGGATGCAATGTGAAGACTTCAGGCACCTTCCAGATTCTGTCCTCAAGCGACCAGCTGGACTACAGATCACCTCAGTGAGGTGGTTAAAAGTCACAGGTATTGCACAGAAAATAGTTTACTAACATCCCATCAACATGCAACATGTTGTTCTAACAATAAAATATCCTAATCATTCCCTTTTTTTATTCATTACAATATACAGTACATCTCTCTGTCACCACATTTAGCATTAACTCTAAGCAGTTAACTTATTTACTGCTGTCACCTCCGTACAGAAGGACATTTCTTGCCTTTAGCATGGGTTTAACGCAATTCAAAACTTAATTGCTGATCATAGCGTTAAACGCAAAGAGAATGGTTTTCTGAACGTTTTGTAATATTGACCTTAGGGACCTGCATAATGGACATGCATATTGGCACATCACATTGATCCATATTTGATATGTACAAGTTGTGCTTCTTTTGATAGAATACAATTAAATTTATTCAATTTTTGTAGTTATTCTATGGTATGTTCACATTGAGGGCTTCATTTTAAATGAGACTAAGATTTCATGACTCAACTTTTAAGAAAAGTCATCAGTGCTAAAGTTGATCGACCACCTTTAAATGAACCTCCATACAAATTAATTAACTACATATTGCATTTAAGTTATTTACATGAAGGGCATCTGTACTTGAAAGTACTTAAAACATCAAATCAGGTGTTAAAAAAGGACATCTTACAAGTGTCATGCAAAATGTCACATATACTGTTCTTCCACAAACTGAAATCATCGCTGGAGATATACTGTTCTTCCACATTCTAAAAATTAAAACAGCAATAAAATAAGTATTTTTTGAAATAACAAAAAAATATCAATTGTTGTTGGAAGATATGAGTATGGTGAATTATTTGTCAACCATAAAACACCTAATGTGGTACACACAATTAATAATATAAAAATAACTGATTATCTTAAAATGGAAAAATTGTCACATATATGGTTCTTCGTCTGTAGGATTCAATTGATGTATGGATGATTTTAGTAAAGACTGGGTTCGTGCAGATACAACAATTTACGACGTTTGGGAATGAGACTTGACGCGAGGTAAAATACACCATTGAAACTAGAAGATAATCGGCCTATACTATAATAGAATATTATAGTACAGGAAAGTTATATTAGGAAAATTATAGCTTTGTAATCTGAATATTCTCCTTGGTGCCTCGATCTCCTAGGTAATTACAATTAAGCGATTAATCAGTTTAATCGCGTGATAATAATTACAGGGAGCTAATTGATAAACCTATCTTCAGTTTAATGGTACCCAAAGACACGACAGTAGCTATATCCACAATAAAACGAGTCCTATATCGACATAACCTGAAAGTCCGCTCAGCAAGGAAGAAGCCACTGCTCCAAAACCACCATAACGAAGCCAGACTATGGTTTGCAACTGCACATGTTTGCAACTGCACATACAACTGCACATACAACTGCACAACTGGACAAAGATCATACTTTTTGGAGAAATGTCCTCTGGTCTGATGAAACAAAAATAGAACTGTTTGGCCATAATGACCATTGTTATGTTTGGAGGAAAAAGGGGGAGGCTTGCAATCCGAAGAACATCATCCCAACCATGAAGCACGGGGGTGGCAGCATCATGTTGTGGGGGTGCTTTGCTGCAGGAGGGACTGGTGCACTTCACAAAATAGATGGCATTATGAGGTAGGAAAATTATGTGGATATATTGAAGCAACATCTCAAGACATCAGTCAGGAAGTTAAAGCTTGGTCGCAAATTGGTCTTCCAAATGGACAATGAACTCAGCATACTTCCAAAGTTGCGGCAAAATGGCTTAAGGACAACAAAGTCAAGGTATTGGAGTGGCCATCACAAAGCCCTGACCTCAATCCTATAGAACATTTGTGGGCAGAACTGAAAAAACGTGTGCGAGCAAGGAGGCCTACAAACCTGACTCAGTCACACCAGCTCTGTCAGGAGGAATGGGCCAAAATTCACCCAACTTATTGTGGGAAGCTTGTGGAAGGCTACCCGAAACATTTTACCCAAGTGAAACAATTTAAAGGCAATGCTACCAAATACTAATTGAGTGTATGTAAACTTCTGACCCACTGGGAATGTGATGAAAGAAATAAAAGCTGAAATAAAATCACTCTACTATTATGACATTTCACATTCTTAAAATAAAGTGGTGAACCTAACTGACCTAAGACAGAGAATGTTTACTTGAATTAAATGTCAGAAATTGTGAAAAACTGAGTTTAAATGTATTTGGGTAAGGTTTATGTAAACTTCCGACTTCATCTGTATGTATGTATGCATGTATGTATGTATGCATGCATACATACACAGACACACAAACACACAAACACACACACACACACACACACACACACACACACACACACACACATACTATTCCAAAAACATTTCAGTCATTTTGATTGTCTTTTTCATCGACTTTTCATTTCTTCATAGAGTCCGTTGTACTGCTTCTCCTCACTCTTTATTGACTTTTCTATTTTTCTTTTATTGGCTTTTTCAGCCATTTTTCATTTACTCCTATCTCCTTTTCTATTATCCATGGTATATTTTGAAGCACTCAATGTGCAGTGGCACTTTGCATTTCTCACATGCGTAGGTAGTGTGTTCGTCAGAATCACGACATCTCTGGAACCGGCGCATCGTGTTGATTGGCCAGTGGGAAGCTTTGTCATATCTTGCCTGATCTTCAACAGTAGCAGCCAGTAGAGATCTCCTTACATCGCTTAGAGGTTTCGTGCCAAACATTTTCATAAGAGACTGTGCCACTATCCGTGAGCAGGTCGATGGTCCCTCCCATAATGTCTCTGTAAAAGAAATGGCTGTTTATGAGTGCACTGTTCAGAGACCATGCAAAGGTAGGCGGGCCACCACCACTTCTTAGACCTGATGGAGATATGGTATCTTGAAACCTGTAGGTTGTGAAGTTCAACACCACCCATGTGCTCATTGTATCGGTTGATGCATTTTGGTTGTGGGACTTTGTCAAAGGCACGTTGCTCCTTGTTCCATCTCTTGACAGAGGTCTCACTGTATTTCTCCTCCATGCTTGTTGCCACTGTGACAATGTTATTGTCTTTCCAACAGACCAGCAACTTGTTTCCTTGGTTCAGAACCTCAGAGGTTCCCCGGGGTAACTTCATGAAGTCCTTCTGTGGCTTGAATGAGACATCAAAAAGATGATTTTTGCCTCATCGTTCCAGAGCTCCCATATCCTCTTTTTGTCATTTCATCGAGGAGTGCGAGCAAAGTGAAGAGGTTGTCATGAAGAAACATGCAACCTTGAGGCACCCGAGATTTCTCTGCAAGACCAAGAATGACACTGGGTCCCTGACCCAACCCAGTCAAAAGGGAGGTGAGTGTGGGATCCACCATATGGCTATGTGATGCATGTAACCACTGGATGAGGCAAGGCTCCATAGCTTGTAACCAAAACAGATTGGTTTACCTCTTATGAATTGCTTACATCTATGTCGGCCATAGTATCATGGTCTCATCAACTGACAGCCAGGCAACAGCCATCACTGGTAACATTGTTCCTGTCATGATCTGTTTGCATAGGTTCAGCATATGCATTCAACAGCCTGGCTGGCAAATGGCCCATCTCCCCCCTCATAGTCCATATCTAACCCATCTCTATCACAATCACTGAAGACAGCATCTTTCTGATTTTGAGTGATAACTGCAATGTTGCATGCCTTGTCTGGGCAGTCACCTAGATCCAACATATCCAGAACTTGACTCAAAGTGAAACTGAAAGAAAGAACAGAGTAGAAAGTTAGGTAGAACAAGAACTATGTATGTGTATAAGTATGTGTATACCTAGATGCACTGCGTTATCCCGCCGGTCACTATTGTTGCCGTCAACATGTTTACTCATTCTATAACCACACTGAACAAAGTTGAGTAATTGCAAATGCATATATCACTACTAGACACCTTAAAGATGATGTGTACTAAAAATCTTTGTCCTATCTTTATGTTAACATACCTTTTGTTTGGGAGTTTTGACGCAGCCATCCACTTCTCATGGTGCAACCAGGAAGTAAACAGCTCTGGTCATGTGACAATTTGCACTAAACATGTGACACTGCAGATATATCATTGAGTCCCTTTAATATTTTAATATTTGCTGGAAATGCATTGATACATCAATTCAGTCATATTTTTAGAGCCTTATAACTAAAAACGTTTTTTTTACGGTCACTATTGTGACTAATGGGATTAAAGTGGTTATTTTTGCATCACGCTCAGTCAGTATGGCGTGTGCCTTGTGTACTTGTGGATGATTCCCAGTACTGCTTATTTTTAGGATCTGGCCACCTGTACCAACACAGCTGTGTGTCACTGCCAGGGAGAGTCTGATTAGACTTGCCATTTCTCTTCCCAAATTGAATTATCAAAGGCTGCAATTTTCTCCCAAAAGTACATTTCAAAAGTGTGTATTCCTCTTTTCTTCTCTAAGGGGCAGCAATCAGAGGCAAGGTGCAATCTATACCGCAATTACTGCTGATTACAGTCTGGTCTTCATGTATAATTACAAAGGCATTTGCTGCTAGTAGTCAAAGGAATGACCATTTGTCATAGAAAAGTCAGTTTTACTTTGAAAGCAACTATTTGATCAAAGCAAATGCATTTCCAACATTGTGAGATATGCAGTAAACATTTACAACCCAGCCTAATTGTTACCACAGAACAGTTAAATCAGTACTTCGGTGTTGGCTTTTTGTGTTTTACTTTTCAAAACACCGTAACTAAAACACTAATACATTTTCATCAAATAAATGAATGCTCACAGCACTGATTCTGTGACACATTCATTCTATACTTGGTAGCAACAGATACAACAACAGCACATTTTCAATCCCATTCTTCTGTCAGTCTTCAAAATCCTAAATTAGATAGTTAAGCTGGTTCAAATTCTGATATGACCAGTGGCGATTTTAATATGTAAATCTTGGTGGGGCAAACTCAAAACATTTGTTTTAGATGCATGACAGCAAAGCCACTGCACAACACAACACTAAACAATACATTGATTGGACTATAACGGTGACCACAAATGGTTAGGGCCTACATTAAGCTGTCCCAACAGCAGAGTTGTAACAGCAGTCCCAACATACCTTACCACCGCTACACCTGGCTATCAGCGGAGCCTTGTCTGGCAGTGAAACAGTTCATTCAGCCTCATTTACTGCCTTTAAAAAAAAACATAGCTGATATGACTGACTTGCTTAAAAAAAAAATGTTTCTACTGACAATTGAGATGTACAAACTATGGCATATGGGGACGACGAACAGATAAGAGGCAATCAGTAAATTCGATTAAGACATTAATGAGCGAGCTAGGACAGACGTAGTCAATATAACTAACTATCTGTTCAGCACTTTTGAAATGTACAGCGACAGAATTCAGAACATGGGGCCATTCTATTTTTCCTGTACATAAAGTCAGAACTGTAGGATAAATAAAGGGAGCATAATAAGCAGACAATGAAAGCTCTAACAGTATTTGATGATGACATTTCTCTAAAACAGGCTATAGGCTACATGTGCACCACCAAGTCAAAACAGTAGGCTAAATTATGACGGGAGAAGGGAGCAAATTATTAGGGTGAGGCAGATGGGCTACTAACAGCTTACTATACAACATACACTTACAGTATAACTACTTTCTTAGCTACAGAAAACATATCTCCATGGCATATTACATCATTTATACAGCACCATACAAGACATTTCTGGACTTGAACAGGAAGGTGGCGCGACTTCCTTCGTGGGCAAATTTTGTCATCAAACTTTGTCATCAGTCTGGCAATCTCTGGATTTACGGTGCTTTCAAGACAACTGGGATCTCGGAAAAAAAACAGCGTCGAATCATGACGTTAGTAATCTTCAGGTCAGAGCTCTAGAAAGAGGCCAGAGTTCCCGACTTGGAATTCCAAGTTGGATGACCGTTCAAAACACATTGTCCCTGTCGAAGCTCGTTTATTTCTGAGTTCCCAGTTGTCTTGAACTCACTGAAGTATGAAATTTCCCAGTTCCAAGTTTCCAGTTGTTTTGAACACAGGAGAAGTCATGCTGGATTGACAGCATGGTCAATGTTGAATGTTTATCCTTTTAAGGTTGGAAAAGAGACCCTTAAACCCAGACTTGGACCAAACATACACTCCACTGAATAGCAGGCTAGTGAATGCTTTGCAGTGCTTGTAGTTAGCCACTGATTCCTTGAAAACTACTCATTGTTGAATTTCCAACTTCATGTGTAATGTTTATGTCCAATAAGCACCGATACGTTTTATCTATAATTTCTCTATATAATTTCTCTTCATATGACAAGGATTGAAAAGGATTTAACAGTAGATTGTCAACTTTATTCATGATGATGACTGCTAGCTAAGATTTTGAAAGTATGATGTTGACATGATCAGTCGAATCAAAGTTACTGTGGATATAACATAATTTGACATTATTTTATCTGTGGCCAATGACCGTGAGCCTTCTTGGATGTGCACTTCTAATGTAACTCTATGGCAGCACCCAAGGGGTTTTAATTTTTGAGCTCTCCCCGTATATTTTGTGGTGATGTAGTGTCCCCATGAGTGACAGAACACTGAGCCAATCACGGCACAACTAGAGAACATTACAAACCCCTATGCGCCGTGTTTTCCTGCATTTTGGAGCTGCCTTACTAAAGAAAGCAAAAAAAAAGGGACCATGTTTGTACGCAGCTTTATTAACTCAATTACATATTATTATTTTTACATTGCTTGCAAACTGATATGTGACACATATTAATGCCAAAATAACATGCAAAACAGGCAACAAAAATATTTGTAATAATTGTTTCAGTCCCTTCGTCAATATTATGCAATGACATTACCCCAGCATTATGGCCAAGCTGGGGTATATTTGATACACAAGCTGAGGTCATTTCAATCTTTCTGCACTCTGTAGCCCAGAGATTGACTGAGAGATAACAGAACTAGGAGAGAGAGAAAGAACAACTGAGGACAAACCAGACAGGCCATTTGAATTAAGCAGGCTTCATCCACCACACATTTCCTCTAACTGGCACCCAGTCATATCTCACAAACGGATAAAAGCATCATAAACTCCCCTGCCATCGCAATATACTTGCCCCAAATTCAATAACAAAAAGGTGAATAGACGTCTCTAGTTAGATATCACTGACAGAAGCCAAAAGCCCAATGTCTTTTCTGGAAATCTAAATGAGGTGTAATGGACTGGCTATTTGCTATTTTATTCATTTTATTAGCTTTTGTGGCTATTACAGAGTAAGAAAAATACAAATATATCATACAAGAAAACAAGGCTGAAAACAATGGACACGGGAATAAAGAGCATAATTTACAGATACAAAATATACAAGCAGATGCATAAAGACGTCAAACACACAGACAAGACAATACAAAAATGAATAAAAAAGACCATTCATAACTATACAGATCAGACACACAACAAGTGTCTGTCAGACTACACAATCAAAGGCCAAGCATATAAATAGCCTATATAGACTAGGGTTATTCTCAAGTAGCTAAATCAGGCCAGGCCCGACAGTCCTGAAATGAAAACTTTGGCTTTGTTGGCAAGGATTATTTTTCAATGCTGTAGGAAAAGCCTCAATGGGAATTAAATCAATGACTCTTTGTTCCCTTTGACTATTTGACGTTTCTAAAACCAAATTATCAACTCCATTATACTCCACTCTGTCTGTGCGATGTCGCTTTTTCTTCCCAAAAGCCGAATGAATGCTATGACTGGTTAATTCACTGGACTGGCTAGAGCCAGCCCTTCTAATCAGCACTGACACACATAGACAGTAAATGTAATGAATTTTGCAATAGAGTGAGCAATTGATGCATTGCTAAGTGACTCCACTTGGCTGTCTCTGATTAGATACTCTACAGCTACTAAGCACATTATCATCCCATCATACGGGTCCAGGTTAAATGTCATTATTCCCCACCTGGGGCCTACTTGAGTTCATTCTGACCATGCACCTGTAGTACTGAATATGAATCTCTTGAAGGAAGGGAGTGACTTGCCTTTTCATTAGGTTGACCAAATAATAATTGTTCCTGAAATGTATGCATTCATAAGCCATATTTACATATACTGAGTATAGAAAACATTACGAACACCTGCTCTTTCCATGACAGACTGACAAGGTGATTCCGGGTAAAAGCTATTATCCCTTATTGATGTCACTTGTTAAATCCATTTCAAATCAGTGTAGATGAAGGGGAGAAGGCAGGTTATTAAAGAAGGATTTTTACGCCTTGAGACATGTATTGTATATGTGTGCCATTCAGAGGGCGAGACAAGACTTAAGTGCCTTTGAACAGAGTATGGTAGTAGGCGCACCGGTTTGTGTCAAGAACTGCAATGCTGCTGGATTTTTCATGCTCAACAGTTTCCCGTGTGTATCAAGAATTGCCCACCACCCAAAGGACATCCAGACAACTTGACACAACTGTGGGAAGCATTGGAGTCAACATTGACATAGTCCAACCCTAAACATGAGCGCAAGTGTTCACTGCACTTGGGGGCTTGTAGGGTCCACAGTTGGGGGCTTGTAGGGTCCACATTCATTTATATTCCTTAACAGTTTCAGTTTTCAAGTGCATTTTAAAGTACCTGGAAGAAATGGAATGTCAGTCGAGAGAGGAATTAGGAATCCAGGAAGGTGACTTCTGGAATGTAATCAGACCCAAAACTCAGCTAAAAGCCCATATGTAATAACTCTACTAGTATGAATAATGTAACTGATGACGCCATGAGGTGTTGACTGACTTTAGATCGTATTAACATAATAGACCTAGACGGCGACACCAATATGGCCAAGAAACAGAAAGTCTGCCAGCCTTGACAATACTGCTGGCAGAATACAGATGATTTTGGATATCAAACAAGAAGTTGTTGGGAAAACCCGGAATCCTGAACTTCTGCTTTGAATTCAATGTGGGTTTTTTTTAAGTGTGTGTCTTCTTAACTTCAGCCAACGGCATGCTCTCACAATCTGACTAAAGCCACCACCCAGACTCTCATGTAGAATTCCCTCTAACATATTATTTATTCTTCTCTGAACATCATAGAGGAAGACACCAGCATGGGGTGATACATGTTCTTTAAATAATATCACTGAATAACAAATGTCCTCTTAAACCAAAACCAAACCCTTAGTTGCTATGGAGAAAACATGACAGGCAGATCAAAGGGAAATTGTCTCACTTTTCTGCAGGCTGTCGCTTCAGACTGAGCGTCATAAATCAATTCATCAATTGCTTAGCATCCTGTTATCTCTTTCTGTCTGTTCCTAAGGGGAGCTAAAGCCTTTAGATCAGGGCACTAATTAAGAGGGTCTTCACATTTACTAGACATTTTGCAAAACTACCCTCAGCTACAGATATACTGAAACTAAACTTGCAAACGTGTCACGTCTCGACCTCTACTTCCAGAGGTAGCGCCAGACAGTTACCTCAATTGTCTCATTGAGGCAACACTCTTTAAAGTTTTTGAAAAGTTAACATTTTCCTTATTTTTGAGACTTGTTTCATTGATTTTTTTTTACCTGAAATTATAGTAATAGCCTGTTACATTCTGAAATTGTCTCAGTAGCTTTAAATCTCAAGTGTTACTTTTTGGGGGGGTTGACTGCACTGAGCTCCAGGCAAGAAGGGAATTATTTACATTTTCATTCGGAATTTGCTTTTACCTCATATAATGACTTCAATGATATTGATAAAATTAAGCCTGGTTTGTTCTAAGGTCACTTTAATAAGTTAGCTAGCATCCACCTAAGAGCTCCTGTCTAGCTATGGTGCATCTAAACGTCAGCATTCAGCTACAGCCAGCACGTTTGTGAAGATGCAGAAATTAATCTGTTTAGCTAACGTAAACTCACTCACTTTTGTACATCGCCTTGGTCCGTACAATTGACCTTATTTTAGCGCCCCAAAAACGTAATACTTCCAGATCAACTGTAATGTCAATACCATTGTAAAGCACAATTTCTCCCCTTTCCAAAAAAATTTATGACATGACCTTCACGCTGCCCATTTCTGCAAAATTCAAGAAGGCAATGAGCTCCTTCGGGTCTTTTTAAAAATGGCGGGTGGGGAAGCGAAACTAATGCGGGATAGTGAGAAGGAGAGGAGATGTCTGTCCAACTTATCACCTTATTGCCTCTAAAATGTAAATGAAACACTATAAAGAGTTTATATAATGTGTCATTACATACCTATTTGAAGGGTTGTGTCGAATTTGAATCGGGTTTTTAGGGCGGTGCTAAAGTGATCTTCAGAAGTAAACAGCGGCTTTGAAAGTCATGATCGCTTACAGTGATGACGCAAAAAATGACTAGGTATCCCCCCCTTACCCCCGTCACTGTCCATTTCTTGTTTTTAAACGATGAGAGAAGTGCTACACCTGGTGGAAAGAGATTGTAAGACAGAAATAGTTGCTTTATGCGTGCTGTACATTACGGCATGACATGTCACGATGTAACGGAGGGTCAGTTTTTTTCTACTTTTCTCCAATACTATAGAGCCATTACCATGTCGATTAACGCTTGAATAAAAATGTAGTTCACACCCCAGATTTTGAAGTCAACACAGTCCCATTAGTTTTCTTTGGTAGCCTCGTTTGAATGTCGCGGTTGCGCACATTTGTACGGAATGGGGCTACGTTAGTTAGCTAGCTAATGTTACCTAGCTGTGTAGCCTAAATTATAATATGAATGACCCTGTATGATAACGTTACTGTACTTTTATATTTGTATGGGAGGGGTAAACATTTATTATTGATATGCTAATGTAACTTGCTCATGAAGTATGCTGTTAGTTAGCTAGCTAGTTAGCTGTGTATTGACAAGAAAATAAACCATTTAGCAAATTTTCCTCACATGCTTGTGGATTGTTGCATTATTCAAGAGTGCAATATGGTTTGGTTGCATTATTCAATTTTGGAATATGTTTTAGAAGAAAAGTTGCTTGGATTGTTAAATAGTTTGTGCTTACTGACTACCGGCTACATTGATATTTGTAGTATCTACTGTGATATTGACGCCACAACGAAGGTAAGGCAATGGCATAATGTGATTTGAAGAGTAGAAATCTGCTCCTCCGATATCTCTCGTGGTGGGAATAGGGTCTAAAACAGGATAATCCGCGCAAGGCTATAACAAGCACCTCCTGCACTTGTATGACAGTCATCAGAAAGTAAAGACTTTTCGCACACCGTGTACTATGTTCACACGTGATGTATTGGAAAACAACAGGTCTTTATCAGGTCTTAAGGGTTGAAATGTTGTTTGATAAGCCACATGGGAACAATAGATCACAGGGTGCTTAGTCTGCTTTCACTTTTTACTGAACATTTCCTTCGATCTCAAACACCTACTAATGTACTCATTGTACAGTATGTAATGCTTTCATATAGTAAATAATAACATTTGAATGAAATTCCACCCAGACACTGTAGTCAAAATTAGCACTGTGAAATGTCATGCTCTCATTCTCTACAGTACCAAGAGCCACTGTAAGGATCAACTGCAGGCCAGCCCCCCGTCTTAGCTGAGGATGAGAAGTCCGGTTTTAAAGCTTGAAACAGAGCTATCTGCTGGTATTGGCCATGAGAAGCCTGCAGCTGACACTGATAGGCATGTCAAGCATCTCTGCAGCAAAATACTGTGTGTATTATTCCTTGCACACATCCGCTGACAATGGGTTCGTGTTCGGCGCGAGTTCTTTTCATTCTAATCTATAAGAATGTATTTAATGGACCTATTCTGATTCAAAGATAACAGTTCTTGATATAAATGTAATGTGTCACCATAAATGGGAGAGTATTCTCACTTGAGCATGACTTTCCTATGCAAAAAAATACTATTTGACAAAATACTTACCCCTCCATGTGAGGTGTGTGTGTCTGTCTGTAAGATATGTCCAATTGTCTATACGAAAAAAAAATTATTCCCTCATGATAATTCATTAGCCGTAAGTGAACACCTTACGTGGTACTATGGATTGGCAAATAAGAGAGCCGTTAGCTTGTTAGTGCTAAAAATCCCCTTTTTAGATTGCACTATGAACACTACAGAGGTTGCATGGGAGGCTATTGGGCCTGTGTGGGAGACTGTGAGCAGTGTGAGGAGTCTCACCACTTTTAGCGTTACAGCCCTCCTGCTGTCTGCAGGCTGTTCAGAAAACAATAATGCTCCCCTGTCGTAGAGCCGGCGCAACACGACCATCTGCCGTGTCATATGAGATTTCGACTGAGAAAAGGTTGAGTCGTGTTCTGTCGCTGCATGCATATTACATAATAGTGGGCTGCCATGTTTTCTGTCTCAGGGGTTCAGGGGATTTGAGTCATTGACTCTTAAGGTTTCGACCCCTGAGTGTGATATTCAATATGCCGTAGATCATCCACGAACAACTATTGAAGGACATATTGTAGATGAGTATTTCTCAGTGGTCCTGGTTTTCGTCATAGCCTTAGATAAGCACATCTGATTTAACCAGTAAACTAATCACCAAGCCCTTGACTTGTTGAATCAGGTGTGTTTGTCCAGGGCTACTAACCAGTCACTCCAGAAGCAACAGTTAACCTATTTAGATCCCAGGAAAGGAACACCACATTAGATAACCAATTAGCAATCAGCTTGACTCCGCCACATCTGCTTGCCAGTGTTTAATATAAGCAAAGACATTCTGGCACGACATAACTGAGCCCATGCTGGCCAAGAGAAGACTAATAATCAAAACTTCAAAAACAACAAAAAATCTTTATTTCATTAAAAACAAAAAATTGTCCAACCACAACCATGCTTTTTTGGAGATTCTGATTTCAAACCATTGTAGAGGAAGCTGGAATCATATAAAAGATTTAAGAAAAAAATACCAGAACTACTGTTGGTCTTTTGGACCTGAGCTGATAATGTTTTCACAGATCTGGACTGAGATACCTCAGTTCCGATCCTCAAGAGCAGCAGTAGCCGGACTTTTTGGGTCATTTCAGCAGAATTTTTAAATGTCTAGACCATAGAGATCCTATTACATTACAAGAGGGGCTATGTCATAAATCCTCAAGGTTCCAGAATGGGGTGAAAATGGCAGCCATATGGGTCAGGGAGAAATCCAAACCAGTTTAATTGGAATGCAGTAGAAACATAATGCTGATTTTACTTAAGCAGGAACATAAAAGTAAGGCATGTGATATCAGAAATGTTGTAATGGAATTCATGTAAATGTAAAAGAGTCATATAATAATAAATACAGTTTATACAAGTTTTATACAAATGTTCTGTGTAGCTTCTAAAACATACACCGAGTGTACAAAACATTAGGAACATCTTCCTAATATTGAGTTGAATCCCCTTTTGGCCTCAGAACAGCCTTAATTCGCCAGGTATGGACTCTACAAGGTGTCCACAGGGAGGCTGGCCAATGTTGACTCCAATGCTTCCCACAGATGTGTCAAGTTGTCTGGATGTCATTTGGGTGGTGGACCATTCTTGATACACACGGGAAACAGTTGACTGTAAAAAAAACAGCAGCGTTTCAGTTCTTGACACAATCAAACTGGTGCGCCCGGCACCTACTACCATACACCGTTCAAAGGCTCTTAAATCTTTTGTCTTGCCCATTCACCCTCTGAATGGCACACATACTGTACACAATCCATGTCTCAATTGTCTCAATGTTTAAAAATCCTTATTTAACCTGTCTCCTCCCCTTCATCTACACTGATTGAAGTGGATTTAACAAGTGACATCAAGGGATCATAGCTTTCACCTGGTCGGTCTGTCATGGAAAGAGCATGTGTTCCTAATGTTTTGTCCTCTCAGTGTATGTAAATAGACCATAAAGTTCAAAATGTGTGTTTTCTTGGAAAGCTATGTGCTATTACATGACACAATATCAGTACTTGTAGCATTTACATCTCGTCTAAGTCCTGTCATCAACTGATTTCAGCCAGTGTTTGGCTTTGGATTGACTGCATTGTTTGAAATGGAATGTTGGCATATTGGCAACATTATAATGCCTATAAAACTGGTTGGCTAGCTAGCCAACAAACATATAGTGCAGATACATTTCAAATAAAATGTTTTAATAAAATTCAAATTCATTATTTTACACTATCACAGCACTGGCAAACCATGGTTGACCAACTCCCTGACCAAAATGGCTGACCTTTTATTCCATCATAAGAAGATTCATGTCCATTCTATTATTCTAATTCCTAATTCTATGGTTTCGACTTCCTCCCCAACGGTTAACAATCAAACTATACAAACAATAATAATAGCAGTAGGCCTATGTGTTTCAATTATCAGTCTCACCTCAGGTTGAGCCCACCACAATCATGTTATGCGAGAAAGTGAGACATTTGCAGATGGCGTTTCATGATGAGATTGTTTTGAACATTTGTTTTATAAGGACGTCGAGCTGTTCTCCTTTGGGGAAAGCTGTGGTGAGGTGTTATCTCTCAGTGACTCGCTGTGCCCGGCTCCTGGAGAGCTTCCTCACTTTTCTATTAAATAATGAATTACTAATTGTGAAACAGAGAAGCTCAGCAGGACTTACACCGAGGCTGAGATGGAAGTCTGTTGCTCAGCCAGAGTGATACATCAATAGTCATACATCAATTGATGATAGCAATAAGATGTTTACTCAGTGGTAAGATGAATCACAGTCTTTGCCTTTTGAGTCTTAAATACTTAAACACCCTGTCGGGAAGAGTGGGGTGGCCTCGACTACACAAGCAGCAATGAGTAAACAAACAAAAGTTTCAAATGCTTTTACTTTAGCTTTTAGCCTTACAGCTTTTACAAAATAAGCTTTTTATTGTCGCTGGAGTTTTAGTCACAAAGCCGTTCTGGGAAGAGGGTAGTTAAAGATGGATGCCACCTGTAGTCTCTTGCGTCGGTGTTGCTTCACTAGAGATGTTTGATACCGGAGCTCCGATGAATGCTTTGAATTCGCTAATCAGTTTACTTCGAAGCAGTGTGTCAATGTCTATATCACTTTATCAGAAGCACGTGATCAATGACGTCCGACGTTTCGTGTCGTCAATCAACCACCTTACTGGTTTGGTATTGGCGTCGGTAGAAGACAAAAAGCCTACCCTGCGCATGCGCTATGGCATGTGGCACATCATCTATAATAATTTTGCTGCTCTAAATTATTTCGGCCAGCAGGTGCCACTAGTGTACACTGTGTTAATCAAACTCTTGAATAATGAACCTACAGTGCCTTCAGAAAGTATTCACACCCTTGACTTTTTGTGTTAAAGCCTTCTTTTAAAATTTATTAAATTGAGATTCTGCTTCACTGGCCTACACATAATACTCCATAAAGTCCAAGTGGAATCATGTTTTTAGAAATGTTTAATTAATAAAAAATGAAAAGCTGAAATGTAATGAGTCTAAGTATTCAACCCCTTTGTTATGGCAAGCCTAAATAAGATCAGCAGTACACATTTACTTAACAAGTCACATAATAAGTTGCATGGCCTCAATCTGTGTGCAAAACATGATTTTTTTTTATGACTACCTCATCTCTGTACCCCACACATATGTAAGATGCCTCAGTCGAGCAGTGAATTTCAAACACAGATTGAACCACAAAGACCAGGGAAGGTTTCCAATGCCTCACAATGAAGGGCTCCTATTGGTAGATGGGTAAACATTTAAAAAAGCAGACATTTAATATCCCTTTGAGCATGGTGAAGTTATTAAATACACTTTGGATTGTGTATCAATACACCCAGTCACTACAAAGATACAGGCTTCCTTCCTAACTCAGTTGCCGGAGTGGAAGGAAACCGCTCAGGGATTTCACCATGAGGCAAATGGTGACTTTAAAACAGTTACAGAGATTAATGGCTGTGACAGGAGAAAACTGAGGATGGATCAACAAAATTGTAGCTACTCCACAATACCAACCTAATTGACAGTGTCAAGAAGTAAGCCTGAACAGAAAAAAAATATTCCAAAACATGCATTCTGTTTGAAACACAGCACTTAAGTAATACTACAAAAAAAATGAAAAGGCAATTCACTTTTTGTCCTGCATACAAAGTGTTATATTTGGGGCAAATCCAATATCTTACTTAGTACCACTCTCCATATTTTCAAGCATAGTAGTGGCTGCATTATGTTATGGGTATGCTTGTAATCGTTAAGGACTGGGGAGCTTTTCAGGATAAAAAAAGAAGTGGAATAGAACTAAGTGCAGGCAAAATCCTAGAGGAAAACCTGGTTCAGTCTGCTTTCCACCAGACACTCAGCAATGAATTCACCTTTCAGCAGGACGATAACCTAAAACACAAGGCCAAATAAACTGTACACTGGAGTTGCTTACGAAGACGACATTGAATGTTCCCGAGTGACCTACTTCCAGTTTTTACTTAAATCGGCTTCAAAATCTATGGAAAGACTTGAAAATGGCTGTCTAGCAATGATCAACCACGAACTTGACAGAACTTGAAGCGTTTAAAAAAATAATATTGTGCAAATATTGTACAGTCCAGGTGTGCAAAGCTCTTAGAGACTTACCCAGAAACACTCTGAGCTGTAATCACTGCCAAAGGGGATTTTAACATGTATTGACTCAGTGGCGTGAATACATATGTAAATAAGACATTAACTTATTTTATTGTGAAAATATATATATATTTTTTTTTTACAAAATTCACTTTGTCATTATGGGGTATTGTGTGTAGTTGGGTGAGAGAAAAAAAGATTTAATACATTTTGAATTCAGGTTGTAACAACAAAATGTGGAATAAGTCAAGGGGTATGAAAACTTTCTGAAGGCACTGTATTTGACACAATTGGCTTGACACAAATGCTTCAGGAAGGTTTGTTTCCCCATCACCAGGGTTCACTGGCAGAGTCTGTAACTCTCCTGAGGAGTCTGAACTAGGGGAGAGAGGAACAGTGTACGTTGGAGAGTAGGACGCTGTGTCTTCCTAACTGCTCCAGTTCAGTGACATCCAGCCTGCACTCTTATGCCTGTCAGTTAATTAGGGAATGCCTTGCAGGTGTGCTGATTAGTAATCCTACACAGGTGTGTGGGTGAGCAGCACTGGCCTGGTGCTGAAGGGACTGCAGCTTTCCACAGTGCTGAACTGAGTGCCGCTGTCCGTGGTGCTGTAGCCAGTACTGCTGTCCATGGTCCTTGGTCCATGGTCCTGAAGTGAGCGCATCGGTCTCCTGTACTGAGGTGGGTAGTTCTGTCCATGGTGCTGAACTGGGCATACATGTCTTCTGTGCTTTCGCTTGTGGCCCTGTCCATGGACCTGAAGGGGGCGTCCTTCAGCCACAACTATGCCCATGCCTCTCACGGTACAATATACCCAAATACCCCAATTATGTGGTGTTCATTTACAAGACCATTATAAAGTATTACATTTACTCCACAGAGAACTAAATGTAAGACACCAATTCTTGAAAATTCCTTGTTTATGCTACAGTATTAGTTGATAATGTCACCACAACAATCATTGATTGATATAACATTCATTAAAAAAATCAATGATCCAAAGTTTCAATGTAGATTAGTTAATGTATAATGAGCTAACACTTTGTTTCCTTTTCAAAATGCACGTTATGCCGAATCCTTGCATGAGACATCCAAAGTCATGTGAACACATTAATAGCCGTTTAAATCTGCAAGGAAGCTGCGGAGCGAGATATTATTTCCACAATGAACATTAAATTAAATCACCATGAGGACAATGAGGCCTGATTGGGCGCTCAGACTCCCAAATGCATGTAATTGCTGTCTAATACCGCATTAGATCTAGCCACTGGTCACAGGCATAAAGGTAGACTATCATTTTCCAACCCAGGAAACACCAATACAAAAACCTGGCCACTTGAATCAAACCACTTTCAGGTCACTTGGTCACAAATTATTATGATCTGTAGAGGGAAACTCAATTGTTAATACATATAAAGTTGGCTCTATGAGTTTTAAAAGTAAAGCTACGTCATTATTGGAATTTAGCTAATTTAGTCATAAAGCCTTGCAGATTACAGTCACCAGTATCTGTTCTTCCAGTATTAACCCCAAATATTTTTGTTTGTCAGCTCAAATCCCTCCAAAATAGTAGTCAATATAAATAACCCCAAGAGCACGCGCTTGAGTCAACCCCACTCCCGTCCTGTCCTCTGGCAGGTACCCCATACTGTCACATCACGCAGGTGCACCTGAGATTAGGTTAGTTGATCTGTACTGCTGAGTTGCGGTTGCATATGTTCTACTGGCATACTGTCAAACCTGCCTTGTCCCAGTGCAACCTATATAGGAGGCTTTTATGTATTGTCTAGAACCTCTCTAATCATACAACAAAATGATATGCATTTTAAGCAAACAATAAGAAGAATCCATTTTCAAGCACCAGATGTAGACACTTTACAAATGGTTATATCAACTATGAGCATCAACAGTTAGCTACTGCCATCTACCATTGAGTACCTCTGGGATGCATCCAGTAGTCTAAAGTTGTTTCCTCTCTGTGACTCCTCTTCCTCATCTGCACTGATGTGAAAAGACAGGGTGAAAGCATTGGTCAATCTGATGGCTGTAAGTCAGTAGCTCTTTGGCCGATGCTTCGACACCGCACCCAATGCTGACCCTAATAGATAATGGAACCAATTCATCAACGGTGTACCGTGACTTTAAGCAGAGGCTTCTAAGGTGGTAAGAATCAATCAACTTTTATGTCTCCTTGACATCTCATTACGCCCAACATAAATTGAAACCTTGATGATCATCCAATGACTAAGAGCGTCCCTAGCTGGTGCACCCTAAAAACTCGTATTTTCCTTTTCAGTATGTCGTCGCTGAGGACTGACAAAGGCTGCTTTTTGGATCCTTTCTCTGAGCATTCAGTTTGACTTGGAAGGTGTTCTCTCTTTTCAGTGTCTCTCTGTCCTGAACATTTTCTCACTAATGAGGTACGAGTCTCAAAATGCTGAGAAAGGTTTTGTATTAATATCTTTGTTTAAGCAGACAATGGTCTACCAGAGGATAAAAAGAATGCTTGAAAAAATGATGGTAACTGTGGCATATTTATATAGTCTCTGTGATTGTGCTGATTCAGGTGAATCACTGGGCAAATATGGACACAGGTCTGTGTTTTGAACTTCTCCTCTACAAAGGAGTCTGTCATGAAGGAAATCGCAAGGGAGGGATGGCATGGCCTTAAGTAAAGGGTTAAGACACATTCCAAAATCATGGGCATTAATATGGAGTTGGTCCACCTTTGCAGCCTCCACTCTTCTGTGAAGGATTTGCACTAGATGTTGCTTCCATTCAGCCACAAGAGCATTAGTGAGGTCAGGCACTGATATTGGGTGTAGTCGGTGTTCCAATTCACCCCAAAGGTGTTCGAAGGGGTGGGGGTCAGGGCTCGGTGCAGGCCAGTTAAGTTCTTCCACACCGATCTTGACAAACCATTTCAGTATGGACCTCGCTTGGTGCACATTGTCATGCTGAAACATGAAAAGGCCTTCCCGAAACTGTTGCCACAAAGTTGGAAGTATAGAATCGTCCCTTCACTGGAACTAAGGGGCCTAGCCCGAAACATGAAAAATAGCCGCAGACAATTATTCCTCCTCCACCAAACTTTACACTTGGCATTATGCATCGGGGCAGGTAGCGTTCTCCTGGCATCCGCCAAATCCAGATTAATCTGTTGGACTGCCAGATGGTGAAGTGTGATTCATCACTCCAGAGAATGCGTGGCATTGCACATGGTGATCTAGGCTTGTGTGCGGCTGCTTGGCCATGGAAACCCATTTCATGAAGATCCCGATGAACAGTTATTGTGCTGACATTGCTTCCAGAGGCAGTTTGGAGCTCGGTAGTGAGTCTTGCAACCGAGGACAGACAATTTTTACACGCTATGCGCTTCAGCAATCGGCGGTCCTGTTCTGTGAGCTTGTGTAGCCTACCACTTCACAGCTGAGCCGTTGTTGCTCCGAGACATTTCCACTTCACAATAACAGCACTTGAAAACTGACTTGTTGGAAAGATGATATCCTATGAGGGTGCCACTTTGAAATTCACTGAGCACTTCAGTATGGCCATTCTACTGCCAATGTTTGTCTATATAGATTGCATGGATCTGTGCCCGATTTTATACACCCGTCAGCAACAGGTGTGGCTGTAATAGCCCAGATCCACTAATTTGAAGGGGTGTCCACATACTTTTGTTTATATACTGTACCTTAAACCACCTCCCCATAATGGCCTGTTGGTAACTCTTCCTATGAATACCCTATTCTAATTTCATTAGGAAGCTATTATAATGCATTATGAAGAGGGTATTCATAGGAGGTTTTACTGACCTGTTGTTGTAAGTGAAAAGCTAAAGTCTTATTACTTGGCACCAAATTATGAACAATACTGCTCCTGGTGAGGACAGTGGTGGGTATACAGGAGTGATGGCACAGTTTTCTCAAAGGCATAGAGCCTGTACTGCACACATCTTTAGCATAAAATAAATTGCCCCATGAAACAAATAGACACATTTAAAATGAGGTTGCATATCTACTGCTGTCATTTATATGAGCTCATAAATCCTCAAAATGAAAATGTAATTTAGATTTCATTATGTTTCATGAGAAGAATGATTCTTAAATGTTCTCATTAGGCTTCGTAGATAGGAGCAGGCTACTATATCACAATATAAGATCTGTCATTCATTTGCATTTATTGTAAAAAATAAAATGTACTTATTTACTAAGCATTTGAATATATTTTTCACAACAAGCAATTCCCAGTCCCAAATAATAGTATACCATGAGAGATAACAAATAAAACAACTATCTTTTACAGCTTTTAAGATAGTTGGAAATCAATTCAGTAAAATCCCTAGCCATGTAGCATACACATCAGACCTTTTGGCTTCTAAAGTTGCAATCAATGTTCCAGGAGTCCGGATTCAGACCATGCATGGATTAAAATCGCGGGTGGCATGCACCACCATCTCCCGGTTGGACGCCAGCCACTCGCTTTTAGATTTATTCATCCTGCATCACCAAGGCATTGGGGCTTGTTTGATTGCTCAAACCTGGGCTTGATTTTCAATGTTTTTCTTTTTAGCATTTGGTAAACATGTCAGTAAGTTTCTCCTGAGATGTACATAATAGTTTCCTTCAGTAGATGATTCCAAATAAATGTATTTATTATACATCTTCCTTACAATTTGCCAAAAATATCCACTAAGTAATGAATGCAGCAACACTTACACTCTGTAATGACATACTTCCTTTGATTACAAAAGTGTAATTATTACAAAGTACACAATGCCTGATTTTCCTGAGAGGCACTTTGTGTTTTCAAGGGCTTTCAGGGCAAGCATGCATTAACATTAGGGGATATGATATGTCTCTGTAGCATCTCTGAAAGAACGCAAATCCTGTCAGTTATGCTCTGAAAGATTTACCCATATTGTTACAGTAATTCTTTAAAATTTGTCCACACGGTTAACAATGCTCTCTGGTCCTTTCCCCCTTCCCTTCGTCATGCCAGAATCTCCTCAGCCTCTCAAAATAACATTGACAGTCCCCTCCAGTTACATTTGTGACATTTTAAATAGTTTTGCCTTTTTCTTACCCTTCTAAGTGCATTACCCAGACTGTTAAACAAACCATAAAGACAAGCAATCTCTTCGCTTGCTGAGCGCTTTCCAAACACCTTTCCCATCTGATCAAAGTGGCTATACAGGTGTTATACTCAAGACTGTATTGCCTTCTCTGTAATTCTGTAGATACGTTTATATTGCTTTGTTTAACATTTACTGCTGCTGACAGAAAATGTGATCGTAAATATTAGGTTTCTTTTCCTATACTGAAAACTGCAGGGCCAGATGAGGGAAAATTGAATTTTTTTGGGATGGCTCGTATACTAGTAGTTCATCTTGGCAAACATCGTTATCAGTTACTGTTTACATTGTTTGGCAGTGTGATGATTTCTCTGGAACAGAAAATAAGGATTTTTCGGTAACATTTTACTTGACACCCAGTGTCATAACACGGTCATAACCATGTCATCATCACTGTGCCAATATATCTTCCAAACACCGGCTTGGAGGACATAATCACTTTTATACAACGGGTTACCAAAATATTCAAATAATGATTGACGTATTTTCATTAAAAACATTATTTGGATGAATTTATTCATACTATTTCATCCTTCCACAAGATTTAGCCCCAACACAAATCTAGGGTTGTTACCCAAGCCGGCTGGTCATTCGTTCTACCAGTTCGGTTGCCAGAGACGCGACCCAGTCGTTCAGTCTTTTGTTCGGTATTTATGGAAGCGACCCAGTCCTTTGTTCTAAATGTTCCATTGCCATATTGGCTGGCAACATTCTTATACCTTCCTTGCTAGCTAGCCAACTACGGCTAATTTACAGTCATGTCAAACAGTGCAGCCAGAATAACAACGAGGTAGCTGCATTTGCATAAGCTGTTTTCTAGTGACATTTACTTGTATACATCCATAACAATGAGCTAATGATGTGCGATTTCACCTGGCATAGAAAATGTGCTTCCTCGTCAGGACACTGTTGTTCACAGGAGCTAGCCAACACAGCTAAGACAATCAGTTGAAACTGAAGCCGGAAAGACTTCAAACTAGCTGCACTTCATTTCATTTTACCTGTTCTCTATTGATTGTTCTTTGTATATATATCCATAAAAATGATGCTGATTCATGACTTCGACTGGCTTAGAAAAGCTGCCTACCTCTGTCTCATCAAGACTCCCGACACGTTCATTGCTATGGGACAGCTGGAGATCAAACTTGAATACTGAAACAATGTTGCAAATTTCAGAGAGACAGACAACAAGGTTTATACAAATCTATGCTGTTGAAAACTAAATGTTGGTCTAAAAGAAATGTGAAATAATGTCTAGATGCTTTTTATAGTGATCAAGTTTATAAATTGAGATCAAGTTTATAAATTGCCTGGCTGGGCTGATGAGACAGTGGATTGCGCAGCCAGATGGAACAGAATAAACAGGCATTTTAACATCATAGATTTAGCTGGTGGTAATTTAGCTATTGGTAACGCGGTTTTAACCAATCAGCATTCAGGATTAGACCCACCCGTTGTATAATATGTCATAACAGCTGACATAACTTGTCATAATATGGTCATAACACTGTTATAACCCAAATATTTACACCTGTTGTGACATATATTGCGTTATTTTATGGCTGGTTATGACACGTACATAAAAAAGTGTCAAAACCCACATTTATTCAAATTAATGAATTCTTTAAAGTCGGGTTTTTTCATCATATTTTAAATACACTTTATGACACTGCCTTGAAACATTATGGCCATCCTGTGTCACTTTACTTGGACTAAGAAAATATTCTTTAAGACACTGTCAAGAAGCATTATGACCATCATAATCATATAAAGCTAGAAAGGCCTATCACATACATGCCCTTATAAACTGGGTGGTTCGAACCCTGAATGCTGATTGGCTGACAGCCATGGTATATCAGACAATATACCACGGGTATGACAAAACATGTATTTATACTGCTCTAATTACGTTGGTAACCAGTTTATAATAGCAATAAGGCACCTCAGGGGTTGCGTCGTGCTTAAGAACAGCCCATAGCCGTGGTATATTAGCCATATACCACACCCCCCCGAGCCCTATTGCTTACCGTAAATTCCGGACTATAAGCCGCAACTTGATTCCCAGGCTTTGAACCTCGCGGCTTAAACAATGACGCGGCTAATATATGGATTTTTCCCGCTTTCAATTTTTTTTCTCCAAAAAAACACATTCTGTGACGTGCTCAGTTTTTTGGCGGCATGAAGCTTTCATTAGACCAATGAAATTGCCGAACGGGTTAAGGTCAAACAACTTTTTTGTTTACTGTTTAGATTAAATCAAGCGCTCTCAAACTTCCCATCATTCTGATTACGGTAATCATTTTGTCACCCTCATGGCAAAGACACGGAGAAATGCATATGATGCAGCTTTCAAGTTGAAGGCGATTGATCTGGCTGTTGGAAAAGGAAATAGAGCTGCTGCACGGGAGCTTGGTCTTAATGAGTCGATGATAAGACGTTGGAAACAGCAGCGTGAGGAACTGACTCAGTGCAAAAAGACAACTAAAGCTTACTGCTAATTTTTTATTTTTTGTTACAAGCCGTGTTTTGTTAAAGCCTATTTATTTTTGTTACAAGCCGTGTTTCGTTAAAGCCTGTGTAAAGTTAATTTGTTTCAAAGTACCGGTAGGCACCTGAGGCTTATAGACATGTGCGGCTTATTTATGTTCAAAATAATATATATTTTTTAATTCATTGGGTGCGGCTTATATTCAGGTGCGCTTTAATAGTCCGGAAATGACGTAATTATATCAGTCATCAGTCAAAAAGAGATTGTCTTGTCCTCAGCCTGAAATCTGCTCCTGCATTCATCCCAGTCATTAGCAACAGAGCATTAGGCTAAGTGCATGTCTGACATAAATGTGTGCGCAATAACAATGATTATTTAATATGGTAAAAAAATACAAATTATATAACAAACATACTATTGACAGGTAGGCTATGGTGTAATGGAATGTTTTGCCTTGTGTTATAGCTTTTGTGGGTTTTTACACTCTTATGTAGGTGTAATAACCAGTCATAAAATAATGCAATAAATGTCACAATAGGTCTATATGTCATGACAGTGTTATGACCATATTATAGCATGTTATGACAAGTTATGTCAGCTGTTATGAGCTCAAGATGGTGCCGACAGAGATGGTCACCTCGCTTCGAGTCCTTAGGAAACTATGCAGTATTTTTTTTTTATGTATTATTTCTTACATTGTTACCCCAGGAAATCTTAAGTCTTATTTACATACAGCCGGGAAGAACTATTGGATATAAGAGGGACGTCAACGTACCAACATTACGACCAGGAATACGACTTTCCCGAAGTGGATCCTCTGTTTGGACCACCACCCAGGACAATGGACCTAGTCCTAGAAGCCAACCCAAAACAACAGCACCGCAGAAGGGGCAGACGGAGCAGCCTCCTGGTCAGGCTCCATAGACGTGCACATCGCCCACCGCTCCCGAGTATACTGTCCAGTCTCTTGACAAAAAGGTAGATGAAATTCGAGCAAGGGTTGCCTTCCAGAGAGACATCATTGATTGTAACATCCTCTGTTTCACGGAAACATGGCTCTCTCGGGATATATCGTCGGAATCGGTTCAGCATGACTTCTCCATGCATCGCGCTGGCAGAGATATACTCCTCTCTGGGAAGAGGAAGGGCAGGGGTGTATGCTTCATGATTAACGACTCATGGTGTAATCATAACTACATACAGGAACTCAAGTCCTTCTGCTCACCCAAACTTTATTTACAATCAATTTTTTACAATCAAGTGCCGGCCATATTATCGGCCAAGAGAATTCTCGTCAGTTATCGTCACAGCGGTGTACATTCCCCCTCAAGCAGACACCAAGACGGCCCTCAAGGAACTTCACTGGACTACATGTAAACTGGAAACCATATATCCTGAGGCTGCATTTACTGTAGCTGGGGATTTTAACAAAGCAAATTTGAGAACAAGGCTACCTAAATTCTATTAACATATTGTTTGCACTACGCGCGGGTGTAATACACTCGATCACTGCTAATCTAACTTCCACGATGCATACAAAGCCCTCCTCCAACACTCCCTTTGACATATCCGACCACAACGCCATCTTGCTCCTACCGTCTTATAGGCAGAAACTCAAACAGGATGTACCAGTGACGAGAACCATTCAACGCTGGTCTGACCAATCGAAATCTACGCTTCAAGATTGTTTTGATCACGCGGACTGGGATACGTTCCGGTCAGTCTCAGATAACAATATCGATCTATACGCTGACTTGGTGAGTGAGTTTATAAAGAAGTGCATTGGAGATGTTGTACCCACTCTGACTATTAAAACCTACCCTTACCAGAAACCGTGGATGGATGGCGGCATTCGCGCAAAACTGAAAGTGCGAACACCCGCATTTAACCATGGAAAGAGGTCTGGGAATATGGCTGAATATAAACAGTGTAGTTATTCCCTCCGCAAGGCAATCAAATGCGAAATGCCGGTTCAGGGACAAAGTGGCGTTGCAATTCAATGGATCAGACACGAGACGTGTGTGGCAGGGTCTACAGGAAATCACGGACTACAAAAAGAAAACCAGCCAAGTGACGGACACCGACGTCAAGCTTCCAGACAAACTAAACACCATCTTTTCCCGCGTTGAGGATAATACAGTGCCACCGTCGCGACCCACTAACAAGGACCGCACCCCCTCTCCTTCTCCGTGGCCGACGTGAGTAAAACATTTAAACGTGTTAACCCTTGCAGGGCTGCTGACCCAGACGCCATCCCTAGCCGCGTCCTCAGAGCATGCGCAGACCAGCTGCCTGGTGTGTTCACGGACATATTCAATCGCTCCCTATCCCAGTCTGTTGTCCCCACATGCTTCAAGATGTATACCATTGTTCCTGTACCCAAGATGGCAAAGATAACTGAACTAAATGACTTCCACCCCGGAGCACTCACTTCTGTCATCATGAAGTACTTTGAGAGACTAGTCAAGGATCACATCACCTCCACCTTACCGGCCACCCTAGACCCAGTTCAGTTTGCATACCGCTCCAACAGGTCCACAGACAATGCAATCACCATCACACTGCCCTATCCAATCTGGACAAGAGGAATACCTATGTAAGAATGATGTTCATTGACTACAGCTCAGCATTCAACACCCTAGTACCCTCCAAACTCCTCATCAAGCTGGAGGCCCTGGGTCTCAACCCCGCCCTGTGCAATTGGGTCCTGGACTTTCTGACGGGCCGCCCCCAGTTGGTGAAGGTAGGAAACGACATCTCCACTTCACTGACCCTCAACACTGGGGCCCCACAAGGGTGCGTGCTCAGCCCCCTCCTGTACTCCTTGTTCACCCACGACTGCGTGGCCATGCACGGCTCCAACTCAATCATCAAGTTTGCAGACGACACAACAGTAGTGGGCTTGATTACCAACAACGACGAGTCAGCCTACAAGGAGGAGGTGAGGGCACTCGGAGTGTGGTGTCAGGAAAACAACCTCTCACTCAATGTCAACAAAACAAAGGAGATGATCATGGACTTCAGGAAACAGCAGAGGGAGCACCCCCCCCCCCCCCCCTATCCACATCGGAGGGACAGCAGTGGAGAAGGTGGAAAGTTTTAAGTTCCTTGGCGTACACATCACAGGCAAACTGAAATGGTCCACCCACACAGACAGTGTGGTGAAGAAGGCGCAACAGCCCCTCTTCAACCTCAGGAGGCTGGAGAAATTTGGCTTGTCACCCAAAACCCCTAAAAACTTTTACAGATGCACAATCGAGAGCATCCTGTTGGGCTGTATCACAGCCTGGTACGGCAACTGCACCGCCCTCAACCGCAACGTTCTCCAGAGGGTGGTGCGGTCTGCACAACGCATCACCGGTGGCAAACTACCTGCCCTCCATGAGGTCAGTACAGGTGCATCAAAGCTGGGACCGATAGACTGAAAAACAACTTCCACCTCAAGGCCATCAGACTGCTAAACAGCAATCACTAACTCAGTGAGGCTGCTGCCTACATTGAGACCCAATCACTGGCCACTTTAATAAATGGATCACTAGTCACTTTAAACAATGCCACTTTAAATAATGCCACTTTAATAATGTTTACATATCTTACATTAATCATACCACCTATTGCACCTTGCCTATGCCGCTCGGCCATCGCTCATCCATATATTTAAATGTACATATTCTCATTCACCCCTTCAGATGTGTGTGTATTAGGTAGTTGTTGGGACATTGTTAGATTACTTGTTTGATATTACTGTACTTTCGGAACTAGAAGCACAAACATTTCGCTACACTTCCATTAACATCTGCTAACCATGTGTATGTGACCAATAAAATGACATGGTTATGACAATGTCATAACGTGTTATGACACTGGGTGTCAAGTAAAGTGTTACAGATCTTTCTTCATACAGTAAGCAGAATCCTGGCACATTGGTAATTATCTAGGAAAGAAACAGGCCACTGTCTTCTAAAGCTCTGTAGTATACAGACGAGAGACAGAGACAGAGACAGAACAGGAATCTAAAAGACAAGAATTGTCAATGTCTAGTTTCAATTTAACTTCCCAGATTGCTTTTTGCCAGTAAAATATCTTCAAGTGCCAGTATTCTGCAACTGCTGCCCCCTGACACATCCCCCTGTGTGTATGTGTGTGTGATTTCGTATTGCTGTCCATTCTACCTCTAACCCTGTAGTGTGTGTGTGTCTGTGCGCGCAAGCGCGTGCCTGCAAGTGTCCGTTCTCTTAGCCTGCAGTTTGTCTGCCTGTGTATATACAGTAGCAGTCCATGCTACCTCGAGCCCTGTGGCGTGTCAGCTTTGGCACAGGGGAGTGTGTGCTGAGGCCTGCAGGTTCTGCCTGCACTGTGGCCTGCTGTCTAATTCGATGCACACGCTGGGGCTTCCACTCAGAGGCCTCCGATGCCTGGGTCTGCACGCCCGCATGCCTTACCTCCACGCCTGGGTCTGCACGCAAGCATGCTTAACCTCCATGCCCGGGTCTGCCTGACAGCAGCCTGAGTCTGCCCGTCCCCAATACCTGACAATGGCCCCACACCTGGGTATGCATGTCCACCCGCCTGCCTCACATCTCTGTTGTCATCCTCTTCCAAAAAGCCCATTCATTCACACACATGGACACACACACACACACACACACACACACACACACACAATTTGGAAATTACCTTCTGCTTCTCCTAAACACTCTTTACTCTTCAACAAAAGCTGCAGTTGTTGGTTTATATCATTCTGACAGCAAAGTGGGTACCCAACAACTGTCCTCGTAGCACACTTGTGAATTTCACTTGTACTGAAAAGGTCACTGCAGTCATCATTGAGTGGCCTAACTATACTGAACAAAAATATAAACGCAACATGTAAAGTGTTGGTCCCATGTTTCATGAGCTGAAATAAAAGGTCCCAGAAATGTTCCATATGCACAAAAAGCCTATTTCTCTCGCATTTTGTGAAGAAATTGATTTACATCCCTGTTAGTGAGCATTTCTCCTGTACCAAGATAATCCTTCCACTTGACAGGGATGGCATTACAAGACGCTGATTAAAACAGCATGGTCATTACACAGGTGCACCTTGTGCTGTGGAAAGTAAAAGGCCACTCTAAAATGTGCAGTTTTGTCACAAAACACAATTCCACAGATGTCTCAAGTTTTGAGGGAGCGTGCAATTGGCATGCTGACTACAGAAATGTCCACCAGAGCTGGTGCCAGAGAATCCAATGCTCATGTCTCTACCAATTCGTTTAAAAAAATAAAATAAATTGGCAGTACGCATAACTGGCCTCACAACTGCAGACCACGTGTAACCACATCCGGCTTCTTCACCTGCGGGATCGTCTGAGACCAGCCACCCGGACAGCTGACGAAACTGAGGAGTATTCCTAGCCCTTTTGTGGGGAAAAACCTATTCTGATTGGCTGGGCATGGTTCCCCACTAGGTGGGCCTGGTTCTCCACTAGGTGGGCTCACAAGTGGGTGGGCCTGGCTCACAAGTGGGTGGGCCTGGCTCACAAGTGGGTGGGCCTGGCTCACAAGTGGGTGGGCCAGGCTCACAAGTGGGCGGGCCAGGCTCACAAGTGGGCGGGCCAGGCTCACAAGTGGGCGGGCCAGGCTCACAAGTGGGCGGGCCTGGCTCACAAGTGGGCGGGCCTGGCTCACAAGTGGGTGGGCCTATGCCCTCCCAGCCCCACCCATGGCTGCGCCCCTGCACAGCCATGTGAAATTCATAGATTAGGGCATAATGAATTTATTTCAATTGTTGATTTCTTTATGTGAACTGTAACTCAGTAAAATCATTGCATGTTGCATTTATATTGTTGTTGAGTGGTTCTGCTGTCTTGGTTGGGTCATATTGTATATTTATTGGCTTGGGAAACAGAGACATATACACTAATTTACGGCTTACACTTTTAGGCATTGTATTTAATTTTCAACCGTGGTCTCCAGACATAGATTGCCACCACCAACTGGGCATTAACTGCCATGTCGTCTGCAGCCTCGTTCGTATTTTCTCCCACTTGGTAAATGTATCCAGCATGATATCTGTTACATAAACACTGTCTGACAGATATGACCCCGAGTCATACACGCAATCTGTTAAATTGTTTTGCAACCCCCTTAATAAACTACCTCTCTGTGCTCGACCTTGTGCAACTCCGACATTGCTCGTACTAATATTTATATATTTCTTAATTCCATTCTTTTACTTTTAGATTTGTGTGTATTATTAGATACTACTGCTACACCCACAATAACATCTGCTAAATATGTGTATGTGACCAATAAAATATGATTTATTTTTGGCCTCCTCCCCCCGACTTCTCCCCAGCAGCCTCTAAGCATAAATCAGCAAGGTGTCTTTCCATGTCTAAGCACACCACTGGTACTCCTCTCTCTCACCAGTGCCGACACCAGGAGGGCGAAGCAAGCACCAACAATTAGTGAGCAGGTGCTGTCGTGTGACTTCTATGATGGCATTGCCTGTGCCTTTATTGCAATGATGCGTCTCTCACATAGTGGTTTAGCAGGCATTTGATATTTTGTTCGATGACAGACACATTTGAGATTTATTTTCGTAATGAGTTTATTGCCTCATCGAGTGCAACTGATTATCTGGCATAGTTTTTATATAATCCACTACTTTCCACTTAGTTCATTAACACTACCACATTCGGGTCCATCCGGGTAAGCTATACTATCTGTACATACATTTAAAAAAAACTAGACTCAGCTTATCAAATTGGAGCCCACTTCAACCCGAATGGCATGGTATTAAAGCTGTAAGAACCATTTTCTAGTAATGCCCTCTTCAATAGTATATCCCACAGTCTGACACGTTTCATTCACCAATGGGTTCACCAAACAATTACAGTGAGATGTGTTCCACTCTGTGCTTCCACTTTCAAACTGTGCTAAGCTGATCTTATTGCTGGTGGTATTGTTGGTCATGACGTTCGCTTCAAAGCACTGGCTGTAAGTGCATTGTCACTCTGCACTTCATCTCTAGCTCGCTCTGCTGTATTTGTCATTTTCTCTCTTAGTCATGTCCTTTTCCTGATTTGACCTTGTGTTACAAAGAGACTCCAAAAGAGCATATTATGAACTCCTACTTCTTCCCTATTCTTCCTGACATTTCAAACCTCCTCCCAATAACCTGAGTGATGTATGTGGCAACTGTTTACCCTCACCGCAATAAACACATTTCCATTGTAAGTCACAAAGATGCTTTTGTTGTCATTTTCCAAGACATTTGCATAGTCATACTGCGGGGACACAATACATTCCAGAGGACTGTTGATCTCTATCTGGAGAAGGAGAATTGAAGGACAGAGAGCAGTTATAGAGTTATAGACTTTTTGAAAAGTACTTTGTCTTTCTGCAGTTTGAGTCCTTTGTCATGACTGTCCTGATCAGGTCAGGGTACAGGAGACCACCACCCTACAGATTATCTCCCAAACCCCCAACAGAGGAGGAGAGATCTAGGGGTCTGAAGATGTGGGGGTTTTATGACACCTCACGCCCATAATAAAACTTAGGCCACAGAGAAATTCCTTTGTCCTAACAATGGAGAACTGGCCTCAGAACATTAAACATGCAATAAAGGGACTTTGGAACAATGGTTTCCGTCAGCCACAATGGTGGTCATGACGAGAGGTGGAATATTAAAACATATGTAACTTTTGTATTGTTTTTAAAGGTTAAGAGATGACGTTATTATGAAAACATTGTACCTTTAAGAGTTTTCCCAGTATATGCCTGATGTTTATACATTGTACGCTGTTTGGAAAATATCCAAATCAAACAGAATGTTTTGGTAAAGATGAAATGTGAAGTTAGTGTCTAAAATCGGATTTTTAGCCAAATCTAAGCCTTGCCCCCTTTACTTGGTCCGCCCAGAGAATTGCCCTAAAGGCGGTTACACCCACTTCTGACCCGAGGGTATAAGACAGGAGAGTGAAGAATTAACATAGGAGACTATTGACCCCAAGCTGCAGCTAAGGTCTAACAAAGTCGACGAACCCCAAAACGAAACACAAGGTTGAAGACAAAGAAATATTTTTCTACACGAGCTACGGACGAGTAGCTGTGTCTAAGCGGGTGAATTCAAGCCGAACCACCCAGCCTCCACTCTCCATTGAATCGTGGTATCGACCCCGTTCGGGCCGAAGCTGTGAGCTCTGAGCTACAGAGCTGTCTGTCCTCAGAAGACCCCTTTCAGATCAAGGGCGAGGGATCAGACCATTTAGCCAAGAAGGACACTGACATCGTGAGGACAACCAGAGAGTTGCGCCGGAGAAGTGCGTCATTTAGAAGCCTAAACGACCCACGCGGAGCTTCCCACCTGAGACCTCCAACACGTAATTACATCATTAAATTCTGACCCATAAGAGCGGCAGTTCGGGGCGAGGCTAGTTAAATAAGCATGGCTGACAAATGAACCCAAATGTATATTTCTCTCGTGTACTTCCTTTATTTCGCTCTCTTTAAAATCCCCATTTTGGGTAACAAGCGCCATAGTGTGTTGGCCCGTTATACTAAGTCCTAATCAATAGCTAGACTGTGTTTTGTGTATGTGTATTTTTATCATCATTTTAGCTTGCTAGTAAATGAATAATCAACTAAGATTGGTGTGGTAAATTCAGTGGTAAAGCCCGGGTCCGTGCAGATTCCCGGATTGTACGACGTTCAGATTATGAGACTGTAGAGGAAATTGATTAATTTAGCGACTGTTGTAATCGATATTCTGATATCCTTTGAGTTAATTTGGGAAATAGAAACTCAATCAAAACAATGTTCCCATGGTGCCCCAGGTTAATGAGTTAATAATTGCTTGATTCATTGCTTAATTCATTTAATCACGCAATTATAAACCTTTAATCATTCGATGAGCAGCAGTCGTCACATTAACTAATACAACGTCACGACATATGGCGCCCCGTGTGAGGCGTCTAAGATAGGACTAGGCCGCACTGTTTTGTTATTCCATATCAATTGTGTAGCAATATATATACATTCCATTAATAGCTATAGGCAGGACTAGAGTGGGCGAGAGAAGTGTGTGTGTCGTTCCATTTCACCCAGATACTGGTCGGGAGAGAACGACCCCTGTTGTATATCTGACCAAAGCCAGTGTGAAGGGGGGTCTACTGAATGCTAACAGCTAGGGCATATGTACCAGCCGATGCAGGCATTCTGAGAAATAATACTAGTTGGGCCTAACGTAGTGTTATTTCTGTCGATCGCTTTCAGGAGTGATCTGACTCGGTCATAAGTAATTCCTAGAGCAAAGGACATATGAGCCAGCCATTACGGAAATTAGAGTAGATATATTCGTTTGACCGAAGCGAAGTTATTATCTCTCTACCTCTCGCGTTTGGTAACGGGGAGAGGTTAAGGGTTGAACGTGAGACGTCACCAAGTAAACCCGTTCCCTTGTTGGAGGGAACATCCCTTGTGCGGCGAGGGGGAAACCCCGCGCGAGGAAAGCTAAGCATTGCGCCAGATGCTAAGCTAACAAAGGGAAGCAGCCATTTTTGTTTTCGTCTTTGTTCATAGTGAATTCCCGTGTTAGACGGGAATCCTGTGAGATCTCAGCTTGGGCTATCCGTTACCTCTGGCGAAGAAACGCCAGTCATTTTTCGTGAAATAAGTCAGGTTACGCTGTACGATATCCAACCAGTCTCAACTGATTGGATATCATTGTCTCGTTCAATTTAATATACATTAAATTGCTACACTACCTGGTTATGGTTGGTACACTATGGTTGGTTATGGGAATAATACACACACGAATGTGCCATAACCAATGAGACATGGTTAAACTGTTTCAATGTTAACTTAGATATAGCAATTACTTCAGGTTAATTAAAGCTAATTCCTTTAGCCTATACGGGGTTGACTAATCATTCAAATTGATTAATAGATTAAAGCCATTTACCAGCTTAATGGTGTTTAGGTAGACTTTTTAACAGTATTGTAAAATTCTATTTTCACTGGTACCCTGTTGATTTTAGCTTGTGTTAACAGTGACCTCCGGTGGTGAAGAATCACCAGTAATTATTTTTAAATAATTCAGGTTATGCTGTACGATATCTGACCAGTCTCAACTGATTGGATATCATTGTCTCGTTCAATTTAATATACATTAAATTGCTACACTACCGTCCAGGTTGGTTATTGGAATAATACGCAAACTAATGTGTACTAACCAATGAGACATAGTTAAACTTTTCAACGTTAACTTAGAGATAGCAACTCTTTCAGGTGAATTAAAATTAAAATTCCCAAATACAGGTTAGATTTATCATTAAAATCGATTTAATCAATTAAACCTGTTTTGGCAAGTTCAGTATTAACCAACTCACATTACTGACCCAGTCTTGATGATTCATTGACGTTTACAAACTGAGTTAAATCGTGTTTGCAGCCTCCAACTAAAAAACCCAAACATTACGTAAATTGAAATAACTGACAATCATAATAATGAGCAATCCATCAGATGGGTTTCCACCCATTTCCCCTCTAATCAGTGGACCTTCACCCACGGAAAGATTGATCGCGGACCTCAGCAACGATGCAAATCCTAACTATGCCGAGGGGCTTAAAATGTTAGATTTCAATGCCATAAGCGAGAAAAATGCAGACATTGCGACAGACGCTCTTCAAAATAGACCATCAGGCGGAGGCCTTGTGAAGGTTCTCTCCAGTTTAGCCCTCAACTATGCCCACCAGCAGAGATGGACAGTGCACCAGTACCTCAGTGCCCAGCAGAGGCACGAGCAGGAAGCTGGGGAGTTCAAGGTACAGGTGGAGAGAACCAGGGAGCTGGCATCGAAAGCCGAAAAAGATAAACTACTGCTAGCTGAGGAACTGTGTGTGAGAACAGATAAATTGGAAGATCTGTCTAACACTTATAACAAAGAACGCGAACAAACTCTTGACCAAGTCCGTATTCTAAAAGAACAACTCGGTTTAGCCAAAACTAAATACGATGAAGTCCACGCGAAACTAGATGAATCGGACGAGCTAGCTAGAAAACGGGGCGAGCAAATTGATGCCCTACAAACGGTTGTGAATGAAACCACTCAAAGCAATAATGCTCTATTCCAAAAGCTGCAGACCAAAGACGATCAGTTAATGAACACAATGACCAAGTTGGAGGACAAAACAGCAGAACTCATTGAAGTCGCTGATTTAATGAAGGATGAGAAAGACCAGGTGAGAAAGTTGGAAAATGTGACCTCTAAACAAAAGGAGGACATCGCATCACTGGATCTCTCACTCCACACTCGCGACCTCTCCCTGCAAACCATGACAGATAAGTATGAGGCCGAGCGAAAAAAGGGCGACACCTACGTGTCGAAAATAAACACCCTCAACTCCCAGGTGGACTCTGCGATGCAACATAACACCACCCTTAGGTATCATCTGGAGGAACTCCAGAACAGTCACGCGCTATCGCGGGACAACCAAACCAAGCAACCTAGCTCACATCCGGAGCTAAGAGAACGAGGGAATGTAGATGACAGGAGATTTCAGCCTCTTTCTCTTGGCCATTCGGCCCACAGTGAATTGGGGCCTCCTCGCCAACACAACCACAGCTTGACTTTTCCTCTTGGCCTCTCGGCCCACAATTCTCCACGGGAGAGTGCAGATGCTCCCCGCGCACTTGGCGGGGATCGCCTTGACAAAATCGTCAAAAACTTCCTCCTCTTCGACCCCGTTCCGGGAAAGCCAAACGACACTGAGACATTCTTAGCAGACATAGAGGACGCCTTGGATGGCTACCCAAACGCTACGAATGCAGACAGGCTCTATCTTTTGAAGCGAACGTCCAACAGACACGTGACAAGGTTCATCCGTCTACAAGAGCAACACGTGCAAAACGACTATGCTAAACTTGCCACGGTTTTGAAAATAGAATTCAGTGGTTCTGCGACTCGCAAACACGATAGTTCGTTGGCTAACAATATCAGACAAGCTCGAAATGAACACCCACAAGCCTACTATCACCGGCTTCATTCAGCTTACTTTGGCATGCTCACTGAAACAGGAATGGAAGACCTTTTGCCGTTCAAACAACTTTTTCTGTCAAACATGTCTCCCAACTTCATTAACTACTTGGGCCCTACTGCCCACGTCGGGTTGCCAATCTCGACGCTCCGAGAGCTGGCAAGCACCGCTTTTGAAGCATCAAAAGCAAGCCGGGCTAAGAGCCCGGACACCTCGACTTTCGAGCTTAGGCGGGAACCATCACTCGAATTAGAAGGGGCTGCATCAGGGACATATGGTGTAAAAGAGGACGATCAAAGGGGGTGGCTACCAAGTAACCACCACCCCGACAACCACCACTGTAACAATAGCTACGATGAACGTCCCCAATCTAACAGGTCCCGTAGAGATCAACCTAGCCGACATGCCCCTCCGCCTAACTCTCACAAAGGGTCAGGACCCAAGGGTAACAAGCGTAACAAGGGCAACAAAGTGTTCAACAATGATTTAAACGCTAACCGAAATGATATAGAAGCTCTGATAAAAGATGTACTGCATCGTAAGAAATTTGAGAAAGAGGACAAGGATAAATCCTCATGACTAGGCGTAAAATCGTTGGAAACCGAGTCCGCCGAAATTCATGCAATTCAAGAGGACGCAAACATTTCCATTACCCCCGCCCCCACTCGAATCCCTGTCCAGGTACCGCCCGTTCTAGACACAAGCCCGCAGGTTTTGTCTACAGACTTGGACACGGAGGTGGAGATGCACGAGATAAGCAGCTGTGCAACAGATGATTCCTCTACCATTCCGATAGAGGACCCACTGGGTCACGTAAGTGACTTATCTGTCTTGGAAATCGACGCAGATTACAAACCGCTCCGTTCTCCCAACCCACTCCATTTTGTTGGGGATATGACGAGAAAAACCAACTCGAACAGGCCATACCTTAGAACAGTCCTGGAGGACTGTGTGACATGTCACGCTCTGATAGATTCGGGTTCAACGATTTCCCTCATATCCGAAACCTTGCTGGATGAACTAAAAAGGGCAGTGGACCCAACAAAACGTTGGTTGAAAACGGAACATTGCGATACGAATCTTCGAGGTTTCACTCAAGCTACCTCGCCCCTAACCAAACGTCTCCTACTTAAACTCAACTTCGAAAGCGTGTCACTGATACACCCCGTGTATGTGACTAGCATCGAAATCGAACGAATGCTGATTGGGAGTGATTTAATTGACCGTTTGGTACCACTAATGGATTGGAAAACCAATCAAATCTGGTCACAGATACCTATGCCAACTCCGTTGACTTCGCCGCATTCTTCCAAGGCTACCTGCCATACATTGTGCAACGACGTGGGTCCGACGTCAGCATCTGACGCAAACCCGGTGAACTTGGCCAGGAGCCCGCCATTTGTGGCAAAGGACAATGTGAGTTCGACTCGGAACTTAACCGAACATGTGGTTTTCTTGTGCGGCTTGGGTGATTCACCAGCCGACACTTACCGCCCTCCTCTGATAGGGGGCGTGTGCCTAAACGGCACTATGGCTGAGGATACCAGGCTGGCCACCTGGTCAGAAAAATCCGCAATCAGTTTGGAAATGTTCAACGAAATTTCGAAAACGGCTAACTGCCATCCCCTTGTGCCGAAAACGTTTAGATTTCCACTGGGAACGACTCCCCAGACAACACTCACCGCAATAGGGGTGTGTGCGCTATCGATCCGCATTGGAACCAAGGAATTATCCCACTACCTACTGGTTGTCGCGGACCTCCCACATACAGTCTATGTGGGAGCGGACATTTTGGTAAGATTGGGTGTTAAACTTGATACCATACACCAAGTTCTTTGGTCTTTGGCGCAGCCAAACCAACATGCCTTGTCTTTCGACCCGGTGCGAATGGCTTCCGGGCAGACTATTCCTGAAGCTTGCAAGACGATAACTGAGTCCGCCATGTTGATCCCGGCAAGAACCACAGAGGTTTCTGTAAGACTGAACCTGGCGCCCGGATACCGGATGGAAGGCACCACTGCGTTCTTCCAACCCTCCCCAAAACTATTCGGCTTGGGGCTAACTATCAATGGCAACCCACTGTTGGAACTAACCGCTAGATCCACTTACCTCCTGGTACAAAATCTGACTCGAGCGGATATTTCCATTCCTCGGCACACTCAGCTAGGAACATTGATCGATTAATCCTTCCATGATTTTGAACTAGTTGTTCCTGTGATTGGGCCTCTTCCGTCCTCCCTAGACCTAGATGGCGAGGGAGGTACGCTGTTTACTTGTCAGTCAAAAGCAATAGCACTAACTCCTGTATTGCCACTGGACGACACATCGGCATTCCGGCTGGATGTCGATCCTGACAGCAACCTGTTAATATACTCCATCGTCACGGAGGATGATATTGCGTCTCCTCCTGCATGCGAAGTACACTCTTGTGAGGAAACAACCGATGACTCTTCCAAAGGTGACATGCCGTCACCACCCGATGAAGACCTGTACAATGTCGCCGAACCATATCCTGGTTTCCATGCACAGGTAATACAACTACTGTCAGAGGCTGATGCTCTTGTCAATGACACTGAACGCCATCAGTTGAGAGAATTGTTTAACAAACACAGTGAGATCTGGTCGACAGACTCGCTGGATTGCGGGGTTACGGGTATCCATGTGGTGCGTATTCCTACGCCACCCGGAGCAACTCCTACATTCGTTAGACAATACAAAATCCCGCTCGCAGCATACGCAGCAGTACAAGAGATTATCGATTCCTTATTAGCTAAACGGATAATCAGGGAATGTAACAGTACGTACAGCGCTCCCGTGTGGCCCGTTCTGAAACCAACGGGTAAATGGCGTCTTACCATTGACTATAGACAACTCAACAAACTGGTTCCGTTGTCTCGTTGGCCAATGGCACAGCTCGACCAAGAGTTGCCAAAAGGTGGCAAACGCCAAGTACTTCTCCACCGTCGACGTGGCAAATGGTTTCTGGACCATGACAGTCGACCCGCGTGACCAACACAAGTTGGCTTTCTCTTTCTCGAACAAGCTCTTCACGTTCAATCGTTGCCCATTCGGGTATGCGAACTCCCCCTCAGAGTTCAACATCTTCCTGCACAAGGCGATGCCAGACGCAGCCTCTAGGGGGACGATAATTTACGTGGACGACGTTCTCATGAGAAGTGAGACTTGGTCACATCACCTCAATGAAATGGACCACGTTCTCACCCAACTCGGGACTGCAGGGGCTAAGTTGGCCATCATGAAAGGACAATGGTGCAGGACCAAGGTAAACTACGTTGGGCTTCTGGTGGGTGCCGAGGGCATCCTGCCACAGTCTAACCGAATCCAAGCAGTCCGCAACATCAAACACCTACAAACCTTCACGAAGTGCGCAGCTTCTTGGGAGTATGTAATTACTCCCGTCAGTTCATCAAAAACTACGCCGACTTGTCAAAACCGTTGACTCACCTTCTTCAGAAAGACACCCCATTCGTTTGGGATGCCACTCACAATGAAGCGGTGGCTTCCTTGAAAAACCTGCTTTGCGAGGCACCCTGCCTGGTATACCCCAACAAAGACAAGACATTCTTTTTGGAAGTCGGTTTCTCAGAGCACTGCCTCAGCGCTGGGTTGTACCAAAAATACGACCAAGACAAACGTGTGGTTGCTTACGCGAGCAAAACACTCAACCCCGCCGAACACAAATACTCAGACTGCGAAAAAGCGCTGCTGTCGACAGTCTGGGCGATCAAACACTTTACCAGTTATGTCGGCGGACAAAAGGTGATCATAGAAACATGTCACCAGCCTGTGACTTTTCTGAAAAGCCAACGAATCCGTGAGGGTGCTGTACACAACAGCAGGATAGCGGCTTGGCTCATGACGCTGCAGAGCCATGATGTAGTAATCAACTACGCAAAAGCAAAGAACCTGCCTTTGGGCAGTGCTTTGGCGGTGGTGACGATGAAACCGACTCCGGACCACCCCCGCGTGACATCGCTCCGCCATTGCCTTCGAACCATCACTATTTCGAAGAGAACGTGTGTCTCGACATGCCGATGGCATTTGTAGATGGCTGTTCTTACCGCCATCTAGACCACTTGCAAGCTGGGGTGGGATTGGTATGGCACAACGACATTCCGTGCAAACCACTTCAATTTCAGCTTGGCAACAAGACCAGCCAGTTTGCAGAAGTGGCTGGCGTGTTGATCACCCTGCAAACAGCGGTGAAAAACGAATTGGCAGAACTGGCGATCTGCACCGACTCAAACTACGCGAGACTCACCTTCTTATGCCACTTGCCGTTTTGGAAACAAAAGCACATGACTACTTCAAGTGGTAAAGAGGTGAAAAACAAAGAGCTCATTCTAGCTTGTGATGACCTCATCACCAAACACGACATACAGGTGTATTGGAAGAAAGTCAAGGGACACTCCAAATCACCTGGTCGTGACAAACTTGGCAATGACCATGCTGACAGCATGGCGAAATCTGGTGCAATTCACGGCACCCCTTGGGTGTTTGCTGCTCGAGACGAAAAACCCACTGAGGAAGCTATGGTGTCTGCGGTAACGCGTAGCCATGTAGCACCACGGAAAACGTCGTCGCACAAACATAATGTGTTGCTAACGCATTCATTCATGAATGGCGACCTGGTAGCAATGCAACACCAAGATGAGTCCCTCGCCACATTGATGGCATTCCTGTCGGATCCTGTCAACCACCCAGTGTCCGAACTGGCTTTGGCAGGTTCACACGACTTGCGTTCACTGTACGCAACTAAACAGCACCTCACACTTGTAGATTACCTATTGGTGTATGTTTCAGAAACCGACACCGCTCGAAGGTGGGTGGTTCCTGAAACACAGAGGGGGATAATGATAGCTCATGCCCACGACGAGCCATGTGGAGGCCATAGGGGGGTCAAGGCTACATGTGAAACATTGCGACAGGTGGCCCACTGGCCTCACATGGAACAAGACGTGGCACGATACGTGAGGGGGTGTCTAGTTTGCTGCCAGTTTCAACCCACCAAGCCACTTCACAGAGCACCCCTGCAACGCAAGGGTGTGTCTTACCCCTGGAGCTCGATCCAGATCGACTGGGTCGGCCCAGTTGCCAGGTCGGCCAGAGGCAACAAGTACCTCCTCACAGTGACTTGCGCATTCACAAAGTGGGTGGAGTGCCTGCCGGCGACCAATGACACTGCGGAAACCACTGCCGTTCTTTTGCTAAACCACGTTTTCAGTCGTTTCGGCCTGCCAGGAGAAACCGTGGACAGCGACAGAGGAACCCACTTTTCGGCAGCTGTAATGACCGAACTGTGGAAGCTCCTGGGAGTCAAAGCTAAACTCCACATCGCGTACCACCCTAGGAGCTCGGGGGGGGAAGAAAGGAGCAACCAATCAATTGTCAGAATCTTGAGGAAATATGTGGCAGCCAACCACAAAGATTGGGACCTCAAACTCCCATTGGTACTGATGGTAATCAGAGCCACACGCAACAGGTCTACGGGAATGACACCCTTTGAGATGATGACGGGCCGGCAAATGACCCTTCCACTGCATCTCCTGTACCAACCGGGAGATGTCGCCGCAGCCACCGCCTACACGGCTCATCAATACGTGACCGACTTGCGGAACCATCTCCAGACTACCTTTGCGTACGCTCAAGGACAATTGGAAAGAAGTGCAGAAGGTGACAAGACCTATTACGATAAAAAAGCCTCACACCAGGTGTTCGAGGTCGGAGATAAGGTGTGGTACTACATATACACCAAACCCGCGGGCGTCGCAACAAAGTTCCTGCCCCACTGGACGGGGCCACACGAGATTGTGGTGAAGCTATCACCTGTAGCTTACCAGATCAAAATCAGCAAAGGTCGACTAAACGCCACATTAAAGTGGGTCCACCGGAACCAAATCAAGTTGTACACTCCCCCCATGGGAATAGAAGGGGTGCTAGCCAGCACCGAATAGATAAAAACCCTAGCAAAAAACCAGAGGTACTAAGAAAATTCTTAAGTACCCTCAGCTGAACCCTTCCAGGAGACCAGTACGTTGCACCTAATATATTTTATTCTCTTCCCAGCTACCAGATATACATCTGTTGTCACTAGTGATATCGTCCTGCGCTGTACTGATTAAAAATAAGAAAAACAGAAAAATAGTTGTCAAAACAATTTTGTTTACGAATACAAACAACTGAAATAATCCAACAATCTCTGATTATGCGTTTCTGTAGGATGGAGTTCCTTTGGATGATCCTGACACTCTGCGCCCTGGTCAAAACCAACCCAGCAGACGTAATCACGATCGAACCCCCTACGGGAATCGTTCTCCGCGACGATCCAGGACTCCTCATAACTAACTGCAGAGTACACACGCAGAGGGTATATGCCCGCTAGATGCAGAGAACGTGTACCGCCAACACATTCCACCTGTGGCGCATTTGAGTTGGGCCGGGGCTGACTGGACCAGCCAGGCAATTAAGCACGCCCAGCTAGACACTGCCCATATGTTGGCCCAACTCCAAAAGTTCACAGTAACCCAGTCAGAACTAGCTGAGCCCAGGCGAGAAAAACGATTCGTCGGGGCGCTACTATCGATAGGGGCAGCCGTAGGGTCACTATTTGCCCTAGGTACCACTGCCATCAACGCAGTCAGTCTAGCCACAGTCAAGAGGAATGTTAGGGAGATTACTGAAGAGATGCCACTTATCCAGCAGCAGATGAAGGCACAGGCCCTTAGGTTGCAACATGTGGGAAAGTCTCTCCAGGACACTATTCTGGTGGTCAACACACACGCTACTCTCCTGAACAAAACTATCCTGTCTGTAGGAAAGCTAGCAGAGGTCATGAACCATGACTATGCCCATGTCCAATTGGTTCGATTGTTACTGGAGGATTTTCTCCGTGAGGTTAGCTCTTCTATGGACCACTTGGCCATGAATAGAATCCCCTCATATCTAGTGCCCCTCTCAATGGTGCACGACATATTGACCTCAGCTACTTCAACCACACTAAGGCCGTTACAATCACATTTGGCCTATAGTCTGGGGTCGGCCATCCCAATACACGTTGATGTTGATCGTAATGAAGTGGGTTTTCTACTGACGCAGCCGGTTGTTGAACTGGAGAATATCTATAGATTGAAAACGGTTCTCAATGTAGGATTTTGGCGCGACAGTACCCACGTAAAGATTGCCACGCCCCCAGTTGTAGCTTACCAGGAATACAACCCAGATTTCTATCTCACCCCTAACCTGCTAACGTGTACTCTAACCAAAGATGTCCACTACCTTTGTCCTAGCAAACCATTTGTCAGGGATAACACTGAGCGTCTTTGTGGTATTAAAGCTATCACCAGCGAAGAACGCTGTAGAGCCAAACTAACAGCCAGGGATGGGGACACCACCACACAAGTGGAGGTGGTAGGGAACCGATGGTTGGTCAACACACCGTTCGCGTCCGCCACTATGACTTACGAACGCCATGACTCCATCACCCAATTGAACCTCCCCAACCAGACTGTTTTTGTTACGGTACCAGAGGGGGCGATTATTCACGTAGACGACCTCGCTCTATACCACCTTCCCGACGACCGGATAGACACAGAGATTGAAATGCCGGACGCTTTTGCTAAACGTTCCCTTGAGTTACCACAAGCCATTCAATACCAAATCCAGTACGAGGGACCCATGACTGTTGATCTTAGCGTACTGGATGAGGCACTGTTAGTCGACCCGACTGACTACAGACCAAAAGATTGGTCTGTCGCCCGCTCGTGGACGGTGCCGGACAGTATCCTGACTGTTACCATGATCCTTGGTCTCATTTCCCTTGGCGTGTGCACCTACTACGTACACAGGCGCACACGTGCAATGGAAGACGTAATGAGGTCTTATACTAGGATCACCCGTGGGACGGAAGCGATCCCGATTTTTGGAAAGTTGGCAATGGATCCGGAAACCCTCTTACAGGGCCCAGTCCCAGCCTCCTCTCCCGAACTCGCTAGGTCAGCCCAGTAATGTCCCTAATGTAAGCTTTGGCCTTCAGGGGCCAAGTTTTTCCAAGTGCCTTAACTACCCACCTGCAAGTAGGATCAACCTAGTCATGACATTAGAGACAATGCCATGATAGAGCTATTTAGCCAAGACCTTGGACATATATAGAACATAGTCCATATTAGATGATTAAGGTGTGGTAGACATATTTTGTATACTTTTATGTTTTTATTCCAATTTTTCGTTTCATTACCTTTGACACTTAGGAAGCCTTAGAGCCAAGACGCCGCTCGTTTGGGGAGGAAATGTAATGATGTATTACATGAGTGTTGTGCGTTATTAACGTCTGCCAAGTTACTGCCTAGGTCCACTAACCGGGATAACCGGAAGACGGGCCGGAACACAGAGCCACTGTCAGACCTCCTTGATCCATTCTGGTGGTGATCAACAGCTTGCGGAAAGCCTACCAGGGGGAACCACCAAAGGGGGGGGGGCTGCTCTGATGATCCACAGACCAGGACATCCGATGGTCATTCTTATGGTGGGTTGCAACATGCAGAATCATTCCAAGTTGAACCTACCAGAGGGGGACTGTCATGACTGTCCTGATCAGGTCAGGGTACAGGAGACCACCACCCTACAGATTATCTCCCAAACCCCCAACAGAGGAGGAGAGATCTAGGGGTCTGAAGATGTGGGGGTTTTATGACACCTCACGCCCATAATAAAACTTAGGCCACAGAGAAATTCCTTTGTCCTAACAATGGAGAACTGGCCTCAGAACATTAAACATGCAATAAAGGCACTTTGGAACAATGGTTTCCGTCAGCCACAATGGTGGTCATGACGAGAGGTGGAATATTAAAACATATGTAACTTTTGTATTGTTTTTAAAGGTTAAGAGATGACGTTATTATGAAAACATTGTACCTTTAAGAGTTTTCCCAGTATATGCCTGATGTTTATACATTGTACGCTGTTTGGAAAATATCCAAATCAAACAGAATGTTTTGGTAAAGATGAAATGTGAAGTTAGTGTCTAAAATCGGATTTTTAGCCAAATCTAAGCCTTGCCCCCTTTACTTGGTCCGCCCAGAGAATTGCCCTAAAGGCGGTTACACCCACTTCTGACCCGAGGTTATAAGACAGGAGAGTGAAGAATTAACATGGGAGACTATTGACCCCAAGCTGCAGCTAAGGTCTAACAAAGTCGACGAACCCCAAAACGAAACACAAGGTTGAAGACAAAGAAATATTTTTCTACACGAGCTACGGACGAGTAGCTGTGTCTAAGCGGGTGAATTCAAGCCGAACCACCCAGCCTCCACTCTCCAGTGAATCGTGGTATCGACACCATTCGAGCCGAAGCTGTGAGCTCTGAGCTACAGAGCTGTCTGTCCTCAGAAGACCCCTTTCCGATCAAGGGTGAGGATCAGACCACTTAGCCAAGAAGGACACTGACATCGTGAGGACAACCAGAGAGTTGCGCCGGAGAAGTGCGTCATTTAGAAGCCTAAACGACCCACGCGGAGCTTCCCACCTGAGACCTCCAACACGTAATTACATCATTATATTCTGACCCATAAGAGCGGCAGTTCGGAGCAAGGCTAATTTTAAATAAGCATGGCTGACAAATGAACCCAAATGTATATTTCTCTCGTGTACTTCCTTTATTTCTCTCTCTTTAAAATCCCCATTTTGGGTAACAAGCGCCATAGTGTGTTGGCCCGTTATACTAAGTCCTAATCAATAGCTAGACTGTGTTTTGTGTATGTGTATTTTTATCATCATTTTAGCTTGCTAGTAAATAAATAATCAACTAAGATTGGTGTGGTAAATTCAGTGGTAAAGCCCGGGTCCGTGCAGATTCCCGGATTGTACGACGTTCAGATTATGAGACTGTAGAGGAAATTGATTAATTTAGCGACTGTTGTAATCGATATTCTGATATCCTTTGAGTTAATTTGGGAAATAGAAACTCAAAACAATGTTCCCATGGTGCCCCAGGTTAATGAGTTAATAATTGCTTGATTCATTGCTTAATTCATTTAATCACGCAATTATAAACCGTTAATCATTCGATGAGCAGCAGTCGTCACATTAACTAATACAACATCACGACACCTTGCTTGACCCTGAAAAGCCAAGCTATTTACATACTCACACATAGGGTACTCTCCTCTCTCCTGAGGTAGTGATGGGAAGTCAAACACTCCTGCTGTTTATGACAAGGTCATACAGTTTTCACATGAAACCAATGGAAAAGGAGCCACAACTTTCTTAAAATCTAGTATACCAGTGTCTTCTAATAACAATTACATATTAACTATCATATTATTATTTTATTGATGACGATATAAATGATGCAGTAAATTCTCATACTGTCACGCCCTGATCCGTTTCACCTGTCCTTGTGCTCGTCTCCACCCCCTCCAGGTATTGCTAATTATCCCCAGTGTATTTATCCCTGTGTTTCCTGTCTCTCTGTGCCAGTTCGTCTTGTTTGTCAAGTCAACCAGCGTTTTTGTCTCTCAGCTCCTGCTTTTCCCAGTCTCTCTTTTCTCGCCCTCCTGGTTTTGACCCTTGCCTGTCCTGACTCTGAGCCCGCCTGCCTGACCACTCTGCCTGCCCCTGACCTCAAACCTGCCTATTGTCTTGTACTGTTTGGACTCTGACCTGGTTACTGAGCCCCTGCCTGTCCTGACCTCGAGCCTGCCTATCGCCTGGTACTGTTTGGACACTGACCTGTTTTATGAACTCTTGCCTGTACCCGACCTGCCTTTTGCCTACCACTCTTGTTATAATAAATATCTAAGCTCAACCATCTGCCTCCTGTGTGTGCATGTGGATCTCGCCTTGTGCCCTTATAGTACGAACTGGCCATGACAGACCCAGCTGACGTGGACCAACTTCGTCACGCTGTCTCGCTGCAGGGAGCCACCATTGGGAGGCATGAGGAGCTACTTTGGGACCTTTTGGAAGGGCTTCGTTCCCTGACAGAATGCTACGACCATGGGTTTAAGGCGATAATGGAGCAAATCCATGAAGTAGCTCATAGGCAGCACACCACATCTGAGATCACCCTCCCAACCACCCAGTAATCTTTCTACTAGTTGTGGATTTGTTCAACCTACCCCGGCTCCCCGAGAACCCCGCTTACCTCCTCCGGAGCGTTACGTGGGTGATCCTGGTACCTGCCGGGCGCTCTCCTGGGCGACGGCTGCGTGGGAGCAGCAATCCGCTGTGTGCCATAGCCTGGAGGAATTTATGGCAGAGAAGGTTTTTGATTCTCCGGTGCCCGGGAGAGAGGCGGCTCAAACAACTGCAGGTTCGTCAGAAATCCCCTAGTGTGGTAAATTGTGCTGTAGATTTTCTCACATTGGCCGCTGAGAGTTCCTGGAATATGGAGGCTCTGTTAACCTCGTCGCTATAGGGGGCAGTATTTTCACGTCCGGATGTACCCAAATTAAACGACCTACTACTCGGGCCCAGAGTCAAATATTTGCATATTATAAAGTAGATTTGGATAGAAAACACTAAAAGTTTCTAAAACTGTTTGAATGATGTCTGTGAGTATAACAGAACTCATATGGCAGGCAAAAACCTGAGAAAAATCCAACCAAGAAGTGGGAAGTTTGAGAATTGTAGTCTTTCAGACCAATTTCTATTGAAACTACAGTGTCTGTGGGGTCAACTTGCACTTCCTAAGGCTTCCACTAGACGTCAACAGTCTTTACAAAGTTGTTTGAGTCTTCTATGGTGAATTTTGACCGATTAACAGCCAGTTCAAGCAGTGGACAGTCTGAGGTCATGTAGTTACTTCATGCGCATTCACGCATGGATAGCATTTTTTATTTTTCTTCTGTAATGAATACGCTATTGTCCGGTTGGAATATTATTGATTGTTTATGTTAAAAACACCCTAAGGTTTGATTGGAAACAGCGTTTGACATGTTTCTACAAACGGTAATGGAACTTTTGAGCTTTTCGTCTATTGATTTGCGCCCCCGTCTCGTGCCTTTGGAATAGTGTTCTGGACGCGCCAACAAAACGGAGGTATTTGGACATAAAGTCCATAATTTATCAAACAAATGAACATTTCTTGTGGAAGTGGGAGTCCTTCCGAGTGCATTCCGCTGAAGATCAGCAAAGGTAAGAAAATATTTATAACAGTATTTTAGAGTTTTGACGACACCGTGGCTTGACGGCTAACTGTATAGCTTGCATTGATGGCGGAGCTCTGTACTCAGAATATTGAACAATGTGCTTTCTCCGTAAAGTTATTTTGAAATCTGACACAGCGGTTGCATTAAGAGGTAGTATATCTATAATTCTTTAAATAATTGTTATATATTTTGTCAACGTTTATGATGAGTATTTCTGTAAATGAATGTGCACATTGTGGTCATTCACCGGAGGTTTTGGAGGCTAATCATTTTCTGAACATCACGCGCCAATGTAAAATGCTGTTTTTGGATATAAATATGAACTTGATCAAAAAAAACATACATGTATTGTGTAACATGATGTCCTAGGAGTGTCATCTGATGAAGATCGTCAAAGGTTAGTGCTTCATTTTAGCTGGATTTGGGGGTTTTGTGACATCTCCTTGCTAGGAAAATGGCTGTGTGGCTTTTCTTGTTTAGGTGGTGTCCTAACATAATCTAATGTTTTGCTTTCGCTGTAAAGCCTTTTTGAAATCGGACAACGTGGTTGGATTCAGGAGAAGTGTATCTTTAAAATGGTGTAAAATAGTCATATGTTTGAGAAATTGAAATTATTAGATTTTTGATGTTTTGAATTTCACGCCCTGCTGTTCCATTGGCTGTTGGCTAGGCGTTCCGCTGGCGGAACGGGGTTCCGCTAGCGGAACGCCTAGATGCAAGAAGTTAAACACCTTCCTCTACGGACTGTCGGAGGGGATAAAGAACGAGCTCGCAGCTTGGGAAATACCACTGGACCTCGATTCCCTCATCGCCCTTTCGATTATGATTGATGGGCGCCTATGAGAACGCCGGTGTGAGAGGAGGTCGGGCCTCAGGAACACTCGTTAATCTGTTGATGCTGGCACACGCCCTAAGGAATCCGGAAATCCCCGAAGTGTGTATTTCCGAGGAGAGCAGAAAACACCAAAGGTTCCTCGAGAATCATCGGCAACGGGTGAGTTGGATACTCCAGAGCCCATGCAACTGGGAAGAGCTAGATTATCAGTTGGGGAACGCTCACGTAGGCTGAGTTCTAACTGTTGTCTGTACTGTGGAGGTGTGGGACATTATATAGCCACCTGCCATGTTAAGAAACCATTTTTTCTAGTGGGTACAAGTACTCTGGTGAGCCGGACTGGGAGTCCCCTAATTCCCTTCACCCGTACACCTTTTTTTGTGATTCTGCTGTAGGGAGACCAGTCTAAGTCTCTCCGAGTGCTCATTGACTCTGGGGCGGATGAGAGTTTTATAGATGCTACCATGGTTCTGAATGAGGTATTCCCACTCAATCTCTTTGTCCCCATGGATGCAAGGGAACTGGACGGCCGCTCAATTGGAAGAGTCACCCATAGCACAGTGCCGTTCAGATACGGGTTTCAGAAAACCACAGTGAGACCATGCAGTTCCTCCTCATCGATTCACCCCAAAACACAACCCTGTTATTGACAGGACCACGAGCTCCATCCTGGGTTGGAGCACGTTTTGTCATTCCTATTGCCTTAAAGTGGCACAGCTGTCCCCAAGACGTCCTTCTCAGGGCATAAGCAAAGCCTCGGATGTCTCTGCCATTCCCACTGAGTACCATGACCTCCTGGAGGTATTCAGTAAGGCACGTGCTACTTCTCTTCCCTCGAACCGTCCTTATGATTGTGCCACTGATCTCCTCCCAGGAACCACACGACCTCGTGGTCGGGGTTATATTCTCTATCCGGCCCGGAGACCAAGGCCATGGAGGAGTACATTGAGGAATCTGTGGCTACTGGAGGCATCCGTCCCTCTGCATCTCCTGCCGGCGCAGAGTTTTTCTTTGTGGAGAAGGACAAGACCCTGCGTCCGTGCATTGACTACCAGGGTCTGAATGATATAACGATCAAGAATCATTACCACCTACCACTCCTCTCCTCAGCTTTCGAACATCTCCAGGGGGCCACCATTTTTTCCAAGCTGGACCTTCGGAATGCCTACCACCTGGTTCAGATACGCGAAGGAGATGAGTGGAAGACAGCATTTAAAAACAGCCAGCGGACATTATGAGTACCAGGTCATGCCGTTTGGACTCACCAAAGCCCCGCTGTCTTCCAGGCCCTGGTAAATGATGTGCTCCGGGACATGCTAAATCGTTTTGTGTTCGCCTACCTTGACAACATGCTGTTTTTTTCCCGGTCTGCCCAAGAACACGTTCTCCATGTCAGACCTTCACCAGGAACACGTTCTCCAAGTCCTTCAGCGCCTCCTGGAGAACCAGTTGTTTTTGAATGCCGAGAAGTGTGAGTTCCACCGCTCTACAATCTCCTTTCTGGGATATGTCATCGTGGATGGAAACGTCCAAATGGATCCTGAAAAGGTGAAAGCAGTGGTAGGTTGGCCTACGTCCAGGGTGCAGTTACAACGTTTCCTGGGGTTCACTAACTTCTACCGCCGTTTCATTCGGGGGTACAGCACACAGGCGGCCCCTCTCTGTACTTCCCTCTCCCAAAGTACCATTCACATGGTCTCCAGCTGTTGACAGAGCCTTTGTGGACCTGAAGCGTCGGATCCCCATAGCACCCATCCTCGTCCATCCGGACCCGTCCTGTCAATTTGTGGTAGAGGTTGATGCTTCTGATGTTGGAGTGGGGGCCATCCTGTCCCAGCGATCTGCCCAGGACCAAAAGCTCCATCCCTGTGCCTTCCTCTCAATCCTGCAGAAAGGAACTACGATGTAGGCAACCGAGAACTTCTGGTGGTCAAGATGGCACTGGAAGAGTGGAGGCACCAGCTGGAAGGAGCAGAACAGCCATTTTTGGTTTGGACCGACCATACAAATGTGGAATATATATTCAACTTCACCATTTCCTACCACCCAGGGTCCAAAAATGTGAAGCCTGACGCCCTCTCCCACCTATACAGTTCATCTGCCACACCCTCGGTCTCCGAAACCATTCTCCCTACAGTTTGTCCCAAATTTGTCCCAAACTCAGTCCGGTCCCGGGTCCTGGAATGGGCTCATTTCTCCAGGCTGACCTGTCATCCAGGTTCCGTTCGAACACTAGCCTTCCTCAGACAACATTTCTGGTGGCCCACAATGTTTCCTGACGTCTCTGCCTTAATCGCCGCGTGCACTGTGTGTGCTCAGAACAAGACTCCACGGCAAGCTCCTTCAACCACTACCTGTCCCTCATCGTCATTGGACCCATATCTCTCCCATTTCATTCCTCTCCCCAAACTACCCTCTGCCAAGGAGACGGCCCAGCTCATGGTGCAGCACGTCTTCCGGATCCATGGACTCCCGGTGGACATTGTCTCTGACCAGGGTCCTCAGTTCTCGTCCCAGTTCTGGAAGGCATTCTGCACTGTTATTGGGTCATCAGCCAGTCTATCCTCCAGATTCCATCCCCAATCCAATGGCCAGTTGGAGCAAGCTAACCAGGACCTGGAAACCACCCTAAGATGCCTAGTCTCAACCAACCCCACTACCTGAAGCTGGTTGAGAGAATGCCAAGAGTGTGTAAAGCTGTCATCAGGCAAACGGTGGCTACTTTGAATAATCTCAAATATAACATATTTTAATTTGCTTAACACTTTTTTGGTTACTACATGATTCCATATCTGTTATTTCATAGTTTTGATATCATCACTATTATACCACAATGTAAACAAATAGGAGAGTTTTTTCCCTTATCGACATAGGCAGTGACACAATTCCTCTATCCCAAAACAGTCCATCATTGAAACCAGACCCTGTGTGTGTGTGTGTGTGTGTGTGTAAGTAGAAAAAAAACATGTTGACTCACCCATCTTTCATGTTGCTGAAATGGTCTATGATACAGTACACACTTTTAGTGGGCAACGATTCGCCATTTATAGTTGGATCAGAATTTACGGTTGGATTATTAGAATCACCGTTATAATCGTTGGACAGTACAGGCAGTAATTAAATAAAACCACAAGTCCAAATTCTTATCTCCATCCATGGCTACTTTAGGAAAGGGACAGTTTTAGCTAGCTAGCCACCAGAGGACAACAACACGACGAGATGCAACAATTATATTTTTTGTGATGTGATTGGTGTGAAGTCAAATCCAAACTGGCTTCCATTGACAACTTTTTTTTGTGCGCCAGGACCATTCAGAGTAGAGTTCACTCAGTTTAGCTCAACACTGATTGGCTATTCTTTTATTTATTTTTTATCAATTGAGGCCAAATGGATGCTGACGTCCCTTGCATTCAATGCAACAATGTTATACTATTTTTGAGCAGATTGCATCAGATAGATGGGCTACACATACTGAGAAAGATTGTCATTCACCGTCTTGCGAATTGAAGGAAATTTATGAATCACAGAGAGACGAACGATACATGTTTTTGTTCTTTTTTTCTTGGTACATTTTTTGGGGAAGCCTGGTTTCCCTTGGTATCCATGAGTACACGCCCCTGTGTATGTGGTCATCAGAAACAGGTAATGCTCCATTGATATTCTACTGCATTGTTTCATTATCATGGTCTTTCCCACTTTCAGCAAATCTCTATCTCAATTTGTTTTCAGCACATATGAGCATGAAACTGAGGATCCATGATCACTGCACTGCTTGACTCTTACAACTGTATTTTCTTTCTATGATGACCAAATCAGACCGATACCTCAGCAAAGTGCAGTGAACCATTTCATTTTTAGAATGGCATGTCTCATGGCTCAGTGGAAATGAGCATCTGACGTATTGACAGGATCTGATTATGTATTTCATTCACTGTGAAATATAACACTGCATGTAAAGTCGTTTAGACATTTGGCAAAGGTGGGCACAGATTGAAGACTATACCTACTATGTTGCTTAAGCCCTAATACCCATTTAGTTGTAATGTTTCATGTTTCCTAATACCCATTTCATCATTACAATTTAAACTTATGAAACAAAGACTATAACAATGTTCTGAAGATGATATTAAACCAACCAGCACACAGCAGGCTTGATAGAGGACAATGGATATAGAGAACAGATACATAGAAAGGCTCACTGCAGACTAGTGAATAAATGTGTTTTTCGGAGCAGTAGAAAATACCCCAAAGCATTCCGACCCATGCATGCCACTGTTTCAGTGGTTTAGCATTATCAGGGATGCCAGCAAAGGAGAATGTACAGTACGTGTCAATGTCTTGCTTTCTGTAAACAACATTAGCAGGGGAACTGGACTCTCTCTACAACAGCTTCCCTGATGTGGAGTGCATGTTTACTCCACTCCCTTCCCTTGCTCTCTCTAGTGAGTTATGGCAGGAACACAAGAATACATGATACACACATCTGTTCCCTAGTGCTAGCGGCTCTTGGCTCATTTAGTGGGCATATCAAAAGGCATTCATATTCAAGTCTGCCACTGGGGGCCTGAGATGTGAGTTTGTATTAAGGTTTGGGGTCAACTGTCTAAGTGTAGCTGTGTTCTTTTCATTATAGCTGACATTTCTAAAGGGTCACTGTCTGAGACACTGTCTGTCCTCAAATAGCCAGTGGTGTAAAGTACTTAAGTAAAAAATAATTTAAAGTACTAGTAGTTTTTGGGGGTATCTGTACTTAACCATTTATATTTTTGACAATGTTTACTTCACTATATTCCAAAAGAAAATAATGTACTTTTAACTCAATACATTTTCCCTGACACACAAAACTACTTGTTAAATTCACTCACTTCTCAAGAGAACATCCCTGGTCATCCCTACTGCCGCTGATTTGGTGGACTCACTAAACACACATGCTTCGTTTGTAAATGATGTCTGAGTGTTGGAGTGTGCCACTGGCTATCTGTAAATAAAATAAAAATACAAGAAAATGTTGCTGACTGGTTTGCTTAATATAAGGAATTTGAAGTGATTTATACTTTTACTTTAGATACTTAAGTATATTTTTTAGCAATTACATTTACTTTTGATAGTTAAGTATATTCTAAACCAAATACTTTTAGACTTTTACTGAAGTAGTATTTTAGTGGGTGACTTTCACCTTTACTTGAGTATGACAATTGGGTACTTTTTTCCACCACTGCAAATATCCCAAACAGAATATTCCTTCCTTCAGAATAGTTTCTCATTGTCTACAATTTGCTGCTGTGGACAATATGTCGGTGTCAGAAAATCTGTCTTGGCTACTACTTACTTAAACTACAAACTGTGTACTAATCGTACTACATACTATTTAGAACTCACTGTTTACTTAAAATGTATGGAGAAAGCAACATATCACATTACTAGGCTCACTCATACTATGCCATCTAATGTGCGATTGCGTTGATTCCTACTATTTGTTCATTTTGGTACATCCTGTCTGATTATGTACTGATTATCAGCTGGTGTCAAACACACGTGGGTCTGAAAAGACAATCCTCTTCCTCAATAGCATGTAGATAATTCATACTACGTGAAAAGCCAAAATGAGTATGACATCCTGGCATCGAAAGCATACTACATTTTCAAAAACGTCACATACTATAAAACTTTCTATTTAGCATTACCCAAAAGGCCTACTATTCACGATGCAAGTATGGGTATCCGGACATGGCCTATGACATTCATTACAAAGTCGCTTTCCTGCTTGTAATTTCTTTCCAACCGCAAATTCCCATTTACAGCTACTTTTGTGTAAAGACCCCAAAAATATATTTGATTGCTACTTTTTATACAGTATGGGCCTCAGACAACAAAGCATATATGTTTGTATTAAAAAGACAATATCAATACAAAATACATACATCCATACTTACAAACAGTATCTGTGGAATCCATGATTCTCTCTCAAATCCCAACATTATTCCTCTATAATACAGTTTAATGGGAAAAGAGTATTACTGCTCAGCCATTCAGCTAGTGACGCATCATTTCCAATTATATAACGTATGACAAAGCACTCTGAGCAGGTTGTGAAAATGAAGTTTTTCGGGTGATTTGATGGCCCTTATCCAGATGGAGGAACATCTTTCCCTCCGAGAGGATCGTTAGCAGATGAGACCGGTTTGCTGAACAACCACTTCCTGATGGGGGAAAAAACAGTGCACGTACAAACTTCAATTTGAAAACCACAATTGGTGAGGGATTCTTAAGGATCGGAATGCTGCATAACAATTGCGTGGACGGAAATACTGGACTCATCGCATTATCATATCGCTGATATAAGTTATGCGAGAATCATCCATTTCTGCTATGCGTTTTCTAAACAGCTAGGGTTGCATTTCACAATACACAATGCATTGTGTACACTTCACTCCAAATGGAAAAAGTTGCAGTTAGTTTCAAACTTTTTTCTTCATCATCCCCAGTTATGGCTCTATAGCTATCACAAAGTCATCAACCACCACAATGCTTTCCCCAAAAAGTCTCAGTGGAACAACAGAGCCACAACATAGAGGGCAATTCCATATCCCCAGCAAATTCTATTTGGTTAATGGTGCATGTCCATACATGCCGGAATAACACATGTTACTGCACCAATGTGAGTCAGTAGTGTCATGGAGGCAGGACACACCTTAACAATAACCAAGCAAGGTCCACTCCAGCCAACCCTTAACCATGACATTGCCTAATGGAAGATGTTCCTTTTAACATGGATGACATAATCGCCCTGAAGAAGCACTGGCTCCACCAATCACAGAGCCTCTTTGTGCACTGTTTGTGACAGCAACCCCAGAAGCTACACAACACCAAATGCAATCTGACAGCTGAAAACATAAACACACCAGCTGATTGGGCTAAAAACGGGACATCTCCCAGTGCTAGAACATTGAGTACAAAGCCAAAAATAAGTCGTTTTTGTGTGTGTGAAATACACGAAAGGTCAAATAACGCTTGTGTTTTGTTAGATGAGTAAACCTATTTCAGAGACTAAATCAATCATGGCTAGAATAATGATACAAGAATACTTCATTACGAATCATCCTTACAACCCAGTCCAGCTAGTGTCTTTGAATTACCCTGATTGTGTGATGCCTTGTACACCTGGCAAGTTTCACATTTGGAACAGGATTGTCTGTCAGCCAAGATTGGAGCTGTCACCATGATACAAGGGGCGACTCTGAATGACATAAATAAATCATAAGAGGCAAAGTGCTGATTACCGGCGTGACTCTGATGTACGATCAGAAAGGTCTGTTGTCCTGCTTTCAGACTGCTAAATCCATACTGTAATTATGTGTTCCCAATTGTTGGTATTTTATAGATGTGAACGAACATGCCACTAGTTCAGGATGTGAATACTGGCATAACTTCATGAAGCCAGGCAATGATAGTTTGAGATTCCAACAGCGGAGGCTCCTCAGGGGAGGAAGGGGAGCACCATACTCCTCAGCGAATTTGTCCAAAAATGTAAACGGTGAAAGATGACAAAAGTTACCCTTTTAGATAAAACTATACTAAATATATTCAAGTCACCAAATAATTGATTAAAACATACTGTTTTGCAATAAAGGTCTACAGTAGCCTCAACAGCACTCCGTAGGGTGCACCGTCCTATGCGACTCCAAATCACGGCCGGTTGTGATTCAGCCTGAAATCGAACCAGGGTCTGTAGTGACGCCTCTAGCACTGAGATGCAGTGCCTTAGACCGCTGCACCACTCGGGAGTCCGAGTGATGTAGCCGGAGGACAGCTAGTTTCCGTCCTCCTCTGGGTACATTGACTTCGGTACAAAACCAGGGAGGCTGGTAGTTCTCACCCCTTTCCATAGACTTACACAGTAATTATGACAACTTCCAGAGGACGTCCTCCAACCAATCAGAGCTCTTGCTGCATGAAGTTACATGTTGTCCACCCAATCAAAGGATCAGATAATTATCTAGTACTGAAAGCATAAGCTACAGCTAGCTAGCACTGCAGTGCATAAAATGTGGTGCATAGTTGACTCAAATAGAGAGAAAGACTATAGTTGAACAGTTAAGAAATGAATTTCTTCAAAAATAAAGGAAAAGCCAGAGAGAGAGAGAGAGAGAGAGCTATCGAATGCAGCTAGCTAGTTTATCCTACTCAAACACCCGACTCAAACAGATAGGGATGCTATGTTAGCTAGCTGGCTATGGCTATCCAACTCTTACAAGTCGAGGTGAGCTTTTGCTTTCATTAAAATATTGCCACTGGGGCCCGCCGGTGTAACTGCTAAACTCCTTGCTGACTGTACACTGAACTGCATGATTGTAGCAGGTTTACTAACACATTAGTTCTTGTAGCTATGTTGACTATGACATTTTAATATGGTGACAAAGATGTAGGCAGTTTGTAGCGGTTAGTGTTTATGATATGGTTTTTTCACCTGGTCACAGACAGCTGATGGGAAAAGGTGAGAGGAGGAGAGTGAGTAGATGCGAGAAGAAATTATGCAACGATCAAAGGGATTATGTTCTATGTCTGTGGCAGCAGAGAGCCATGGCTGCCCTCCCTCTCCACATCTGTGTGTGACTTTTCCCACCTACGGCTGTGTATTACATTACCCCAGTTACCTCCATGATACATCCCTCTTGGTGTCTGGGCCAGACCCCCCCAGCCCAGCTACCCCAGACAGGAGAGGAGAGGACACTGTCCGCAGTGAGGGACAGTGTGGTAGTTTCTGTTGGATTTTGGAGACAACTTTGCTCAATTTATAAGACCAGGCTTTTCCTTTGTTCCCTCTTTTTTTCTTGTCCCGACAGTGCATATTACTTGTTGCTGTTTGTTTAGGGTTTTGTTTGGTGTGGGCTACGGCAGGACAGTAGCCTGTGAGAGTTTGCGTTCAATAAACTGTTTTAATTCGAGAACTGGCGTTCGTTCATTTGTGATTTATCGAGGTCATTACAATATGTAAAATATGCGGTTTTCCCATTCAGTTTCACTCTCTTGAACCCCCCCTCCCCCAGAACCTTCTCACTTTGAGAACCACTGTGCTAGCTCAACCGACCTGTGTTAACTGACAGTTTTCTTGTGCAATCAGAGGGGCGAGTTTGCGTTCGACTAGTTGATGCTGCATATACAGTCTCTGGCTGTGTGTAGAGTATTGCACTGAGACTGTGCCACAAAATGAGTGACAAAATTTTAGAAAACCTAGCCAGATAATTTCAAGTCATCAGTCTCAAGTCAAAGCTGTGTCCCAAGTCTTGAGGCTCCAAGTCAAGTCTCAAGTTATTTTATATTAAGTCGAGGCTCAAGTCATTCAATTTGGAACTTGAGTCAGACTCGAGTCCAAGTCATGTGAATCGAGTCCACACGTCTGAAAATATCTAAACTTTCACATATAAACCACATGCCACAATCTTATTAACCACAATAGCATATGTTAGTGACTTGATTGCTATATATCAGCTCTCAACACATTTTTATCTAACAAAAGTAGAATCCAACTGACAGTCATAAAAAGATGACAGTGAAATGTGTGATTCCTTTACGCCCTAGATTCAATCAGATCAAAAGCTAACCGACACCTGCATACTAGGTTTTTTAGTGGTGTTGGAGGTGTAACTGCATTAGAGCTGTCAAATCTGTGAGCGGCTGCTCATGTGCGGCTGCTCATGTGTGGTCATTGTCAACAAGCCTTAGGGTTACACCTTGCCAGCAGCATACCACCCTACATCCCACTGCTGGCTTACTTCTGAAGCTAAGCAGGGTTGGTCCTGGTCAGTCCCTGGATGGGAGACCACATGTTGCTGGATGTGGTGTTGGAGGGCAAGCAGGAGGCACTCTTTCCTCTGGTCTAAAATTTTTTTACAAATATCCCAATGCCCCAGGGCTGTGATTGGGGACATTGCCCTGTGTAGGGAGTTGTCTTTCAGATGGAACGTTAAATGGGTGTCCTGACTCTCTGAGGTCATTAAAGATCCCATGGTACTTATCGTAGGGGTGTTAACCCTGGTGTCCTGACTAAATTCCCAAGCTGTCCCCTCATACTGTCACCTAATCCTCCCCAGTTTACAATTGGCTCATTCATCCCCCTCCGCTCCCCTGTAACTATTTCCAAGTTGTTGCTGTAAATAAGAATGTGTTCTCAGTCAACTTACCTGGTAAAATAAAAGCCACTCGAGTTAGAAGTTCTGAAAGTGTAGGCTATATAGAAATGACACTCAAATTGAAAATCATTAAATAGACTAATAAGTATTTATATCAGTCTAGGTGTATATTACAACACACATTCCAGTGTTGGAACTTGTAACAAGGCTGCATGGGATTAATACTAATGCGACTCTGTGCTTCAAATGGCAATGTCCGCGATAGGTATAGCGCCCGGGAGACAATTTCTGATTTGACCGCTCCAATGCAATTACACCGCCTAAATAAAAACAATGAAACTGCTATGCGGTTCTCAGTTATCACGGGCTAATTGAGGCAGAACTGATTACATTTATTCTATTCAATCTGTATCGCTGAAGTGTTACAGATTGCGCTATAAAAAGGTAATATCTGATTGAGCTGACATATGCAGCGTTTACATTGCCTTTACATTTCAGTCATGCTGAACTTCAGTGAAACTAAATGGAGCCCTTAGTTTCCTCACACTCCTCTGAATCTCTTTCATTTTCTCTCATTCCCTCCCACTCCGCATGAGGCAAGTTCTAAAACAACGTTTTCTTCCTTCATGTTTCTCTTCAACCCAGCAAGCGATGACGTCTCTGACCTTTCTCTCTTTCCATATACTTCACCACCATAAGGCCATTCGGGTATGAACAAAATTCATCCACATGTATTTCTCTATATTGCTCTTTTCTCATATCTATGCCTTGGTGCATTTAATTCTGATTCATATAATAAAATGTAACTCTTCTTAACGCTCCAGGTGAAGATGATGGATCGTCCGATGACTGACCTTTATCCAACCTGGATTTATAGTCTGCTAGAACTGTAAGGACAATTTCGAACATCCACTGGTTGCATCTCCCACTTTCACGATGCTTCCAATTTAGAACACGCTTGGTAACAATGTTTATTTATTAAGATTGTGTAGACTGAATGGATTATGACTTGTTGCTATGTAATTCATGACATTTTGTTGTTGTTACAGTGATAAATACATGACCAAACCAACAAACTAGAAAACATGTAACTCCTATGAATCTGTTAATAACCTGTGAGTAAACCTTGCTGTCAAATAGAGCTAAATGTAAAGTGAGTGTGGTGCCCTTCAAATGATGCCTCTAGGGCTGTTCTCGCTTTCCTGTCTTATGAACTGTAATCACACAGATGGTGGCACTCGTACCAGGACTGTCCTAATATGGGCACCGTACACTTGACTTGATATCCTAAGAGAAGATCTATACTGAGAGAAGGGTGTCTGCGACGTAAGCCTGTTGAAACTTTCTGAGGGGTTAAACTTTTCTGCCCTCATCTGGGAAAGGCTGGCACTCAGTGGAATGCTTATCTCTGGTATTACCAGTTAGTCTAGTCTTTCTCCTCAAAATGTTCTACAGCTACACCATTGAAAGCATTCTTGACTGGCTGCATCGTCGCTTGGTATGGCAACTGCTTGGCTTCCGACCACAAGGTGCCACAGGGGGTAGTGTGTACTGCCCAGTACATCACTGGGGAAGAGCTCCTAGACATCTAGGACCTAAATATATACAAGGCGGTGTCAGAGGAAGGCCCATATAATTGTCCCACTCCAGCCGCCCAAGTCATATACTGTTTTCTCTGCTACCGCACTGAAAGCGGTACCAATGCACCACTATGGAACCAAAAGGACCCTGAACAGCCCCCCAGGCAATAAAACTGCTTAATAGTTAACCAAATAGCTACCCGGACTATCTGCATTGACCCTTTTTTCACTAACTCATTTGACTTATCACATACTCTGCTGCTATGGTTTATTATCTATCCTTTGTCCTGTCACTTTACCCCAACCTACAGTATATGTACAGTGCCGTGAAAATTTATTCCCCCCCCCCCCCCTCTGATTTTCTTTATTTTTTATACTGAATGTTATCAGATCTTCAACCAAAAACGAATATTAGATGAAGGGAACACGAGTGAACACATAACACAACAATTACATACTTATTTAAGTTATTCAACACCCAATGCCCCTGTGTGAAAAAGTAATTGCCCCTTACACTCATTAACTGGCTGTGTCACCTTAAGCTGCAATGACTCCTACCAAATGCTTCCTGTAGTTGTTGATCAGTCTCTCACATCGCTGTGGAAGAATTTTGACATCCACAATGAGTAACGATAACTTTTCTATGTACACGGGGTACTGGTACCGAGTCGACGTGCAGGGGTACGAAGTAATTGAGGTAGATATTTACAGTTCTGCTAAATGTATTTGCCCCTTTTCAAATCTTCTCTACTTTTGCATATTTTTTTTATACTGAATGTTATCAGATCTTCAATCAAAACCTAATTTTAGATAAAAGGAACCTGAGTGAACAAATAACACAACAATGACATTTCGTAAACAAAGTTATTCAACACCCAATGCCCCTGTGTGAAAAAGTACTTGCCCCCTTACACTCAATAACTCGTTGTGTCACCTTTTAGCTGCAACCAAACACTTCCTGTAGTTGTTGATCAGTCTCTCACGTCGCTGTGGAGGGTTAGGTTTATGCAGTGTTTGGTTTTCACCAGGCAAAATGGGACCCATGTCGTCCAAAAAGTTGACTCAAGTTTGCCAAAAAAGCACCTGGAAGCACCTGGATGATCATCAAGACTTTTTGGACAACATGGGTCCCATTATGCCTGGCGAAAATCAAACGTCCCATCATTCTGATTACGGTAGTCATTTTGTCACCCTCGTCATGGCAAAGACACAGAGAAATGCATATGATGCAGCTTTCAAGTTCAAGGCGATTGATCTGGCTGTTGGAAAAGGAAATAGAGATCCTGCACGGGAGCGTGGTCTTAATGAGTCGATGATAAGATGTTGGAAACAGCAGCGTGAGGAATTGACAACTAAAGCTTACTGCTAATTTTTTATTTTTTGTTACAAGCCGTGTTTCGTTAAAGCCTATTTATTTTTGTTACAAGCCGTGTTTCGTTAAAGCCTGTGTAAAGTTAATTTGTTCCAATGTACCGGTAGGCACCTGCGGCTTATAGACATGTGCGGCTTATTTATGTTCAAAATAAAAAACAAAAATTAAATTCAGTGGGTGCGGCTTATATTCAGGTGCGCTTAATAGTCCGGAAATTACGGTAGCCACAAACTGCTATTTAGAACCCAAAATAACATTCCTAGGAATAGTATTCAACTTCTATTCAGGACTTGCTCATTTAAATATGTGTTCAGGAAATATGTGTTCCCATTTAATTGCTGGTTGTTTGCAGATCTAACCTGGAAACTGCTGTTCTATTCATTCCAATGCCACATGTTTAGCGCTAGCCTCATTCCCACTGCCCTTGAATACTGCTACAGGCAGCAGATGTCAAGATTTCTGTTTGAACAAAAGAGAACAAAATGCCTATTCCTCCACTTTAAATAATGACATTTGCTACAGCGGGAGTGCTTTCTTATGAGCCCCCCCAGTGAATGTCATTCTAACTGGAAACAATGACAACTGTAGGATATTAGTCTGAGCATATAATCAACGGAATTACACACAATCTCTTGATATTACTTGTTTTCCTATTTGGGTACATAAACAACATGTGGTAGATGCAAGTATGTCTGGATAATAATTATACTCTAAATTGTTTGTGGTTGTGATCATTTGTTTCCAACATGCATTTGCAAGTGCGTGAAAAAGCCCAACCCCTTTTATGATATTAAGTCATCTTTAGATAGTGGGTAGTTGCTTTAATAAGAGAGAGCATATTGACTATGCACTCATATCTAAAAAAGGCATGTTATCAACCATTCACTACTATTTAGGGATATTGAACAATAATTAAATTGAGGCAGAGATAAATAATTCATGGCGATGATGAACAATTATTTTCCAAAGGAAAAGGAACATTATCACAAGTGCAGAAATATTCCCCCGTTGCTTTTGGCAGGTTGATTGATAAGGTTTGCCTTTGAAAGTGAAGTGAGAGTGAGAAATAAGAAGGGTGAGGTAAAATAAGAATGATATAGAGAGCGGGAGGAAGAAAGGGAGAGTGCTGAGGACCTGACGTGGCTCCACCGGGGGAACAGCAGACAGGATAACAGCTCGTCTGAGTGGAGCTCTCGCTACCACCATCACCTCCCCTTTCATCCATATAAATGCATTATGCATCGCTCATAAGGTTTTATACATGTGCTTATAATCATAAAAAGGGTGTTCAAATTAAGTGTTACCAAAATGTGTTAGAATTATTATATATTTTTTTTAAATAAACATTCCATAGCTGAAATTGCACATGCACCAAGAGTGTGCCTACATACTGTAGTTATGCTTCCTTCCATATGCATCCCCAGTCAGGGATAAAAGCACTGTATCCTCCTTGCTTTCCTCAAACCAGCAGCGAATAGCCGGTCATCAACAAAGTGAGATCCTTTTGAAGGGCATAGGGTGTACACAGTGGCATATGGGGCTTGGCATTGAGCTAGTGGGCCTGGCACTCACTCCAGGGTTTCTGCTCCAGCACTCCAGCCTTAGACTTCGCAAGGATGAGTGGGCAAATGTGTATCTGTGCATGGAAGGTACCAGGACATTAGCAATGCAGTGTGCCTGTGCTTTGTCCTGCCTGCCCGCCTGTCTGTCTGTCTGATTATGCAATACACATTGTGGATAGACAAGCTGGCAATTTCTGGCACTCCCTTGCCGTGACAATATATCCAATACACACCATGGTCTCTCTGGCATTATCGGTTCAATATTCAAGTCCATGCTATGATCCCATGAAATATTTCAGATGGTGACTTTGTTCAACTCTTTTTGCACAGAAGTCAAGTAATGCCTCTGTCCAAAGGGCCTACAACAATAGCACAGCAGTGAGCTAAATCCATTATCTTCCTGCATTTCCCCTCAGTTAGTTGGCTGATAGAATAACAGTAAAGTTTCTCACGCTGACTCACATAATCAATTCTCCAGTGAATGATGAGGCATTGTCACATTCATTCTGAATGATGGAGCTTTCACTGGTCTCACTTTACATTCATGTTAAACACTGAGCCACTGAAATCTAAACTCTAGCACTCATCGCTTGATGATGCAACAGGATGATGCCTTGTCTCTAGACTGAGAGTGAAACATGGGCGAACTACAGATGTAGGATCTTAATTAGACCTATACTCACCAGACAGGGGTGGTGTACCTAATAAACTATCACAAAAATGGATCTCTCCTACAGACAGTGAGTCACGTGGCCATGGCTTGCTATATAAGCATGCAGACAGGCATCGAGGCATTCAGTCACTGTTTGATTGGACGTTATAATGGGCAAAACGAGTGACTTAAGCGGTTTGAGTGTGGAATAATCGTCGGTGCCAGGCACGTCGGATCCAGTATCTCAGAAACGGCCGCCTCTCCTGGGCATTTCACTCCTGACAGTGTCCAGGGTTTACTGAGAATGGTGCAACAAACATCCAGTCAGCGGCAGTCCTGTGGGCGAAAACAGCTCGTTCATGAGAGAGTTCGAAGTAGAATGGCAAGAATCGTCCAAGCTAACAGACGGGCCACAAACAGACAAATAACGGTGCAGTACAACATTGGTGTGCAGAACGGAATCTTGGAACGCACAACTCGTCGAGCATTGTCACAGATGGGCTATTGCAGCAGACGACAACACCGGGTCCCACTCCTATCAGCTAAAAACAAGAAGAAGATGCTCCAGTGAGCACATAATCACCAACACTGGACAATTGAGGAGTGGAAAAACATTGCCTGGTCCGACGAATCCCGGTTCCTGTGGCGTCATGCTGATGGCAGAGTCAGGATTTGGCATAAGCAGCATGAACCTATGGACCCATCCGGCCTGGTGTCAATGGTACAGGCTGGTGGCGGTGGCGTACTGCCATCCAATCTGCAGCAATTGCGTGATGCCATCGCATCAGCATGGACCAACATCCCTGTGAAACATTTCTGACTTGTAGAATCCATGCCCCGAAGAATTCAAGCTGTTCTGAAGGCAAAGGGGGGGGGGGGGGGGTTCAACCCAGTAATAGATGAGGCTACCTAATAAACTGTCCATTGATTGTATATTGTCACAGCAAAACAATCCTCCAGCAACAGGATTTGAACATTTAGTCCATAATGTTGCTTGATTGGTGGTTAGGCTATTAGCTGGCCAAAAGTAGGCTGCATGAAAACTGTTTTCAGTGAATTGATGTAAATCACAACGCTCATCGGCATTTCCTGTGCTAAATGAAAATTCTCAGCAGCAAGAGAGTCAAATTAAGATATTGCATCTGTATTGGCTATACTCTCTAAGAATGTTAGTGAACGCTGGACAATATCCTTACAGTATCAACGTCACCATTAGTGATGAATAACTCACAGCAATGATGTGTGTCTCCTATTTGTCTAGTGTCGTCCATGTGTGTGTAGAGTTTAGAGTGTGTGTTAAGTCTTACACAGTAACCCATTAGCTGGACGTCCCTTCCCAGTAGAGGTGAGAAATTACAGCATACCCAGAGGATAGGAAAGCACACTTCACAGCATCTTAGCCACATAATTAATTTACACTGCTTCCATTTTAGGACAGCCTCATGAGACTGACACAAGTCCTGCTGAGACTAATGTTGTCCTATTAAGGACACCTTAAATTTAATTTAGAAGTCAGCAAAAGTGTGGCTACCCACAGACAGGCTTATAAAGAAGAATACAAGATTATATGTTTACTTCTAACCTGTGGTGATACAAGGTGTCGGATCTGCGCTGACAAGAGTTGAGTTGTTCGTCTCATTAAACTGCCTGTTTAACAATCCGTAGCTGTCAATGCTACCATTCAAATCGAATCAAACTTTATTATAAGTGCATCTAAACATCTCAATAGGCTTCACAGTAAAGTAGACAATTCCCAGCTCTCTCCAATGTTATGGGTATTTCAAATCAAATTTTATTTGTCACGTACACATAGTTAGCAGATGTTAATGCGAGTGTAGCGAAATGCTTGTGCTTCTACTTCCGACCATGCAGTAATATCTAACAAGTAATTTGAATCTGTAATGGGGATAGATTTTACTTGATTTTAAAACGTGTACTTTAGAGAGGATATATTTTGACAAAGTATACTAAATAAACTGAAGCCTCATTTTCACAACCAATTTGATCCCCCGATCATAGCAATCCATCATGTTAAGCCTAGCGGATCAATGGGCAGAAACAACCTGTAATGTGTGTTAGAGTTAGCAGGCTCTTAGTGTGATATTTTGATTAATGATTCTATCAATTTAGACAGAAAATAAAAAAAATGGAATGTTCTTCGCAACTATGTCACTTAAATCAACCATGACCATCTGCTTCAACAAACAAGAATGGATAGATAGATACATTAATGAATACATTTAGGAAAAGTTAAGAGTGTGGAAAACAAGTCGCTGGCTTCTATGCTCTCAAGAGTGGAGGAGGAATTGTAGCCCATAAACCCACTACTTGACATCATAGGTCAAACAGCACAAAGGACATACATATTCCGCTTCATTTTTAATGACATGCTTTGACAGATAATGACAACCCACCTAACAATTATTTACAGTGCATTCGGAAAGTATTCAGACCCCTTGACTTTTTCCACATCTTGTTACGTTACGGCCTTATTCTAAAATATATATATTTTTTAATCAACACACAATACCCCAGGTTTTTAAAATTGTTTTCAAATGTATTAAAAATAAAAAACAACTGATATCATTTACATAAGTATTCGGACCCTTTACTCAGTACTTTGTTGAAGCACCTTTGGCAGCGATTACAGCCTCGAGTCTTCTTGGGTATGACTAATCGTATTACCGCCACACCGGCGGTCACAAGTCAAGAAGGCAGTCAAATTCCACGTGACCGTTTAGTCACAGTAAATAGGCTTCTCCAAGCTCTGATGCTGCTCATGGTCATTAGCAGCCTACCAAACTTGCTAACTGCCTGGTACTCTGCACTCTATTGTCCCTCTAAATCACTCTGACATCAATGCATATTATTATTTTTATTTTTTTGCAAATGCAAATGTAATCGAAAATTTGCCTTTTGGCATAGCCACATCAGGACAACTCTGAGTATGCTATTATTTTCTTCTGAAATACACTACATTTTCTTCCTATCATGCTTCATTAGACCGGTCTAAAATAAATAATGGATTTATTGTGAAGGTGTAGGCTATATTACATGGATTAATTAGACTTTTTAAAAAGAAGATGTTCCAAAGGTCTGCGTCAGTGGTTTGTAGGTTGTGTGGAAGCCAGGAGTTGCTAAACGTGTTTACATTAAATAACGGTCAATTACCGTGTGACCGACAGTTATTTGCTTGACAATCACCAGCTGACGAAATTGTGACCGGCTTGACGCTACAAAATTGGCACACCAGTATGACGCTACAAAATTGGCACACCAGTATTTGGGGAGTTTCTCCCATTCTTCTCTGCAGATCCTCTCAAACTCTGTCAGGTCCGATGGGGGGCGTCGCTGCACAGCTATTTTCCGGTCTCTCCAGAGATGTTCGATTTGGTTCAAGTCCAGGCCACTCAAGGACATTGCGACTTGTCCTGAAGCCACTCCTGCGTTGTCTTGGCTGTGTGCTTAAGGTCGTTGTCCTGATAGAAGGTGAACCTTCGCCCCAGTATGAGGTCCTGAGGGCTCTGGAGCAGGTTTTCATCAAGGATATCTATGTACTTTGCTCTGTTCATCTTTCCCTCAATCCTGACTAGTCTCCCAGCCTTGAAAAACATCCCCACAGCATGATGCTGTCACCACTATGCTACACCGTAGGGATGGTGCCAGGTTTCCTCCAGATGTGACGTTTGGCATTCAGGCCAAAGAGTTCAATCTTGGTTTCATCAGACCAGAGAATCTTGTTTCTCATGGTTTGAGAGTCCTTTAGGGGCCTTTTGGCAAACTCAAAGCGGGCTGTCTTGTGCCTTTTACTGAGGAGTGTATTCCATCTGGTCACTCTACCATAAAGGCCTTATTGGTGGAGTGCTGCAGAGATGGTTGTCCTTCTGGAAGGTTCTCCCATCTCCGCAGAGAAACTCTGGAGCTCTGTCAAGTTCTTGGTTATCACCCTGACCAAGGCCCTTCTCCCCTGATTGCTCAGGTTGGCCGGGTGGCCAGCTCTAGGAAGAGTCTTGGTGGTTCTAAACTTCTTCCATTTAAGAATGATGGAGGCCACTGTGTTTTTGGGGAACTTCAATGTTGCAGAAATTCTTTGGCACCCTCAGATCTGTGCTTCGACACAATCCTGTCTCTGAGCTCTACTGACAATTCCTTCGACTTCATGGCTTGGTTTTTGTTTTGACATGCACTGTCAACTGTGTGACCTTATAGACAGGTGTGTGCCTTTCCAAATCATGTCCAATCAATTTAATTTACCACAGGTGGACTTCAATCAAGTTGTAGAAACATCTCAAGGTTGATCAATGGAAACAGTATGCATATGAGCTCAATTTCGAGTCTCATAGCAAAGGGTCTGAATATTTATGTGAATAAGCCATTTTTTTATGAATTTGCAAAGAACGTAAAAAAAATTAACTTTGTCATTATGGGGTATTGTGTGTAGTTTGGGGAGTAATTTGTTTTATTTAATTGATTTTAGAATATGGCTGTAACGTAACAAAATGTGGAAAATGTGAAGGGGTCTGAATGCACTGTAAATAGACAATGATATGTTGCTGAAAATAAAGGCAGACAAATGGTCACTGTTTTGTTAGTCATAAAAGTCTATAAATGTGCACCTAAAGTGCCTTTCACACGTTTCTTTTGACTGAGAGAATGAGAGAAACTGAGAATGTATGTTGTCACTTCATATACAAAATCAAATGTGTTTTTTCATGTCTAAATGGCAATTCAAACGTCGTCATAGCGTTTATTCTGTGGAATTCCACATACAACTATAGTCGGAAGTTTACATACACCTTAGCCAAATACATTTAAACTCAGTTTTTCACAATTGCTGACATTTAATCCTGTCTTGGGTCAGTTAGGATCACCACTTTATTTTAAGAATGTGAAATGTCAGAATAATAGTAGAGAGAATGATTTATTTCAGCTTTCATTTTTTTCCATCACATTCTCAGTGGGTCGACAGTTTACATACACTCAATTAGTATTTGGTAGCATTGCCTTTAAATTGTTTAACTTGGGTCAAACATTTCGGGTAGCCTTCCACAAGCTTCCCACAATAAGTTGGGTGAATTTTGGCCCATTCCTCCTGACAGAGCTGGTGTAACCGAGTCAGGTTTGTAGGCCTCCTTGTTCGCACACGCTTTTTCAGTTCTGACCACAAATTTTCTACAGGATTGAGGTCAGGGCTTTGTGATGGCCACTCCAACACCTTGACTTTGTTGTCCTTAAGCCATTTTGCCACAACTTTGGAAGTTTGCTTGGGTTCATTGTCCATTTGGAAGACCCATTTGCGGCCAAGCTTTAACTTCCTGACTGATGTCTTGAGATGGCACCGCAGAAGGGGCAGACGGAGCAGTCTTCTGGTCAGGCTCTGTAGATGGGCACATCGCTCACCGCTCCTGAGTATAGTACTCGCCAATGTCCAGTCTCTTGACAACAAGGTAGACGAAATTCAAGCAAGGGTTGCCTTCCAGAGAGACATCAGAGATTGTAACATTCTGTTTCACGGAAACATGGCTCACGCGGGACACCTTATCAGAGTCGGTACAGCCACCCAGTTTCTTCACGCATCTCGCCGATAGAAACAAACATCTCTCTGGTAAGAATGGGCGGGGGTGTATGCCTTATGATTAACGAGTCGTGGTGTAATCATAACAACATACAGGAACTAAAGTCCTTTTGTTCACCTGACCTAGAATTCCTTACAATAAAACGCCAACCGCATTATCTACCAAGAGAATTCTCTTCGATTATAATCACAGCCTAAGTATATCCCCCGCAAAGCAGACACCTCGACGGCCCCGAAATAACTTAATTGGACTCTATGTAAACTGGAAACCACATATCCTGAGGCTGCATTTATTGTAGCTGGGAATTTTAACAAGGCTAATCTGAAAACAAGGCTCCCTAAATTTTAGCAGGACATCAAATGTGTGACCTGGGCTGGAAAAAAATTCTGGATCATTGCTACTCTAACGCGACGCATACAAAGCCGTCCCTCGCCCTTCTTTCGGCAAATCTGATCATGACTCTATTTTGTTGCTCCCAGCCTATAGACAGAAACTAAAACAGGAAATGCCCGTGCACAGGTCTGTTCAAAGCTGGTCCCACCAATCTGACTCCACGCTTCAAGATTGCTTCGATCACGTGTACAGGGATATGTTTCCGGATTGCCTCAGACAACAACATTGATGTATATGCTGATTCGGTGAGCGAGTCTATTAGCAAGTGCAATGGTGATGTTGTACCCACGGTCACTATTAAAACCTTCCAACCAGAAACCGTGCATTGATGGCAGCATTCTCGCAAAACTGAAAGCTCGAACCACTGCTTTTAATCATGGTAAGGCGACCGGAAATACAAAACAGAAATACCAAACAGTGTAGATATTCCCTGCGCGAGGCAATCAAACAAGCTAAGTGTCAGTATAGAGACAAAGTGGAGTCGCAATTCAACGGCTCAGACACGAGACATATGTGGGTGGCAGGGTCTACAGTCAATCACGGATTACAAAAAGAAAACCAGCCCCATCGCAGACACTGATGTCTTGCTCCCAGACAAACTAAACTTCTATGCTCGCTTTGAGGACAATACAGTACCACTGACTCGGCCCACTACCAAAACCTGTGGGCTCTCCATCACCATAGCAAACGTGAGTAAAACATTAAAATGTGTTAACCCTCGCAGGGCTGCCGGCCCAGACGGCATCCCTAGACGCGTCCTCAGAGCATGCGCAGACCAGCTGGCTGGTGTGTTCACGGACATATTCAATCAATCCCTATCCCAGTCTGCTGTTCCCACATGCTTCAAGAGGGCCACCATTGTTCCTGTTCCCAAGAAAGCTAAGGTAACTGAGCTAAACGACTATTGCCCCATAGCACTCACAAGCGCAATAGCAATTCACAGCCCTATGAAGGACTCTCTCTGGTAAGGTCTTTTTGCACTCAATCAATAGTATTGTATACTACTGTATATAATTTAGCATTGATTTATATTGCTTCTCTGTTAGGGCTGGCACAGTTGCCGCATAATCGACGGGTATGGATGAAGATCATCATGAAAATAAAATAACTGTCATTACCAGGTTTTTTTGTATAGAACAAACAACTGACTATAGACAGGACAGCTGGGCATTCGTGCGGTTGAGTCCATTTCTGTTGTAACAATGACTCGTGAGGAAACTTTGTTGGTTCTTGTCTAACGTGAGGAAACTTTGTTGGTTCTTGTCTAAGCAACACACCCCTCCCTGTAGCAGCATCACATACAGTCAGGAGTAGAGGTCGACCGATTATGATTTTTCAACACCGATACCGATTATTGGAGGGCCAAAAAAAAGCTGGTGCCGATTTTTATATACGTATGTTTGTAATAATGACAATTACAACAATACTGAATGAACACTTATTTTAACTTAATATAATACATCAATAAAATCAATTTAGTCTCAAATAAATAATGAAACATGTTCAATTTGGTTTAAATAATGCAAAAGCAAAGTGTTGGAGAAGAAAGTAAAAGTGCAATATGTGCCATGAAAAAAAGCTAACGTTTAAGTTCCTTGCTCAGAACATGTGAAAACTGGTGGTTCCTATTAACATGAGTCTTCAATATTCCCAGGTAAGAAGTTTTAGGTTGTAGTTATTATAGGACTATTTCTCTCTATGCCATAAGACATCGGTGTCCGCGATGGGGCTGGTTTTCTTTTTGTAATCCGTGATTGACTGTAGACCCTGCCACCCACATACGTCTCGTGTCTGAGCCGTTGAATTGCGACTCTGTGTTTCTACTTGCGAACTATTGTTTGTACAGATGAACGTGGTACCTTCAGGCGTTTAGAAATTGCTCCCAAGAATGAACCAGACTTGTGGAGGTCTACAATTTCTTTTCTGAGGTCTTGGCTTTCTTTTGATTTTCCCATGATGTCAAGAAAAGAGGCACTGAGTTTGAAGGTAGGCCTTGAAATACATCCACAGGTACACCTCCAATTAACTCAAATTATGTCAATTAGCCAATCAGAAGCTTCTAAAGCCATGATATAATTTTCTGGAATTTGCCAAGCTGTTTAAAGGCACAGTCAACTTAGTGTATGTACACTTCTGACCCACTGGAAGTGTGATACAGTGAATTATAAATTAAATAATCTGTCTGTAAACAATTGTTGGAAAAATGACTTGTTTCATGCACAAAGTAGATGTCCTAACCGACTTTCCACAAATTTCTTGTTAACAAAGTAGAGTTTTGGCGTGGTTGAAAAACAAGTTTTAATGACTCAAAACTAAGTGTATGTAAACTTCTGACTTCAACTGTAACTGTGGACTATTTACACTGTGCGATTGAGACAAGGATGAATGCTATGAACATGTATCTTACTGTGTCAAACACATTTCTGAGTAAACGCACACCTGGGAATTCCACACCTTGTCCTTTGAAAGTCTTAATTAGATGTTTCTGTACATTTGAGATGCTGTTATTTCAAGGCTCATTATCTTACAAATAACAGAGAGCAAAATATTGCGCTCCAATTTCATGGCGCTGTCAACAATAATGAATTGTTGAGTATGCAAAATTGATGAGAACGCTTTGTAAATCCACCTGCAAGTCTATAGCATTATTGTACGGAAATTAACAAGAGAAATCCAAGATTTAATAGGATCATATTCATCTGCCCACTCATACATGTTATGAAAAGCTTCCTGCATGGACCATATAGACAGCTGGAGTACAAAACACTTTAATACATCATAGTTTTATGACGTTTAGGGACAGATCACAATTTATTGGGGATGAGGGGTGGTCCAAAATAAGGAAGGATTGCTTTGAGGGTTGTGTGTTTTTTTTATTTTATTGGGCACAGGGGAGGGTAGTGTTTTTTCCCTTCTGGTTAACGTTCACTCTTTTGCAGGTTTTACTATACAATTTATTTTATCCCAGCCACATTTCCTCATCTTCTATATCAAGGTGTTTTGGTACTTCCCTCATGCACTACGCTTTTCAGTGAGCTAACTTTTACTATACCACAGGTCAGTATAGTCTACCAGTCTGACTGTCTGTCTATCCTGCCCTCTATCACCCATTCATAGTGACAATAGTGGTAAGTGGATTGTTTGCCCAGATCTGCAATAGTCTAACTAGTAATTATACCACACATAAAAGCATTCAAGGCTGCATCAAATTTCTTAACTAGTAAGATGTTGGCCTTCTCCATTGGCACAATCTTTTCATCTTTACCTGACAAGAGAACAGGGCTGTGACGGTCATGGAATTTTAGATGACGGTGATTGGTAAGCCATATATGACTACAGTCTCTGTAATAACCGTTCAAATTGCGATATCTACAGTACCAGTCAAAAGTTTGGACACACCTACTCATTCCAGGGTTTTTCTTAATGTTTACTATTTTCTACACTGTAGAAATGTGGGGACATCAAAACTATGATGTGAGGACATCAAAACTATGGAATAACACATGGAATCATGTAGTAACCAAAAAGTGTTAAACAAATCATAATATATTTTAGATTCTTCAAAGCAGCCACCCTTTGCCTTGATGACAGCTTTGCACAGTCTTGCATTCTCTCAACCAGCTTCATGAGGTAGTCAATGCATTTCAATTAACAGGTGTGCCTTGTTAAAAGTTCATTTGTGGAATTTCTTTCCTTCTTAATGTGTTTGAGCTGTGTTGTGACAAGGTAGCAGTGGTATACAGAAGATAGCCCTATTTGGTAAAATACCAAGTCCATATTATGGCAAATAAGCAAAGAGAAACGACAGTCCATCATTACTTTAAGACATGAAGGTCAGTCAATCCGGAAAAAGTCAATAACTAATGCCTTTCTTAAAATCAATACACAAGTATATATTTTTAAACCTGCATATTTAGTTAATATTGCCTGCTAACATGAATTTCTTTTAACTAGGGTAAATTGTCAATTCGCTTGCGTTCTGTGCAAGCAGTGTCATGGTATATGCAGCAGTTTGGGCCGCCTGACTCGTTGCGAACTGTGTGAAGACCATTCCTTACTAACAAAGACCGTAATTAATTTGCCAGAATTGTACATAATTATGACATAACATTGAAGGTTGTGCAATGTAACAGCAATATTTAGACTTAGGGATGCCACCCGTTAGATAAAATATGGAACGGTTCCGTATTTCACCAAAGGAATAAACGTTTTATTGTCGAAATGAACATTTCTGGATTTGGCCATAATAATGACCTAAGGCTCGTATTTCTGTGTGTTATTATATTATAATTAAGTCTATGATTTGATAGAGCAGTCTGACTGAGCGGTGGTAGGCAGCAGCAGGCTCGTAAGCATTCATTCAAACAGCACTTTCCTGCGTTTGCGAGCAGCTCTTCGCAATGCTTCAAGCATTGTGCTGTTTATGACTTCAAGCCTATCAACTCCCGAGATTAGGTTGGCAATACTAAAGTACCTATTAGAACATCCAATAGTCAAAGATATATGAAATTCAAATGGCATAGAGAGAAATAGTCCTATAATAACTACAACCTAAAACTTCTTACCTGGGAATATTGAAGACTCATGTTAATAGGAACCACCAGCTTTCACATGTTCTGAGCAAGGAACTTAAACGTTAGCTTTTTTACATGGCACATATTGCACTTTTACTTCTCCAACACTTTGTTTTTGAATTATTTAAACCAAATTGAACATGTTTCATTATATATTTGAGACTAAATAGATTTTATTGATGTATTATATTAAGTTAAAATAAGTGTTCATTCAGTATTGTTGTAATTGTCATTATTACAAACATACGTATATAAAAATCGGCCGAATAATCGGCAGTGGCTTTTCAGGCCATCCAATAATCGGTATCGGTGTTGAAAAATCATAATCGGTCAACCTCTACTCCTGACTGCATGTGATGCTGCTACAGGGAGGGGTGTGTTACTTAGACAAGGACCAACAAAGTTTCCTCACGTTGTAGAGTCATTGTTACAGCAGAAACGGACTCAACCGCACGAATGCCCAGCTGTCCTGTCTATAGTCAGTTGTTTGTTCTACACAAAAAAACCTGGTAATGACAGTTATTTTATTTTCATGATGATCTTCATCCATGCCCGTCGATTATGAGGTAACTGTGAAAGCCCTAACAGAGAAGCAATATAAATCAATGCTAAATTATATACAGTAGTATACAATACTATTGATTGAGTGCAAAAAGACCTTACCAGAGACAGAGTCCTTCATAGGGCTGTGAATTGCTATTGCGCTTGCATTGTTTATGAAGCTGGTTGACTTGATTAAGTTTGACAAGGACGTGACCTGCTCTGGGCTGTGACAGAGAAAGTGCACTAATAGGAATGCTACTGTATGAACAGATCAGAAAGATTTAGCTTGATCAGTGGTTCTACCAAAGTATGACCATACTGTACACATTTATGAATACATCTCATTCAAAAAAGGGTTCCAGTAGTTGAATTCATTTTGAATGAGTAGTTGAAATCATGTTCATCACAGATATTTAAATATATACAGTTGAAATCGGAAGTTTACATATACTTAGTGCGGAGTAATTAAAACTCGTTATTCAACCACTACACACATTTCTTGTTAATAAACTATAGTTTTGGAAAGTCGGTTAGAACATCTACTTTGTGCATGACACAAGTCATTTTTCCAACAATTGTTAACAGACAGATCATTTCACTTATAATTCACTGTATCACACTTCCAGTGGGTCAGAAGTGTACATACACTAAGTTGACTGTGCCTTTAAAAAGCTTGGCAAATTCCAGAAAATGATGGCATGGTTTTAGAAGCTTCTGATAGGCTAATTGAAATTTTTTGAGTCAATTGGAGGTGTACCTGTGGATGTATTTCAAGGCCTACCTTCAAACTCAGTTCCTCTTTGCTTGACATCATGGGAAAATCAAAAGAAATCAGCCAAGACCTCAGAAAATAAATTGTAGACCTCCACAAGTCTGGTTCATCCTTGGGAGCAATTTCCACTCCTGAAGGTACCATGTTCATCTGTACAAGCAATAGTATGCAAGTATAAACACCATGGGACCACTCAGCAGTCATACCGCTCAGGAAGGAGACGTGTTCTGTCTCCTAGAGATGAACGTACTTTGGTGCGAACAGTGCAAATCAATCCCAGAACAACAGCAAAGGACCTTGTGAAGATGCTGGAGGAAACGGGTACAAAAGTATCTATGTCCACAGTAAAACAAGTCCTATATCGACATAACCTGAAAAGCTGCTCAGCAAGGAAGAAGCCAGTGCTCCAAAACCTCCATAAAAAGCCAGACTACGGTTTGCAACTGCACATGGGGACAAAGATCGAACTTTTTGGAGAAATGTCCACTTGTCGGATGAAACAAAAATCGAACTGTTGGCCATAATGACCATCGGTATCTTTGGGGAAAAAAGGGGAGGCTTGCAAGCCGAATAACACCCTCCCAACCATGAAGCACTGGGGTGGCAGCATCATGTTGTGGGGGTGATTTGCTGCAGGAGGGACTGATGCACTTCACAAAATGGATGGTATCATGACGCAGGAAATTTATGTGGATATATTGAAGCAACATCAAGACATCAGTCAGGAAGTTAAAGCTTGGTTGCAAATGGATCTTCCAAATGGACAATGACCCCAAGCATACTTCCAAAGTAGTGGCAAAATGGCTTAAGGACAACAAAGTCAAGGTATTGGGGTGGCCATCACAAAGCCCTGACCTCAATCCTGTAGACAATTTGTTGGCAGAACTGAAAAAGCGTGTGTAGGCAAGGAGGCCTACAAACCTGACTCAGTTACACCAGCTTTGTCAGGAGGAATGGGCCAAAATTCACCCAACTTAGTATGGGAAGCTTGAAGAAGGCTACCCAAAACGTTTGACCCAATTTAAAGCCAATGCTACCAAATACTAATTGAGTGTATGTAAACTTCTGACCCACTGGGAATGTGATGAAAGAAATAAAAGCTGAAATAAATCACTCTACTATTATTCTGACATGTCACATTTTTTAAATAAAGTGGTGATCCTAATTGACCAAAGACAGGGTATTTTTACTAAGATTAAATGTCAGGAATTGTGAAAATCTGAGTTTAAATGTATTTGGCTAAGGTGTATTTACACTTCTGACTTCAACTGTAGCTATATGATACGAGGGACTATAGGTGAGTGGACACCATTTTCTACATTGAAGAATAATAGTGAAGACATCAACAATATGAAATAACACATGTGGAATCACGTATGGAATCATGATCGTGGACCACAGGAAAAGGCGGGCCGAACAGGCCCCCATTAATATCGACGAGGCTGTAGTGGAGCGGGTTGAGAGTTTCAAGTTCCATGGTGTCCACATCACCAACAAACTATCATGGTCCTAACATACCAAGTTAGTCGTCTCCCCCTCAGGAGACTGAAAATATTTGGCATGGGTCCCCAGATCCTCAAAAGGTTCTACAGCTGCACCATCGAGAGCATCCTGACCGGTTGCATCACCGCCTGGTATGGCAACTGCTCGGCATCTGACCATAAGGCGCTACAGAGGGTAGTGCGAACGGCCCAGTCCATCACTGGGGCCAAGCTTCCTGCCATCCAGGGCCTATACAATAGGCGGTGTCAGAGGAAAGCCAGGAGGTGTGTTGGGTCATTGTCCTGTTGAAAAACAAATGATTGTCCTACTAAGCGCAATCCAGCAAAGCACCCCCGTACCATCGCATCTCCTCCACCATGCTTCAAGATTGGAACCACACTTGCGGAGATCATCTGTTCACAAAGACAAGACGGTTGGAACTAAAAATCTCAAATTTGGATTCATCAGACCAAAGGACAGATTTCCACCGGTCTAATGAACATTGCTCATGTTTCTTGGCCCAAGCAAGTCTCTTCTTATTATTGGTATCCTTTAGTAGTGGTTTCTTTGCAGCAATTCGACAATAAAGGCCTGATTCACGCAGTCTCCTCTGAACAGTTGATGTTGAGATATGTGTTACTTGAACTCTGTGAAGCATTTATTCGGACTGCAATTTCTGAGGCTGGTAACTCTAATGAACTTATCCTCTGCAGCAGAGGTCACTCTGGGTCTTCCTTTCCTGTGGCGGTCCTCATGAGAGCCAGTTTCATCATAGTGCTTGATGGTTTTTGCGACTGCACTTGAAGAAACTTTCAAATTGAAATTTTCCAGACTGACTGACCTTCATGTCTTAAAGTAATGATGGACTGTCTTTTCTCTTTGCTTATTTGAGCCGTTCTTGACATAATATGGACTTTTATCAATATGGACTTTTATCAAAGAGGGCTATCTTCTGTATAGCACCCCTTCCTTGTCACAACAACTGATTGGCTCAAACGCAATAAGGAAAGAAATTCCACAAATCAACTTTTAAGAAGGCAGACCTGTTAATTGAAATGCATTCCAGGTCACTACCTCATGAAGCTGGTTGAGAGAATGCTAAGAGTTTGCAAAGCTGTCATCAAGATAAAGGGTGGCTACTTTGAAGAATCACAAATATAAAATTTGTTGAGCTCTTTTTTGGTTACTGCATGATTCCCTATGTGTCATTTCATAGATTTGATGTCTTCAGTATAATTCTAAAATGTAGAACATAGCAAAAATAAAGAAGAACCCTTGAATGAATAGATCTGTCCAAACTTTTTACTGGTACTGTATGTAAAATGTGTTTGTAGTTTGAAGGTTAACATCCAAAAATCAATACGCATCGTTGCAGTGGCATATAAATAATCCCACAAATTGCCTAGAGTACTATCGAAATGGACCCTTCAATAGCACAACACCAGCTGCCCACATGGAGTTCTGCTTGACTTCTCATTTGAGTGACAGCACCTCCTACACAGCAGTGTTTTCCTGATGTCATCGCCCAGGGGGGTGCAGTGCCCCCTATAGGTCCTGTGATGCCACCGTGGAACAGATGGAGTGTTAGTCATGCGGGATTGCTAGTGACTCTCACTCTCGGGGGGTAGGGGCCACCAGAAAACATCTGCATTACTACCCGTCCTGGCTATGCTGCGTCTTCATCCAGTGCAAGCTCTCTCATTAAGCATAATTCAGAGTCCACAGATGCAGAGAAGTGATAGTCCGGCATCCCATTGTGACATAGCTAAGCAGCTCTGAGACCACCATCCATGGGGGATGCACAGTCCATACGCGCCCCTCCCCAAATTCCCAACAAACACGGCTCCACATACTCGTCTCCTATTAATGTTCATGTGTCGATGTCTGGAGAAATTGCTTAAGAATTCCAAAAGTAGGCTATGAAAACCAACGTCCAATATTGTAGAAGACTGCTGTTGGTACACGTACACATTTTGGACTCTGATAGATGCTTTAGTCTCTTACTTCTGTCACATCACCTCAGAGGTAGTTAGCTCACTTTTGAGTGCTAGATTGACTCCTACTGACAAACAATGCTAATGAGCTTGGAGTGAGCAGTGAGGTCACCCCCAATACAGTATTGGTGCCATTGTTGTATGAATAAATATTGATACACCCCTGCAATGTAACTGTTTCAGCTTGTGCATTGACTTTCAGAAGGGAGTTTGTGTGCCCAGGCGTAGGATCTTAATTTGTCCAGTGTTAGTGCAGGTTTTCAGTAAATGTATGTAAATCATGAAGCTCATCTGCATTTCCTGCGGTGCAGGAAAATTCTCAGCAACCAAAGAGTGTTTCAATTAAGATCATACATTTGTATGTTTGTGACTGCATGAAGAAGTAGATACAATGTGGCATATGAGGCTAGTTTTGATAATGTAATATACTACAATGGGCTAATCCTGAAAAATATTACCTGCAAAACTTTCAGAAATTAGGAATTTTACTTAAGTAACATACAATACCAGAAGTAAATCCCCCCATTTGTAATACTGGACACGCTTCCCCTGAACATCAATGAAACACACTCTGTCTCCGTTGATTAACATGTCAAAGTCCCTCACAGACGCTGCATTTCTAGCTGCGACAGAAACCAATTATCCAGACCTTGAAGTCATGGATTGAAAAGTGTTGCCGTTACCCTGGAGAATATAGGCAGCTCCTTTGACATGGTCCCAGAATTATCAATATTAATTTCATTGGCTAGGATCAAAACGGGATATGACAGCTAAGTATTTGAGGCGGCAGTTCATATGACAGACGTATAATTCACCCGACAACCTAGATCCAACCGAAGCATCATCACAACAAACCCCCAAGACAGTACAGTACATCTCTATTAGCGTTCCTAATACATGCAACATATCATCTGCATATCACTGGTATTCTGCATTAGATGCTGTTGCCAATGCAAGCGTTTCTTCGCATCAATTTCTGTCAACATCAAAACCCAATAGAAGCGTGTTTTGACAACCCTGTGGGAGCTTGGGAGACAACTTAGCAAGGATCACATTGAACTAAGACCAACGCGTCTTAGTAAAATCAACAATGCCTGGACCGACTTTCCTCCACTGTGTTTCACCTGAATCTTTTCCAACAGCTTTGACAGTGACAGACCACTTCTCAGGAGAGAGAGAGAAAGGCAGTGTGTGATTGTCAAATGTAACTCCCCCAGTAAAACTCTGTCGCTACAGTGCATCACTTCGCAACAACAGCCAGCGAGCGGGAGATAGAGCAAAAGAGATGGAGAAGTCTTACCTGGGAACACGAGCAGAGCAAACACCCACGACAGGAAGAGGAAACACATGGAATTATACATTCTTCCAATTTAATCAGATGACACCGATGGACACTTATGTTTCTTCACTCTCTTCTGTATTCTTGTTTTTATTTCAACCGGAATGCAGTCAACAGTGCTGTTTTGCTCTCCTTCACAATTCTTAAAATGTTTCAGCTTTTCCTTCGACTGGTGTTCTCTATGCTGAAGGTTATTTAAATCCAGTGCAGTTTGTGGCAGCATGCAGCAACCGAGTCCTCATTCAGTATTCACACACATACGCAGGGACCAATGCTCTGAAAGCCAAATGTTCCACCTCTGCTCCACTCTCATTGGTCAAGGCTTTTGGCTGTCAGACCCAGCCATTACTCTGTTCTTGTACTATTTGTACATGAGAAGTTCCACATACTTGGACTGATATCAAGGTTGGAACTTCTGGAAGTAATCAGCCTCGATGCCAACTATACAAAACGTAACATTAGGACTATAACTACTGTTCCCTGGAGATGGGAAATTAGGTAGAACATACTATGGGGAGTCATACTTTCGTGACTTCGGATGAAGGATCACGCTAGACAAGGCCAATAAAATTCGAGCTAGGCTGGAAGCCCCGCCTTCCACATGTGATTAGCGTGAGCCTCTGATTCATTCCTTCAATTTAATACCACTATTCACCGAGCCTCAGGGAGCAGAGGTTATAGTCATAACGTTACGTTCCCTTTCAGTCAGTCAACTTCGGTACAACATACTATGAGGAAATGTAATCACGCCCCAAGCCGACCCCAAAGGATATTAAATTAAATGGCCCATAGAGACCTTGGGAATATAAAGGTTCTATCTGAAATGTTTGTAAAAATTAGTTAGTCAAATATAATTGCTATTTAGGTAGTTCTGCATATGTCTGTAAAGTTAGATTTGAGAAAAATCTTATTTAAAATGAGAAAAATAATTACAACTAGACATTTCTATCTGCATAAACCCATTTAAACTTGGCACTATAAGGTTCTATCTGCAATCCAATCACAAGCCTGAACAAATACAGATGAACCAATCAGAACACGTCTTTGCTATCTCCCTCTAAGTGATGGTCTAGGCTAGTCTAGCCAGTAATAATAAAACAACACTGGCAAAAATCTTAAAGTAAATAATGTCACACCGTTGTTCAGTGATGACAATAATTATTCTGATGATCATAATACTTCATGTATTTGATGATGTGTTCTGGCTTTATCTTGGTAAAATAGTGTTATTCTGTCATTTGAGTTTTCAAATAGATACAGTTTAAAAAAAAAACCAGAACATGTCTAATTCAGAAGTGTCAGATAGAAATGTAAGCCTGAACCCAGATTGACATTTCAGAGCCATAAAGATCTATCAGCAGTTGCACCCCTCTAAAAAAGTGACTTACAAATGTCTCAGGATTTTGATACTTAGCACTTTGGGTACCTTTAAGGTGAGGATCTTAATGAGTTATACAATAAGAATTCATTACCAAACAGTTCTGAGATCTGTGATGATCGATATATCAGAACAATGCTTTGTGCAGATAGAACCGTATAGTCCCAAGGTCACGCCATGGCAGACCACCCAGATCTGACCCCATGAGATGCGGCAGTCTGAGTATTGCGCACATGGCGCACTGCCTAAGCACACTGTGAACTACATTGGGTGCAGTTAAATCCAAGCGACAAAACCTCACAAAAGTATGTGGTGATGCCCAACTCACCGCAGCACAAATATCTCCTACAGTCAACCCTTTAAACAAAACCCAAGACTCTGCCAGACCCCTGGTGGAGTGGGTGTGTACACCGTTATGTAACCCTTGGCCTTTGTTGCTATATGCCAGGGAGCTAGCCTCCACAATCCAGTGGGAGAGACGCTGCTTAGAGAGCACCCTGCTGCGTGCTGGATTAGAAAAACAGACAAAAAACTGGTCACATAACTGGATACCGTTTGTCTGTTCAATGTAAGTAAGTAAAGCTTGTGCCGAACAGAGGACATATGTGACCAGATTCAGGAAACTAGGCGTATATCGCAAGTCACGACTTCACAGGAGAGCTGTTTGAACCTAAACATTTTTTTTAATCAAAATGTTTTTTTAGCAGAAATGCCATCTCGAACATATGAACTTTCATGTGACAAAATGTCAAACTGGCATGCCACCTGTAACTATGAATAGAATTGTTCAATTACGAGCCTAGTTTATTTAGTCACAGAAAAAGAGCTACCTACCCGCTAGCCATGATTGGCTGAGATAATGAGTGGGCTGGATGTACCGAGAGATGAGTTTGGATTGGTCTACCATATAGCACGCGTCTGTCTATTGGAGCTGGTCAGTATGTTTAGGTAATTGTGTCGAACGCGGCTTTAAAAAAAATGTATTGCATAGTAAAACTGCATAAACCTAATGTCAAGTTAAAGTGTACTGTAAACTAGCTAACATTATGTGTATGCTCTCCACTTTCTGGAGGACCGAGTTTTAAAATCAGTGGAATTCGAGTATGATAGCTAAGGAGGTGGAGAAAACACCAGTCTGGATTACATCGTCAAACGAAGGCAACCATGCATGGCATCAGACAGGAGACGCGTCCAACCATGATGTATACTGGTAAGAATTTCAGATATTCCACGTTTCTAATTTTGACAGAAAGGGGTTTCATTTCAATTGTACTGTTAGCTAGCTAAGGTTATGTGTATGATCTTATTCTTCGTATCTCAGACACATTTGCTTGACTAGTTATAGCCATAGAACCTGGTTGGTTAGCTACCTGCAGATTCATGCAGGGTTTCAACATTATCACTTGTGATTATGGTCCATTGTATAGCTAGCAACATGTCTTAACAAAAGACTGCACTCTAATTTTGACAAAGTATTTTCATTTCAAGTTAAAGTGTATAGTTAGCTAGCTAGCTAACGTTAGCTGGCTGGCTCGCTAAATAATGTTATGTCATGTGTTGGGATTCATTGTTTAGCTAGTTAGCTATCTAGCTACATTTCTTAATAAAATATTTTTGTCTTAGTGTGCCAAAGCACAGAATATCTGATGCATTTTTGAATGCTCTACACCCGTTGAATATGTCCGGTGTCAGTAAACGTCGGCAACAAAGCGTAATTCAATTGTTTGCAGCAGCACAGCTACAGTCACCAACGCTCTGGATAACATGAAAAAGCCTAACCAGCTCTGCTAGAGTTAGTAAAATGGTCATAGCTATGACTTTCGGGGCAAAGGCCGTATTTGGATGTAACATCACCTAACCGTTGCCCGGGGGGAACTAAGTGCAGGAAAGGTGTATGGATAACGCGTGGAGGTCCCTAACACATTTAACCGAGGCCAAAGCCAGGGAGGTTTTGTAGGAGAGGATCTTCAGATGCACCAACTCAAGAGGCTCAAAGGGGGCCAGACACAGTGCCTCCAAAACCAGCGCCAAGTCTCATGCGTGCGCAATAGGTTTAGAGACCGGTTTGAGACGTTGTACACCTTTCAGGAACTGCACAACCTGGGGGTAGGCCCTTGGTGTGGCTCCGTCAATTCAATTATAGACCTCATGGCAGAAACGGCAGAAATGTGTTAAGGAGGGTCCGAAGCCACTAGTGTGCCAGAGCATCTGTTCCCAATGGGGCACTTGGGTCCCTCATCAAGAAAAATAGATGACACTGCACGTTTTCTCATTTTCCCTAGCGAACCTCTCCTATATCTGGGCAACCACCAATGGATGTAGTCTGCACTCTTGAAGAAGAAGGCCGTCCTTTGATAGCAGACCTGAGTTGAGGCAACTGGGAACATGCATTGTCCGAAGTGAGAGCAAATTGTCTGACAAACACCACATTAGCTCTGCCACCTTTCAACGCAAATGCGGAAAGGTGATATCTGCAGAGGCGGTGGATTGAGACGCAGCGCATGCAAAAGATATCTATCTTAAACAGATTCATTTTGATGGAGAATTTTTTATTATGTTAATTAGATTTCCGCGGGGCTGCAGAAATTGTTGAAGGGTTAAAACTAAGGCAGACAAAGGAGGCTAGGGGATACCTACAGAACCTGGTCGCCGTCACTCTTCAAGTAGCCTCTCATAACCGGCGACAGAGTGCACAGGAGCCGAGAAGAGAAATTTGACTCAACCAATGACCCCTGTGGCAGCCTAGGGGAGTCAGAGGTGAAACTCACAAAAAAATAATACAGCGGGAGACCGTTTTGCGGTGCTCAAATAATAGTTGTTCTTTAATAAAGGTTGGGGGGAACGGGGAGGGGATATATACAATTGAAAGGCCTCTCAGGTAACGGGTGGGTCACTCTGTGTCCGGTGTGGCGGCTCCTCGGACCGCCTGTGTTAATTAACAAAAAAAGAGAGAGAGAGCGACGAGTCAGGGGTTTCAATACTTGCTCTCAACTTGCGCCGGGTGGCGTGCTGCCCGGGAATGGGTCCTCTTCTCCAATTCTTCTGAGTTCTAGGTGTACCCTCTGCCTGTCTGCGCAAGAACGTGAGAATGACGCAGGAGGGGATGGTTGCTGTTTTATGTGCTCCTAACCACGTGCTGTTTTGTTCGTTTTTTCGCATTGTTTTTTATTTTGTACATAATGTTGCTGCTATCATCACTTATGACTGAAAAATAACTTCTGGACATCAGAACAGCGGGAGGAGCGGGCTAGTGTTCCAAAAATGGAGAAGGGGCATGCCATTCAACAGCGAATTCGAAGATACACACATCCATAAAGGGAATCGGAATGGTTTGTCCTCTGATTTTTTTTACCGTTTCAACGGACGTGCTACCTTGTCCTGGACCTGCTGTTCCGACTCTCTCTCTCCCTCTCTCCTGGACCTGCTATCTCGACCTATCAATCCTCAGCTATGAAACGCCAACTGACATTTACTCCTGAGGTGTTGGGGGCTGAAGAAATGTAACCACTCTCAAATTCATCGAGCTATGGATGCAAGGACTGACCATCCATGATATGAAAATTATAGTTTTAAACAAGTTTTGAGGCTGTATTGTGTTGGTTTACATTTTCTTTGTTTACAAACATTGGAATTAACAAGCTTATATTTGGGGTTCTGATAGGGTACAACAGTTGAACTAAGTATGAGGCATTTATAAGTTAGATTCTTCAATAATCAATGGTTACATGTCATTCATTTATAAGTGCAAAAATGGATGTAGCAACTGCTGATTGCACCTACTGTTGTTTGTCTATTGATCTTGTGCATGAGGCAAAGCCTTTCATGTGAATCCTCTTCTTGATTCATTGGAACTTGTAAAAACACCTTAATAACCCGGTAACTGACTATGTATTTTGTAATCCTGTTTCTATGATCTGTTTCCACTAACATGTAACCAGATAAAGGCTTCTGCTAAATGGCATATATTATTAAAGTCTCCTTTGAGACTTTAATAATAGAAGTCACCATTCTTTTTCAATGCTATTTTATTTAATTTATTTAACCTTTATTTAACCAGGTAGGCTAGTTGAGAACAAGTTCTCATTTGCAACCGCGACCTGGCCAAGATAAAGCAAAGCAGTTCAACACATACAACACAGAGTTACACATGGAATAAACAAACACACAGTCAATAATACAGTAGAAATGTCTATATACAGCATGTGCAAATGAGGTAGGATAAGGGAGGTAAGGCAATAAATAGGCCATGGTGGCGAAGTAATTACAATATAGCAATTAAACACTGGAATGGTAGAATGTGCAGAAGATGAATGTGCAAGTAGAGATACTGGGGTGCAAAGGAGCAAGATAAATAAATACAGTAAGGGGATGAGGTAGATTGGATGGGCTATTTACAGATGGGTTATGTACAGGTGCAGTGATCTGTGAGCTGCTCTGACAGCTGGTGCTTAAAGCTAGTGAGGGAGGTAAAAGTCTCCAGCTTTAGTGATTTTTGCAGTTCGTTCCAGTCATTGGCAGCAGAGAACTGGAAGGAGAGGCGGCCAAAGAAAGAATTGTCTTTGGGGGTGACAAGTGAGATATACCTGCTGGAGCGCGTGCTACGGGTGGGTGCTGCTGTGAGCTGAGATAAGGCGGGGCTTTACCTAGCAGAGACTTGTAGATGACCTGGAGCCAGTGGGTTTGGTGACAAGTATGAAGCGAGGGCCAGCCAACGAGATTGTACAGGTCACAGTGGTGGGTAGTATATGGCGCTTTGGTTACGAAACGGATGGCACGGTGATAGACTGCATCCAATTTGTTGAGTAGAGTGTTTTGTTGGCTATTTTGTAAATGACATCGCCGAAGTCGAGGATCGGTAGGATGGTCAGTTTTACGAGGGTATGTTTGGCAGCATGAGTGAAGGATGCTTTGTTGTGAAATAGGAAGCCAATTCTAGATTTAATTTTGGATTGGAGATGTTTAATGTGAGTCTGGAAGGAGAGTTTAACAGATGGGTTAAAATTCCTCAAACATACAAGTATTATACACCATGTTAAAGAAACGTCTTGTTAATCCAACGTGGATTTAATAGTATGTTGTACTTTACTAAATTAACCCTATGTAAAAGACACTTGCTTCCGGGTATGCTGCCTAATGGAAGAGACGCCTCACAAGTCCTCAACTGGCAGCTTCATTAAATAGTACCCGGAAAACACCAGTCTCAACGTCAACAGTGAAGAGGCGACTCCGGGATACTGGCCTTTTAGGCAGAGTTCCTCTGTCCAGTGTCTGTGTTATTTTGCCCATCTTAATCTTTTCTTTTTATTGGCCAGTCTGAAATATGGCTTTTTCTTTGCAACTCTGCCTAGAAGGCCAGCATCCCGGAGTCGCCTCTTCACCGTTGAGACTGGTGTTTTCCGGGTACTATTTAATGAAGCTGCCAGTTGAGGACTTGTGAGGCATCTGTTTCTCAAACTAGACACTCTAATATACTTGTCCTCTTGCTCAGTTGTGTACCCACTCCTTTTTCTATTCTGGTTAGAGTCAATTTGTTCTGTTCTGTGAAGGGAGTAGTGCACAGCGTTGTACGAGATCTTCAGTTTCTTGACAATTTCTCACATGGAATAGCCTTCATTTCTCAGAACAAGAATAGACTGATGAGTTTCAGAAGAAAGTTCTTTGTTTCTGGCCATTATGAGCCTGTAATCGAACCCACAAATGCTGATGCTCCAGATACTCAACTAGTCTAAAGAAGGCCAGTTGTATTGCTTCTTTAATCATAACAACAGTTTTCAGCTGTGCTAACATAATTGCAAAAGGGTTTTCTAATGATCAATTAGCCTTTTTAAATGATAAACTTGGATTAGCTAACACAACGTGCCATTGAAACACAGGAGTAATGGTTGCTGGTAATGGGCCTCTGTGCGCCTCTGTAGATATTCCATAAAAAAATGTGACTTTTCCAGCTACAGTAGTCATTTACAACATTAACAATGTCTACACTGTCTTTCTGATCAATTTGATGTTATTTTAATCAACAAAAAATTTGCTTTTCTTTCAAAAACAAGGACATTTCTAAGTGACCCCAAAGTTTTGAACGGTAGTGTATGTCAGGGGATGCTCCTCGCCCCCTCGAATCTGAGACATCATGGCGCCCAGGCCCTCTACTGGTTTTCCACCGACAGCTCCCACCCTCGTCCTCGCCTGCTCCAGGTTGGGATCGGGGATTTGGGCAATTCAAAAAATAACAAATTGTTCATGATTAGGAAAGTTTTGAGAAACATACAAACTTCAACAGACAACGACCAGGGGGTGAGTACTTTCACTAAAGGGCAGTTTCGTTGGCGCAAAATAATTAAAGAAATGAATGAGCCTTACACAGGACCCAAACCAGCTGCACGCGTGCGCCATCGTGCATACATTTATTTTGTCCGCCCACACCAAACACGATCATGACACGCAGGTTAAAATATCAAAACAAACTCTGAACCAATTACATTAACTTGGGGACAGGTCGAAAAGCATTAAACCTTTATGGCAATGTAGCTAGCTAGTGTCACGACTATCAGGTAGCGGAAAGTGTCAGAGTCAAAGGCAGGAGACGGAGGTCCCAAAAACAAAGATGTTTATTAACACCTTCAGGGGAAAAGATGCAGACATAAGCTGAGTGCGCCTACACACCTGACAGGAGCACAGCTCCAAAACAATAAAGCGCACGGGAAGCAACCCGGCAACAATAAACAAACAGCTCCACAAAAACGGGCAGCGTGAAATACGAAAACCCTTTCAACAGACACAAAACAATCCCGCACGAATACCTGAACAAAAAGGACAAACTAAATACCCCCACACTAATTACAAACAAGGAACAGGTGCAGACCTAGACAGACAAAACCAAACAACACAGAAACATAGATCGGTGGCAGCTAGTAGGCTGGCGACGACGACCGCCGAGCGTCGCCCGACTGAGGAGGGGCGCCACCTTCTGTGGATACTGTGACAAGCTAGCTTGCACTTGCTAGTTAATGTGTCCTATTTATCTAGCTTGCTGTTGCTAGCTAATTTGTCCTGTGATAAACATTGAGTTGTTATTTTACCTGAAATTAATCCACATATAAAACGGTCAACCGAATCGTTTCTAGTCATCTCTCCTCCTTCCAGGCCTTTTAAAATCTGTTATGACGGGTGTTTTCAAGAGATATTCATCTATAAATCTTAGATTGACAATATAAAATAAAAAAATCGTTTTCGAATAGTAATTTATGAAATTGTAGCACTGTTTCCCCGGGACGCATTTTATGGGAAAATAGTTAGCCAACGTCAGACGCCGATGTAAAATGCTGTTTTTATATAGAAATATGACCTTTATTGAACAAAAGAATGCATGCTGTGTGTAACATGATGTCCTAGGTGTGTCATCTGATGAAGTTTGTAAAAGGTTAGTGCTGCATTTAGCTGTTTTTTGGTTATTTGTGATGTATGTGTTTGGTCGGAAAATTCAAATGATGCTACTTTTACCATGTACTCCTCTAACATAATCTAATGTTGTGCTTTTCCTGTAAAACCTTTTTGAAATCGGACGACGAGGGTCGATTCAAGAGAGGTGTATCTATAAAACGATATGAGACAGTCCTATATTTGAAAAAAAAAATATTGAATTTCGTTATGCTAATGTCGCTAGGAGTTTTCGCTGGAAAATGATCCCGCTAACGGGATGAGAGTCGCAAGAGGATAACCAATGAGGAGATGGGAGAGGCAGGACTTGCAGCGCGAACTGACTTCTATTTTAGCCCTTGGCAACGTAGACGCTCGTTGGCGGGAGCGAGCAGTGTGGGTGCAATAATTGAATATTATAGATTTCTAAATGTATTTTGCAACGCTTGCGCACGTGACGCGAGCGGTGTAGTCAGCACGTAACGCTTATCACCGGTGGAAGGCGTGGCTTCCAGAGAGGCACGGATTTCATTGGCTTTGTCGGGAGTGATAGTAGATCCTTCAACCAAAGTTGTGAGAGTGTGACTTCCCATTTATGTTGATGTTTGTCCCACCTGTGTTTGTGGGTGATTATCTTTTGAGTAGTGTGTTTTCCTCTCTGCATCACGGTTTGTTGTTTTTGTGTGTTGAGTGTATTGCATTTAGTTTCACAGAATAAATAAATATGTGGAACTACGAACATGCTGCATTTTGGTTCGATCCTTCAGACAGCCGTGACAGAATCACCACCAAAAAAGGACCAAGCAGCGTGCCCAGGAGGAGCAGGGATCCTGGGCCAGGGAAAGGAGAGAATGGACAGGGAAAGGAGAGAGGGGACAAGACCCTGCCATGGAAGCAGTTGGAGACAGCGAGGGAGGAACGGCGACATTACGAGGAGCCAGCCCAACGAAGGAAGCACGAGAGGCATCCCCCCCAAAAAAAATTGTGGGGGCACACGGGAAGTTTGGCAGAGTCAGGATGGAGACCTGAGCCAACTCCCCGTGCTTACCGTGGGGAGCGAGTAACGGGGAAAGCACCGTGTTATGCCGTGAAGCGCACTGTGTCGTCAGGGCGCACTCACAGGCCGGTGCGATCTGTGCCCGCGCCCTGCATTAGTCGAGGTAGGTTGAGCATCCAGCCAGAACGGGTTGTGCCAGCTCTACGCTCGAGATCTCCAGTGCGCCTCCACGGCCCAGTATATACTGTTCCTGTTCCCCGCACTCGCCCTGAGGTGCGTGTTACTAGTCTGGCGCCTCCTATGCCAGCCCCACACATCAGGCCTCCAGTGCGCCTGCCCAGTCCGAGGTGTCCTGTTCCTGCTCCCCGCACTCGCCCTAAGGTGCCTGTTACTAGTCTGGCGCCTCCTATGCCAGCCCCATGCATCAGGCCTCCAGTAAGCCTGCCCAGTCCGGGGTGTCCTGTTCCTGCTCCAGCCTCCAGCGGCGGCCTACAGCCCAGAACCTCTAGCAATGATCTACAGTCTGGTTCTTTCAACGATGATCCACGGTCAGGTGGCAAAGAAGCAGAGGGATCAGTGGGTGGAGTGGGGGTTACGCCCCGAACCCGAGCCGCCTCCATGGGGGGAGGCGCTAGATAAGAAGGTTCTGGGTACTGCATATGAGCCGCCATAGACATTAGTCGCCCACCCTACCCTCCATTTGTGTTTTGTTGTTGGGGGGGGGGTTTGTTGTTGTTGTTTTTTTTAGGTGTGGTCACAGTCACACCTTTTGGGGGGGGTACTGTCACGTCCTGACCATAGTAAGTTGTTATTTTCTATGGTAGAGTAGGTAAGGGCGTGACAGGGGGTGTTTGTCTGTTTTTGTATTTCTATGTTCCGTTTCTAGATTTGTATTTCTATGTTGGGGTTGTTTGGGTTGATCTCCAATTGGAGGCAGATGATCCTTGTTACCTCTAATTGGAGGTCATATTTATGTTGATGTTTGTCCCACCTGTGTTTGTGGGTGATTATCTTTTGAGTAGTGTGTTTTCCTCTCTGCATCACGGTTTGTTGTTTTTGTGTGTTGAGTGTATTGCATTTAGTTTCACAGAATAAATAAATATGTGGAACTACGAACATGCTGCATTTTGGTTCGATCCTTCAGACAGCCGTGACAGAATCACCACCAAAAAAGGACCAAGCAGCGTGCCCAGGAGGAGCAGGGATCCTGGGCCAGGGAAAGGAGAGAATGGACAGGGAAAGGAGAGAGGGGACAAGACCCTGCCATGGAAGCAGTTGGAGACAGCGAGGGAGGAACGGCGACATTACGAGGAGCCAGCCCAACGAAGGAAGCACGAGAGGCATCCCCCCCAAAAAAAATTGTGGGGGCACACGGGAAGTTTGGCAGAGTCAGGATGGAGACCTGAGCCAACTCCCCGTGCTTACCGTGGGGAGCGAGTAACGGGGAAAGCACCGTGTTATGCCGTGAAGCGCACTGTGTCGTCAGGGCGCACTCACAGGCCGGTGCGATCTGTGCCCGCGCCCTGCATTAGTCGAGGTAGGTTGAGCATCCAGCCAGAACGGGTTGTGCCAGCTCTACGCTCGAGATCTCCAGTGCGCCTCCACGGCCCAGTATATACTGTTCCTGTTCCCCGCACTCGCCCTGAGGTGCGTGTTACTAGTCTGGCGCCTCCTATGCCAGCCCCACACATCAGGCCTCCAGTGCGCCTGCCCAGTCCGAGGTGTCCTGTTCCTGCTCCCCGCACTCGCCCTAAGGTGCCTGTTACTAGTCTGGCGCCTCCTATGCCAGCCCCATGCATCAGGCCTCCAGTAAGCCTGCCCAGTCCGGGGTGTCCTGTTCCTGCTCCAGCCTCCAGCGGCGGCCTACAGCCCAGAACCTCTAGCAATGATCTACAGTCTGGTTCTTTCAACGATGATCCACGGTCAGGTGGCAAAGAAGCAGAGGGATCAGTGGGTGGAGTGGGGGTTACGCCCCGAACCCGAGCCGCCTCCATGGGGGGAGGCGCTAGATAAGAAGGTTCTGGGTACTGCATATGAGCCGCCATAGACATTAGTCGCCCACCCTACCCTCCATTTGTGTTTTGTTGTTGGGGGGGGGGTTTGTTGTTGTTGTTTTTTTTAGGTGTGGTCACAGTCACACCTTTTGGGGGGGGTACTGTCACGTCCTGACCATAGTAAGTTGTTATTTTCTATGGTAGAGTAGGTCAGGGCGTGACAGGGGGTGTTTGTCTGTTTTTGTATTTCTATGTTCAGTTTCTAGTTTTGTATTTCTATGTTGGTGTTTGGGTTGATCTCCAATTGGAGGCAGCTGATCCTCGTTACCTCTAATTGGAGGTCGTATTTATGTTGATGTTTGTCCCACCTGTGTTTGTGGGTGATTATCTTTTGAGTAGTGTGTTTTCCTCTCTGCATCACAGTTTGTTGTTTTTGTGTTTCAAGTATTGAGTGTATTGCATTTAGTTTCACGAAATAAATAAATATGTGGAACTACAAACACGCTGCATTTTGGTCCGATCCTTCAGACAGCCGTGACATCTCGGCTTTTCCAAAAACAAATCCAGAGCTCTTTGTAGTCTGTCTTTAAAAAGAGCTTCCATAGAATTGCATTTTTATTTTACATTTACATTTAAGTCATTTAGCAGACGCTCTTATCCAGAGCGACTTACAGTAGTGAATACATACATTTCATACATTTTTTATTTTTTTTTGTACTGGCCCCCCGTGGGAATCGAACCCACAACCCTGGCGTTGCACACACCATGCTCTACCAACTGAGCCACAGGGAAGGCACTACGTAGCCTACATATCAATGCATACACACAAACTATCTAGGTCAAATAGGGGAGAGGTGTTGTGCTGTGAGGTGTTGCTTTATCTGTTTTTCTTTCCAGGTTTGCTGTTTATTTGAGCAATATGAGATGGAAGTTCCATGCAATAAGGGCTCTATATAATACTGTACGCTTTCTTGAATTTGTTCTGGATTTGGGGACTGTGCAAAGATCCCTGGTGGCATGTCTGGTGAGATAAGTGTGTGTGTCAGAGCTGTGTTTAGGATGACTATGCAAACAATTTGGGATTTTCAACACATTGTTTCTTATAAAAAGAAGTGATGCAGTCAGTCTCTCCCCAACTCTTAGCCAAGAGATACTGGCATGCATAGTATTTATATCAGCCCTCTGATTACAATGAAGAGCAGAATGTGCTGCTCTGTTCTGGGCCAGCTGGAGCTTAACTAGGTCTTTCCTTGCGGCACACGACTAGACAATAATCAAGATTAGACAAAACTAGAGCCCGCAGAACTTGCTTTTTGGATTGTGGTGTAAAAAAAGCAGAGCATCTCTTTATTACGGCCAGACCTCTCCTCATCTTTACAACCATTGAATCTACAGTATATGTTTTGACCATAACAGTTTACAATCTAAGGAATCGCCAAGTAATTTAGTCTCCTCAACATGTTCAACAGCCACACCATTCATTACCAGATTCAGCTGAGGTATAGAACTTAAGGAATGATTTGTACCAAATACAATGCTCTTAGTTTTAGAGATGTTCAGGACCAGTTTATTACTGGCCACCCATTCCAAAACAGACTGCAACTCTTTGTTAAGGGTTTCAGTGACTTCATTAGCTGTGGTTGATGATGCGTATATAGTTGAATTGTCAGCATACATGGACACACATGCTTTGTTTAATGCCTGTGCAGGTCATTGGTAAAAATTGAAAAGAGTAGAGAGGGCCTAGAGAGCTGCCTTGCGGTACACCACACTTTACATGTTTGACATTAAAGAAGCTTCCATTAAAGAAAACCCTCTGACTTCTATTAGATAGATAGCTCTGAATCCACAATATGGCAGAGGATGAAAATCCATAACACATACACTACCGTTCAAAAGTTTGGGGTCACTTAGAAATGTCCTTGTTTTTGAAAGAAAAGCACATTTTTCATCCATTAAAATAACATCAAATTGATCAGAAATACATTGTAGACATTGTTAATGTTGTAAATCAGCGGTCGCCAACCCGGGGGTTGGTACCGGTTCGTGGGTCATTTGGTACCGGGCCGCAGAGAAAGAATAAATAACTTACATTATTTCCGTTTTATTTATTATCTGAGTCTGAACGATGTTTTATTTAGAAAAATGAACGTGGAGCACAGACACCTTCTCTTATACACAGAAATAAGATGGTTATCCCGAGGGAGATCGCTGGCCAGAGTGTTTGAATTACGAGAGCCGCTGCAGAGATTTCTCTCAGAAAAAAAGTCACCGCTGACAGCACATTTCAGTGACGAGGAATGGGTCGCAAAACTCGCTTACTTGTGCGACATATTCAACCTGCTCAATGAACTCAATCGGTCACTTCAGGGTAAAATGACAATTGTCTTCAAGTTGGCAGATAAAGTAGCTGCATTTAAAGCCAAACTGGATTTGTGGGGACGGCGTGTGAGCAGAGGTATATTTGACATGTTTCAAACTTTTGCGGGGATTTTGGAAGAGACTGAGCCCGAGCCTTCATTGTCCAGCTGGTGCACGATCACCTGTCTTTGCTTTTAAAAGAGTTTGAGCGCTACTTCCCAACCACAAAAGACCCACAAACTGCCAAGGAATGGATCCGCGACCCATTTGTCAACAAAGTGAATCCAGCATGTCTATGCAAGAAGAAGATCAACTGCTGGAGATCGCAAATGACGGCGGCCTTAAAAGTATGTTTGAGACGGTTCTAGTCACGGCAGAATACCCTGAGATCGCCACAACAGCATTGAAAACCCTGTTGCCATTTCCGACATCCTATTTGTGTGAAGCAGGATTTTCTGCAGTGACAGCAACCAAAACAAAATTACGGAGTAGACTGGACATAAGCAACACACTTCGGGTGTCATTGTCTCCCATTACCCCTAGATGGGACCGTCTCGTTGCAGAGAAACAAGCTCAGGGCTCCCACTGATTTAGCGTTATGGTGAGTTGTATTTTTCATGCACTTTATATTTGTTTTGTGTTGTATCTTATTTTTAAGGCATGTTTAAATGTTACCATAGCGACCAGAGAGTGTTAGGGTGCAGTGAGGATGTTACTCATGTTATGTTGTTGGTGTGATGTTACGAGGACGCTGCTAATAAAGTTACATACGAGTACACAGTGGATTCACGTTTATTATTATATTTAAAAAATACCACCGTTTTTATGCCAGTCGTATCATTTTATTTTGTGTATTTATCCGCCACACCTTAAAGGCCGGTCCGTGAAAATATTGTCTGACATTAAACCGGTCCGTCGCCCAAAAAAGGTTGGGGACCGCTGTTGTAAATGACTGTTGTAGCTGGAAACGGCTGATTTTTCAATTTGATGTAATTTTAATAGAAAAAAACAAGTACATTTCTAAGTGACCCCAAACTTTTGAATGGTAGTGTACATTTTTTCTACAAAAGGTTATGGTCAATAATATCAAAGGCTGCACTGAAATCTAACAGTACAGCTCCCACAATCTTATTATCAATTTCAGATTAAAAAATATGACAGATAGGAGTGGCTATAGAGTCAGCTACCATCCTCAGTAGCTTTCCATATAAGTTGTCAATGCCAGGAGGTTTGTCATTATTGATCGATCATTTTTCCACCTCTCCCACACTACATCCTGTCCTCGCTAACAACACAGACCTAAATCCCCAGACATCCATACATTCTTAGAACAGCAGTTGAACAAGCAGGGACTTTCTTGTGAGGTTCACAGTATACTATGCCGTTTGGATGACTGTCATTTGTGCCTTGTAAACAATGGGTTCCGGAATCATTTGGTCCCTTGATAAAGATTAGCAAAAAAGACTGTCAATTAAATAATACAATTACTGAGCTATATTATGTGCTCAAATTTTTTACTAATACAATTGCTTATAGAAAGAGATTTTTAATGACACTGAGCCTTTTTCTAAAAGTTTTTATGAGATTGGAGAACACGTTGGGAGGGATCTTAGATCATTATTCCATACGAAATCTTTCCAGATCCTTGATATCCTTCAGCGGAGCTTATCGACTGCCCTATTTAATTCAAACCAAAGGTTTTCAATGGGGTTCAAGTCTGGAGACTGAGATGACCATTGCAAAATGTTGATTCTGTGGTCAATTAACCATTGCTTTGTGGATTATGATGTGTGATTTTGATGTGAGTCATTGTCTTGCTGGAAGATCCACTTTCAGCCTCCTGGCAGAGGCAACCAGGTTTTTGGATAAAATGTCCTGGTACTTGGTAAAGTTTATGATGCCATCATTGACCTTAACCTTTTATCTTGTGGGAATTGGCCTATATGGATAGAGCTAAATTGAAATGTTCCTTACAGAAGAAATATGAAAACCATATGCATAACCGTGGTAGCAATTGAAAGGGAACAGTTTTGAGATTATGGGGAAAGGATTAGGCCAGAGGTGTGGACACAACAATTCACCTGACTCAAGACTGAATCCAAACATTCCACTGTTGGTTTTATGTGCATTTTACATTTACTGTACTGTTCACCGCATTTGTTGATAGCAAAATCTGAAAATATTCTCAATACACTCATATCTCCCTCACTAGCACCAGCTGTCAGAGCAGCTCACAGATCACTGCACCTGTACCTATCCCATCTGTAAACAGCCCATCTATCTACCTCATCCCCTTACTGTATTCATTTTATTTATCTTGCTCCTTTGCACCCCAGTATCTCTACTTGCACATTCATCTTCTGCACATCTACCATTCCAGTGTTTAATTGCTATATTGTAATTACTTCGCCACCATGGCCTATTTATTGCCTTAACTCCCTTATCTTACCTCATTTGCACTCACTGTATGTAGACTTTCTGTTTTCTTTTTTTCTACTGTATTATTGACTGTATGTTTTGTTTATTCCATGTGTAACTCTATTGTTGTATGTGTCGAATTGCTATGCTTTATCTTGGCCAGGTCGCAGTTGCAAATGAGAACTTGTTCTCAACTAGCCTACCTGGTTAAATAAAGGTGAAATAAAATAAGTAAAAAAATAACATGATAAGAATATTTCTGGAAAATGTGGGTTAAGTGCAACTTAAGACAAAACTATTACAAGGGTTTGAGTGAGAGGACTAACTGGTGTCTCCAAGTAGCCACACGCCTCTCCAAAGTGTGCACATTTCCTAAGCAATTTCAATGCACTTACGACTCAAAGAAGAGTCTTCAACTATAAGGAGTTTGTTTTTGCTCTCTTAGCTGAGCTTGTGATGAGCTCGAGCAAGCACACTTGTAGTTGTTTTGTTTGAAACACAACCCTGCAATCACACTATTACGGTTGTTGTTTACGGAATCCCAAAACAGACCATTATAAATCGCAATCTAGGTCAGGTGGGCATCATTTGAAAGCCTGTTCTTTTACCAACTAGCTAAGTTATAAAATGCGATATTACAGTGTTAGGCTTTAACATTGTAATTCAGGGAAACAGATCATAATTTTGGTGTGCATAGAAAGGAGTCCCGAGTGCATTCGGGTGCATATGTGGTGGCGGATTTTCTTCACAATAGACAAGCATAGGCTCAATCTGTTCAGAACAATCCAGGGTATGACGCCATGTCATCTTGTAACTGTACATCAAACATAGTGATCATAAACGTTGACACTGTATATGACATGAGTTTTATGATATGGAAAATGTGAAGTGTACATTTGGACTCACGGGTGTTTGTCTTGCTTGTATGACATCAAAGTGGTATTTATTTTATTATAATCCTTAATGTCTCATCTTTGAATATGCATAGAGTCCTCTTAATTTACAGCATTTCCCTCAATCAGACAACAAAAAAATGGTGGGCAACTTGTTGTCGTGCAAGGTGCTCAAGTTCAGAACAGCTGTCAGTCAAAATCTATACAGTGATTTGAAGGACAAAGCCAGAGCTCTGACGTAATGTACAGCATGTTACTATACAGCCACTGCGTTCCAATTTAGGAGTTTATCATTGCCCAAATCTGCCATTTTTAACCCGTATACAGGTGCGAGTGTAAAGGGCTTCCGAGGGCCCCAGGACGTGGAAGCATAATAGCCCCATAACATCAAAGATCCACCACCATATTTTACATTGACATTTTTTTTGTACATTTTAGTAATTTAGCAGACGCTCTTATCCAGAGCGACTTACAGTAGTGAATGCATCCATTGCATACATTTCATTTCATGCATTTTCGTTGTACTGGCGTCCCGTGGGAATCGAACCCACAACCCTGGCTTTGCACACACCATGCTATACCAACTAAGCCACCTCTATAAGTGATGAGGTATTTTCTGCATTGTTCTTTCGAAGGCCTGATGTGAGCGGCGAGACCACTATTTTCTCATCATATTACCATATTTTTGAGCATACAATAAAGTTCAGTATTTGTATTATTTTATAGTCTTTTTTGCACATCTTTATCAAGGGATCCAATAATTCCGGACCCTACTGTAAATGATTCCTTTATGAGGGCTCTCCCTGCTTGCCACAGGGCTAGACTCAGGCCATCTTTTGGGATGGAAATGCAGAGTGGCAGGTTACCTTAGGGAGCACCGTCTGTAACATTTCAGACTCCAGTCCCTCAAGTCAAGGGAAGATTTCCGTTAAACCTTCACAAATTCAACAGTTGTGCTCTTTGCTGCCTAGGTGTCTGTGCAGTAACGAAACTAGGTCATAGTTGGTTATTCAACAAAGTTTGAGAGGATCTTAATATAGCCTATATGGTGCGCCTCAGAGTGGGTGGCATGAGATGTGAAACAGAATAGTCATTGTCGGTTCTTTTGAGTTTTGATGTTGTCTCTGCCCAGCAAAATGACGTTAGGATATTTCAGTTATCCCGTACAAGCTTATGTGCCGAATACATTACATTGCTACAGGTGTCACGCTTATGGGCATGCGGCAGCAGTGTGTAGTAGGAAGGTTCCTAGGTGTGAGAAGTGTGCAGAAGGGCATGATTCAAAGGAGTGTGTAGCATTGGAGAAATAAGCGACATGTGTTAACTGTAGGGGTGCCCATGGTGCTGGGGATCAGAAATGTCCGGTGCGAGAGAGGCAGGTTGAGGTTACCAGGGTTAGAGTAGAATAGAGGGTGGCATATGCTGAGGCAGTGAAGAAAGTTGAGGAAGCTGGGTCAAGAGGGAAGGATCCTGTTGAGGATTCGTGTTAGTAGTAGATCAGTACAGAGGGATAGGCCAACGAGTGACATATGCTTCAGTAAGATTGGCTTTTTAGCATACACAATAGTTACAGTATCAACTGTACTGCAGGGATGAAACGTAAAGTCGCAGAAAATAGAGGTTGTGGTGGCAGCTGCAGAGAAGTATTTGGGTGTATAAGATTTGACATCAGAAGAGTTACAGGGTGTGTTGAACAGTGGTGTCCTGTCCTTTCAGTCTGTTGGCCTGAGGTATGACTAGATTAGTTTAAATAGTGGAGTAGGGTGATGGGTTTTTAATGAGTGTAGATGGTAGGGTATTTGTTGATTTATTTGTTTTTTTCAAGCAAAGTAAAAAAGGAGTTATACTCCAATCTAGTAGGTGTTGGTAATGAAAGATTTATTGGGTGCCAACCGCTGTTAAAACTCATCGAAGAAGGTGTTCAAGGATTTAGGAGTTAGGAAATTAGTTCAACAGTTTGAGAATTAAATGGGTTTTTTTTTACAGCTGTGCGTAATAATGAATTCAGATGTTTCTCGTATTGTTTAAAATTGATAAATAGATTTGAGGGGTATGTTGTAAACTGTAGGTTTGAACCGAAGAGTTGGCATGATTTTTTACCCTTAATTAACTTGTCTTTAAAGGTCCATTTCTTGTTAACAAACTATTGTTTTGGCATCATTTGAGTCAATTTGAGGTGTACCTGTGGATGTATGTCAAGGCCTACCTTCAAACTCAGGGCATCTTTGCTTGACTGGTTCATCCTTGGGAGCAATTTCCAAACACCTGAAGGTTCAACGTTCATCTGTACAAAACAATAGTATGCAAGTATTAATACCATTGGACCACGCAGCCGTTATACTGCTCAGGAAAGAGACGCGTTCTATCTCCTAGAGATGAACGTACTTTGGTGCGAAAGTGCAAATCAATCCCAGAACAACAGCAAAGGACCTTGTGAAGATGCTGGAGGAAACAGGTACAAAAGTATCTATATCCACAGTAAAACGAGTCCTATTTCGTCATAACCTGAAAGGCCGCTCAGCAAGGAAGAAGCCACTGCTCCAAAACCGGCATAAATAAGCCAGACTACGGTTTGCAACTGCACATGGGGACAAAGATCGTACTTTTTGGAGAAATGTCCTCTGGTCTGATGAAACAAAAATAGAACTGTTTGGCCATAATGACCATCGTTATGTTTGGAAGAAAAAGGGGGAAGCTTGCAAGCCGAAGAACACCATCCCAACCGTGTAGTACGGGGATGGTAGCATCATGTTGTGGGGGACTGGTGACCTTCACAAACTAGATGGCATCATGACGCAGGAAAATTATGTGGATTTATTGAAGCAACATCTCAAGACATCAGTCAGGAAGTTAAAGCTTGGTCACAAATGGGTCTTCCTAATGGACAATGACCCCAAGCATACTTCTAAAGTAGTGGCAAAATGGCTTAAGGACAACAAAGTCAAGGGATTGGAGTGGCAATCACAAAGCCCTGACCTCAATCCTATAGAAAATGTGTGGGCAGAACTGAAAAAGCGTGTGTGAGCAATGAGGCCTACAAACCTGACTCAGTTAGACCAGCTCTGTCAGGAGAAATGGGCCAAAATTCACCCAACTTATTGTGGGAAGCTTGTGGAAGGCTACCCGAAACGTTTGACTCAAGTTAAACAATATAAAGGCAATGCTACCAAATACTAATTGAGTGTATGTAAACTTCTGACCCACTGGGAGTGTGATGAAACAAATTAAAGCTGAAATAATTCTCTCAACTATTATTCTGACATTTCACATTCTTAAAATAAAGTGGTGATCCTAACTGACCTAAGACGAGGAATTTTTGCTAGGATTAAATGTCAGGAATTGTGAAAATCTGAGTTTAAATGTATTTGGCTAAGGTGTATGTAAACTTCCGACTTCAACTGCAAGTACACCTCCTGGAAAGTTGTCTTTTTTTTACCTATTTGGACGGATTGATATGTAATCTTCACTTCAACTCTATTAACAGATAAAGGTAACCTAATTTAACAAATGACACTGAAAGGTTATACTTTGCAATAAGTTATTAATCGAACATCAATAGAAATGCAATTCCATGGTGTGAAAAAAATAAGTACAACCCTAGCTTCAATAGCTTGTGTTGCCCCCCTTTGGCTGAAATAATTTAATGTAGCTGTTTCTTGTAACTGTCTATCAGTCTCTTATGTTGACTGGGAGGAATTCTTGCCCGCTCTTATTTACAGTATTGCTTCAACTGTGTCATGTTTGAGGGCTGTCTTGCATGCATGGCCTGCTTCAAGTCCACCCACAGCATTTTGATAGGATTGCGATCTGGGATTTGACTCAGCCATTCCATAACCCTCCATTTCTTCTATTTGAGCCATTCTGTTGTAGCTTTGCTTTTGTGTTTTGGATCATTGTCCTGTTGCAAGATCCATGTTCGGTTTAGCTTCAGCTTTTTGACAGATGACCTCATTCTCCTCAAGAATTCTCTGGTACTGTGTAGAATTCATGGTTGACTCAATGATAGCAAGTTGGCCAGGCCATGAGGCAGCAAATCAGACCCAAACCTCCGTGCTTTACGGTTGGTACGAGGTTCTTCTGTTTGCATTGCTGCAAACAACTCCACCTTTGACTTATCTGTCCAGAACAGATTGTTCCTGTAGATTTGGTCTTTACCCAGGTGTTGTCTGGCAAACATCAGTTGTGTCTTGATATTATTTTTTGAGAACAGAGGCTTCTTCCTTCTTCCTGTAGGCCAAGTTTGTGCAGTCTCTTTCTGAAAGTCGACTCATGCACTTCGACATTGATTGTACCAAGAGAGGCTTGTAGATCCCTTGATGTTACCCTGGGTTTCTTAGAGACTTCTATGATCATCTTTCTGTCAGCTCTTGGGATGAATTTGGTGGGACGACCTGTCCTAGGTAGATTGCCAGTGGTCTGGAATTTTCTCCATTTGTAGATGAGCCGTCGGACAGTGGAATGATGTACTTCGAATTGCTTAGAAATTGATTTGTAACCCCTCCCAGACTCATAGGCATCAATAATCTTTCTTCTGAGGGCCTCAGGTAGGTCTTTTGATCTTGCCATGATGTGTTACCACACACCCATATGGTTAAGACCAAACCAGACCAAGTTTCTAATTGTTATGGAAGGCTGGACCCTCCAAAGTTTCTCTCTAATGATTTAGCCATTTTATGTGATGGTAAAGGTAGGGGTGTGCAAACTTTTTACTCATAAGGAAAATGCGTTTTTGTTTATTTTAATTGCATAACATTTTCAAAGTTTATAATTTTTTTGTGTTTTGTTAAATTGGGTTACCTTTATCAATGAATGTGGTGGGAATTTAGCTCAAATATCCACTTGTCCAAATACGTAAAAATAAAAATAAAAACTTTCCAGGGGGTGTACTTGCTTTTTCACATGACTGTATATACTGAAAAAATATATAAATGCAACATGTAAAGTGTTGGTCCCATGTTTCGTAAGCACAAAAGCTTATTTATCTTGTTATGGATAGGGGGCAGTATTTTCCCGGCCGGATAAAAAATGTACCCGATTTAATCTGGTTATTACTCCTGCCCAGAAACTAGAATATGCATATAATTAGTAGCTTTGGATAGAAAACACTCCAAAGTTTCTAAAACTGTTTGAATGGTGTCTGTGAGTATAACAGAACTCAAATGGCAGGCCAAAACCTGAGAAGATTCTGTACAGGAAGTACCCTGTCTGACCATTTCTTGGCCTCCTTTGTCATCTCTATCCAAAACAGAGGATCTCTGCTGTAACGTGACACTTTCTAAGGCTCCCATAGGCTCTCAGAAGGTGCCAGAACGTTGAATGATGACTCTGCAGTTACTGGCTGAAAAACAGTAGCGCATTTGGGAAGTGGTCGATCTGAGAACAATGAGACGGGCGCGTCTTTGAACGAAAACAACGACTCCCGGTTGGAATATTATCGCTATTTTACGAGAAAAATCGCATAAAAACTGATTTTAAACAGCGTTTGACATGCTTCAAAGTACGGTAATGGAATATTTAGAATTTGTTGTCACGATACGCGTCCGCGCGTCATCCTTCGTTACCCTTCGGATAGTGTCTTGAACGCACGAACAAAACGCCGCTATTTGGATATAACTATGGATTATTTGGAACCAAACCAACATTTGTTGTTGAAGTAGAAGTCCTGGGAGTGCATTCTGACGAAGAACAGCAAAGGTAATCCAATTTTTCTTATAGTAAATCTGAGTTTGGTGAGTACCAAACTTGGTGGGTGTCAAATTAGCTAGCCCGTGATGGCGAGCTATCTACTCAGAATATTGCAAAATGTGCTTTCACCGAAAAGCTATTTTAAAATCGGATACCGCGATTGCATAAAGGAGTTCTGTATCTATAATTCTTTAAATAATTGTTGTTTTTTGTGAACGTTTATCGTGAGTAATTTAGTAAATTCACCGGAAGTGTTCGGTGGGAATGCTAGTCACATGCTAGTCACCTGCTAATGTAAAAAGCTGGTTTTTGATATAAATATGAACTTGATTGAACAGACATGCATGTATTGTATAACATAATGTCCTAAGATTGTCATCTGATGAAGATCATCAAAGGTTAGTGCTGCATTTAGCTGTGGTTTGGGTTTATGTGACATATATGCTAGCTTGAAAAATGGGTGTCTGATTATTTATGGCTGGGTACTCTGCTGACATAATCTAATGTTTTGCTTTCGTTGTAAAGCCTTTTTGAAATCGGACAGTGTGGTTAGATTAACGAGAGTCTTGTCTTTAAAATGGTGTAAAATAGTCATATTTTTGAGAAATTGAAGTAATAGCATTTCTAAGGTATTTGAATAACGCGCCACGGGATTCAACTGGCTGTTGAGTAGGTGGGACGCAAGCGTCCCACCTAGCCCAGAGAGGTTAAAGAGGTGGGGTTTCAGGTGTCTCAAAAATGTGTTTACATTCCTGTTAGTGAGTATTTCTTATTTTCCAAGATAATCCATCCACCTGACAGGTGTGGCATATCAAGAAGCTGATTAAACAGCATGATCATTACACAGGTACACCTTCTGCTTGGGACAATAAAAGGCCACTCTAAAATGTGCAGTTGTCATACAACACAATATCACAGATGTCTCAAGTTTTTAGGGAGTCTGCAATTGTAGGGATGTCCACTAGATCTGTCGCCAGATAATTGTATGTTAATTTCTCTACCATAAGCGACCTTCAATGCCGTTTTAGACAGTTTTGCAATACTTCCTACCGGTCTCACAAATGCAGACCACGTGTAATGCAGACCACAAATGCAGACCACGTGTAACCATGCCAGTCCAGGACATCCACATCCGGCTTCTTAACCTGGGGGAGGGATAGTCTGAGACCAGCCACCCGGCCAGCTGATGAAACTGAGGATTTCTGTCTCTAATAAAGCCCTTTTGTGGCAAAAAACTCATTCTGATTGGCTGGGCCGTGTCTCCTCGGTGAGTGGGCCTCTTCCTTCCCAGGCCCATCCATGGCTGTGCCCCTGCCCAGTCATGTGAAATCCTTATTAGGGCCTAATTCATTTATTTCAATTGACTGATTTCCTTATATTAACTGTAACTCAGTAATATCGCCGAAATTGTTGTATATTGTGTTTATATTTTTGTTCAAAATATGTTTCCACGCTATGAGGTTGGAATACTACTGTGAAATTGTGAAAATGATTGAAATTCCAGCCTGTTATGGTGACTTCACCAGGAGGTAAATTCGTGAGTGGACCACTAAGAAGGAGAGTTTCAAACCTCTCTGCCAATAACAGCTAATTGTCAGTTTTCCCCTTCCCCACTCAGACCACTCAAAGACAGTCCTAGCAAATGTCTTTCTTGAGAAATTGCGCTTCGCTAAGACGCTACAGTACCAGTCAAAAACACACCTATTCATTCAAGGGTTTTGTATTTAGTTTTAATATTTTCTACATTGTAGAATAATAGTGAAGATATCAAAACTGGCTACCTCATGAAGCTGGTTAAGAGAATGCAACACATATGGCATCATGTGGTAACCAAAAAAAGAGTTAAACAAATTTTATATTTGAGATTCTTCAAAGTAGACACCCTTTGCCTTGATGACAGCTTTGCACGCTCTTGCATTCTCTTAACCAGCTTCATGAGGTCACTCATTTCAATTAACAGGTGTGCCTTGTTAAAACCTCTTTGGGCTAAGTGGGACTAAGGCTAAGCTAGCCCCCCACCTCGACAACATCTGGTGAAATTGCAGAGTGAGAAATTGAAATTACAAGAATCGTAATATTAAACATTCATGGAAATGCAAGTGTCATACATCATTTAAAAGCTTAACTTCTTGTTAATCCAGCCGCTTTGTCAGATTTCAAAAAGGCTTTACGGCAAAAGCACACCATGCGATTATCTGAGGACAGCGCCCCGCACACACAAGCATTACATACATTTCCAACCAAGCAGAGGCGTCACGAAAGTCAGAAATAGCGATAAAATAAATCACTTACCTTTGAAGATCTTCATCTGGTTGCAATCACAAGGGTCCCAGCTACATAAAAATGGTCCTTTTGTTCGATAAAGTCCTTCTTTATATCCCAAAAAAGTCTGTTTCATTGGCACACTTGACTCAGTAATCCACCAGTTTCCCTCGTAAAAAATGCATACAAATGAATCCCGTAAGTTACCAATAAACTTCTTCCAAACATATTAAACAACGTTCCTAATCAATCCTCAGGTAGCCTAATATGTAAATAAACGATAAAATTTAAGACTGAGAATACCGGAGACCATTATCGGAGATAAATAACGAAGTGCACGCCCTCACCAGAACGCACCAGAACAAACACTACAGCCAAAATGGGAGCCACTTACAAAAACTACAAATTCTAGCTCCTTTTTTTTAAAAACAAGCCTGAAACTCTTTCTAAAGACTGTTGACATCTAGTGGAAGCCCTAGGAACTGCAATCTGGGAGGTATTCCTTTTATTTTCCCATTCCCAGCCATTGTAATCAGTGGTGAGCTGAAGAAAAAAGAAAATTCTGGATGGATTGTCCTCGGGTTTTCACCTGCCATATCAGTTCTGTTATACTCACAGACATTATTTTAACAGTTCTGGAAACTTTAGAATGTTTTCTATCCAATACTACCAATTATATGCATACCCTCGCTTCTGGGCCTGAGTAACAGGCAGTTTACTTTGGGCACCTCATTCATCCAAACTTCCGAATACTGCCCCCTAGCCCGAAGAAGTTTTAAAAGTTAATTTGTGGAATTTCTTTCCTTCTTAATGCGTTTCAGCCGTTCAGTTGTGTTGTTAGAAGGCAGGGGTGGTATACAGAAGATAGCCCTATTTGGTAAAAGACCAAGTCCATATTTGGGCAAGAACAGATCAAATAAGCAAAGAGAAACTACAGTCCATCATTACTTTGAGACAAATTTCAATAACTTTAAAAGTTTATTAAAGTGCAGTCGCAAAAATTATCAGGCGCTTTGATGAAACTGGCTGTCATGAGGATCGCCACAGGAAAGGAAGACCCAGAGTTACCTCTGCTGCAGAGGATAAGTTCATTAGACTTACCAGCATCAGAAATTGCAGCCCAAATAAATGCTTCACAGAGTTCACGTAACAGACACTTCAACATCAACTGTTCAGAGGAGACTGCGTGAATCATGCCTTCATGGTTGAATTGCTGCAAAGAAACCACTGCTAAAGGACATCAATAAGAAGAAGAGACTTGCTTGGGCCAAGAAACACGAGCAATGGACATTAGACCGGTGGAAATCTGTCCTTTGGTCTGATGAGTCCAAATTTGAGATTTTTGGTTCCAACCGCCGTGTCTTTGTGAGACGCAGAGTAGGTGAATGGATGAACTCCGCATGTGTGGTTCCCACTGTGAAGCATGGAGGAGGAGGTGTGATGGTGTGGGGGTGCTTTGCTGGTAATACTGTCTGTGATTTATTTAGAATTCAAGGCACACTTAATCAGCATGGCTACCATAACATTCTGCAGCGATACACCGTCCCATTTGTTTTGCGCTTAGTGGGACTATAATTATTTTTTAAACACAAAAATGACCCAACACACCTCCAGGCTGTTTAAGGGCTATTTGACCAAGAAGGAGACTGATGGAGTGCTGCATCAGATGACCTGGCACCCACAATCACCCGATTTCAACCCAATTGAGATGGTTTGGGATGAGTTGGACTGCAGAGTGAAGGAAAAGCAGCAAACAAGTGCTCAGCATATGTGGGAACTCCTTCAAGACTGTTGGAATAGCATTCCAGGTGAAGCTGGTTGGGAAAATGTAAAGAATGTGCAAAGCTGTCATCAAGACAAAGGGTGGCTTCTTTGAAGAATCTAAAATGTAAAATATATTAATGATTTGTTTATCACTTTTTTGGTTACTACATGATTCCATAAGTGTTATGTCATAGTTTTGATGTCTTCACTATTCTGCAATATAGAAAATAGTAAAAATAAAGAAGAACCCTTGAATGAGTAGGTCTGTCCAAACGTTTAACTGTTACTGTATGTATTTGTATTTTTTTACAATTTTAATTTAAAACATTCACAGTAAGGTACTTCATTGTTACCCAGAAATTATTTGATTTTGAGATACAAACAGCTGCATTGGACCTTTCATACCTTCAGAAAACAGGGAAGGGAAATCTAACAGTAAGCAGTTCTAGATGATTGCAGGACTGTGTTGAGAGAAATGTATCATTACTAATCATGCGGAAAGATCAGCTTGCACCTTAGATGAGAGAATATGGGCTGATTACACATTAAAATGGGCAGAATCCTATCTAATTCATCACTAAACAAGTTGGCAGACATTTGTATAATTTGCATAGTGTATTTATTCATCTGATTGCTTTTCTGGGTCAGACAAACCAACATGTGACTAAGCTGTAGATGGACAGGGTATCTAATCAGCGAAGCACTTCTCGTTTCTCATCAAGTTTGCACGAAGATGGTGCTCGTTTTTGCTCAAACTGTCAAGATGTCTTTGATGTTACATTACACGCAGTTGAACAGTTTTCACACCAGAAGGATCAGAAAGGAAAACAAATAAAATATGAAAGCAAGAGAGGATCGTTGTTACATGTGATCATTTCCAAATTGTTTTCATCTTGTCACTCAGTATTCTCGATCTGTCTTGTCTGTTCATTTTCGCCGGTACTATACTGTCCTTTTTATTTCGCAGACAAGGGAGCAAATCTACAGTGTCAGCTCCCAATTATCTGTAGCCATGTAATTCTTTGAAAGGCTCGTCATGGCTCACATCAGCACTATCATCCCAGACACCCAGGACCCACTCCAATTTGCATACCATCCCAACAGATCCACAGATGACGCAATCGCCATTGCACTCACACTGCCCTTTCCCACAAGGAACACCTACGTGAGAATTCTGTTCATTGACTACATTTCAGCATTCAACACCATATTGCCCACAAAGCTCATCACTAAGCTAAGGACCCTGGGACTAAACACCTCCCTCTGCAACTGGATCCTGGACTTTCTGACGGGCCGCCCCCCAGGTGGTGGGGGTAGGCAACAACACATCCGCTACGCTGACCCTCAACATTGGGGCCCCTCGGGTGCATGCTTAGTCCCTTCCTATACTCCCTGTTCACCCATGACTGCATAGCCGCGCATGACTCCAACACCGTCTTTAAGTTTGCCGACGACACAACGCTGGTAGACATGATCACCAACTACGATGAGACAGCCCATATGGAGGAGGTCAGAGACCTGGCAGTGTGGTGCCAGGACAAGAACCTCTCTCTCAATGTCAGCAAGACAAAGGAGCTGATCTTGGACTACAGGAAATGGAGAAAAGAGCACACCCCGATTCACATCGACAGGGCTGGAGTGGAGCGGATCGAGAGCTTCAAGTTCCTCTGTGTCCACATCACTAAGAATCAATGGTCCAAACACACCAACAGGGAAGAGTGCATGACAAGGCCTCTTCCCCTTCAGAGGCTGAAAAGATTTGGCATGGGCCCTCAGATCCTCAAAAAGGTATACAGCAGCACCACTGAGAGCATCTTGACTGGCTGCATCACCACTTGGTATGCAACTGGTTGGCATCTGACTACAAGGCGCTACGGAGAGTAGTGCGTGCTGCCCAGTACATCACTTGGGCCAAACTACCTGCCATCCCAGACCTCTATACCATGAGCCACAGACTGTTTTCTCTGCTACCGCATGGCAAGCGGTATCAATTCACCAAGTTTGGAACCAACAGGACCCTGAACAGCTTCTACTCCCAAGCCATAAAACGTCTAAACAAGACTGATAAATAGCTAATCAATTGGATACCTGGACTACCTGCATAGACCCTTTTTTGCACTAACTCTATGTATACACACTGGACATTACCCACACACTCACACTGACACCCCAACACACACAGATCACTCGTGATACAAGTCAGTATTCAATGTCCATCCATGTCTGAGGAAGTCGGGAGATGACGTAAAAACCGGCTACTAGGGGCAACAGTGAGCTCTGTTACCTTCAAGTAAGTTTCAGTTTTCCTACGGTGTAAACATCTGCCTCTGGTGAAAAAGGTTACATGTTCGAATCCAGTGATAGAAAGTTGTTTTTGAGATTTTTGTCTTAGGCCTATCCCAAACCTTAACCCTTACCTGAAGAATTCAGAGTTAATGCCTAACCTTAAGACTTCTGAGTCAAAAGAAAATTCCCCCCAAAATGCATCATATGGGGATGATTTATGTATTTTGAAACTTGTATATCTTGAAAACTTGATCGCTGACAAGCTAAATATTTTGGGACTATGTCAACAATGGACTAATGAAACAACACCAAAAGGTAGTTATTGGGTGGAGTTTTCCGTTAATGCCTAACCTTAACCCTTAAAAATGTGCAGTTAATACCTAAACTTAACCTTACACACTTTTGGAACAACTTCGAAATTTGACATGTGAGAAACATGGATTAACGTCTAATTCTGATGTGAGACTGTGAGAGCGTGTTGCTACATACGCCCACACCTACATAACATGCACACACACACGCATGTTGACGCCACACACACATGCATGTTGACGACACACACACACACACACACACACACACACACACACACACACACACACACACACACACACACACCTGCTAGTCACTTTACCCCTATCTATATGTACAGTACATAGCTAACTCAATTACCTCTTACCCCTGCACATCGACTCGGTACTGGTACTCCCTGTTCATAGCCATGTTGTTTTCTGCTCCCTATATACAGTATCTCACAAAAGTGAGTACACCCCTCACATTTTTGTAAATATTTGAGTATATCTTTTCATGTGACAACACTGAAGAAATGACACTTTGCTACAATGTAAAGTAGTGAGTGTACAGCTGTCCCCTCAAAATAACTCACACAGCCATTAATGTCTAAACCGCTGGCAACAAAAGTGAGTACACCTCTAAGTGAAAATGTCCAAATTGGGCCCAAAGTGTCAATATTTTGTGTGGCCACCATCATTTTCCAGCACTGCCTTAACCCTCTTGGGCATGGAGTTCACCAGAGCTTCACAGGTTGCCACTGGAGTCCTCTTCCACTCCTCCATGATGACATCATGGAGCTGGTGGATGTTAGAGACCTTGCACTCCTCTACCTTCCATTTGAGGATGCCCCACAGATGCTCAATAGGGTTAAGGTCTGGACATACTAGGCCAGTCCATCACCTTTACCCTCAGCTTCTTTAGCAAGGCAGTGGTCGTCTTGGAGGTGTGTTTGGGGTCGTTATCATGTTGGAATACTGCCCTGCGGCCCAGTCTCCGAAGGGAGGGGATCATGCTCTGCTTCAGTATGTCACAGTACATGTTGGCATTCATGGTTCCCTCAATGAACTGTAGCTCCCCAGTGCCGGCAGCACTCATGCAGCCCCAGACCATGACACTCCCACCACCATGTAGGCAAGACACACTTTTCTTTGTACTCCTCACCTGGTTGCTGCCACACACGCTTGACACCATCTGAACCAAATAAGTTTATCTTGGTCTCATCAGACCACAGGACATGGTTCCAGTAATCCATGTCCTTAGTCTGCTTGTCTTCAGCAAACTGTTTGCGGGCTTTCTTGTGCATCATCTTTAGAAGAGGCTTCCTTCTGGGACGACAGCCATGCAGACCAATTTGATGCAGTGTGCGGCGTATGGTCTGAGCACTGACAGGCTGACCCCCACCCCTTCAACCTCTGCAGCAATGCTGGCAGCACTCATACGTCTATTTCCCAAAGACATCCTCTGGATATGACTCTGAGCACGTGCACTTAACTTCTTTGGTCGACCATGGCGAGGCCTGTTCTGAGTGGAACCTGTCCTGTTAAACCGCTGTATGGTCTTGGCCACCGTGCTGCAGCTCAGTTTCAGGGTCTTGGCAATCTTCTTATAACCCAGGCCATCTTTATGTAGAGCATCAATAATTTTTTTCAGATCCTCAGAGACTTCTTTGCCATGAGGTGCCATGTTGAACTTCCAGTGACCAGTCAGTATGAAGGAGTGTGAGAGCGATGACACCAAATTTAACACACCTGCTCCCCATTCACACCTGAGACCTTGTAACACTAACGAGTGACATGACACCGGGGAGGGAAAATGGCTAATTGGCCCAATTTGGACATTTTCACTTAGGGGTGTACTCACTTTTGTTGCCAGCGGTTTGGCTGTGTGTTGAGTTATTTTGAGGAGACAGCAAATTTACACAGTTATACAAGCTGTACACTCACTACTTTACATTGTAGCAAAGTGTCATTTCTTCAGTGTTGTCACATGAAAAGATATACTCAAATATTTACAAAAATGTGAGGGGTGTACTCACTTCTGTGAGATACTGTATAGTCACGTTGTTTTTACTCATTATTTTGATTTGTTATTTACTGTGCCAAAATGTATATTATTTATTAAATGTTTTATCTTATCTTTAACTCTGCGTTAAAAGGACCCATAAGTAAGAATTTCACTGTTAGTCTACACCTGTTGTCTACGAAGCATGTAACAAATACAATTGATTTGATTGATTTCAGGGAGGTTTTGGATCCCGCTGTATAAAGCTGAAGTTGATTCATGGGGATTGATGAAGGTCAGACCTTATACATTTTTAAAGGACCAATGCAGGTGTTTTTATCTAAATATCAAATCATGTCTAGGTAACAATTAAGTACATTACTGTGATTTTTTTAAGTAAAAAATGGTCAAAAAAGAAACAAAAATGGCTTCTTCGCAGAGGACAATTTCTCAAGCAAAAATGTAGCTAGGACTGTGTGGGAGTGGTCTGAGTGGGGTTATTGGCAGAGAGGTTTGGAACCATGAAAGGCCAAAACGCCATCGCACCAAAACAGGCTGAAATTTCAGGCAGTCTTTTCAAACAGCGCTTACACTAAAAGGACATTATCGGCATTTTCACAATTTCACAGTATTATTCCAACCTCATAGTGTGGACCTCGTAGCATGGAAATATATCTAAAACACTGGAAAATCACATTTTTTGACTGCACTGGGCCTTTAAAGGTGTATTTGAAAATACTTATAGGATTAATGTGCTCATAGAGATGCGGGAAATCTTGTTGTCATCATTTTGACAGATGTGTTTGCATATCAAACACACAATATGTTAATGCTGACAACACTCTAAACTATTATCTGATGAATATCCAGTAGTTTTCTAACATTTCAATAACTTGGCTAGTAGCATTAATGATCATGACAGATTAGGGAATGGAGGCAGCAATACAGTGGTGTCAATACACATGCATCTAAATGACAGAGGAACCGAAGTGACAATTTGAAATGGGGCCATTGGAAACGTGCGACAGTGCCTTGTCTTGTTGAATAGCAATATACATGATTACATAGTCTACAAGCTGGGTTAGCATAATGACAAATACAAACTTTGTTTTGAGACACTTTCCAGCCTTGGGTTTTGCCAAGGGCAAGCACAGGAAGTGGTGCACCTTGGAGAATGGTTTTCCTCTGGGGAGGCGAGAGCTGTCCCCAAGGGGATATGGCATAAGGGGAAGTATTTGAAATGAAACAAGGCTGTAGCGAGTTGAATCCTGAAGCTGGAGACTTTTCATCTGCAAAGAATATTAGGCTACTCGTGCCAAAATGGGGTCCCACTGGGCATAGATGCCATTTCAACATCTAGTTTTGATTGACTTTTGGCTGAGTTGTCAGCTAACATGAATTCAATGTGAAATCAACCAAAAATGTCACCATGTCATTGGATTTAGGTTAAAAGGTGGGTGAAAATAAATATTAAATTCCCTTACATTGATGACTTATTGCAAATCCAATCAGTTTTCCACATTGATTCAAAGTGCATTTGTCAGGGCTTTCAGACAAATGACCACGCAGCGTGATCGTAGTTCCACATCTTTTATTAAATCGTGAAACTCATGCAATAAACAATAAACTTGAAATACAAAAAACAAGAAAGCCGTGACGCAGAGCAGGCATACACTACTCACAAAATGAATCACCCACAAAACACCAGTGGGACAAACATCAACTTAAATATGGCCTCCAATTAGAGACAACGACAACCGGCTGACTCTAATTGGAGGTCATGCCAAACAAAAACTAACCTAGAAATACAAAACTAGAAACTAAACATAGAAATACAAAACTAGAAACTAAACATAGAAATACAAATACTGACAAATAACCCCTGTCACGCCCTGACCAACTCTACCATAGAAAATAACAACTTACTATGGTCAGGACGTGACAGCATTAGAATTTATTTGTTGAAAGGACGTAGAAAAATGTTGATTCAACCAGTTTTTGCCCAGTGTGGTTAACATTGAGGTTTAAATTAATGTCCTGAGTGTACAGTGCATTTGGAAAGTACTCAGACCCATTGTCTTTTTCCACATTTTGTTACGTTACAGCCTTATTCTAAAATCGATTACATTTATTTGTTTCCTTATCAATCTCCTGTCAGGTCCTGACCAGTAAAAGTGGTTATTTATTATTGTAGTTTGGTCAGGGCATGGCAGGGGTGTTTGTTTTGTGTGTTTCGGAGTTTTTGGGTTTTGTTCTATGTTATATATTTCTATGTGGTTATCTAGTTTTCTATTTCTATGTTGGAGTTTTGGTAGGACCTCCAATTAGAGGCAGCTGGTTGGCGTTGACTCTAATTGGAGGCCATATTTAGTTGGGGTTTGTTTCACTTGTGTTTTGTGGGTGGTTGTTTCCTGTATAGTCTGTGCACCTTACAGGACTGTTTTTGCCGTTTGTTTTGTTTAAGTGTTTTTCCTTCAATAAATAAGAAGATGATAAATATACCCGCTGCATTTTGGTCCACTCCTTACAACGACCGTTACATCTACACACAATACCCCATAATGAAAAAGCGATAACAGGTATTTAGAATTTGTGCACATTAATTAAAAACAAAATATCATAAATATCTTATTTACATAAGAATTCAGACCCTTTGCTAGGAGAAATTGAGACCCTTTGCTAGAAATTGAGCTCAGGTGCATCCTGTTTCCATTGATCATCCTTGAGATGTTTATTCAACTTGATTGGAGTCCACCTGTGGTAAATTAAATTGATTGGGCATGATTTGGAAAGGCACACCTGTCTATATAAGGTCCCATAGTTGACACTGCATGTCAGAGCAAAAGCCAAGGCATGAGGTCGAAGTAATTGTCCGTAGAGCACCGAGACAGGATTGTGTTGAGGCACAGATCTGGGGAAGAGTAACATAAAATGTCTGCAACGTTAAAGGTCCTGAAGAACACAGTGGCCTCCATCATTCTTAAATGGAAGAAGTTTTGAACCACCAAGACTCTTCCTAGAGCTGGCCGCCTGGCCAAACTGAGCAATCGAGGGAGAAGGGACTTGTTCGGGGACACTGACAGTGTTCCAGAGTTCCTCTGTGGAGACAGGAGAACCTTCCAGAAGGACAACTATCTTTGCAGCACTCCACCAATCAGTCCATTATAGTAGTGGCCAGAAGGAAGCCACTCCTCAGTAAAAGGCACATGACAGCCTGCTTGGAGTTTGCCAAAAGGCACCTAAAGACTGTCAGACCATGAGAAACAAGATTCTCTGGTCTGATGAAACCAAGATTGAACAGTTTGGCCTGAATGCCAAGTGTCACATCTGGAAGAAACCTGGTACCATCCCTACGGTGAAGCATGGTGGTGGCAGCATCATGTTGTGGGGATGTTTTTCAGCGGCAGGGACTGGGAGACTAGTCAGGACCGAGGGAAAGATGAACGGAGCAAAGTACAGAGAGATCCTTGATGAAAACCTGCTCCAGAGCACTCAGGACCTAAGACCGAAGCGAAGGTTCACCTTCAAACAGGACAACGAACCTAAGCACACAGCCAAGACAACCCGGAATTGAGCCTGATAGAACATATCTGGAGAGACCTGAAAATAGCTGTGCAGCGACACTCCCCATCCAACCTGACAGAACTTGAGAGGATTTGCAGAGAAGAATGGGAGAAATTCCCAAATTACAGATATGCTTAAGATTGCTGAGTCATACCCAAGAAGACTCGAGGCTGTAATCGCTGCCAAAGGTGCTTCAACAAAGTACTGAGTAAAGAGTCTGAATACTTATCTAAATATGATATTTCATTTTTTTTATACATTTGCTAACATTTCTAAAAACCTGTTTTTGCTTTGTCATTATAGGGTATTGTGTGTAGATTGACAAGGGAAAAAAACTATTTAATCCATTTTAGAATAAGGCTGAAATTTAACCTGTCTGGGATAGGGGGCAGTATTTTCACGGCCGGAAAAAAAAAGTACCCGATTTAAACTGGTTACTACTCTTGCCCAGAAACGAGAATGTGCATATTATTAGTAGATTTGGATAGAAAACACTCGAAAGTTTCTAAAACTGTTTGAATGGTGTCTGTGAGTATAACAGGACTCATATGGCAGGCAAAAACCTGAGAAGATTCCAAGTAGGAAGTGGCCTGTCTGTGAATTTGTAGTCCTTCTGTTGCTTCTCTATCAAAACTGTAGTATCTGAGCTGTTACGTGACACTTTCTAAGGCTTCCATTGGCTCTCTAAAGCCTTCAGAAACCGGATTGCGGCATCTCCTGTCTCTGGGCAGATAACAGGAGCACAGTTTGTCAGTGGACTGCCTGGTGACAAAGAGATTGGAGATGCGTGTTCACGAGATCACACCATTTTTTATTTTCCTCTTTGAATGAATACAGCATTGTCCGGTTGGAATATTATCGCTATTTTACGAGAAAAATAGCATAAAAATTGATTTTAAACAGCGTTTGACATGCTTCTAAGTACGGTAATGGAATATTTTGAATGTTGTCTGGAAATGCGCTCGCGCGTTACCCTTTGGATAGTGACCTGAACGCACGAACAAAACGGGGGTATTTGGACATAACTATGGATTATTTGGAACAAAAACAACATTTGTTGTGGAAGTAGCAGTCCTGGGAGTGCATTCTGATGAAGAACAGCAAAGGTAATAACATTTTTCTAATAGTAATTCTGAGTTTAGTGAGCCCCGAAGTTGGCGGGTGTCTGAATAGCTAGCCTGTGATGGCTGAGCTATGTACATAGAATATTGCAAAATGTGCTTTCGCCGAAAAGCTATTTTAAAATCTGACATAGTGATAAGAGAATTATCTATTAAAGGTAAATGAATCAATAGACCATGATGAATTATTAGTCATACAGAATGGTTAATGAATAATCAATGTAATGATCAATGTAGGGATAGATAAGTTTGATTAGTTCTGGAAAATTCAGGAACCATGTGATAGGGAAAGGAATGTGTATATGCAATTAGAGGGACACCAGGAGACACATGTTCCTGGGAGTGAAAGCTTCAAAGCATTTCTTATCTTGAGGGAAAGAAACAGGCGAGCTCGGGAGAGTGATAAAGAGGGTGAGAAGGTTGTGGGGGAGACAGGTCACCAACAGTTTGTGTGTAAATGCATGTGCGTAAGAAAGCAAGAACTATATAATGACTGTTTTGTTATCCTGACCTCAGAACGTTCTCTGAATAAAAGCTACAGATACCTTTTGCAGAAAGCTGAGTCCTTGCCTAATTATTTTAACCCATTGTCTTACAAACCTTGGGCATTAGTCAAGGCGAATTGATTCTTGATTATTATCATCAAAGATATAAAATTCCTTTAACACATAGCGATTGCATAAAGGAGTTCTGTATCTATAATTCTTAAAATAATTGTTATGTATTTTGTCAACGTTTATGATGAGTAATTTAGTAAATTCACCGGAAGTTTTGGGTGGGAATGCTAGTTTGGTTGGGAAGCTGTTTTTTGATATAAATATGAACTTGATTGAACAAAACATGCATGTATTGTATAACATAATGTCCTAGGAGTGTCATCTGATGAAGATCAAAGGTTAGTGCTGCATTTAGCTGTGTTTTGGGTTTGTGACATATATGCTTGCTTTGAAAATGGCTGTGTGATTATTTTTGGCCCCTAACATAATCTAATGTTTTGCTTTCGCTGTAAAGCCTTTTTGAAATTGGACAATGTGGTTGGATTAACGAGAGTCTTATCTTTCAAATGGTGTAAAATAGTCGTATGGTTGAAAAATTGAAATTATTGCATTTGAGGTATTTGTATTTCGCGCCACGTTGTTCTTGTGGATATTTGGCGAGGCGTTCCGCTAGCTGTACCTGTATGTACAATACCAGTCAAATTTTTTTCACACACCTACTCATTCAAATGTTTTTTATTTTTACTATTTTCTACATTGTAGAATAATTGTGAAGATATTAACACTATTAAATAACACATATGTAATCATGTAGTGATCAAAAAAGTGTCAAATCAAAATATATTTTACATTTGAGATACTTCAAAGTAGCCACCATTTGCCTTGATGACAGCTTTGCACATTCTTGGCATTCTCTCAACCAGTTTCATGAAGTTGTCACCTGCAATGCATTTCAATTAAAAGGTGTGTGTCACAGTTGTCGTACTGGAGAGAAGACCAAGGCGCAGCGGGAATGTGGATACTCATATTCTTTTAATGAAACACGCAAAGCATCCACAGGGAAAACAATAAACCGTACTCACGACAACAGGAACAGTTTTGCAGGCTCACAAAACGCAGTGCAAAAACAACTACCCACAACCCCAAAGAAAAACACACACTACTATATAGGACTCCCAATCAAAGGCAACTCAACACACCTGCCTTCAATTGGGAGTCCAATCACCAACACAACACTTAACACACAAAAACTTGCAACGTCCTGACCAAAACTAATACAATTGCTCCCTCTGCTGGTCAGGACGTGACAGTATCCCCCCCCTCAAGGTGCAGACCCCAGAATACACCTTAAAAAAGAAAACACAAAAAAATCCCCAATACCCCAACAAAACCAATAAACAATAACCCCTAAACAATAAGAGAGGAAAGGGAGGGTGGCTGCCGTCAACGACGGCACTGTGCTACACCCTCCCTCCCCAACCCACCTATCCTGGAGCTGGCTCAGGTGCGGGACGTGGACCTCGCTCCACCTTCGGCGTCGCCCACTTCGGTGGCGCCGATAGCTGCGCCGGGCAGACGGGCCACTCGAGCTGACCCTGGCAGACGGGCCACTCGGGCTGGGCCGGAGGACAGGCGGGCCACTCGGGCTGGGCCGGAGGACAGGCGGGCCACTCGGGCTGGGCCGGAGGACAGGCGGGCCACCCGGGCTGGGCCGGAGGGCAGTCGGGCCGCTCTGGCGGCTCCGGGCAGTCGGGCGGCTCTGGCGGCTCCTGACTGGCGGGCTGCTCGGGCGACTCCTGACTGGCGGGCGGCTCTGGCGACTCCTGACTGGCGGGCGGCTCTGGCGACTCCTGACTGGCGGGCGGCTCTGGCGACTCCTGACTGGCGGGCGGCTCTGGCGACTCCTGACTGGCGGGCGGCTCTGGCGACTCATGACTGGCGGGCGGCTCTGGCGACCCATGACTGGCGGGCGGCTCTGGCGACCCATGACTGGCGGGCGGCTCTGGCGACTCATGACTGGCGGGCGGCTCTGGCGACTCATGACTGGCGGGCGGCTCTGGCGACTCATGACTGGCGGGCGGCTCTGGCGACTCATGACTGGCGGGCGGCTCTGGCGACTCATGACTGGAGGGCGGCTCTGGCGACTCTTGACTGGCGGGCAGCTCTGGCGACTCTTGACTGGCGAGGCTGGGCTGACGCACTATACGCCTGATGCGTGGGGCTGGTACTGGACGTGCCAGCCTGGAGACACGCACCTCCATGCTAGTGCGTATAGCGGGAAACACCGGACCGTAGAGGCGTACTGGCGGTCTTGAGCGCAGGGTTGGCATCACCCCTTCAGGCTCAATGCTTACTTCGCCCTGGCACATGCGGGGCGCTGGTACTGTGCCTACCGGCCTAAAAATCCCAGGCCTCACCACAGCCCCAACCCCAAAGCACGGGACCTGTCCAGTCTGTTTCAGCCTAAACAGGGTACGGGGAGCTGGCCTGGGGCTCCCTTCTCGCCCCGTCAAACAGCCCTTGTGCCCCCCCAAAAAAAATCTTGGGGCTGCCTCTCGAGTTTACTAAACTCTTCCATAGCCCTGGAAACGCTCATCCTTATCTCCGCCCACGTCCATCCTTCTTCCTCGTTCGTCCGCTGCTTGGTCCTTTGGTGGTGGGTAGTTCTGTCCCAGTTGTCATACTGGAGAGAAGACCAAAGCATCTACAGGGAAACACGCAAAGCATCTACAGGGAAAACAATAAACCGTACTCACGACAACAGGAACAGTGTTGCAGGCTCACAAAACGCAGTGCAAAAACAACTACCCACAACCCCAAAGAAAAACACACACTACTAAATAGGACTCCCAATCAAAGGCAACTCAACACACCTGCCTTCAATTGGGAGTCCAATCACCAACACAACACTTAACACACAAAAACCTGCCACGCCCTGACCAAAACTAATACAATTGCTCCCTCTGCTGGTCAGGACGTGACAGTGTGCATTGTTAAAAGTGGATTTTCCTTTCTTCTAAATGTGTTTGAGCCAATCAGTTGTGTTGTTACAAGATAGGGGTGGTATACAGAAGATAGCCCTATTTGGTAATAGACCAAGTCCATATTAGGGCAAGAACAGATCAAATAAGCAAAGAGAAATGACTGTCCATCATTACTTAAAGACATGAAGGTCATACAATACGAATGTCAGGAACTTTGATAGTTTCTTCAAGTGCAGTCACAAAAACCATCAAGCGCTATGATGAAACTGGCTCTCATGAGGACCTCCACAGGAAAAGAAGACCCAGAGTTACCTCTGCTGCAGAGGAAGAGTTCATTAGAGTTAAATGCAGATGCAGATCAAATTGCAGCCCAAATAAATGCTTCACAGAGTTCAAGTAGCAGACACATCTCAACATCAACTGTTCAGAGGAGACTGCGTGAATCAGGCCTTCATGGTCGAAATGCTGCAAAGAAACCACTACTAAAGGACACCAATAAGAAGAAGAGACTATCTTGGGCCAAGAAACACGAGCAATGGACATTAGACAGGTGGAAATCTGTCCTTTGTTCTGATAAGCCCAAATTTCAGATTTTTGGTTCTAACCACCGTATCTTTGTGAGACGTAGAGTAGGTGAACGCATGATCTCCACATGTATGGTTCCCACCTTGAAGCATGGAGAAGGATATGTGATGGTGCTTTGCTGGTGACACAGTCTGTAATTTATTTAGAATTCAAGGCACACTTAACCAACATGGCGACCACAGCATTCTGCAGTAATATATACTGCTCAAAAAAATAAAGGGAACATTTAAACAACACATCCTAGATCTGAATGAAAGAAATAATCTTATTAAATAATTTTTTCTTTACATAGTTGAATGTGCTGACAACAAAATCACACAAAAATAATCAATGGAAATCCAATTTATCAACCCATGGAGGTCTGGATTTGGAGTCACACTCAAAATTAAAGTGGAAAACCACACCACAGGCTGATCCAACTTTGATGTAATGTCCTTAAAACAAGTCAAAATGAGGCTCAGTAGTGTGTGTGGCCTCCACGTGCCTGTATGATCTCCCTACAACGCCTAGGCATGCTCCGGAGGAGGTGGCGGATGGTCTCCTGAGGGATCTCCTCCCAGACCTGGACTAAAGCATCCGCCAACTCCTGGACAGTCTGTGGTGCAACGTGGCATTGGTGGATGGAGAGAGACATGATGTCCCAGATGTGCTCAATTGGATTCAGGTCTGGGGAGTGGGCGGGCCAGTCCATAGCATCAATGCCTTCCTCTTGCAGGAACTGCTGACACACTCCAGCCATGAGGTCTAGCATTGTCTTGCATTAGGAGGAACCCAGGGGCAACCGCACCAGCATATGGTCTCACAAGGGGTCTGAGGATCTCATCTTGGTACCTGATGGCAGTCAGGCTTCCTCTGGCGAGCACATGGAGGGCTGTGCTGCCCCCCAAAGAAATGCCACCCCACACCATGACTGACCCACCGCCAAACCGGTCATGCTGGAGGATGTTGCAGGCAGCAGAACGTTCTCCACGGCGTCTCCAGACTCTGTCACGTCTGTCACGTGCTCAGTGTGAACCTGCTTTCATCTGTGAAGAGCACAGGGCGCCAGTGGCGAATTTGCCAATCTTGGTGTTCTCTGGCAAATGCCAAACGTCCCCCACCTGTGGACGTCGGGCCCTCATACCACCCCTCATGGAGTCTGTTTCTGACCTTTTGAGCAGACACATGCACATTTGTGGCCTGCTGGAGGTCATTTTGCAGGGCTCTGGCAGTGCTTCTCCTGCTCCTCCTTGCACAAAGGCGGAGGTAGCGGTCCTGCTGCTGGGTTGTTGCCCTCCTACGGCCTCCTCCACGTCTCCTAATGTACTGGCCTGTCTCCTGGTAGTGCCTCCATGCTCTGGACACTACGCTGACAGACACAGCAAACCTTCTTGCCACAGCTCGCATTGATGTGCCATCCTGGATGAGCTGCACTACCTGAGCCACTTGTGTGGGTTGGAGACTACGTCTCATGCTACCACTAGAGTGAAAGCACCGCCAGCATTCAAAAGTGACCAAAACATAAGCCAGGAAGCATAGGAACTGAGAAGTGGTCTGTGGTCCCCACCTGCAGAACCACTCCTTTTTGGGGGGTGTCTTGCTAATTGCCTATAATTTCCACCTGTTGTCTATTCCATTTGCACAACAGCATGTGAAATGTATTGTCAATCAGTGTTGCTTCCTAAGTGGACAGTTTGTTTCACAGAAGTGTGATTGACTTGGAGTTACATTGTGTTGTTTAAGTGTTCCCTTTATTTTTTTGAGCAGTGTATATCCCATCTGGCTTGCACTTAGTGGGACAATCATTTGTTTTTCAACAGGACAATGACCCAACACACCTCCAGGCTGTGTAAGGGCTATTTGACCAAGACGGAGAGTGATGGAGTGCTGCATCAGATGACCTGGCTTCCACAATCACACGACCTAACCCAATTGAGATGGTTTGGGATGAGTTGGACCGCAGAGTGAAGGAAAAGCAGCAAACAAGTGCTCAGCAATGTGGGAACTCCTTCAAGACTGTTGGAAAAGCATTCCTCATGAAGTTGGTTGAGAGAATGCCAAGAGTGTGCAAAGCTGTCATCAAGGCTAAGGGTGGTTACTTTGAAGAATCTAAAATATATTTGGATTTGTTTAAATCTTTTTTGGTTACTACATGTTTTTTCATAGTTTTGATGTCTTCACTATTATTCTACAATGTAGAAAATAGTTAACATAAAGAAAAACCTTTGAATGAGTAGGTGTCCAAACTTTTGATTGGTACTGTACATATGACCTCAATTACCTTGACAAACCCATATCCCCGCACATTGACTCGGTACCAGTACTCCTTGTACATTGCCTAGTTATTTTTATTTTATTATTCATTTTTTTAATGTATTTTCTTAATCTCCATTGTTGGTTAAGGTAAGTAAGCATTTCATGGTAAGGTCTACACTTGTTGTCACGTCCTGATCAGTAAAGGGGTATTTTTTTATTGTAGTTTATTGTAGTTTGGCAGGGGGTGTTTGTTTAGAGTGTCTCCTGTTTTGTGTCTGTGCACCTGACAGGACTATTGTCGTTCGTTGTTTTGTATACGTGATTTGTTTGTTTTTCCTTCTTTTGATTTAATAAAGAAGATGAGTATACACGTTCCCGCTGCACCTTGGTCTAATCCTTACGACGCCCGTTGAACTTGTTCTCAGTGCATATGACAAATACAATCTTTTTAATTTTTTAATAGAGAAGGAATTCAAAATCACCGTCTTGGGTAAAGGCGAAGACCAAGAAGGCAGAATCACTTTCCTTAAATACATCCATAATGGAAAGAAAATTGCCATTATTAGTGTGTATGCTCCAAATTCATATCATCCTACATTTTCAGATTCTCTGAATAGCATATTGTTAGAAGTAACTGAATTCCAACTAGTTTTTGGGACAGACATCAATGCCATTTTGGACATGTGGGATTATAACCTCATTGATGCCCGGCGAGCACATAATTCAAAAGCCAACAAGTACATTTTCTACACAATAAGCAAGAAAAGAGTTAGCTAGCTATGTTACTTCAGCTGCACTGCAAATGCTTTAGATTCTTTACATCCACTGTTTCAGAAGGTGGCAGCCTGGTTTGCTGGTTTTCTCAGAAGTCTCTGAAACACCAGAAATTACAATTTCATACTCATGTCAAAACATCCATAAAGCTAGCTAGCTAGCTGTCTAATATTTGCTAGTCAGCTAGCTTTAATTACTTAATTTTGTTTCCATCCTAGTATTTTTGTCAGTTATCTTTGCTGAAAAAAGTCTCCAGAGTTGGGTCGCAGAGTGTCAAATTTGTCAGGGGAACCACTCGATACGATTGGTGATTGTCCAGTGTTCACTGATGATGATTTGCATAAAGTTTGGAAATGCTGAACTTTTTCACCGCCTCCCACGCTACGTTCACGCCGCTCAACAGTCCCCTGCCCACTCCGCTTTTCACTGCTTTTCTTCCATTGAAAATTAATGGGAAGCGGTGTTTCACCGCGCGATACCGCCCCTAGAGTACACGGGCCGTGTTATTAGTTTCGAGACGGGATGACAACAGTTTGGGATAGGGAGCGAGTGAGAACACTGGATGGCATCCTTACTCTTTTGTATAAAAGCGACATTAGTTCTGTATTCACATCTCTCCCAAATGAAACTTTGTGAACTGCTGTGTTAATCATTTAGAGCAATAGTGGACCTAATTGATTTCAAAATGTTATGAGTCAATGACGTAGAAGGTTTTAAAAAGGAAAACATTTGAAAGGTGAAAACGATTTCATTTGAATTATTTTACTTACGCAAACTCTATCAAACATTCTTAAAATAGTGTTTTTGATGTTATTGCACTAGTGTGACAAGAAAGCAGCCCGTCGAGACCTGGCAGTCCAGCAGATGGAGCCATCGCCTCGTGATGTATACTCCATCTGTTACCAGCCCTCAATGAGTCTCCCCCTGGTGGCTGACCTGCTGTACGCCACGTAAGCTTAACTTTCTGAACTTTCGAGATGTTTAGTCCACTTGTGTAGCTAGCAGGACTGACTTTGTGTTAGCTAGCCAACGTTTAATTACTTCTGCGTTATGAAAGGAACTAGACAGGGACACGAATGATCCATTGGTAGTTTGTTGTAACCAAGTATTGGTGCTAACCGTGTGTTATTGGATGCTAGCATGCTAGTTAGCTACGGCGTCATAGGATACGGTGCACTGGGTGGGTTTCACGGAAGAATACTGTACCAAGTTATCTAGCTGAATAAACTAAGTTTGAGCCTATTCTGGAAACATTGAACCACTGTAGTTTAAATCAATTATAATTTCTAAAGTGGAAGTTGGAAAAGTAATATTTGAGTGTTTCAGTGAATGGTTAGTGAGGGAGGCCCTGCTCTCTCGCTTCCCCAATTGTTTAGTTAATTTTCATTCCAATCTCCTTTCCATTAGCGTAGCCTCTCCTGTAGCCTGTCAACTATGTGTCTGTCTATCCCTGTTCTCTCCTCTCTGCACAGGCCACACAAACGCTTCACACCGCGTGGCCGCCGCCACTCTAACGTGGTGGTCCCAGCGCGCACGACCCATGTGGAGTTCCAGGTCTCCGGCAGCCTCTGGAACTGCCGGTCTGCGGCCAACAAGGCAAAGTTCATCTCAGCCTATGCTAGCCTCAAGTCCCTCGACTTCTTGGCGCTGACGGAAACATGGATTACCACAGAAAACACTGCTACTCCTACTGCTCTCTCCTCGTCTGACCATGTGTTCTCGCAAATCCCGAGAGCATCTGGTCAGCGGGGTGGTGGCACTGGAATCCTCATTTCTCCCAAGTGGACATTCTCTCTTTCTCCCCTAACCCATCTGTCTATCTCCCCCTTTGAATTCCATGCTGTTACAGTCACTAGCCCATTCAAGCTTAACATCCTTATCATTTATCGCCCTCCAGGTTCCCTTGGAGAGTTCATCAATGAGCTTGACGCCTTGATAAGTTCCTTTCCTGAGGATGGCACACCCCTCACAGTTCTGGGTGACTTTAACCTCCCTACGTCTACCTTTGACTAATTTCTCTCTGCCTCCTTCTTTCCACTCCTCTCCTCTTTTGACCTCACCCTCTCACCGTCCCCCCTACTCACAAGGCAGGCAATACGCTTGACCTCATCTTTACTAGATACTGTTCTTCTACTAATCTCACTGCAACTCCCCTCCAAGTCTCCGACCACTACCTTGTATCATTTTCCCTCTCGCTCTCCTCCAACACTACTCACTCTGCCCCTACTCAGATGGTATTGCGCCGTCGCAACCTTCGCTCTCTCTCTCCTGCTACTCTCTCCTCTTCCATCCTATCATCTCTTCCCTCTGCTCAATCCTTCTCCAACCAATCTCCTGATTCTGCTTCCTCAACCCTCCTCTACTCCCTTTCTGCATCCTTTGACTCTCTATGTCCCCTATCCTCCCGGCAGGCTCGGTCCTCCCCTCCTGCTCCGTGGCTTGACGACTCATTGCGAGCTCACAGAACAGGGCTCCGGGCAGGCGAGTGGAAATGGAGGAAAACTAGCCTCCCTGCGGACCTGGCATCTTTTCACTCCCTCCTCTCTACATTTTCTTCCTCTGTTTCTGCTGCTAAAGCCACTTTCTACCACTCTAAATTCCAAGCATCTGCCTCTAACCCTAGGAAGCTCTTTGCCACCGTCTCCTCCCTCCTGAATCCTCCTCCCCCTTCCCCCAATCCCTCTCTGCGGATGACTTCATCAACCATTTTGAAAAGAATATTGAAGACATCCGATCCTCGTTTGTTAAGTCAAACGACACCGCTGGTCCTGCTCACATTGCCCTACCCTATGCTTTGACCTCTTTCTCCCCTCTCTCTCCAGATGAAATCTTGCGACTTGTGATGGCCGGCCGCCCAACAACCTGCCCGCTTGACCCTATCCCCTCCTCTCTTCTCCAGACCATTTCCGGAGACCTTCTCCCCTACCTCACTTCGCTCATCAACTCATCCTTGACCGCTGGCTACATCCCTTCCGTCTTCAAGAGAGTGAGAGTTGCACCCTTTCTCAAAAAACTTACACTCAATCCCACCGATGTCAACAACTACAGACCAGTATCCCTTCTTTCTTTTCTCTCCAAAACTCTTGAGCGTGCCGTCCTTGGCCAGCTCTCTTGCTATCTCTCTCAGAATGACCTTCTTGATCCAAATCAGTCAGGTTTCAAGACTGGTCATTCAACTGAGACTGCTCTTCTCTGTGTCACGGAGGCTCTCTGCACTGCTAAAGCTAACTCTCTCTCCTCTGCTCTCATCCTTCTAGACCTATCTGCTGCCGTTGACACTGTGAACCATCAGATCCTCCTCTCCACCCTCTCCGAGTTGGGCATCTCCGGCGAGGCTCACTCTTGGATTGCGTCCTACCTGACAGGTCGCACCTACCAGGTGGCGTGGCGAGAATCCGTCTCCGCACCACGTGCTCTCACCACTGGTGTCCCCCAGGGTTCAGTTCTAGGCCCTCTCCTATTCTCGCTATACACCAAGTCACTTGGCTGTCATATCCTCACATGGTCTCTCCTATCATTGCTACGCAGACGACACACAATTAATCTTCTCCTTTCCCCCTTCTGATAACCAGGTGGCGAATCGCATCTCTGCATGTCTGGCAGACATATCAGTGTGGATGACTGATCACCACCTCAAGCTGAACCTCGGCAAGATGGAGCTGCTCTTCCTCCCGGGGAAGGACTGCCCGTTCCATGATCTCGCCATCACGGTTGACAACTCCATTGTGTCCTCCTCCCAGAGTGCTAAGAGCCTTGGCGTAACCCTGGACAACACCCTGTCGTTCTTCGCTAACATCAAGACGGTGACCCGATCCTGTAGGTTCATGCTCTACAACATTCGCAGAGTACGACCCTGCCTCATCTCCCTTCTGGATTACTGCAACTCGCTGCTGGCGGGGCTCCCTGCCTGTGCCATTAAACCCCTACAACTCATCCAGAACACCGCAGCCCGTCTGGTGTTCAACCTTCCCAAGTTCTCTCACGTCACCCCGCTCCTCCGCACACTCCACTGGCTTCCAGTTGAAGCTCGCATCTGCTACAAGACCATGGTGCTTGCCTACGGAGCTGTGAGGGGAACGGCACCTCCGTACCTTCAGGCTCTGATCAGTCCCTACACCCAAAGAAGGGCACTGCGTTCATCCACCTCTGGCCTGCTCGCCTCCCTACCTCCCTCACGACGCCAGGACAGCGGAGTCAATCACCACCTTCCGGAGACACCTGAAACCCCACCTCTTTAGCCTGTTGAGGACAGACGTTCCGCTAGCGGAACCCCGTTCCACCTGCGGAACCCCTAGCCAAAAGCCAATGGCATCGCACGGCGCGAAATACAAAACCAACTAAAATACCACAATTCAATTTTCTCAAACAATCAACTTTTTAAACATTAGATTATGTTAGGAGAGTACATAGACACAAATAATCACACAGCCATTTTCCAAGCAAGCATATATGTCACATAAACCCAAACAACAGCTAAATGCAGCACTAACCTTTGATAATCTTCATCAGATGACACTCCTAGGACATTATGTTATACAATACATGCATGTTTTGTTCAATCAAGTTCATATTTATATCAAAAACCAGCTTTTTACATTAGCATGTGATGTTCAGAACTAGCATACCCACCGAAAACTTCGTGTGAATTTACTAAATTACTCATGATAAACGTTCACAAAATACATAACAATTATTTTAAGAATTATAGATACAGAACTGCTTTATGCAATCGCTATGTCCGATTTTAAAATAGCTTTTCGGCGAAAGCACATTTTGCAATATTCTGAGTACATAGCTCGGCCATCACAGGCTAGCTAATTTGACACCCACCAAGTTTGGGGCTCACTAAACTCAGAATTACTATTAGAAAAATTTGATTACCTTTGCTGTTCTTCGTCAGAATGCACTCCCAGGACTTCTACTTCAACAACAAATGTTGTTTTGGTCCCAAATAATCCATAGTTATATCCAAATACCGCCGTTTTGTTCGTGCGTTCAGGTCACTATTCGAAGGGTGAAGCGCGAGCGCATTTCATGACAAAAAATTCAAAATATTCCATTACCGTACTTAGAAGCATGTCAAACGCTGTTTAAAATAAATTGTTATGCTATTTTTCTCGTAAAATAGCGCTAATAATCCAACCGGGCAACGTTGTATTCATTCAAAGGCTGAAAAAAAATAATGGAGTAGTCTCGTGACCGCGCATCTCCAGTCTCACTGTCCCCTGGCTGACCACTTACAAATTCTGCTGCTGTTCTTTGCCCAGAGAAAGCAGACACCCCATTCCACTTTTTGGCGGCTTTAGAGAGCCAATGGAAGCCTTAGAAAATGTCACGTTACAGCACATATGCTGTATTTTCTATAGAGTTGTAACAGAAGGACAAAAAATTGTCAGACAGGGCACTTCCTGTATGGAATCTTCTCAGGTTTTGGCCTGCCATATGAGTTCTGTTATACTCACAGACACCATTCAAACAGTTTTAGAAACTGTAGAGTGTTTTCTACCCAAATATACTAATTATATGCATACTAGTTTCTGGGCAGGTTAACCGTTTGCTTCTGGGCCACACTGGTTATTGGTCGTCCCTGCTCTCTTCTTCTGCCGGCTCGTACCTTCTTCCTCAATTCATGCCCCCATAGGGCTGCGAACAGCGGACAATCCTGTCCCACTAGGAGAGGTACCGGCAGCTCTGGTACTGCACCCATCATCATCTGACAGCTCCCTTGGGGCGTCACGATGTTGGTCCATACGGTGCAATACCGCTATGTATCACCGTGAACACAGAAAATGGACATCTCCCTACCACATTCGGTCTCCTGGTTCAGCAGGCTCGTGGTTACGAGCGTAACCATGCTTCCGGAGTCTAATAGCGCTTACGTGACGTGTCCGTCCACCTTCACCGGGACCATGGGGGCAGTTGATTCGTGATGCGCCCAACAGGAGGTGACATAGTTCACGGCGTCGACTCATTTCGATCCAGGCAATTCCAGACAATGTGCCCCCGGGTGCCACACTCAAAACACCTCCTTTGGTCTCTCCCTACCTGGGGTTGTCGGTGGCGGGTCGGCCCTACCCCCACCATCTCTCCATGGGTTTGCGGTCCTTTGGCCCTGCCAACTGTCGGTTCGGGGTACACCGCGGTGGGGCTGTCCTTCCGTCCCCTCGGATGGGTTTGCCGACTCGTCCTGGCTCTCACTCAGCAGTGCCTGAGTGTTCTTATGCATCTCCACTGCTTCCAGGAGGCCCTCCAAGGTCTGGGGCATGCATAGACACGCGGTCCTATTCATGTCATGGGGTAGCGCCCGAAAGAAGCTATCCAGGACCACTTTGTCGAGGATGGAGAGGGTGGATACGTCGGTGAGGAGCCATGCCCTGGTGATGCGCAGTAGGTCGCTCATCTGGGCTCGGGGGAATGCGTCGGGTATGAACCTCCAGTCGTGGAACTGTTGAGTCCGATGAGCCAGGCTATACCTATAGCGGCTGAGTATCTCCCGTTTGAGTCCATCGTAGTTAGCCACCTGTTCGTCGTTCAGGTCCCAATATGCCTTTTGGGCATCCCCAGAGAGGAACGGGGCCGGCAGAGTTGCCCACTGCGGCCTTGGCCATCCTTCCCGTAGTGCTGTCCATTCAAATGTACAGAGGTCTCTTTCGATGTCATCATCTTCCGTTAGCTTGATCAAAAACTGGTTGGGATGTGATCCAGGAGTCGCTCCTCCTTGCAGCTTTCTGACTTCTTCAACGAGGCGGACGTTTTGTAGTCGCTGTTCCTCCAACGTTCGTTCCTGAACTGCCTGTTGTGCTTGTTGGGCCCAGACGAACTGAGCTATCAACTCGTCCATGCTGATACTGGGTAAACGTCAACCCTGATCTGACCACATTATCAAAAGTGCCCGCATTCTCCACCACTTGTGGCAGAGCAGGGGGTTTGGTCAAGACGTTTACCCATATCAGACACGGACAGAGAAGGATTAGCTCAGTTTCAAGGGTGTTTATTTAAATAAAAGATCAAAAAGAAAAGGATATGTCTCCCCTATGAGACCCTCTCCGGGATGCCGTCTTCTGGGATTCCGGGTCTGGATGTTTCCTGTCGGGCACAAAACTGAACTCCCTCTTGTTACCTCTGCAACCGTTAACAATAACACAGGAGTCCTTTCTTCCCCCATTCCTCCCCTGTGTGCTGCCCTTCTGGCAGCTTTATGGGCCTTGCACAGCTGGTGAGCAATCCGCCCTTGATTACTCACCAGCTCCCAATCAGCCCCAATAAGTCCTGGCTGGAGAGCCCGTCGAGACCTGGCACGTCCAGCAGATGGAGCCATCGCCTCGTGATGTATACTCCATCTGTTACCAGCCCTCGACGAGTCTCCCCCTGGTGGTTGACCTGCTGTACGCCACATAACATTTGTCTTCGGACACTCACTCCTTATGACTCTGTATCACATTTAACCATTAACTCTTTTAGGACTCAATAAAAGAGAAAGGGCATAGTTACATAACATAAAATGTGTATAAATTGGTTGTTGATTTTGGAAAATATTTCATTCGGATACCAAAATATGCATGTCACATTGACCCAAATAGAGCTCAGGAGAAATACTGCCCATCCAGGTGATTTGCCTTTATTCATTGAGAGAGATTTGGGCTCCCAGCGAGGCGGCTTCCTCTGTTGAGAGAAGAGGATTTCTTCATTATTTTAGAAAGGATTTCGTCTGGCTTGATGTAGCTTTAAAATCAGAGTTGTACAGTTTTTTTTATAGAAGCGGGACAATCTTTGATTCATTTGGGTTCGAATAGTAATTCCACAGTTTCAGATTCATTAGTTGTTATTTTTTATAGTTTTTTTATAGATCATTATGAATTGATTTAGTTCAATTTCAAATTGTAGTGATGAAACGTTGAAATGCCATCTGAAATTTGTAATTGTCAGTAGTAGTGGAGGATAAAAATACATGTATGCCTATGGATGTGTAGCTAGCTATGTAGCCGATCTGTGTATGGAACTTGAAACGTTTTGTATAAATATTAGTTCAGAACAGTGGTTTTAATTGCTTCCACCAATTAATCATTAATCCCCAAGAAATTGCAGAAAATGACTGTTACACACATGACTGTTACGTGTCAATATTATCTAGCTAGCTATGAGCCTAGCTATGAACCTCAGCTATCATAGCCGGTTGTACTGACTTCAAGACACTCTGAATGGGATCAATGAAGCCTATGGATTGAGTAGATTATAATGTAACTTTATTGTGCCAAGGATGCAAGTCATATATACACATGTAGTTATTACCAAGCATGAGTTCCCCACATTGTAGCCTGTACATTGAATATACATTCACTTATCATGTACTCTACCTTGGCAAATAAAGCTGCAGTTCAGGTATGAATGTCTGTGAGACAATCTTTTTCAGTCATATCCAATACCAGGAGTATTACACTCCAGTCTTTGAATGATGCTGTGTCTGCATGTAAGTATTACAATTATACACCTTATCAGTGTTTACCAATCCTGGTTCTGGGACATCAATGGTCACACATTGTAACTCTGCAGTAGACTAGAACACATGACTAGTTAAAGGTTGATTTAGAATTCATATATACAGGACCAGAATAAAAAAAACTGCACACTGCACTTCCTATGCATCATGGAAATACAGGTTCATCTCACCATCTCATTTCCTTCATCTGTACTGATCTGATGACGCAAAATAGTATTTCATCAAATGAGACTTAATTTCAACCAGTAGAGAATGTGAAAAGCTTTATTGAAAGAAGTTCAGTATCCAAGTGTTATAAATGCATAATACATGCATGCACTATAAAAATTAGAATTGTAATATTGGTGTGCATTATAAAAACAGAGAGGAAGAAAGAGTTGGTGGGGAGAGAGGTGTGAGAGTGTCAAAGACAAAGGGAAAGAGATAAGAACAGAGGAGGAGAGAAGACAGCATATGATTAATGAATTACAGTGCTACTAAACTTCATATTCTCTCAGTTCATCAGTTCATCACACATTGTCTCCTAACCAGCCTTGGGCCCCCAGTTGGCCCGAGGGTTATCTTTGAGCGGATCACTACCTCATCTCCCCCTCTTCAGAGGACACATGTCTTTTTTATTTTTTATAGCTTTTCTGTTACACACAGTGCTGCTTGAAAGTATGTGAACCCTACAGGGCTGGTCATTATATTGCTATAAAATATTAAAATAAGCATAAAATCCTTATCTAAATCCCAGTTTGTTATAAAGACATTCCAAGTAAATGACAGAATCAAAAATATATTATGTATTTTCATAGTTTTTTTAACAAAAGTGTTTATTTAACAGAAACTGAGATTTGATGTGTGCAAAAATATGTGGACCCCTTCAATCAATAGCTTGTGCACCTCCATTAGATAACTTGAAGAAAATACATCTCCTACAGCCAGTAATCAGTCTCTGACATCTGTTTTGAGGGATTTTTGCCCACTCCTCCTTACAGAACAATTGAGTGAGGTTTGAGGGTTGTCTGGCATGAACTGCCCATTTCAGGTTCTGCCACAGCATCTCGATTGGATTTAGGTCAGGACTTTGACTTGGCCAATCCAAAGCACTAATCGTCTTTTTCCTGAGCCATTGGTTGGTAGATTTGCTCGAATACTTTGGGTCATTGTCTTGTTGAAAGACCCATTTTTGGCCCAGCTTTAGCTCCTTGACTGATGGCCTGACGGTCTGTTCAAGAATCTCCTGGTATACCTCAGAATTCATGGTTCCCTTAATGATGTGGAGTCGTCCAGGTCCAGAAGAGGAAAAGCAGCCCCAGATCTTGACATTCCTACCACCATGCTCGACTGTTGGGATACGGTTATTTTGGTGGTAGGCAGTGTTTGGTTTACGACAAACATAGCAGTGTTGATTGTGACCAAAAAGGTGAATTTGACACATTGGTCCAGAGAATGGACTTCCAGAAACCTTCAGGTTTGTCCAGGTGGTCTCTGGAAAAGATGGGCAGTTGGGTTCTTTTTTGACAGCAGAGGCTTCTTCCTAGCAAACCTCCCATGAATGGCATTTCAATTCATTGTTCTTTTTATTGTTGAAGCATGCACAGTTTCCTGAGCTGCAGCAAGGGAGGCCTGTTAAACTCTAGCTGTTATGTTTGGGTTGGCTTTTACTGATTTATTATTGTTCTTGTGGCTCTTGGGGATATTTTGGAAGAGCGTGCACTTCTAGGCCAAGTTGCTGTCATGTTAAATGCTTTTCATTTGAAAATGATTTGCCTCACAGTGGACTGATGGAGCTGAAATCATTTTGAGATTATTTTATCGCCTTCCCCAAACTGATGTGCTCTCACTACCCTAGTCCTGATGTCCTCTGAGATCTCATTTTCTCCTCTGCATGGTGTGCTTTGCATTCACCTGGATGGGTAACCCTAGAATGACCAGGTTTCTGATCCCTATTTTATCAGAGTTCCACACAAACTCTTTCCTAATATCTTGTCTGTGACTGTCATTAAATGTGAAGACAGTTATTTTATCAAATCAACTCTCTATGTGTAATTATTATTACATGATTAAACTAATAATGTAAACTTTAATTCACTAGGAAGTCGGGGCACCATGTACTTTTTTATAGTCTTGAATTCCCGAATTAACTCTTCAGATATTTTCATATGTTATCATTTAGTCTTCCATTAATGATTATTAATTGTTACCTCATTAGTCTCATTCCAAACGTTGTAAAATTCTTGGTTATCTGCATGAACCCTAGTTTCCATAATGAATCGTTAATATACAAATTGGCTTAAATATGTATTTACTAACTAACTAAATAATCACAGAAATACATCACAAACAAACAGTAGATATTGGTTACTAACAATGATAGAAAAGTCCCTAATGGGCTAAACCGATATGAAGGCTTGGTAGTAAAAGGAAAGGGGTGGGGACTGAGAAAGAGCGGGAAAGACAAAATGGATTCACTACACACAGTCTATAATTCTATTAATTGAAATGCTAATCCTTTGCACATGAACGGCCGCTAATTCGATTGCAACGTATATATATTTACGCTCGTATGTCATTGTTGTCTTCTCTGTTGGAGTCCTCGATCGTCCTGTAGGGTTCATCAGAGTCTTTGCTTAACTTTCCCAGAAGTCACAATGTCTTTCATGGTTGTAGGTGGTTAGAATGGATACTTCAGAGTATCATTCAGAAATGTTCTCATAGAATAGATGCTGTGGCAGCTGTCAGTATTCTCATTTTAGACTTACGAAATTATACGTCTAAGATTTGCTATTATTCTGTAGTGATCAATAGTCTCAGAGTTTAAACATTTCCAGCCGTGTAGCCAATGCTCCACTCGGTATTGTCTTGTCCTTTGGTAGAGTTGTAGTGCCAAGTACAGTTTTACATTTGAGTCATTTAGTAGACGCTCTTATCCAGAGCAACGTACAGTAGTGAATGCATACATTTCATACATTTTTTTCCATACTGGTCCCCCGTGGGAATCGAACCCACAACCCTGGCGTTGCAAACACCATGCTCTACCAACTGAGCCACATGGGACTAGTTCAACATGTCGCATCAGCTGCATGTTTTCTAGTCTGGTGTGAATTTCTTCAGAAGTGGGTTTTATCCTCTGTTGAAGAAGGGGCGGTTTTATGACGCCTAATGTGATGTCTGGGTTTATGTTGGTGTATCCACTGACTAGTTAATCTTTATATGACAATCCATACTCTCATTTAGAAGGTTAATATCACATTACATCTTTTCACAAATAGTTCCATGTTTAATCACATGCGTTTCACAATATTTAGATGTAAACCTGACAGCTGGGAAATGTACACATTAAGAGATACCGTTATGTGTGTTTCCTGTCCTTCATGAGATCACAAAATGAAACACACTCGTCATAACTATCCCGTAAGTGTCCATGGACCATTCCCACATTCTCTAAAGTGGAAATATTGTTTAATTCTCCCATTTTGGGGATATAGGAGTTTGGCCAAGTCTCTCTTTGTTCTGGTAGATTCTCTCATTACTGCATGGCAGTTTCTACTAGGTATTTATGACCTGTTGTGTGTGTGTGTGAGATATTATATATATATATATATATATATATATATATATATATATATATATATATATATATATATATATATATATATATATATATATACACTGCTCAAAAAAATAAAGGGAACACTTAAACAACACAATGTAACAACACTGATTGACAATAAATTTCACATGCTGTTGTGCAAATGGAATAGACAACAGGTGGAAATTATAGGCAATTAGCAAGACACCCCCAATAAAGGAGTGGTTCTGCAGGTGGTGACCACAGACCACTTTTCAGTTCCTATGCTTCCTGGCTGATGTTTTGACCACTTTTGAATGCTGGCGGTGCTTTCACTCTAGTGGTAGCATGAGACGGAGTCTACAACCCACACAAGTGGCTCAGATATTGCAGCTCATCCAGGATGGCACATCAATGCGAGCTGTGGCAAGAAGGTTTGCTGTGTCTGTCAGCGTAGTGTCCAGAGCATGGAGGCGCTACCAGGAGACAGGCCAGTACATCAGGAGACATAGAGGAGGCCGTAGGAGGGAAACAACCCAGCAGCAGGACCGCTACCTCCGCCTTTGTGCAAGGAGGAGCACTGCCAGAGCCCTGCAAAATGACCTCCAGCAGGCCACAAATGTGCATGTGTCTGCTCAAACGGTCAGAAACAGACTCCATGAGGGTGGTATGAGGGCACGACGTCCACAGGTGGGGGTTGTGCTTACAGCCCAACACCGTGCAGGTCGTTTGGCATTTGCCAGAGAACACCAAGATTGGCAAATTCACCACTGGCGCCCTGTGCTCTTCACAGATGAAAGCACGTTCACACTGAGCACATGTGACAGACGTGACAGAGTCTGGAGACGCCGTGGAGAACGTTCTGCTGCCTGCAACATCCTCCAGCATGACCGGTTTGGCGGTAGGTCAGTCATGGTGTGGGGTGGCATTTCTTTGGGGGGCGCACAGCCCTCCATGTGCTCGCCAGAGGTAGCCTGACTGCCATTAGATACCGAGATGAGATCCTCAGACCCTGGTGTGGACAGTTTGATTTCACAGAAGTGTGATTGACTTGGAGTTACATTGTGTTGTTTAAGTGTTCCCTTTATTTTTTTGAGCAGTGTATGTTGCATTTGTATAATAATTTAAATTGAAAAACTTGATGTGTTGAATCAAGTGTTGTTTTTTGTATCAGTTCATAACCATGTGCCATGGAATTAGTACATCGAAAATCTCTTCCCATTTATTTTGCAACCTGGTATATTTTTCTATTTCTGCCAATTATTTTCAGCCAATTTGTATCTTTAATATATGGCAGACAAACAACTTCCCTACCTTCTCCATCTTCCACTTGCCTCCTCCATTTTTGTGGGAATGCTGCAATCAGTTGGTTTGGATTGAGCAGACATTCTCATATATTTTCGATAGCTGCATATGTGACTTAACTCCACCATTTCTATTGATAATATGATTAATAAATATAATTTAAAAAAACGTATTTAATTCATGAAGATTTTTTTATTAATCAGTATATTTGAGTTTAACAATAATATTTGTTCTATCTTTTCTGGAGGAGAACTGAAATTGTAACCAGCTTGTTTAAGAAGGGGCGAATATTTTTTTTTTATATCATTTTCAATTAGTCGGAAATGAGAAGTTGTAATCTGTACAAAGGAAAATCAAAATAATTTTATCAAAGGATGAGCCTTTCTTAACTATCTACTGGAGAACCATTTCTGGTTTAATTATAACTTATGTATAAGTGAAGCTTTAATGAGAGGTTAAAAACTTTTATATTTAATAATTTTATCCCCCCAAGCTCATATTTATTATATAAATAGGCATATTTAATTTTGTCTGGCTCAACATTAATAAATATTTTCATGATTTAGCCTTCCCTGTAGCTCAGTTGGTAGAGCATGGTGTTTGCAACACCAGGGTTGTGGGTTCGATTCCCACGGGGGGCCAGCACAGAAAAAAAAAAAAAAAAATGTATGAAATTGTATGAAATGTATGCATTCACTACTGTAAGTCACTCTGGATAAGAGTGTCTGCTAAATGACTAAAATGTAAATGTAAAATTTAAAAAACGAGTTGTCTGGAGTAGGCAGTAAGTAAGTAAACTGTGATAGGACCAAAGAGTTAATCAATGTTATTTTTCCATAAATAAAAAAGTATTTACCTCTCAATGGTTGCAGAATCATATCTATTTTTGCAAACTTTCTAATGAAATTGATTGTGGTAAGTTTATGTAGTTTACAATGTAGTGTAAACACTGTGTCTTTTAATATTTAATATGGTACACTTGTCATACTTAAGTTTTTTATTTTTTATTTCACCTTTATTTAACCAGGTAGGCTAGTTGAGAACAAGTTCTCATTTGCAACTGCGACCTGGACAAGATAAAGCAAAGCAGTTTGACACATACAACAACACAGAGTTACATATGGAATAAACAAAGTCAATAATACAGTAGAAAAAGTCTATATACAGTATGTGCAAATGAGGTAGGATAAGGGAGGTAAGGCAATAAATAGGCCATGGTGGCAAAGTAATTACAATATACCAATTAAACACTGGAATGGTAGATGTGCAGAAGATGAATGTGCAATTAGAGATACTGGGGTGCAAATGAGCAAGATAAATAAATAAATACAGTATGGGGATGAGGTAGTTGGATGGGCTATTTACAGATGGGCTATGTACAGGTGCAGTGATCTGTGAGCTGTTCTGACAGCTGGATCTTAAAGCTAGTGAGGGAGAATGAGTCTCCAGTTTCAGTGATTTTTGCAGTTCGTTCCAGTCATTGGCAGCAGAGAACTGGAAGGAAAGGTGGCCAAAGGAAGAACTGGCTTTGGGGGTGACCAATGAGATATACCTGCTGGAGCGCGTGCTACGTGTGGGTGCTGCTATGGTGACCAGTGAGCTGAGATAAGGTGGGGCTTTACCTAGCAAAGACTTGTAGATGACCTGGAGCTAGTGGGTTTGGCGACGTGTATGAAGCGAGGACCAGCCAACGAGAGCATACAGGTCGCAGTGGTGTGTAGTAAATGGGGCTTTGATGACAAAACGGATGGCACTGTGATAGACTGCATCCAATTTGTTGAGTAGAGTGTTGGAGGCTATTTTGTAAATGACATCGCTGAAGTCGGATCGGTCGGATGGTCAGTTTTACGAGGGTATGTTTGGCAGCATGAGTGAAGGATGCTTTGTTGCGAAATAGGAAGCCGATTCTAGATTACATTTTTTATTGGAGATGCTGTCACGACTTCCACCGAAGGTGGCCCCTCTCCCTGTTCGGGCGGTGCTCGTCGTCGCCGGCCTACTAGCTGCCACCGATCCAATTTTCCTTTTCGTTTGTGTCTGTCTGTTTTTTCACACCTGTGTTCAGTTAGTTGATTTTGGTTGGTTTATCTACACCCCGCTGCATGCTAGGCTTTGTGCGGGATTGTTTGTATGTATTTCATGTTAGGAGTGCGTGCCTGCACCACGGGGTTTTCGATTTGTTAAATTGTTAAATAAATTCATACATTGTGCAACTGGTCTGAGACTATTGAAGCTCAATATGTAGCCTAGATGTAGTAGGCTCACATTAACTAGCTAGCTAACTTAGCTGGTTTAGCAAGCATTTGAGCCAGGTAGCCTAGTCTAGGACATAAACTAAAAGTGTGTTCTACTCAGTCATAGGCCGTTTTGCCAACATGAAAAAGGGGAAGGCCTTGGCGATAATCTAGTCTACAAGTAGGGTGAGTCAACATGTTTTTACTACTTGCGTGCGCACACACACACACAGTGAAATTAGTACCATGGACAGACACATGATATTTAGCAATGAAGATTGGACTTAATTGTTTTTGGTATCTTTTAAGTTTTAAGTTTTATCACTGTATTAGGCTAATCAGAAACAAAGCAATAAAAGAAATGTCCCTTTTTCAGGACCCTGTCTTTCAAAGATAATTCGTAAAAATCCAAATAACTTCACAGATCTTCATTGTAAAGGGTTTAAAACTTCTTAGGGATAGGGGGCAGTATTCGGAAGTTTGGATGACTGAGGTGCCCAAAGTAAACTGCCTGTTACTCATGCCCAGAAGCTAGGATATGCATATGCATGGTAGTATTGGATAGAACACTCTAAAGTTTCTAAAACTGTTAAAATAATGTCTGTGAGTATAACATAACTGATTTGGCAGGTGAAACCCCGAGGACAATCCATCCAGGGATTTTTGGTTGTTGAGGTCATTGGATTATCCAATGCTCTTCTATTGGGAAGCTGAATTATTAGGACCCAGATTGCAGTTCCTATGGCTTCCACTAGATGTCAACAGTCTTTAAAAATTGTTCAATGTATTATTTTTGAAAAATGAAGAAGTAGTCGTATTCTTTCTAAGTGTCACTCAGGTGGACTCTAGTCTTTGGTGCGCATGAATGAGAACGCGCTCCGTGTTGTTTTTCTTGGAAACAGTTTATTCAGTCTTAAATTTTATTGATTATTTACATATTAGGCTACCTGAGGTTGGATTAGAAATGTTGTTTGAAATGTTTGGACCAAGTTTACAGGTAATTTATTAGATCCTTTCTAGGCATGTTGGGCGAGTTGGAACCGGTGTATTTCTGATTCAAACGCGCCAAATAAACAGATATTTTTGGGATATAAAGAAGGACTTTATCGAACAAAATGACCATTCATTGTGTAACTGAGACCTTTGGGATTGCAAAAAGATGAAGATCTTCAAAGGTAAGCAATTTAATTTATTGCTATTTCTGACTTTCGTGATGCATCTGTTTGGTTGGAAAGTGTTTTTCATGCTTTTGAATGCGGGGCACTGTCCTCAGATAATCGCATGGTATGCTTTCGCCGTAAAGCCTTTTTGAAATCTGACAAAGTGGATGGATTAACAAGAAGTTCATCTTTAAACCGAATGAATGTTTATTATGACTGTTTCTGTATTTTAAATTTGGTGCTCTGCAATTTCACCGGATGTTGTCGAGGTGGGTCTCTAGCGGAATGCCTGCGCCAGAAAGGTTAAACACTGTTTCCCATGCTTGTTCAATGAACCATAAACAATTAATGAACATGCACCTGTGGAATGGTCGTTTTAAGACACTGACTAGCTTACAGACGGTAGGCAATTAAGTTCACAGTTATGAAAACTTAGGTCACTAAAGAGGCCTTTCTACTGACTCTGAAACACACCAAAAGAAAGATGCCCAGGGTCCCTACTCATCTGCATGAACATGCCTTAGGCATGCTGCAAGGAGGCATTAGGACTGCAGATATGGACAGGGCAATAAATTGCAATGTCCGTACTGTGAGACGCCTAAGACAGCCCTACATGGAGACAGGATGGACAGTTGATCGTCCTCGCAATGGCAGACCATGTTTAACAACACCTGCACAGGGTCAGTACATCCGAACATCACACCTGCGGGACAGGTACAGGATGGCAACAACAACTGCCCGAGTTACACCAGGAATGCACAATCCATCCATCAGTGCTCAGACTGTCCGCAATAGGCTGAGAGAGGCTGGACTGAGGGCTTGTAGGCCTGTTGTAAGGCAGGTTCTCACCAGACATCACCGGCAACAGCGTCGCCTATGGGCACAAACCCACCGTCGCTGGACCAGACAGAACTGGCAAAAAGTGTTCTTCACTGACGAGCTGTGGTTTTGTCTCACCAGGGGTGATGGTCTGATTCGCGTTTATCGTTGAAGGAATGAGCGTTACACCGAGGCCTGTACTCTGGAGTGGGATCGATTTGGAGGTGGAGGGTCCATCATGGTCTGGGGCGGTGTGTCACAGCATCATCGGACTGAGCTTGTTGTCATTGCAGGCAATCTCAACGCTGTGCGTTACAGGGAAGACATCCTCCTCCCTCATGTGGTACCCTTCCTGCAGGCTCATCCTGACATGACCCTCCAGCATGACAATGCCACCAGCCATACTGCTCGTTCTGTCCGTGATTTCCTGCAAGACAGGAATGTCAATGTTCTACCATGGTCAGCGAAGAGCCCGGATCTCAAACCCATTGAGCACGTCTGGGACCTGTTGGATCGGAGGGTGAGGGCTAGAGCCATTCCCCCCAGAAATGTCTGGGAACTTGCAGGTGCCTTGGTGGAAGAGTGGGGTAACATCTCACAGCAAGAACTGGCAAATATGGTGCAGTCCATGAGGAGGAGATGCACTGCAGTAGAGGTCGACCGATTATGATTTTTCAACGCCGATGCCGATATCGATTAATCGGACGATTTTTTAAATATTTTTTTACAATTTATTTGTAATAATGACAATTACAAGAATGCTGAATGAACACTTATTTTAACTTAATATAATACATCAATAAAATCAATTTAGCCTCAAATAAATAATGAAACATGTTCAATTTGGTTTAAATAATGTAAAAACAACTGTTGGAGATGAAAGTAGAAGTGCAATATGTGCCATGTAAGAAAGCTAACGTTTAAGTTCCTTGCTCAGAACAAAAGAACATATGAAAGCTGGTGGTTCCTTTCAACATGAGTCTTCAATATTCCCAGGTAAGAAGTTTTAGGTTGTAGTTATTATAGGAATTATAGGACTATTTCTCTCTATACGATTTGTATTTCATATACCTTTGACTATTGGATGTTCTTATAGGCACTTTAGTATTGCCAGTGTAACAGTATAGCTTCCGTCCCTCTCCTCGCTCCTACCTGGGCTCGAACCAGGAACACATTGACAACAGCCACCTTCGAAGCAGTGTTACCCATGCAGAGCAAAGGGGAACAAGTACTCCAAGTCTCAGAGCGAGTGACGTTCGAAATGCTATTAGCGCGCACCCGGCTAACTAGCTAGCCATTTCACATCGGTTACACCAGCCTAATCTTGGGAGTTGATAGGCTTGAAGTTATAAACAGCGCAATGCTTGAAGCACAGCGAAGAGCTGCTGGCAAAACACACGAAAGTGCTGTTTGAATGAATGCTTACGAGCGTGCTGCTGCCTACCACCACTCAGTCAGACTGCTCTATCAAATCATAGACTTAATTATAACATAATAACACACAGAAATACGAGCCTTTGGTCATTAATATGGTCGAATCCGGAAACTATCATCTCGAAAACAAAACGTTTTTCCTTTCAGTGAAATACGGAACCGTTATGTATTTTATCTAAAGGGTGGCATCCCTAAGTCTAAATATTCCTGTTACATTGCACAACCTTCAATGTTATGTCAGAATTACGTAAAATCCTGGCAAATTAGTTCGCAACGAGCCAGGTGGCCCAAACTGTTGCATATACCCTGACTCTGCGTGCAATGAACGCAAGAGAAGTGACACAATTTCACCTGATTGCCTGCAAACCTGGATTTCTTTTAGCTAAATATGAAGGTTTAAAAATATATACTTCTGTGTATTGATTTTAAGAAAGGCATTGATGTTTATGGTTAGGTACAGTTTTGCAAGGATTGTGCTTTTTTCGCAAATCCGCTTTTGTTAACCTCTCTGGGCCAGTGGGACGCTTGCGTCCCACCCTAATCAACAGCCAGTGGAATCGCGTCGCGCGAAATGCAAAACCTCATAAATGCTATAACTTCAATTTCTCAAACTATTTTACACCGTTTTATAGATACACCTCTCCTGAATCGAACCACGTTGTCCGATTTCAAAAAGGCTTTACAGCAAAAGCAAAACATTAGATTATGTCAGCAGAGTACCCAGCCAGAAATAATCACACAGCCATTTTCAAAGCAACTAGATGCATCACAAATACCCAAAACACATTTTGTGTTCGATAAAGTTCATATTTATATATAAAAACAGCATTTTACATCGACGCGTGACGTTCAGAAAATCTTTTCCCTCAAATGCTTCCGGTGAATTAGCTATAATTTACAAAATTACTATTCGAAAACATTGTTAAAATGTAATATTGTTATTCAAAGACTTATATATTAACATGTCTTGAATGCCATCGCTTTGCCAGATTTAAAAATAACTTTACTGGGAAATCACACTTTGCAATAAACGACGTGGTATGCCCAGAAAAATAGTCTAGGCTATACATGTTGGAGCCATCTTGGAACGATCAACCATCAAAAATACTATTGTAAATAATCCCTTACCTTTGATTATCTTTATCAGAAGGCACTTCTAGGCATACCAGGTCCATAACAAATGTAGTTTTGTTCGAAAAAGTTAATAATTTATGTCCCAATAGTGTTAGCGCGCTCCGAAGGCTACTGAAAATGTACCGTGTGCATCGGACTTGTCGTCAGGAATGAGCAAAAAATATATATTTAAGTTCGTTCAAACATGTCAAACGTTGTATAACATAAATCTTTTGGGCGTTTTTCAACTAGCGCTCCAATAAGATTCCATGGGGACGGTTGCATTGTCTTTCAAAACGTTTCGAAAAGGGAGAGTAGCCATGGGCGCCGACGTCACAATGGTAATGGCCCATCCCCTGTGACCAATATCAACAGCCTCTCTTTGGGTCAGTTTCTACCATAGAAGACTCAAACCACTTTGTAAAGACTGGGGACATCTAGTGGAAGCCATAGGAAGGGCTAAATGATTCACAACCCCTTGTGTGTTGTAATGGCAAATGTTTGAAGTGATATCCACACATCAGATTTCAGTTTCCTGTCAGGATTTGTCTCAGGGTTTTGACTGCCATATGAGTTCTGTTATACTCACAGACACCATTCGAACAGTTTTAGAAACTTTAGGGTGATTTCTATCCAAATCAAACAATTATATGCATATTCTAGTTACTGGGCAGGAGTAGTAAGCAGATTAAATCGGGTATGTTTTTTATCCGGCCGTGCAAATACTGCCCCCTATCCCCAACAGGTTTTAAATCAACCCCCGTTTGGCGAAGTCGGCTTTCTGTGTTTGTAAGAAATAATCTTCACAGTTCGCAACGAGCCAGGCGGCCCAAACTGCTGCATATACCCTGACACTGTTGCAAGAGAAGTGACACATTTTCTCTCGTTAAATTAAATACATGTTAGGAGGCAATATTAATTAAATATGCAGGTTTAAAAATATATACTTGTGTATTGATTTTAAGAAAGGGATTTTATCTCGAAGGTGTCCTCAAGAGGTTAGTTAAATAAAGGTGTTTAGTCCCCTTCTAATCCGACATCTAGAAATTGAATTAGGTGGGACTGTAAAATACTCAATTACTAAAGACCCTGTTAACAATCGGCATGTGGTTCTCGCTAATGGCCAGACAGCTCATTGCGAGAGGCAGGGAGTGTGTTGTGTACCTTCAACTTCATTTGCAATTTCCATCGACATGGGTGTCATATTGGCTTAGATATTGTTACATTCCCCAGCAAGAAAATCAAATAATGTCACTCACAGAAGGGGGAACTAACAAACAGTCACTGATCACAACCAAAATGAAACAGACGGTGTTTTAGGAAGGGTTCTGAAAGACAATCATGGGGGTGTCCACTGAAAGTTGACTAGCAACAGCAACTTGGACCTAAAAGACACCCACCATGACCGCCCACTAAATTTGCCCAAGAACAGGCAAACAACATTAAAATCCACACCAAACTTAGACAGGAAGCAAATCAAAAAGTTAAGCAAAATGAAAATAGGTGTCAAAAGGCGTATTGGAGGCGAAGTCAGGTGCAGAAGAGCAGAGTATAATGAACAGGTGCACTTTTATTATAGTTCCAAAAACGAGAGCACTACATAAATCAAACGCGCAAAAAAAAAAACAGAACATAAAATTAAAGCATGTAAACTAACACCACATAACATGAAACAATTACACACAAAACATGATGGGAAACAGAGGGTTAAATACAAGTAGCTTAATTGGGGAAATGAAAACCAGGTGTGTATGGAAACAAGACAAGACAAATGGATATATGAAAAATGGATGGCTAGAAAGCCGGTGACGCCGAACGCCGCCCGAACAAGGAGAGGAGCCGACTTCGGCGGAAGTCGTGACAATAGGGAAGATAAGATAAAGGATTGTTGATCTAGAAATAAAATAGGGAGAGACAATTAAAGGTGTTAACCCTCCACATCTCTCAAGACAACTGGAGCAATGGTCCAGCACAGGTGAAACACCTTCCTACATACTGACTAACGAGGTGACACCAATCAGTGCGCTCCATGTGCTAATGTCCAACCTCGAAATATACATGGAAAACCAAAGCCTGTAACAATCTGATGGTGTCACATTAGCTTAGAAATCCCCCCCACAATAATATGAGGGGTACTGTAATGTCAGGTCCTGAGAAAAAGTTTGAATGAAAAAGACACAGCGGTTGGCAGATCGGAGATTAGCAAATCATCATAGGAGCTCTATTCATATCTGACCTTTTAATTAACATTGGAGTGGACATGGCCGGTCCTCTTGATTTGGGTAGTTATTTTTCCCAGGCAGCCAGGGGAGGTGGTGGTGTGAGATGATGTCTGTCGAGTTGTTTTGTTTTCCTAAAGGGAAGAATGGGGGTGGATGGATGAAGAGGAGAGGATGGTTTATATATGGAATTGCTGCATCACTTATGGCTGTGGGCAGGTTAATGCGAGCAGCAGAGGGGACAGTTATTTTCTTCTGCTATTCACACACGGAGATAATTCCATGTTCCACCCTTTTGTTTCCCCCTCCGTCCTCGGTTTGCTGTTCTCCACCATTAATACTCTTTGAACCGACGAAGAGGGAGTAAGGTGCCAAATGTGTTGATGTCATACTTTGTCTTAATCCTTTGTTGTTCTTGCTTTGAGAACAATGCCTCTGTGTAGGTCGAAATCTTTCATTGTCTAATAGGACAAGTACAGAATTTAATAAAATTGCTATTGTGCATGTATTAACCCTACGGCCTCTCCATTTTGCTCTTTCTATCGCCAACATCTTACTCCTCCTAATTCAAGTAATGGAGATCCACAATGGATTGCAGAAAAACTATAGTTGTCTAAGTGAGTCCTTTCTTTGTGCAGGGCGTGCCGATTGGAAATTAGACCACCAAATCAACAGGGTGAGAGATATGAAAGGGGCTTTTGTCTGCCCTTAAGATAATTGCAAGCTGAACAGCTAATTTAAGGCTCTGATCTGTCAGGGCTGGTGAGTGGGTCCACACGTACACACTGACAATGATCACCTGCCATATCAAAATAATTATTGTTGTGGATGGCTCTATTCAGGATCCAATCACCCCTATAGGGGGAATGAAAGCTCCAGTGTTGGAAATAACATCAGATTATGTAATTGGTTCAGCAACATGTGACTCTCCAGCTGGATTCGGTCTTATGTAGCAACATTTGAAAATGTTTTTTTTTTACATCGGATAAAAGTATAGACTCAGAGCTACAGAATGGTATATCATACACTACATTTTTGAGGAACAATGGGAAAGTAATTCTGCTTTGAAAGTTGATAAACTTGTAAACTCACTTTTGAGAAAATTGCCTTTGAATGCTTTGGTATCTAGTGAATAGCTCTTCTTTGTCCACACCCATTCAGCATCGTAAGCTTTAGCCCCACCCATCTTGTTTCACCCTCGGAGCGTTCAGAGTGCACACTTGACTCTCTGGTCGATGATTTGTTTACCGATAGATAACATGAAAACAGCCTAATCAGCTCTGCTGGCAACAATTTTATTACGCTTTTTTGCAGACGTTTACTGACACCGGCCATATTCAACGGGTGTTGTACACTTTAGCTTAACACATGTAGCTAGCTAGCTAGGTAAACAATGAACCTAGCTAGATAAACAACGTGTAAGATCACACACGTCACGTAACGTTAGCTAATGAGCCAGCCAGCTAACATTAGCTAGTTAAACAACAATGAACATAGTGCCAAATCATGTCGTTACTACCGTGCATGAATATGCTGGGAGCTAATCAACCAGGTTCAGTGTTAGCTAGCTAACATTAGGCTCTAATTAGAAAGCAAACGGCTCTGGGATACGAATAATAACGTCAGCTAAGGAGCCAGCCAGCTAACGTTAGCTAGCTAACAGTACACTTTAGCTTAAGACATGTAGCTAGCTAGCTAGCTAGCTAAACAATGAACCTAGCTAGGTAAACAACGTGTAAGATCACACACGTCACGTAACGTTAGCCAACGAGACAGCCAGCTAACATTGCCTAGTTAAACAACAATGAACATAGTGCCAAATCATGTCGTTGCTACCCTGCATGAATATGCTGGTAGCTAACCAACCAGGTTCAATGTTAGCTAGCTAACATTCGGCTCTAACTAGAAAAGCAAACAGCTCTGGGATACGAATAATAACATCAGCTAGGGAGCCAGCCAGCTAATGTTAGCTAGCTAGTTAACAGTGCACTTTAGCTTGAAATTAAACCACTTCCTGTCAAAATTAGAAAATGACGCTAGACTATCTTTTTTATTTATTTTTATTTCACCTTTATTTAACCAGGTAGGCAAGTTGAGAACAAATTCTCATTTACAATTGCGACCTGGCCAAGTTAAAGCAAGCAGTTTGACACATACCACAACACAGAGTTACACATGGAGTAAAACAAACATACAGTCAATAATATAGTAGAAAAATAATAAGATAAGGGAGGTAAAGACAAAAACCATGGTGGCGAAGTAAATACAATATAGCAAGTAGATTTGTAGTGGATGATAGTGCGAAATAGAAATAATGGGGTGCAAAGGAGCAAAATAAATAAATAAATACAGTTGGGGAAGTGGTAGTTGTTTGGGCTAAATTATAGATGGGCTATGTACAGGTGCAGTAATCTGTGAGCTGCTCTGACAGCTGGTGCTTAAAGCTAGTGAGGGAGATAAGTGTTTCCAGTTTCAGAGATTTTTGTACTTCGTTCCAGTCATTGGCAGCAGAGAACTGGAAGGAGAGGTGGCCGAACGAGGAATTTGCTTTGGGGGTGACCAGAGAGATATACCTGCTGGAGCGCGTGCTACAGGAGGGTGCTGCTATGGTGACCAGCGAGCTGAGATAAGGGGGAACTTTACATAGCAGGGTCTTGTAGATGACCTGGAGCCAGTGGGTTTGGCGACGAGTATGAAGCGAGGGCCAGCCAACGAGAGCGTACAGGTCGCAGTGGTGAGTAGTATATGGGGCTTTGGTGACAAAACAGATGGCACTGTGACAGACTGTATCCAATTTGTTGAGTAGGGTATTGGAGGCTATTTTGTAAATGACATCGCCAAAGTCGAGGATCGGTAGGATGGTCAGTTTTACGAGGGTATGTTTGGCAGCATGAGTGAAAGATGCTTTGTTGCGAAATAGGAAGCCAATTCTAGATTTAACTTTGGATTGGAGATTTTTGATGTGAGTCTGGAAGGAGAGTTTACAGTCTAACCAGACACCTAGGTATTTGTAGTTGTCCACATATGAACAGCTTGAGGAGCTGGTAACATACGTCATGTCTCTGCAGCACTGTGGGATCCATGGGTTTCTGTGAAGGAAACAGATGCGTGAGGGAGGATTTGGAAGACCAGGCCTGAAGGGGGGTTCTGTTAGGTGCTCATTACGTGGGTCTACCCCCCATCATTAAGTTTGCCGACGACTTGATGGTGGTAGGCCTGATCAACGATTACAATGAGATGAGCCTAAAGGGAAGAGGTCAGAGACCTGGCAGTATGGTACCAGTACAACAACCTCTCTCTCAACTTCAGCAAGACAAAGCTGATCGTAGACTACAGGAAGTGGAGGGCCAATGAAAGGGGTTCACCTAGGGGTCATGATAGGTGCGGTACCAAATGTTTGATGTATTATAATAACTGATTATGCTTAAGTTGTATTAATAGAAGGGGAGGGGTTATAAGATCCCTCCTTACATGTATAGCGTCCTAGACTAGAGATTAACAATATATATACAGTGGGGGAAAAAAGTATTTGATCGCCTGCTGATTTTGTATGTTTGCCCACTGATAAAGAAAGGATCAGTCTATAATTTTAATGGTAGGTTTATTTTAACAGTGAGAGACAGAATAACAACAAAAATATCCAGAAAAACCCATGTCAAAAATTTTATAAATTGATTTGCATTTTAATGAGGGAAATACGTATTTGACCCCCTCTCAATCAGAAAGATTTTTGGCTCCCAGGTGTCTTTTATACAGGTAATGAGCTGAGATTAGGAGCACACTCTTAAAGGGAGTGCTCCTAACCGCAGCTTGTTACCTGTAAAAAAGACACCTGTCCATAGAAGCAATCAATCAGATTCCAAACTCTCCACCATGGCCAAGACCAAAGAGCTCTCCAAGGATGTCAGGTACAAGATTGTAGACCTACACAAGGCTGGAATGGGCTACAAGACCATCGCCAAGCAGCTTGGTGAGAAGGTGACAACATTTGGTGCGATTATTCGCAAATGGAAGAAACACAAAAGAACTGTCAATATCCCTCGGCCTGAGGCTCTATGCAATATCTCACCTCGTGGGGTTCCAATGATCATGAGAACGGTCAGGAATCAGCCCAGAACTACACGGGAGGATCTTGTCAATGATCTCAAAGCAGCTGGGGCCATAGTCACCAAGAAAACAATTGGTAACACACTACGCCGTGAAGGACTGAAATCCTGCAGCGCCCGCAAGGTCCCCCTGGTCAAGAATACATATACATGCCCGTCTGAAGTTTGCCAATGAACATCTGAATGATTCAGAGGACAACTGGTGAAAGTGTTGTGGTCAGATGAGACCAAAATGGAGCTCTTTGGCATCAACTCAACTCGCCGTGTTTGGAGGAGGAGGAATGCTGCCTATGACCACAAGATCACCATCTCCACCGTCAAACATGGAGGTGGAAACATTACGCTTTGGGGGTGTTTTTCTGCTAAGGGGACAGGACAACTTCACCACATCAAAGGGACGATGGACGGGGCCATGTACCGTCAAATCTTGGGTGAGAACATCCTTCCCTCAGTCAGGGCATTGAAAATGGGTCGTGGATGGGTATTCCAGCATGACAATGACCCAATACACACAGCCAAGGCAACAAAGGAATGGCTCAAGAAGAAGCACATTAAGGTCCTGGAGTGGCCTAGCCAGTCTCCAGACCTTAATCCCATAGAAAATCTGTGGAGGGACCTGAAGGTTCGAGTTGCCAAACGTCAGCCTCGAAACCTTAATGACTTGGAGAAGATCTGCAAAGAGGAGTGGGACAAAATCCCTCCTGAGATGTGTGCAAACCTGGTGGCCAACTACAAGAAACGTCTGACCTCTGTGATTGCCAACAAGTATTTTGCCACCAAGTACTAAGTCATGTTTTGCTGAGGGGTCAAATACTTATTTCCCTCATTAAAATGCAAATCATTTTATAACATTTTTGACATGCGTTTTTCTGGATTTTTTTGTTGTTATTCTGTCTCTCACTGTTCAAATAAACCTACCATTAAAATTATAGACTGAACATTTCTTTGTCAGTGGGCAAACGTACAAAATCAGCAGGGGATCAAATACTTTTTCCCCCACTGTACATTGAGGTTTAATATTGTTCCACAGTACTTTTCTAGTTTCTCTGCTTATTATGAAGAAACTGTCTGAGAAATGTGTGACTGTGAAGACAGAACTCTGCAGGGGAGTGTAAGAGATAAGAGATTAGTCAGACATTCCACTATAAATAAACTTGGACATTTACTGCTAAGCTTTTAGATAGCTATATAAACAAGAGTTTTAGTGTTGAGTAGGTATGGTTTTGGTTTCATAAGTAGAAGATAATGACGTAGGCAGTGACATCCCTAGGGCTGGACTTAATAAAATAATTTAATAAAATAACTTGTGACCTTTTCTTTGATGCAGAACTTACTCGGCAACATGCATTATGTTCCTGTTGTCAACTTCTGTCTGCAATTGCATTATTAATAAAGGTTTTTGAATGATTTAATAAAATATATTGTCATAATGCTAATTTCACCAATGAGCCAATGATTAACAAGGAAACTAACCCCAACATTTGGCGAGCTTGCCAGGAGTGAGTGTCATCCCCGGTTGGAGGAGATTCCACACCATGGTGCCAGAGCGCCAAATGAAAAAAGGTAAGCAGACACCCGTTTAATCTAAGTCTGTAATTAAATGGCATTCACTGGTGTGGTTTCCCTCTAACAAGTAAGTGGCACCTCACTCAATCTAAAATATAGGCATACACTTTCAACATGACTGTCATGTCCTGACCAGTGTCATGACTGTCCTGATCAGGTCAGGTTACAGGAGACCACAATCCTACAGGGTCTCTCTCAACCCCCAACAGAGGAGGAGAGATCTAGGGGTATGAGGATGTGGGGTTTTTATGACCCCTCACGCCCATGATAAATCCTAGGACACAGAGAAATTCCTGTGTCCTCACTATGGAGAACTGGCCTCAGAACATTAAACATGCAATAAAGGGACTTTGGAACAATGGTTTCCGTCAGCCACAATGGTGGTCATGACGAGAGATGGAATTTGAAAATGTATGTCATTTTTGTTTTATTATTAAAGGTTAAAAGATGATGTTATTATGAAAACATTGTACCTTTAAGAGTTTTCTCAGTATATGCCTGATGTTTATACATTGTATGTTGTGTGGAAAATATCCAAATCAAAGAGAATGTTTTGGTAAAGATGAAATGTGAAGTTAGTGTCTAAAATTGGATTTGAGTAAAATCTAGGCCTTGTCTCTTAACTTGGTACGCCCAGAGAACTGCCCTAAAGGCGGTTACGCCCACTTCTGACCCGAGGGTATAAAACATGTGACTGAAGAATGAACTGTAGACTAAAAGAGACCCCAAGCTGCAGCGAAGGTCTAAATGGTCAATGAACCCCAAAACGCATCACAAAGTTTGAAGACAAATCTTTTTCTACCCAAGCTACGGATGAGTAGCTGTGTCTAAGCGGGTGATTTCAAGCCAAACCACCTAGACTCCACTCTTCATCGAATCGTGGTATCTACACTATTTCATTCATACGCTGTGAGCTCTGAGCTACAGAGCTGTCTGTATTCAGACGACACCACAGAGAAAAGTGAAGAAATCAGACCACCAAGCCAAGAAGGACACTGACATCATGAGGACAATCAGAGAGTTGCGTCGGAGCAGTGCGCCCTTGAGAGGCCTAAACGAGCCACGCGGGACGCCCCTCTGAGATCTCCAACACGTAATAACATCATTATATTCTGACCCATAAGAGCGGCAGTTCGGGGCAAGGCTAGGTTTAAATAAGCATAGCTGACAAATGAACCCAAATGTATATTTCTCTTGTGTACTTTCTTTGTTTCTCTCTCTTTTAAATCCCCATTTTGGGTAACACACGCCATAGTGTGCTGGCCCGTTATACTAAGTCCTAATCAATAGCCTAGACTGTGTTTTGTGTACGTGTATTTTTATCATCATTTTAGCTTGCTAGTAAATAAATAATCAACTAAGATTGGTGTGGTAAACTCATTGGTGAAGCCCGGGTTTGTGTAGATTCCCGGATTATGCAATGTTCAGACATGAGACTAGAGGTTGATTAAATTAGCGACTGTTGTAAAATTGATATTCTGATATTCTTTGAGTTAATTTGGGAAATAGAAACTCAATAAAACTAATTTTCCCATGGTGCCCCAGGTTAATGAGTTAATAATTGCTTGATTCGTTGCTTGATTCATTTAAGCATGCAATTATAAACAGTTAATCATTCGATGAGCAACAGTCGTCACATTAACTAATACAACATCACGACACCAGTAAAAGGGTTTGTTTGTTATTGTAGTTTGGTCAGGGCATGGCAACGGGTGTTTGTTTAGTGTGTTTCGGGTTTTTTTGGGCAATGTTCTATGTTAGTATATTTCTATGTCTGTGTCTATTTAGTCTTTTTCTATGTTCAGGGTTTTTGGTTTGGCCTTCAATTAGAAACAGCTGTTCTTCATTGCTTTTAATTGGAGGCCATATTTAAGTAAGGGGTTTTTGTCAATGTGTTTGCGGGTAGTTGTTCCGTGTATAGCTGTGTGCCTGTTTTTCGTCGTTGTTTTTGATTAAGTGTTTGTTTTGGTTTTCTTTGTAATAAAGAAGATGAGTATTCACATTCCCGTTGCGTTTTGGTCCCATCAATATGACGAACGTGACAATGACATAGTTCGGATTTTTGTTTGGAGAAATTACGTAACGGACTATTGGTGAAATGCATGTTGTCAATATAGGATGAATGAAATGAATGATGATTTACATTTTTATTTTGGGTAGTAATGCAGGCGACCATTACTGAAATACTTAATTTTTTATTTTTTGAAAGGTGATTCAGTGATGATCATCTATTTTATTTTGGGTGGTAATGCGGGCAACCATTACCAATACTAGTTATTTTGGTTTTGGAGAGGTGGTTATAATACTTCTATTTAATTTTGGGTTGTAATGCGAGTGACCATTACTGTGTACTAGTTATTTTCTTTAGGAGAGGTGATTCAGAGATAATAAGCATATATTTTATTTTGTAGAGGTAATTCAGCTACAATTACCAAATACTAGTTATTTTGGTTTTGGAGAGGTGTTTATAATACTCATCTCTTCTATTTTATTTTGGGTTGTAATGCGGGCAACCATTACAAAATACTAGTTATTTGTTATTTTTGTAGTGTTTATTTTGAAGAGGTACCCAGTGAATGAGTTGAGTTGTTTATGAATAGTGGTAATTTTGTGTGAAATTTACCAAATGAATGAGTTGAGTTGTTTCTGAATAGTGCGTAATGGCCCAATAAAAAAGTTAGGAGTAGGACAGAAGTTATTTGAATAAAAGGTTGAACATATTTGTTAGGGACATTTTCCTACCATATTGGAAATGTACAACCCTTAGTATACTGGAAATGTATAACCCTAAATATACTAGTAAAAGTATTGCGAAGAAGTTCTGTAGAATTGTTCATAAAGTTATTTTGTGATTTTATCACCACCAGGGGGCACTGGTGTATAACATATTACTGTTACTCCACACCCTTAAGATATAGTATTAGGAATTTAAGTCTAGCATGCGGTTGTTTCTGTGTGGCCCGTGTGTGAAATATATTTGAGTATAGTAGAACCATTTATTATAGCCTGGATTAAGTGAGAGTAGATTTAGGATTACAGTATCAACCACTGTTATTTAACACACACTGAAAGGAGATAGAGAAGAATTTATATAGGCATATTCCTACATATTACACCCACTTTAGGATAACCTTACAGAAATTGGAAAACACATTACTATCTAAATAAAAAGCCAGAGCACTATGGCACATTCAAACCAGAATGAGGAGATGGGAGCAATGCAGCATGTCACGCCTGTTGAATATATGCAAAAGAAGTTTCCTGCTTTGGAATTTACATTCACTTTTAAGAAATGGCATGTCTGGACAGAGATGGCAGGAGAAAATAGATATCCAATGGATATCCAATGGCTGGTTCATTCAACAAGACTAGGATGGATTTAGTCAAGGAGATAGTTCAGACAAGGAAGAATGGACAATGAGAAGGGGATGAAGAGAAGTACCCTTGTATCAGAAACTGTGATGGGACTGATGGTGCTGGAAGAAAAAGGCGGCACAGATCCCGGAGGGAGTTTTCCCTCGCCACCCTAACTCACTCTACAAAAGGGAACAGACTGGAAGACCCTAGACATCTGCTCAAGTTGTTTCTACAGGCTCACCACAACCACAGATCCACAACCATGGACTGGAAGAGGATATGGGCTCACCAGAAGCCCTTCGTGAATGGAACAACACTCAATGCTGGACCTGTGGGCAGTTGGGGCATGCAAACCTGGACAAGTTGTTGGAGTTCCCCTGAGCAAATCATCAGTAACAATAACAGGGACATCTGGACAGCCCAGGAATGTGTACCAGACAATGACTTGTTTGATGTACCTCTGCTTGACTCTGACATGGTGCTGTTCGTTGATGGTTCTGCCTGTATAGATCAAAGCACAGGGAAGAAACATGTAGGATTTGATGTAGTAGATGTAAAGGTGAAATTGAGGTTATACGGCCCCTACCAAACCATTTATCAGCGCAACAGACAGATGTATTAGCTCTGACCACAGCTTGTGAATTGGGGGAAGCGAAGGCCTTTACTGGCTACTCAGACTCAGCATATGCTATTGGGGTTTGTTTGTCATGGTGTGGGATTTGGAGAGCAAGAGTTTACTAATACCACAGGCACACCTATTAAAAACAGACCTTATGTTGAACAGTTGATTGAAGAGTGTTAAAGTTGAGTGTTAAAGTTGAGGCATACACAGGTTGGTGTGATATTGGTAATTGGTAACAGCATAGCTGATGAGACGGCCAAATTGGCTGTTTCCCGTTGTTACACACATGCATTTTATTTTTAGTCATTTGTGTCATTTGAAACTACTGATCTTGAGAAACAGCAGCAGGCTGATATTCTCAGTCACCAGGTGTGGAGGGAGAGAGGGTGTGCTCTCTGTCCTAGGTCTGGCTTATTGCTACATCTTTTGTCTGGCATGCCCTGTTTACCATCAACCATGATCTTTAATATTTTCTGATTGGCTCATGGAGTGAGCCATTTGTCAAAGAGTGATATGAGGTGAGAAATGAGGAGGAGAATGGAGAAGGAATAGATTTCGACCCAATGGTATTACACAAAATTTGAATCAGCTCGTAAAACAGTTCATTTATCGTTTGTTATATGATATAGACATGGGAACTCCACTGCAACCAGGGAAGTTCCCCACTCCAAAAGGATCTTGTGTCCACTTAGCTATGATTTCATAGACAGTTTTGAGCGAAAACAAAGTAAGAGATATTGCCTGGTGATAATTGACAGGTTTACCAGGTAGGTGGAACCAACTGTGATGCGAACAGTTGCAAAATTGCTAGACAGGGAAATCATACCCAGGTTCGGAGTGCCTGAGGTTTTGTCTGCAGACAATGGGACCCATCTCATAGGAGATGTGGTCACCTAAATGGCCAAAATGATGGATGTTGACCAGACGTTTGTGTCCATCTATCAACCAATGAGTAACGAGAGTTACTGAGGGCTAATAAGACCATGAAATGCTTCCTTGCCAACCTATGCCATTCCACAGGAATGACATGGGTAGAGGGATTACCTCTTGTCCTCATGAAAATGCGCAGCAGCCTTAACAAAGGTATTGGGTGTACACCTTATGAAATGTTAACAAGATGACTAATGAAAACCCCAGGGGTGAGACCTATGACTGACCGACAGATGGTCAAACTATGTCTCAGTTATGTCTATCTTGAGTACATGAAGGAACTAACTTCTGTTGTAAGTTTTCTCCACTCTCACACTAGGAAAGCAGCAGAACCAATCCCAGGTGAGGATCTGGATGCTCTGACCATATGCATAGGAGACTGGGTGAAACTATGAGTCCATAAAAGAAAATGGAACCAGCCACAATGAATGGGTGCCTTCCAGGTGACCATGGCAACACCGACTGCAATCCGGGTAGTGGAGAGGTCCGGCTGGCATCATCTCTCCCACTGCAAGCATCTCCCAGAGTGGAAGCCTGGAGTGGAAGCCTGAAGCAACTGGAGGGAAGGGGAGCAGGGCCCCGAGAACATCTGGAGGAGGAAGAAGGTCCGAGCAAAAGGACAGAAGAAGAGGGCCCAGACCAAACGGCCAGAAAGAAAGATGAAAAGAAGGCTCTAGTCAACGAGCAGAAGAAAACATCATTTCACACTCACACTCAGGTTCTATAACTAGGAAACAAAGACTACACTGGGTCTGGTGGTTTGTTTTCCCCATCATCCTTTCCATGGGTCTCCTTGTTGGCGCAGCCACAGGACCCAATGGGGGATCTGAGGAAAACAACAAAGAGAACAACTAAGAGTCCAGGAACCCAGATTTTAGTGTTTAGAAAGCCTACATCAACCACTGAGTTGTTCGGGAGTCAGGTTGAGCCGATGAGAAGGACAGAGTTTGAATGTGGGCTTTTATACTTTATGCAGAGAGGTAATGAGAAACAACCTACTAGGAGAAGGGAGACCACAGGACTGTTCTTTGGGAAAAGAACTGAGAGGTTAGCCGGGGATCATGGGGCACATGTATGTTGGGGTGGTCACAAGAAGGGAGCAAACTTACCTAATGTGGTAGAATGAAGCAGGAAGATCCCTCTATGGCCTAGAACTCAACTCGGGAGAGGTGAGTCAGTCTTCACGGTAAGAACTACCCACTCTGTGCGGTGTATTTATCCCAGCAGGTACCCGTGGATAGAATTGTTAGGAAATGAAAGCTTGAGCATCATTCCCATATTGACCTCCCTAAGCCCGAAGTTAACCCCTGCCCTGTGTCTTTGTAATAATGGAAAGGAAGAGATGGGAGATACTAGAGCTTGTCGTGTATATATGGGTCATCTGAGAGAAGAGTATAATGATAGGAGAAACTATGCTAAAGGGGATTTTAGTGTGTTAGACTTACAGCAACAGGTGACAGGTGTCAACATTTCCAACATAGAGGAAGGCATGGGAGCACCTTTTGGATGGATGTGGGTATGCAGTGACAAGGGGTATCTCACTTTATCTCCTGGATGGGGGGGATGTTGTTATTTGGGGAGAACAGAAATGTACATGTTAAGAATTCCGGTCACCGATCTTTTCAATGAGACAGGTAAAACCAAATCTGGGGTACTCCAGCGTGCCAAACGACTCATCCCAGACAATCAGGAAGCCTATGGTCATGTCCTACACCCAGGTGAGATTTTTGGTATGTCAATAATACCCTCCTGGGGTGTGGCTGTCCTAGGAAAGTGGGTAAACAATTTAACTTATTCTTTACAGGCCCATATGAATGTAACAATCCAACTCTCATTAGATGTCCAAAACCTGAAAGCAGTCTTCAGTCACCATGATTTGGCTTTAGATGATCTTTTGGCGAAGGAAGGAGGACACTAACGTACTAGGTATTATTGATCCTGAAAATTGTGTTATGCTCCTCCCTGACTCCTCTGAGAATATGACTGCAATAATTGGTAAGATTGCTGATCTTAGTAAAACTCTCTCAAAATCTGAAAAGTCTGTTTTTGACAAAATTGGTGACTGGTTTAATGCTAAATTTGGAAATGTGATGGGAAAAGTTATGTTGACTTTGTTTTCATTATTTACTCCTATACTTGTAGGAGGTTTGGTGATTTTGGTTACTGTTTATATTTTTAAGAAAATAACTAACTGCTCTTGAACATGCTGGAGTGATGGTGTTGGTGGAAGCTGATACAAATCATGATGAAGGTGATACTGGTGCATTTCTGGTTTCTCTTAATCCCATAAACGTTTTCAGCTGTCACCAAGGCAAGTTTATACATTCAGGCGTCGTGTTTAATTATTAATATTAGGAAAACCTAAATCACTTAAAATAATATTATATTCGCGTTAATGTACAAAAGTATAATAAATGTGTTATAAATGGATGTTTAATGACGTGAGAAAATAACATTTGTCTATGGCTGTCTGGGAAAAATGACAAAAATATATACATTCTTGAATAGTACGATCGCAGTCATTATTAGATATTGTTTCTAGACAAATCAAAGACAATTATAATAGTTCTGGTAAAATGGTGTTTCAATAAGTTTTAATTTCTGAAAACTTTCTGGGCCAAAGTGCCCAAAGTTGCAGAATCACCCATATGCTGGGGTGGATCTGAGGGGTCCTTACATAATTTGCTGGAGCTAGTTTGGCCAATGAATGGTTTATGCAAAAGGACAAGTAGCCATAATTCATTTGGCCACAGAAAGGGAGGCAGACAGAGCAATAAATTGTAAAGGCAGTGATTTGGCAGATTCAATAGAATGTTTAAGAAATAAAAATTGGAATTATTCCCACAGCCAATAAAGATTATTTGGACTCCCCAATAATATCCCTTTCTTCCATAATACTCATTGTCATTGGTTTGCTAGTTCCACAATGACTGGTGGGATTCTCTTTTAAGCATATGATTTATGGTGATGGTACTAAGAAAACAGCTTTGGTGCATTATGGCACATTATTATGCTAATTGTTTGACGGCAAATGAGGATGTCTATGATCTGAGACAGACATGTCGATAGATTTTACGATCACCTGAAAAAACATTTATTGGAACAACATTGGAACAAAACTGTTGCCATTGTCAATGTTTCATCTATCAACTGAAATACAACTGTAATGCAATGGTTGAAGAATGTGCATGTATCCTCCTCTAAAAACAAAGTATTTGCAGTAATGCGTGAAGTATTCGTTTAATGATAGAGGGTGCATTCATTGTGGAACGTGTTCAGGTGAAGTATATCTACAGTGCAGTACATCTATTGTAATGAGTGTAAACTACTGCCTCAGGTATACTGAACAATGAATAATGTTTTTCAACACTTTACCCTCACAACACTTTAGCAGTGTTTTTCAAGCAAGTTGGCATTTATTGGGATGCCTCCAAGACAAGATTCATCCCAATAAACGCAGGTTGATATATATATTTTGGAAATGAATAATCTTGACTCGCACTTAGTGGATCATTCAATGAAGTGGCAGGTTATTGACTACTAATTTTAGCACTCGGCACGAGTCAATGATCCTCAGCCTCACAAGTCCAGACGTATCTGCTGCCGATGGATAAGCAGCGTTTCCCAGTTCTGATTTCTGAAATGATTTATTCTGCAGTTTTATAAATTGGTGATATGCTTTAGCTGGTTGAGAATATTCCAATGTTGCAGCATACTGTATCTATTGCAACATGTGAGAAGTAGGTCAATTTCTATAGAGATGTGCAAAACAGCTTATTTGCATTCATTTTAGAATGCTATGGAAGCCATCAAAGCGTTACTCTACTCAAGGAAATCACTCAGATCCTTCGACAACAACCTGCTCATACAAAACTCATTAGAATGATGGAGTTCAATTATAATGGGTGTTTAGGAGATAACTTCGCTACTTTGGGATATAGCTCTAGTCTCAATTTGGCACATGCAGAAGGATTGCTTTGACAGAGTCATTTCAGCCCAAGGGTGATTGAATGAGCATTGCAGATTCAATTATTTTCAGCTGTGCAGTTCTTAAATTGTCTCTCCCAGAGAATAATGAATTAAGGGGATTTGCCAACGAGGTACAGACTTCCACCTACCACATTTAACATGGCCCTAGGTTAGACATTGTGAAATTAAAATGCGACAGGAGTAGGAAAATAAACATCAAACGTATATATATTTTTAAGAGGTTTCCTTTTATCACAAACTTTGCCCTACAGGACCATAAACATCTCTAAAAAGGGTTGGATTAGGATTGGGCCTAGACTCGTTTGCTGTTTTTTTTAAAACCAAGACAGTCATTGATTTGTGATCACAGTAGCCCCAATATAATTATATTATCCTAAGCAGCCTAAACCATCTCCAGTCACACCTCAGAATCAATGGTTATCTCAACGGATTTTGATATCAGAAATACGACTTCATTTCATTCATGTGTTTTTTGGCCAGAACAATTCTTCAACCAATAAGATTTTAGCTAGCTTGATAAGTTGCTTATAATAAATTAAGCCAGTTTGCTTAACATTGACAATATGCTCAAACTAGCTACATTAGCCTTATTGTAATTATCAAAAATATATTTGTCATCTTTTGGTTGAAAAGGTAAAAGGTCAGTTTCCCACATGTAATTCCGATTTGGAGAGTCGTTCAATAGAAATTTCCCAGTCGTAACTAGGAACTTGCAATAACTCTGATAGCAAGTGAATGCAGCATTGGATTCAGCAAAACATTTATAAATGCTGAATGACATTGAGATAATGCGATAATAAGCTATTTTCACTTTGAAGAGGGGGGAATAATGATGGTTCCGGCCATTGGATAAATAAAAGGGAAACAAAGACAATTATGTGGGCCTTTTACGAAAGATGAGAGGCACTCAATGTAATGATTTGTTAATAACGCTCAAAACAGTCTCTCACAGGAAAAAAATACGTAATTAAGGCAGACAGTTGGGACATGAACCATTTATCTTAAACATCTGCAACCGCTCGGAATCTCTCCTATTCAACCGCCCTTTTAAAGGCCCAAATTGTGAATGGAATGGAATCAGCTAGGTGACTGAGTGCTTGGCTTTATGGAGGAAGGAACCGTTGGTAGCTACAGTGTAGGTGGAGAGGAGCGCCAGGATGCCCGCCTGCCTGCCTGGGTCCAGCGCATAAAGAATCTTTGTGCGAAATACTGGCCCTCGTAAGCACATGTCAGCCGCCCATCAAACAGAGATGGTAATTAGTAGGCGTATGGAATGACAGACTGCCTATAATCACACACATTCCCTGGCAAGGCCCTCTGGGATACAGCAGGGCAGGCCATCTGGGAAAGGAGAGTTTGGGAAACGGCCCAGTCTGAACCAAGCCCATCTTTGAAACAGAACCATTGTCATCCGAATCACGGTTTTGCCCACAGGGGCAGACTGGGACAAAAATTCAGCTACACCTGCCCACATCCCCCCAACCTTTGGGTGCCTGAACCCAAATATTGAGAACTGATCACCACACAGCCTGGAATATCCTGCCAGTAATACAGGAAGGATACGTCCCTTGTCGCTGCAGCTTGCCCAGAATGACCAGTTAGCTGTGCAACCTGGTCAGGCACCAGAACTACAGTATAACCACTACCAAGGGTGGACTGGGACAAAAACATTCAGCCACAAAATGGGTCATAAATGGTGAACACACAATTTATAAATGGTTTATTACGGACCCTTAAAATAAAGTGTTACCGGCAAAACATTAAATTGGCAGTCATTCTCTCTCTCTCCTTCTAGCTCTGTTTTCTTCAATTGAATTCTATGTAGCCTAATATTTGAAGACTTATCTAAAATGGACAGGGTGGAACACTTGAAATGCACAAATTTTAAATATGTAGTTAGGCTGTTGTAAGGTATTATATAAGCCAATGGGTACTGTTTTGGCAGTAGCCAATGGCTACATGATGGAACTGGCGGTCTCTCCCTGTCTCGGTTTTCTTCTATTTAATTCAATATACAACCATCTGTGTTTGTCAAAAAACGATGCCGGGACTAGTTTATGTTGATAGAGTTCCAGTGTTGTGCTTAGTTTGAAAGGGCTGTGTGTGTATGTGTATTTTTTTGCCAAGAAGTGACAGGCCTTTCAGCGAATGAAATAAGCGGAAGATAGGTGGGACTTTCCAGCCTTCAGTGCAGTGGCTATGTAATGTAATCTGACACCAGAGTCAATTGTTACTACAACTCATAAACTCACTCACTGGGCTGAAGAGACTGAGACTCAGAAGCAATAAAACAATTAAAATACACAGACAGAATTGACCTTTATTTTTATCCATGATGACTTGTGTTTAGTAAAAAGCACTGTATAAATGTCTAGTAGATGGCTATTGCCTTACCTATGTGTTATTAAAGCCAATCTAATGACTTGTTAGGCTATGTTGCAAGTAGCCTATTGTCTAATTGTTCCACCGAATCCCCCTTCCCTAATTAGCCTACTATAGTAGGTATGAAATATATTTCATGCAATACACAGTCCAGCCAAAATATTAGGCTACATGATCTGAGTGAGTGTGCATGAGTGTCTTTCTCTGTTTTCTTCCTACCTCGACTGCACCACAGCAGATGATCTGTCATTTCTCACAGACACTCGGACTAGCAGAACCATAACTTTTAGCAAATAAGTCGGTTAATTTCACACATTTAGCAGGGTCGGCCTCAAGCCAATTTTTTGCTCTAACTTTTTCACCACTACACTTCCGTTTTGACTGAGTGACTGACAGTCAGAGCGGGTCTCACTCTCTTTGATGATGCGAGTTTTACTTTGAATGTGAATTTGCACCACCTCAGCTCAGCCAATCAGATATTCCCAAAAAATCTGCATTTTCCAGCTACAATAGTCATTTACAACATTAACAATATCTACACTGTAATTGATCAATTTATTATGATCAATTTCATGTTATTTTAATGGCCATTCTTTCAAAAACAATGACATATCTAAGTGACCCTTTGAACGGTGGTTTATATATTTTTATTTTTATTATTTTTGTGTGTGTCAATTTTGACAAGCCCACCCTAATAAATTATGGCATTTTCCAGAATTTCCAGACGGCCAATCCGCCCATGTTCACCCACACATTTGCATAATTTGCTCGAAGTTCTCATTCCCATCTTTTAATTAGGAGCTTGTTATGATTGTGGCGGCAGCAGTCTGGGATGGTTATAATGCACACTGACACTGAAACATTACTCAAGCACTGTTAGTGTTACTAATGGCATAGTACAGAGACTATACAAGACATTGAGTTTGAAGCAGTGTCTACATGAGATTCTGAGTGGTATCAACCCTCATTTTGTCAGTAAAGTTGACTGACACTGCCTAGTGCCACCTTATTTTCCTTTTTCTGTGTACTGCAGATGTGTTGGGAGTATTCACATACACTGAGCATACTGCATAGACTGCTGCTCCCTCTCTGGGGGGTATAGTGTCTGCTTTCAGCCCTCTGTTAATGCTCCTCACTCCCCACCCTCTCTCTTTCTCGCTTTCTTTCTCGCTTTGATTACTGCGATGTGATGTCTCATCTAGGGAGAGAAATTTACTCCTTGGTGGAGACCCTGAGCATTCGAGTGCCGTTTGTTCACACGTGCCTCATTGTTGGCAGCGCTAGACATCTGCCATCTCAAACATTGAAAAGACGTTAGCATTACCACGAAGCCCCTTCCAGTTAATTTGCATGTGTTTGAGTGATGGCTATAAATTGAAATGAGGATAATTTCTCTCTTTCTGACCGCTCAGCCTCATCGCCTTACAAATGTAGCCAGACTATGAAATAAAGTCTTAACTTTCTAAAATGTCATTTAAAACAGACCCCATGAGTTTAGTTACTTTTGGCTCGTCTGTTTTTTAGATAAAGTCAGCATATTAGTGGCATTGTTGCAAATAAATCAAAATTAGTCCAAAATGAGTGCTTAGGGTATCAAGATGGTGAGCACATGACAGTCCACAGAAAGGTGGTTAGTGGCAGAAAGGAAGGCGTATAACAATCTAAACCCTACTGTCAGGATAATGTCGCTGGAGGGGATGGCTGCCGTTTTACGGGCTCCTAACCAACTAACCAACTGAGCTATTTTGTTTATTTTTTGGCATTGTTTGTAACTTATTTTGTACATAATGTTGCTGCTACCGTCTCTTATGACCGAAAAGAGCTTTTGGATATCAGAACAGCGATTACTCACCTCGAACTGGACAACGATTTTTGCTTAAATGAATCCGACGCAAAGGATATACTGCTTCTCTGAGACCTAGGCCAATTCCCGTCATTCACGTGAAGAAAATAAAGAAATACAGGGGGCGGAGATCGGAGTGCCTTGTGAGAATTTGTCGGCAAGTGGGTAACACTCCTCTACCATCCGCTCTATTGGCCAACGTGCAATCACTGGATCTCCGCTCGAGACTATCCTACCAACGGGTCATTAAAAACTGTAATGTCTTATGTTTCACGAGTCGTGGCTGAACGACAACACGGATAATATACAGTTTGCTGGGTTTTACGTGCATCGGCAGGACAGAACTAATATGACTAAATGTACAAATGAGGAGTCGGTAATTTGTTCAGAGGACCTAGTGTTCGCTCGTGGGAGTTGAATGATTGTACTTTATGTAGGTGTATAAATGCTTACATGTGGTAAAAATTGAATACTGTAATTTATCGATTGTGCATTCCTTAAAGTTAATTTAAAGTGTTAACAGATTAAATATCAAAACAAGGATGCAGTGGTGGGATAAAATTATCCTGCCTGAAATCAACAGCACGTACAAGGACATTGAGGAGGAAATCTGTGTCACATTGCTTATACTTTGTCACCATTTGGAGGAAAAATTACAAGGTAAACATCTTACATTTTAGCAGACGCTCTTATCCAGAGCGACTTACAGTAGTGAATGCATACATTTCATACTTTTTCGCACTGGCCCCCCGTGGGAATCGAACCCACAACCCTGGCGTTGCACACACCATGCTGGCATTGCAAACCCCATGCTCTACCAACTGAGCCACAGGGAAGGCCTAAACAGAGTATAACCACCAAACATTATTATTTTTTGTTTATGGAACTAGCAAGTTTTTTTTGTTTGTTGCCTGTTTTGATTAACCCACTGGGCATTGAATCTAGGTTGTCAGACCAGACTGTGTATTTGGCTAAACCTAGGGATTTGCTCTGGGAGGCAAAAGCTGTTCTTAGGTATTGGATATGGCGATGTGAAAGCAACAGCTAACATCATCGTAGAAAAAAGGTTGTTTTCCTTAATATCGTTTTCATAGGGGTGTACTTTATTGGGACAGTAGTCTTTGCTAACTGAGTAGTGAAAGCTTTCCATCAACTGCTGACCTGTTCCATGTGTCAAATCCAATGTTATTGGTCACATACACATATTTAGCAAAAGGTAGATTCCACTGTAACTCACAATTGACTCATTACATATTAAATCAAGCAGCCCTTTTTTGATTGATTTCATATAGACCTATTAGTCGTTGCCAAGGGTTTAATTGAAATAAATATATCACTGTGAGAATTCATCATAACACAAGGTGTCCAAATAAATACATTGTATGTTTATTTCTCCTTTCAGGTTTATACCGATTCATCCAAATCAGAGAACATTATGGCTGCTTAATCTGTTGCCAAGAAAACATGGCCAAATTGATACATTTTGAAAAGGATCCAGAATTTATCCAAGGACGGAGGTTTCACAAACATGGAGATTGCTTGCTGTTCACAACTGGCACATGTCCAATCTGTTCTGTTGTCCCATATAATTTCATGCAGTGGTGTAAAGTACTTAAGTTAAAAGTACTACTTAAGTTGTTTTTTGTAGTATCTGTACTTTATTTCACTATTTATATTTTTTACAACTTTACTTTTTCTTCACTACATTCCTAAAGAAAAATATGTACTTTTTACTCCAAACATTTTCCCTGACACCCCAAAGTACTCGTTACATTTTCAATGCTTAGCAGGACACGAAAATGTTCTAATTCACATACTGAACAAGAGAACATCCATTATCATCCCTAATTCCTCTGATCTGGTGAACTCACTAAACACATGCTTAGTTTGTAAATGATGTCTGAGTATTGGATTGAGCCCCTGGCTATCTCTAAATAAAATAAAAACTAGAAAATGTGTCTGTCTGCTTTGCTTAATATAAGGAATTTGAAATGATCCATACTTGTACATTTACTTTTGATACTTAAGTATATTTAAAACCAAATACTTTTAGACTTTTACTCATGTAGTATTTTACTGGATGACTTTCACCTTGACTTGAGTAATTGTTTTATTAAGGTATCTTTACTTTCACTTTTATCTAAGGCTTTCATCACATTGGCCAGGTGGAAAGAGAGTGCGATCTGACGGAGGGATATATTTCCTGCTGTATAATTTTGAGTAAGCAAACTACTTGGGTCAATATGCATAATTCGGCAACACTTTACTTGACACAGTCATAACCATGTCATAATATATAATAACTGACATAACTTGTCATAATATGGTTAAACAACTCTCATGACCCATATTTACACCTGTTGTGACATATTACGTTATTTTAGGACTGGTTATGACACCTATATATGAGTGTCAAAACCCACATTTATTCAAATTATTTTTTTCCCTGTCAAGAAGTTTCCTTTAGTTTGAAAGTTTGTTTCTTAAATCCTTTGTTGTTGTAATCAATTCTTTACAGTCATGCTTTTTTTCATCAACTTGTAGAAAATACACTTTATGACACTGTCATGAAGCATTATGATGACCCTGTGCCACTTTACTTGGACTAAGAAAATACACTTTATGACAATGTCAAGAAGCATTATGACCATCATAATGCCAGATAGGCCTATCGCGTACATGCCCTTATATCAGTCTTCACTGGGGGCTCCCGAGTGGCGCAGCAGTCTAAGGCACTGCATCTCAGTGCTAGAGGTGTCACTACAGACCCTGGTTTGATTCCAGGCTGTATCACAACCGGCCGTGATTGGGAGTCCCATAGGGTGGCGCACAATTGGCCCAGCGTCTTCCGGGTTAGGGTTTGGCCGGGGTAGGCCTTCATTGTAAATAAGAATTTGTTCTTAACTGACTTGCCTAGTTAAATAAAATAAAATAAATAAAGGGTGCCTTTTCCTGCTCCTGAAATCTGCTTCTGCATTCATCCCAGTCATCTGTAACAGAGCATTGTGGGAAGTGCATGTCTGACATCAATATGTTTGCAATTACAGTGATAATTTTACATGGTCAATTTAAATAAATAATTACTGTAACAAACATACTGTTGATACGTAGGTTATGGTGTAATTTTTTGCCTTATGTGGTAGGTTTTATGGGTTTTAAAATTTTTGCAGGTGTCATAACCAGTCATAAAATGACTACCGTGGTAGGTATTGTGTGTTTTGACACTTTCGTAGATGTCATAACCAGCAATAAAATAACTACCATGGTAGGGTTTGTGGGTTTATACACTCCTATTTAGGTGTCATAACCAGCCATAAAATAAAGCAATATATGTCACAACAGGTCTAAATAGGTCATCAAATCAAATTGTATTTGTCACATGTGCCGAATACAACAAGTGTTGACCTTACTGTGAAATGCTTACTTACAAGCCCTTAACCAACAATGCAGTTTTAAGAAAAATAAGAGTTAACAAATATTTAATAAATAAACAGAAGTAAAAATATACAGTACCGAGTCAATGTGCGGGGGTACAGGTTAGTCAAAGTAATTGAGGTAATATGTACGGTACATGTAGGTAGGGGTAAAGTGACTATGCATAGATAATAAACAGCGAGTAGCAGCAGCGTAAAAAAAGAGGGGGTCAATGCAAATATTCTGGGTAGCCTTTTGATTAACTGTTCAGCAGTCTTATAGATGGGGATAGAAGCTGTTAAGGAGCCTTTTGGAACGAGACTTGGCGCACCAGTATCACTTTCCGTAACAGAGAGAACAGTCCATGACTAGGGTGTCTGGAGTATTTGATCATTTTTAGGGCCTTCCTCTGACACCGCCTGGTATGGAGGACCTGGATGGCAGGAAGTTGCCCCAATGATGTACTGGGCCGTATGCACTACCCTCTGTAGTGCCTTGCTGTAACAATGCCTCCTAGTAGGAGGGGGGGTGTAGGAATCAGGAGCAGGAGAGCAAAGAAGTTCCAGTGGCACAAAAACGATTAATAAGGCGGTCCCGAACTCACAATACAAACAAGTGGGAAAAACACGCACAAACGTAGTCGCCACCCACAGGGAAACTAACTCCACACACGGAGGACAAATCTCGACTCCAAAAACAAAGTCTCGAAAACACACGGTAACATTACCGAAATAAATCGAAACCCCGTGGTGCAGGCACGCACCCCTAACATGCAATACACACAATTAATCCCGCACAAAGCCTAGCATGCAGCGGGGTGTAGATAAACCCACCGAAATCATCTAATTGAACACAGGTGTGAAAAAACAGACACAAACGAAAAGGAAAATGGGATCGGTGGCAGCTAGTAGGCTGGCGACGACGACCGCCGAGCACCGCCCGAACAGGGAGAGGAGCCACCTTCGATGGAAGTCGTGACATTTGCGGTTGAATGCCGAGCAGTTGCCATACCAGGTAGGGATGCAACCAGTCAGGATGCTCTCGATGGTGCAGCTGTAGAACTGTATGAAGATATGAGGACCCATGCCAAATATTTTCAGTCTCCTGAATAGGCATTGTTGTGCCCTCTTCACAACTGTCTTGGTGTGTTTGGACCATGATAGTTTGTTGGTGATGTAGACAGCAAGGAACTTGAAGCTCTCGAGCTGCTCCACTACAGCCCCATTGATGTGAATGGGGGTGTGCTCGGCCCTCCTACTGTAGTCCATGATCCTCTCCTTTGTCTTGATCACATTGAGGGAGAGGTTGTTGTCCTGCCACAACACTGTCATGACAGTGTTATGACCATATTACAACAGGTTATGACAATTATTTCAGTTGTTATGAAATATTATGACATGCTTATGACCGTCTCTTAACGTGTTCTGACGCTGGGTGTCAAGTAGTGTTACACATAATTCTCAGTAACAGTACATATAACAGCTTAACGGGGTGTGTTTTGCAAGTATTGTAGCCATGCAGCCCAGTTACATGGGGAAATGTAACTGGGCTATGCCGATGAATGCGACTTTGTAGTAAGGTGATACTGTATTACGCAATTCTGTAGGGTGATATTGTATTATGTGTGATATTGAATGTTTGGAAAGTAGATAACAAAAAATACACAAGCCGGTTTGTAGGTGGGGTGGTAGATGGTTGTTAACCACAGGTCTGCTAAGCGAAAACTTCCAGGTTTGCGTTCCCATTGGGGCAAATTAAGTTCTTGGTTTAGCGTTTCTCTTACCATCAATATAATTATTTCTTTACCCCCTTTTTTCCCCCAATTTCGTGATTACGATCTTGTCTCCTTGCTGCAACTCCCCAATGGGCTCGGGAGAGGTGAATGTAGAGTCATGCGTCCTCTGAAACACTATCTGGCAAAACAGCGCTTATTAAACCTGTTGTGGACAGATGTTCCTCTAGCGGAACCCCGTTCTGCCAGCGGAACCCCTCGCCAACAGCCAATGAAATAGCAGGGCGTGAAATACAAAACAACTAAAATCTCATAATTCAGATTTCTCAAACATACGCTCCTCAGCCCGGAGCCTCCAGCGACACTCCTCAGCCCGGAGCCTCCAGCGACACTCCCCAGTCAGGAGCCTCCAGCGACGCTCCTCAGCCCGGAGCCTCCAGCGACACTACTCAGCCCGGAGACTCCAGCGACGCTCCCCAGCCCGGAGCCTCCAGCGACGCTCCTCAGCCAGGAGCCTCCAGCGACGCTCCCCAGTCAGGAGCCTCCAGCGACGCTCCCTAGCCAGGAGCCTTCAGCGATGCTCCCCAGCCCGGAGCTTCCAGCGATGCTCCCCAGCCCGGAGCCTCCAGCGACGCTCCCCAGCCCGGAGCCTCCAGCGACACTCCCCAGCCCGGGGCCTCCAGCGATGCCCCTCAGCCCGGGGCCTCCAGCGACGCCTCTCAGACCAAAGCCTCCTGCGACGCCTCTCAGCCCAGAGTCTTCGGAACGGGAGCTACGCCCAGAGCCACCTCCGTAGTGGGAGGATTGGCAAAGGGGGGGTGTAGCACAGGAACCGTCGTTGACGGTGGCCACCCTCCCTTCCCTCCCTTTAGGTTTGGGGTTAGGTTTTGTGGGGTTTTTTGTTTTGGAGGTGCAGTCGGGGTCTCCTTTTACTGTCACGTCCTGACCAGTAAAAGGGGTAATTTGTAATTGTAGTTGGTCAGGGCGTGGCAGGGGGTGGTTGTTTGTGTGTTTTGTTTTTTTTTGGTTCTAGGGGATTTTGGTTCTAGTTTTCTATTTCTATGTTTCTTTTTCTATGTGTGGCCAAGTATGGCTTCCAATCAGAGACAGGTGTTTTTCGTTGTCTCTGATTGGAAGCCATACTTAGGCAGCCTGTTTTTCCTGTGTTTTTGTGGGTGGTTGTTTTCGGAATAGCCTATGTGCCTTACGGAACTGTTTATTGTTGGTTTGTTATTTTTGTGTTCACTTTATTTAAATGATAAAAGAAGATGAGCACTTTACCCGCTGCGTTTTGGTCCCCCTTCATCGACACCTGTGACAGCATGTAATGGAATAATGAGAAATTCTGGCAAGTTTTTCTTACCCGAGTCAGATGAACTCATGCAGTCTCTGCATACAGTTCAAAGGAAGTTTCATGAGTCAATGCTAACTAGTGCAAGCACAATGACTGTAAGTCTACCAGTACAGCTACCTTAATTGTAAACATTTTTTACATATTTTTTTCACCTTTTTTCTACTAGGCAAGTCATTTAAGAACAAATTCTTATCTACAAAGACGGTCTACCAGGGAACAGTGGGTTAACTGCCTTGTTCAGGGGCAGAACGACAGATTCTTACCTTGTCAGCTCAGGGATTCGATCCAGCAATCTTTTGGTTACTGGCCCAATGCTGTAACCACTAGGCTACCTGCCACCTTAAAAAGTTGACACGTCTCTTTACAGAGCTATAGCTAATAATTGAGTGTGTCTGTCTAAAGCTAGCCAGCTTGCCAATTGGTTGTAGACAAGACCTGAGTCCACCTGAATCCCTGTTAGATTGAAGAGAGGTTTCCATTGTAAAGGCAGAGCATGGGCCCCAGATGCTTAAATCAGCAACCACAGCCATTTATAATCCAGACAAATAATGGGCAGAGGTGCACCATTTAGTCCTGGCAGAGCCCTGGCAGATGGCTGCTCCAGAAACCCCATCTGAACACAGCACAAAGCGATGTACTAATCACTTCCAACAAGTGCAATAAACATTTACAGTATGCCAGTGTGTCAGATGCTCTCACTTTTTGCACTCTCACTCACTCACTCACTCACTCACTCACTCACTCACTCACTCACTCACTCTCACACACACACACAAACACACTTCATGCTTGTTCTCTCACTCTCGCTCTTTCTCTTTATTTCCCACACACAAACACACAGTTCCTGCTTGTTAATTTGACACTTCACACTAACATTGTGTGTAAGGATACACAAGGGAGATAGGGTGAATACCACATCATTGTCAAATTTCAATGCAGTCTGTGTTTATTGCCTCTTCTTTTCTACCGAGAACCAGCCTATTTAAGCCAGCGGCAAGCAAAAATGTTCTCTCTAATTTGTGTCAGCTGAGCACAAACTTAAACACTGTGAACACTCAGACATTGGTCAAGTAGGCTACTGTGGCTATTTGATCATACCAGAGTGACCTACCATCCAAAACAATGGAGTAAATATATCCAATAACATTTTAACATGGAAATAGCTGTTCTATCATTCAGCCTATAGTAGCAGACAATGTGTGGTGTCCAATGCAGGCCTTCATTCCATGAGCCAAAAAAAAACAAAAAAAAAACATGCAGGGTTTGACATAAACCTCTTGATCCACTTGTCCTTCAGACAAAATGTTGAAAATATTATTGTGTTGTTTGATGGAAGAAACCACTTAACAAAATAAAATGCATTATTATTCCAATACCATTGTTACAGAGAATCAGACAAATTATGCTACCCTCTGCCTATAGGCTCGATTAAGCTAAGTAGCCAATCTCAAAATACAACACTGCCCCTTTAAGACAAAAAAAAGCTTGTTACCTGACTTGCTTTTCAAAATGTACACATTTTGTGCTCTTGTAGGAAGAAATCACTCCCCCATTGCTGATTACAAATTATATATAACTGGGCTAATAACTCACTAACTAGCAAAGGATATGAACAAATGTGCACATGTGGCTACATGCAGCTCTCGCTTTGATCTCAAAACAAGCGCATCTACTCACCACTGCTCATGCTGTAACGTCAGTACAGTCAAAAGTGAATGGCACAGATCCATATGGCAATGGTCTATTTGCATATACTGTAGGCCTACTGCAGCTTTGATTGGTTATGCCGCACCAGTCTGTATAGAGTAAGGGCTGAGTCATTTGTCAATACAATAGAATCATACTCCAATGCTTCAGCCTCCAACAAAATCTCTTGCGTCGTTAGTTTTGCATATTAAGTCTTGCATAGTTCGTTTTGTTTCGGTATGTTGCATTGAAACTGGCTAACATTGCGTTGATTCGATCACAATTCTCACAGTAAAGAGAAATGTTGATAGTGTTAACTAAGAGGGAAAAGTTGAGTGAATTGCACGTGTGCAGCTTAGAGGGAACATTGGCCTCCAAATTTTTTAGAGACGCCTACCCAAGGTAGAACAAAACACAAACATGTTTTTCATCTCTCTAATGTCTCCTATTTATGAAATGAATGGTTGTGTAAACATATTTTACTGCAAAAGTGGTTAAATTAAACCAAAAACCTGCAGAATAATGCATGGTTGGATGGGGGATGGGCCACAGTCTCAAGTAACCCAATATTGGAAGCTTTGATATTACTAAAGTTTGGAACACAAATTTTACACACAGAGATACAATAGGCGGAAATATTTATGATGAATGTAAGCTTTACTTTTTAGTAGCTGATTAATAGACAACTTTCCAAGTCAAATTTGCTCTCATTCAGTGCTGTATGATCCTGCCTGACAAAAACATATTTTGATGTTGTGGCTATTTTAATCGGATCTAAGGTTAACAAGTGGGTTCAGATATCAAAATACATTTTTTGGGGGTCCAAGGTTCCTTGAAGGATGTTGTACCTTTATCCCTTACAATTTTAATTTAGTTAGAACGCAACCACAGCTTATCTTTGGTGCCACCCTGGACTTTGCCTCAAAACCAATATGGCATCCAAAATCCAAAATGGCTGCCATGACACAATTTGATGGTTAAATAATTTGTAAATATGAAGTTTATTGATAAAAGGCATTTTTTCTGAATTGTGTACAAAACTCATGCCCGTTTATCAACCACTCCACAAATGTATTGTTAACAAACTATAGTTTTGGAAAATCGGTTAGGACATCTACTTTGTGCATGACACAAGTAATTTTTCCAACAATTTACAGACAGATTATTTCACTTATAATTCACAGTATCACAATTCCAGTGGGTCAGAAGTTTACATACAAAGTTGACTGTGCCTTTAAACAGCTTGGACAATTCCTGAAAATTATGTCATGGCTTTAGAAGCTGCTGATAGGGTAATTGACATAATTTGAGTTAATTTGAGGTGCACCTGTGGATGTATTTCAAGGCCTACCTTCAAACTCTGTGCCTTCTTGCTTGACATCATGGGAAAATCAATAGAAATCAGCCAAGACCTCAGAAAAAAATTGTAGACCTCCACAAGTCTGGTTCATCCTTGGAAGAAATTTCCAAATGCCTGAAAGTACCACGTTCATCTGAACAAACATTAGTACGCAAGTATAAACACCATGGGACCACGCAGCCGTCATACCGCTCAGGAAGGAGACGCCTTCTAGAGATGAACGTACTTTGGTGTGAAAAGTACAAATCAATCCCAGAACAACAGCAAAGGACCTTGTGAAGATAATGGAGGAAACAGGTACACAATTATCTATATCCACAGTAAAATGAGTCCGCTCAGCATGGAAGAAGCCACTGCTCCAAAACCGCCATAAAAAAGCCAGACCACGGTTTGCAACTGCACATGGGGACAAAGATCGTACTTTTTGGAGTAATGTCCTCTGGTCTGATGAAACAGAAATAGAACTGTTTGGCCATAATTACCATCGTTATGTTTGGAGGAAAAAGAGGGAGGCTTTCAAGCCGAAGAACGCCATCCCAACTGTGAAGCACGTGTTGGGCAGCATCATGTTGTGGGGGTGCTATGCTGCAGGTTAGACTGGTGCACTTCACAAAATAGATGGTATCACGAGGAAGGAAAATTATGTGGATATATTGAAGCAGCATCTCAAGACATCTGTCAGGAAGTTAATTAAAGCTTGGTCGCAAATGGGTCGTCCAAATGAACAATGAGCCCAAGCATACTTCCAAAGTAGTGGCAAAATGGCTTAAAGACAACAAAGTCAAGGTATTGGAGTGGCCATCACAAAGCCCTGACCTCAATTCTATAGAACATTTGTGGTCAGAAATGAAAAAGTTTGTGGGAGCAAGGAGGCCTACAAACCTGACTCAGTTACACCAGCTCTGTCAGGAGGAATGGGCCAGAATTCACCCAACTTATTGTGGGAAGCTTGTTGAAGGCTACCCGAAATGTTTGACCCAAGTTAAACAATTTAAAGGCAATGCTACCAAATACTAATTGAATGTATGTAAACTTCTGACCCACTGGGAATGTGATGAAAGAAATAAAAGCTGAAATAAATCATTCTCTCTACTATCATTCTGACATTTCACATTCTTGAAATAAAGTGGTGATCCTGACTGACTTAAGACAGGGAATTGTTACTAGGATTAAATGTCAGGAATTGTGAAAAACGGAGTTTAAATGTATTTGGCTAAGGTGTATGTCAACTTCCGACTTCAACTGTGTATATGCAGTACCAGTCAAAAGTTTGTATACGCCAACTCATTCAATGTTATTTTCTTTATAGAATAATAATGAACACATCAAAACTATGAAATAACAAATATGGAATCATGTGGTAACCCAACATTTTTTAAACTAATCAAAACATGTTATATTTTAGATTCTTCAAAGTAGCCACCCTTTGCCTTGATGACAGCTTTGTGTACAGAGTGCCCTATGGTGTACAGAGTGCCCTATGGTGTACAGTGCCCTATGTGTACAGAGGCCCATTCTCGTACAATTCGTCCTCCGCCATCATGTCGTCATGATGGCGGAAGATGATCCTCATGTCGTAAGGATCTGGAAGCTGAAAATGTCCCAATTCTTCCATGGCCTGCATACTCACAAGACATATCACCCATTGAGCATGTTTGGGATGCTCTGGATCTAAGTGTACAACAGCATGTTCCAATTCCCGCCAATTTCCAACAGCTTCGCACTGCCATTGAAGAGGAGTGGGACAACATTCTGCAGGCCACAATCAACAGCATGATCAACTCTATGCGAATGAGATGTGACGTGCTGCATGAGGCAAATGGTGGTCACACCAGATACCAACTGGTTTTATGATCCACACCCCTAACTTTTTTAGGTATCTGTGACAAACATATTCATATCTGTATTCCCAGTAATGTGAAATCCAAAGATTAGGGCCTAATTACTTTATTTAAATTGACTGATTTCCTTATATGAACTGTAACTCAGTGAAATCTTTGAAATTGTTGCATGTTGAGTTTATATTTTCATTCTGTGTATATAACAATATACAGTGCATTTGCAAATAATTCAGACCCCTTAACTTCTTCCACATTTTCTTGCGTTACAGCCTTATTCTAAAATTGATTCAATAAAACATTTTCCTCATAAATCTACACACAATACCCCATAATGACTAAGCAAAAACCGTTTTTAAGATGTTTTGCCTATGTATAAAGAAAACTCCTGAAATATCACATTTACATAAGTATTCAGACCATTTACTCAGTATTTTGTTGCAGCACCTTTGGCAGTGATTACAGCCTCAAGTCTTCTTGGGTATGACGCTTGACATGCTTGACACACCTGTACTTGGGAAGTTACTCACATTCTTCTCTGCAGATCCTCTCAAGCTCTGTCAGGTTGGATGGGGAGCATTGCTGCACAGCTATTTCCAGGTCTTTCCAGAGATGTTTGATTTGCTTCATGTCCGGGCTCTGACTGGGCCACTCAAGGACATTCAGAGACTTGTCCCAAAGCCACTCCTGCATTGTCTTTGTTGTGTGCTTAGGGTTGTTGTCCTGTTGGAAGGGGAATGTTCGCCCCAGTCTGAGGTCCTGAGTGCTCTGGATCAGGTTTTCATCAAGGATCTCTTTGTACTTTGCTCCGGTCATCTTTGCCTTGATAATACTAGTCTCCCGGTCCCTGCCACTGAAAAACATCCCCACAGCATGATGCTGCCACCACCATGTTTCACTGGTCTGTTCTTTAGGTGCCTTTTTGCAAACTCCAAATGGGCTGTCATGTGCATTTTACTGAGGACTGGCTTCCCTCTGGCCACTCTACCATAAAGGCCTGATTGGTGGAGTGCTGCAGAGATGGTTGTCCTTCGGGAAGGTTCTGCCATCTCCACAGAGGAACTCTGGATCTCTGTCAGAGTGACCATCAGGTTCTTGGTCACCTCCCTGAGCAAGGTCCTTCTCCCACGATTGCTCAGTTTGGCCGGGGAACCAGCTCTAGGAAGAGTCTTGGTAGTTTCCAAACTTCTTCCATGTAAGAATGATGGAGGCCACTGTGTTCTTGGGGACCTTCAATACTGAATACATTTTTTGTACCCTTCCCCAGATCTGTGCCTCGACACAGTTCTGTCTCGGAGCTTTATGGACAATTCCTTCAACCTTATGGCTTGGTTTTTGTTCTGACATGTACTGTCAACTGTGGGACCTTATACTGCCAGGTATGTGCCTTTCCAAATCATGTCCAATCAATTGAATTTACCATAAGTGGACTCCAATTTGTAGAAACATCTCACGGATGATCAATGGAAACAGGATGCACCTGAGCTCAATTTCAAGTCTCATAGCAAAGGGTCAGAATACTTATTTTTGGAAACATTTCTAAAAACCTGTTTTCGCTTTGTCATTATGGGGTATTGTGAGTAGACTAATGAGGAAAAACGATTATTTAATCAATTTTAGAATAAGGCTGTAACGTAACAAAATGTGGAAAAAGTAAAGGCGTCTGAATACCTTCCGAATGCACTTGCCACTGGGCACAGCCGGCAGCTCATGAGCATTTGGCTGACCAGGGGTCAACGGCTGGGGGTGGTTTTCTTATTGGCTGAGCTGAGGTGGCACAAATTCACATTAAAAGTCAAACGCAAATCATCAAAGAGTTAGACCCGCTCTGACTCTGTCAGACACTCAAAACAAAAAAACATTAGGGTGTTGCTGAAAAAGTTAGAGAGACCTAAAATGTTTACACCAGGAACGCACAATCCCTCCATCAGTGCTCAGACTGTCCGCAATAGGCTGAGAGAGGCTGGACTGAGGGCTAGTAGGCCTGTCCAGCCTCTAACAGTCAGTGTCTGGTGTGGCCACCAGGCCTACAAGCTGTCAAGCCAGCCTCTCTCCCCCTACTGCGGACAGTCTGAGCACTAATGGAGGGATTGTGCATTTCTGGTGTAACTCGGGCAGTTGTTGTTGCCATCCTGTACCTGTCCCGCAGGTGTGATGTTCGGATGTACTGATCCTGTGCAGGTGTTGTTACACGTGGTCTGCTACTGCGAGGACGATCAGCTGTCCATCCTGTCTCCCTGTAGCACTGTCTTAGGCGTCGCACAGTACAGACATTGCAATTTATTGCCCTGGCCACATCTGCAGTCCTCATGTCTCCTTGCAGCATGCCTATGGCACGTTCACGCAGATGAGCAGGGACCCTGGACATCTTTCTTTTGGTGTTTTTCAGAGTTAGTAGAAAGGCCAATGTGTAGTGGTGGATGGTTGTAAATATGAGTCCATAGAGGTGTGCTCAGGTGTTCCGCAAGGTTCTATTTTGGTCCCACTGTTGTTCATTTTGTATATCAACAACATTGGGGATCTTATTGAAACAGCGGATGTTCATTTTTATGCAGATTATACTGTTCTTTATTCAGGTGGTAATAGTTTATCTTTAGCTTTTGAAAATTCCCAAAGAGTATTTAGATCATACAACAGAATCTGTATGATTTAAAGCTGGTTCTAAATTCAGGTAAAACAAAATGCATGGTATTTTCAAATGCCAGACATGTTACCAATCATGTCATTGCTACATTGGCTGGACATACTATAGAGCAAGTCAAAGTGTACAAATATTTGGGTGTGTGGGTTGATGATAAGCTGAGCTTCACTGTGAATGTAGAGAACTTGATAAGGAAGCTCAAGCTGAGAATAGGTTTTTATTACCAGCATAAGGCTTGTTTTTCTTTGGAGGCCAGGAAGGAGCTGGTACGATGTACATTACTGACAGTTTTAGATTTTAGTGATGTTATATATATGCAGGCCTCAACCACTACCCTGGGAGTACTTAATTCAGTGTATCATGTAGCCCTCAGGTTAATTGCAAATCAAAAACGTCTAACACATCATTGTGATCTCTACAGTGCTGTTGGCTGGTCGCCATTGACCTTGCATAGGCTTAAACACTCATATACACTGATTTATAAGGCCATATTGGGTAAAATGCCAATTTATCTCTGTTCTTTTTTAATCAGGTCGGTAAATAAATATCACTTACGTTTCCATTCTCATTTGCTTCTAACAGTACCAAAAATTAGAACAGGTCATGGTAGAAATAGTTTTAGTTACACAGCTCTATGGTCCTGGAATTCTCTCCAGACACATTTTAAAATTTGATGATGTAGTTTCGTTGATGGAGTTTAAACAGTTGATCGATGTATATATCATAGAAGAGTGTAACTGTCTTCAGGACAAGCTGTTTTTTGTCAATAATTACTTTTTTAACGTAATATGTAATTGTTGTACTGTATGTGTGTTTATAGTTTTGTTTTATGTTGTATGTTGTTTTGTCTGAAACGTTGTTCCCCTTGCTGCTATTGGACCAGGTCTCTCTTGGAAAAGAGATGTTATCTCAATGAGAAAAACCTGTATTAATAAAGGTTAAATATATATATATATTTTAAGAGTCAGTGTGGAGGATGTGTTATTGCCAACCCTCACAGCCTGTGTTCTGCCTGTCAGGAAGTCCAGGACCCAGTTGCAGAGGGTGGTGTCCAGATACAGGGCTCTGAGCTTGGTGTCGAACTTGGAGGGAACAATAGTGTTAATCAGCACAGCAGTTTTCAGCTGTGCTAACATAATTGCAAAAGGGTTTTCTAATGATCAATTAGCCTTTTAAATGATAAGCTTGGATTAGCTAACACAACGTGCCATTGGAACACAGGAGTGATGGTTGCTGATGTGCCTCTGTACGCCTATGTAGATATTCCATAGAAATCTGCTGTTTCCAGTTACAATAGTCATTTACAACATTAACAATGTCTACACTGTATTTCTGATCAATTTAATGTTATTTTTATGGACAAAAAATAGCTTTTCTTTCAGAAACAAGGACATTTTTTCGAAGTGATCCCAAACCTTTGAACAGTAGTGTATATTTTCAAGGAAGCGTGGATCATCATTATTTGGACTTTATAGATTAATAAGCCAAATGTGTTTATGGTCCAATAACGTACAATATTTAAAAGAATCCATCTACCTTGCGGATCTGTTTGGACAATTTGCACATTCGGATCAAAATTATTGTTAATTATTATCATCACCCCTTTAGAGTTTCTTTGCACATGGGAGAAGTATATTTCGCCCTCCTAATCCTTTTTCCACACAACTTCATCTAAAATTGTTGAATGACTTTCCTTGAAGCGATAGATATTATATTCCTTCTCTTTTAGCCAGGTAAATACTGATTGTCTTTTCTTATCTGCTAAGCCATTACAATTATAACTAACTATACTTATTTCACCATTTACCATAATGAGATACAAGTTTCAATTATATTTATCATTATTTATTTGTAAACTTACCATTAAAAAGTATCATGATGATTGAGTGTCCATATAGCTGTACCATGATATTTGCACTGCTACTGAGTAAACCTTCAATTGTTCTCCACTATTCCACCCGCTAAAACCTCCCCCCATTCCAAGTTGGGTTGTCGTCCCAGTGACTGGCAGACCACCCCTGTCGACCTGGATCCTAGAGCCTTTGAGATATTGGGACCAGTCCTTTAAAAAGAGCACACAGTGCCACCTAAAGAACAGAAGCAGATTAACAGCCAAAAGCATTTCCAATGCCCTCACTTCGATGGTGTTGTATACTGTTATTTAAACAAATATGCAAGATTTTACATTTACATTTTTTTTACATTTATATATCTTAATTTATTTCCACAATGAATGAATAATATTCATAATAATGTAGGCAATTAAAAATAATTCGTATTAAAATGTATATAAATAAAATAAATATTAAAACATACAATCTATCTGCAGTGAAGCCGCTCAACATTTACATTACATTCAGTCATCTAACAGACCCCCATCCAGAGCAACCTACAGGATCAACCAGGGTCAAGCTCCCCGCCCAAGAGCACATCAACAGATCTCCCACCAAGTCAAAGAAGGGGACCCGAACCAGCAACCTATCATGTGCGAATACGTATACAGTTGTAGCTGTTTGAGAAGGCATGCAAAATTGAGCAAGAATGGGGAGATCTGCTTAACCAATGTCAAGTCCTAGCTGATGGAGCTTAGATACACCCTCTATCCTGAAACAAACACACACTGGTCCCCCATTGTGACCATTTTCCCAAGCATCTCTGGGCAGTCAGACTTTTATTATTTTGTACCGCCAGGGCCACAATAATTTGCCCCCTGCCCATGGGTTACTGCAGCTAGTGTTGCCAGCACTGCCATTACCTGGGTGGGGGAATCCACCAGAATTCCCACAGGCTAGGTACAAGGTTGTCAAGGTTCTCATTAGCAGCTTTCAGAAATTCCTTGTATATTATGCTCACCCACTCGGAGTGATCAACCCTGCCAGGCATTCTCAGACTCTTGAGGGGGCGGTGCTGCTTTAGTGGGTCTCTGACCATGTTTTTCTTTCTGTCTTGGCTGAAAAATAGGCTAGTTGCAGTAGGCCTTTAGTGTGTGAGTTGCTCAGGTGGGTGTCTAGGGTTGGAGACCGTTCCATCATGATAGGACAATAAATATATAGACTAGATTTTTAATGCATTTTAAAATGTATATCCCATATTTGCACAAAGTTGAAAACTCTGTCACAACTCCTGCTCACAGACACACATGGGCTCTGGCATTTGCAACCATTTTCCTTTTTCACCCACTTAACTCACCACACTATTTCAATCAGAAAATCACACAACCCCGCTCATACATGTATACTGTGCCTTCTATGTCCTCTGTTTTCTTTGTTGTTATCTCTACCATGTTGAAATCTACCTAATTTCGGGCTTTTGAGTACTTTTGTGTTCCTGTTCCTTATATTGGAAGATGCATTATTTCAATAATTGTCCTTTCTTCTAATGCTCTCTTATCTATATGTAAGTACTATAAATAGAAAATGTTGAATACTATCTTGAAAGGTATAGTGTATATGTTGTATTTTATTACATTCCCTACCATGGATAGTATTGGGTGTTCCATTATTCGACTTCTCTATGTGAACTTTGTATTATTTAGAATTTTCATGGCGTAGTCTTGGTGTCTCGGAACAGTTGGTTATCAATGTACATTTTATCAGCCAGGAGAGCTCCACGTTTCCCTTTTAGTCTATTCACTTTGAAGAGTCGGTACAGAACTTTGCGCCGTTCTGTAATTTCATTCGGGAACTGATCATTCATCCCTATTTTTGTGCCAGCGAGTCTAGTATTACATATTTATTGATTACTGCATTGATGGATTTAGAGCTTGCAAGAAAGGCATTTCACTGTACTTGTGCATGTGACATTAAAACTTAATTTCAACCACCCAATATAAAATGTATGTTGAATTTCATATTTGATTACATATTTAACCTTGTTTCAATGTAGTAAAATGGTATGTTTGAATCTGGTTCCTTCGACACACATCTGTCAAAAGGGATTTGTCTGCGGACTTGGAGTGCCATATGGACTGGAATGATGGATGCTCACATGTACGCCATATCATCTTAAGTCAGGTCCTATCATGCATTTATTTATGACCTTGTCCTTGTCTGGACAGAAAGTATTTTTATTTATTTATTTATTTAGCTCCTTTGCACCCCAGTATTTCTACTTTGCACACTCATCTACTGTCAAATCTACCATTCCAGTGTTTAATTGCTATATTGTATTTACTTCGCCACCATGGCCTATTTATTTCCTTTACCTCCCTTATCTCACCTCATTTGCTCACATTGTATATAGACTTATTTTTCTTCTGTATTATTGACTGTATGTTTGTTTTACTCCATGTGTAACTCTGTGTTCTTATGTGTCGAACTGCTTTGCTTTATCTTGGCCAGGTCGCAGTTGTAAATGAGAACTTGTTCTCAACTTGCCTAGCTGGTTAAATAAAAGTAAATAAGAAAAAAGAAAAAAGAACACTGGTGCTCTGGTAATACACCAAATCCAATCAGCTTTCTGAAGGTTTCATCTCAGCTTTGCCTCATTTCATGTTAAAAAGTACAAAAAGTCACAGAGAGATTTGGAGGGAGAGATAGAAAGAGAGCGGTGCAATAAACTATAGGTGATTGTTGAAATATACAACACTGGTGCTCATTTAAATATTTTAACTGATAAGTATTATTTGATGTGCATGGAGCAATAATGGGTTTTACCTAAGTAATTCACTTCATAAATAGAATAATGTCTGGGTGTCTAAATGTGGTCACCTTGGCAACAGGATGTTTGTGGTGGGTCAAAATAGAATCATAAATGAAAGGTAAGGGAGATACCAAGTCAGTTGTACAACTGAATTGTGTCTTCCACATTTAACTCTATCCCTCTGAATCAGAGTGTTACGTTCGTCTGAAGGATGAGACCAAGGTGCAGCGTGGTAGGCGAAAATGTTTTCCTTTAATAAAAATGAACACCGTCAAAACAAAGAAAATACAAAAACGATCGTAAAGTTCTGCAGGCTTCAAAGCAGCTATACAAAAACAAGATCCCACAAAACCCCAGTGGGAAAAGGCTGCCTAAATATGACCTCCAATCAGAGACAACGAAAGACAACTGCCTCTGATTGGGAACCATATCAGGCTAACATAGAAATATATAATCTAGAATGCCCACCCAAATCACACCCTGGCCTAACCAAATAGAGAAATAAACAGGGTCTCTACGGTCAGGGCGTGACACAGAGAGGTGCGGGGGCTGCCTTAATTGACATCCACATCTTCAGCGCCCGGAAACAGTGCTTTAATTGCCCTGCTCAGGGGCAGAACAACAGATCTTTACCTTGTCAGCTCTGAGATTTGATCCAGCAACCTTTTGTTTACTGGTCCAACACTCTAACCACTAGGCTACCGGCATTTTAAATTAATAATTTTAGTTCTCTGTATATTTTCTATATAAACTATCAGATAATTAAGTATAATCTCTGTGTTGTGCTAATGGGCTCGATCCCTGATGGGCCACACAACATTCCATTCATCTATTCACATTGAATAACTACCCCTAATTAAGTAATATTCACCCCTGGATAATCTGATTGTTAAACTGGTTCGGACTCTCCAGTCCAATTATACTGTTAATCTGGCCAACTAAATGAATCACTGACTATGCTGTAAATGCAATGCAATGCAGTTTTCCCCTATATGTGAAAATGCTTTAAGCACCTGGAAAAGTACTATACATCAAAACCATTAGTTCTACTATAATTGCGAGGAGATTAATTTCAGCCAGTGACATTTTAGGGCAGTGCATCGTGTAAATGCCTCATCACTGCAGGGCAAAACATGGCCACGGTGACCCAAGATTATGTTAATGTTGCATCAGAGGCCTGACCTTGCCTGGTTACCAAATTTTTTTAACTGACACAGGAATTGTTGCACCTGTGTGGGGCACTAAAAGGTAAATTACAGAAAACCTGCACACGGTTGAATGAATAGGCTAATGGGTCAAAAAGGAAGCTTAAAAATGTCATCTCTAGGATACGTAAATGTAAAGAGTCCTTCATTTCTATGAAGTCGTGGGGTGATTAAATTATGTATCACATTTTAAGGTATGACCAAGGTGCAGACAGTGTTGAAGAAACAGAAGTTTATTCTTTAAACAGGGGCAGGAAAAGAACAGGTCAAGGGAGGCAGGGGTCAATAATCCAGACAGGGTGTATGGCACCGGAAAAGCAGGAGGGCTCAGGGTCAGGTCAGGCAGAGGTCAGTAATCCAGAGTGGAGGCAAAGGTGCAGGCAGGCTCAGGGTCAGAGCAGGCAGGAATGGTCAAAACGTGGAAATTAGAAAACAGGGACTAAAGCAAAGACAGGAGCAAGGGAAAATGCTGGTAGGATAGCACGAATAAAACGAACTGGAAAATCAGACAAAAACACAGGTATACAGTTGAAGTCAGAAGTTTACATACACCTTAGCCAAATACATTTAAACCCAGTTTTTCACAAATCCTAACATTTACCGTAATTTCCGGACTATTAAGCGCACCTGAATATAAGCCGCACCTCTGAATTTAAAAAAAATAAAATATTTTGAACATAAATAAGCCGCACATGTCTATAAGCCGCAGGTGCCTACCGGTACATTGAAACAAATGAACTTTACACAGGCTTTAACAAAACACGGCTTGTAACAAAAATAAATAGGCTTTAATGAAACACGGCTTGTAACAAAAAATGAAAAATTTGCAGTAAACAGTAGCCTACCAAGAATGTCATTGGTCACTATCTTCCTCATCCTGTGCACTGAAACCATCTCCTCCGGTGTCGGAGTTGAATAGTCTCAGAATGGGGGGGTATAATTTGTGGAACGTTCCAACAGGAATCTGTTCCAAAAAACGTAAAGTAAAAGGTTGCCAACCAACAACGCATACAAAATAGCAATGCATACAAACCTAGCTAACTAACTGCCGAATAGGCATCAACTCACCACGTAGCTTATTCTTAATGTTTGTCCATAGGCAACCAGAGTGAGGACAGACATTTTTCGGAATAAACATGATGAGTGAAAAACGCAATGAAATAGACCACTCACTACCCGGTATCTTATTCTGCCGTTATACAACTTTGTATACCTTGTCTTTTGACAACCTTGTTATTTACAAAGTTTTTGGAACGGATTCCTTTTGGAACGTTGCACAAATTATACCCACCCCCTCAGAATTGCTTCATCCGATATTGGATCGTTTTCATTGTTGCTCTCGTCACTTTCATCCGGAGGCAAATCCCCCGCTGAGCCCTCTTCAACATGCAGCAGTCCAGCCTTTCGAAACCCATTGATGATAGTGGATTTTTTGACAATGCTCCACGCTGTCAGGACCCACTGGCAGAATTGACCATAAGTTGCTCTTCGCATGTGGGCCGTTTTAGTGAAGGATTTCTCCCCACTTGTCATCCAAGCCTCCCGCTGAACACGGAGCGCCACCTTAAATGCACGATTTACACTGATGTCGAGTGGCTGCAAATACTTTGTTGTACCCCCAGGAATCAGGGTGACAAAATGACTACCGTAATCAGAATGATGGGAAGTTTGAGAGCGCTCGATTTAATCTAAACAGTAAACAAAAAAGTTATTTGACCTTAACCCGTTTGGCAATTTCATTGGGCTAATGAAAGCTTCATGCCGGCAAAAAATTGAGCACGTCACAGAATGTGTTATTTTGGAGAAAAAAAATTTGAATGCGGGAAAAATCCATATATTAGCCGCATCATTGTTTAAGCCGCGAGGTTCAAAGCCTGGGAAAAAAAGTTGCGGCTTATAGTCCGGAAATTACGGTAATCCTAGTAAAACTTCCCTGTCTTGGGTCAGTAAGGATCACCACTTTATTTTAAGAATGTGAAATGCTGGAAAGTTGTAGAGAGAATGATTTATTTCAGCTTTCATTTCTTTCATCACATTCCCAGTGGGTCGGAAGTTTACATACACTCAATTAGTATTTGGTAGCATTGCCTTTAAATAGTTTAATGTCGGTCAAACGTTTCGCGTAGCCTTCCACAAGCTTCCCACAATAAATTGGGTGAAATTTGGCCCATTCCTCCTGACAGAGCTGGTGTAACTGAGTCAGGTTTGTAGGCCTCCTTGCTCGCACACACTTTTTCATTTCTGCCCACAAATGTTCTATAGGATTGAGGTCAGGGCTTTGTGATGGCCACTCAAATACCTTGACTCTGTTGTCCTTAAGCCATTTTGCCACAACATTGGAAGTACACTTGGGGTCATTATCCATTTGGAAGACCCATTTGCAACCAAGCTTTAACTTCCTGACTGATGTCTTGAGATGTTGCTTCAATATATCCACATCATTTTCCTCCCTCATGATGCCATTTATTTTGTGAAGTGCACCAGTCTCTCCTGCAGCATAGCACCCCCCCCCCCCCCCCCCGCCAACATGATGCTGCCACCCCATGCTTCACGGTTGGGATGATGTTCTTCAGCTTGCAAGCCTCCCCCTTTTTCCTCCAAACATAATGATGGTCATTATGGCCAACAGTTAAATTTTTGTTTCATCAGACCAGAGGACATTTCTCCAAAAAGTAAGATCTTTGTCCCCATTTGCAAACCATAGTCTGGCTATTTTATGGCGGTTTTGGAGCAGTGGCTTCTTCCTTGCTGAGCGGCCTTTCAGTTTATGTCGATATAGGACTCGTTTTACTGTGGATATAGATGCTTTTGTAACTGTTTCCTCCAGCATCTTCACAAGGTCCTTTGCTGTTGTTCTGGGATTGATTTGCACTTTTCGCACCAAAGTACGTTCATCTCTAGGAGACAGAACGCGTCTCCTTCCTGAGCGGTATGATGGCTGTGTGGTTCCATGGGGTTTATACTTGCGTACTATTGTTTGTACAGATGAACGTGGTACCTTCAGGCGTTTGGAAATTGCTCCCAAGGATAAACCAGACTTGTGGAAGCCTACAATTTTTCTTCTGAGGTCTTGGCTGATTTCTTTTGATTTTCCCATGATGTCAAGCCAAGAGACACTGGGTTTTAAGGTAGGCCTTAAAATGCATCCACAGGTACACCTCCAAATGACTCAAATAATGTGAATTAGCCTATCAGAAGCTTCTAAAGCTATGACATAATTTTCTGGAATTTTCTAAGCTGTTTAAAGGCACAGTCAACTTAGTGTATGTAAACTTCTGACCCACTGGAATTGTGATAGAGTGAATTGGAAACATGAGACCAAGGTCTGTGAGACATGGTTTTAATTCTAGACTGTCACGACAGTGACGGATGGTGGCGCCCCTCCTCGGCCGGGCGGGGCTCGGCGGTCGTCGTCGCCGACCTACTAGCTGCCATCGATCCCTTTTTGTTTCACTTTCGTTTGGTTAGGTCTAGGTAGGCACGCACCTGTTTTGGGTTAGTCATTAGAAAGGGGGGGTTATTTAGGTTAGCGTAGGATATGTGTTTGTACGTGATTGTGTGTTGCTCTGTATTTTGGCTTGTGTTCACGCTGATTGTGTTTATGCTCTAGTGCGTGGTTTTGCGCCGACTGTTTTCTGTCCCCTGTGTTTGGGGCACATTGTTTTGTGTGCGCTCTGGATCGCTGTTGGGGTGGCTTGTGTTTCGCCGTTGTGCTCATTAAAAGCCACTACCCTGTATCGCTGCTTCCTGCGCTTGATTCCTCACCCACTACGCCCAAGCTTGACAGAAATCACGTACCACAACGTAATGGAGTCAGCAGGAGCTTCACCGCCAGCCATGTCCATGGAGGAAACCGTGGACCAACACTCTACCCTGCTCCACCGGCTGGGGAACGCCATGGATCAGGTGTTGGCGCGCCTGGAGAGCTGGGACCGACGCGCTCTCGGCCCCCCGAACGCGGCAGTCCAACAGCCTGCGCCCCCTCCAGCACCCACAGCCCCCAGTGCCAGTGGGGTGAAACTCGCTCCCCCCAGGGAGTACGATGGAACGGCCGCTGGGTGTAAGGGCTTCTTACTCCAGTTGGAGTTATACCTGGCGACCGTTCGTCCTCCTCCCTCGGGGGAGGAGAGCGTCAGCGTCCTCGTCTCCTGTCTCACGGGTAAGGCCCTGGAATGGGCAAACGCCGTGTGGGACAGTCCGGACTCAGCCAGGGACAACTACCCAGAGTTCACCCGCCGCTTTCGGGCAGTATTCGATCATCCCCCGGAGGGGAGAGCGGCGGGTGAGCGGCTGTTTCACCTGAGGCAGGAGACAAGGAGCGCGCAGGATTTCGCTCTCGAGTTCCGGACCCTGGCCGCGGGAGCAGGGTGGAATGAGAGGGCCCTTATAGATCACTACCGTTGTAGTTTGAGGGAGGACGTCCGCCGGGAATTAGCCTGTCGGGACACGACCCACACACTGGACCAACTGGTGGATCTGTTCATCCGACTGGACAATCTGCTGGCCGCCCGCGGACGTCCGACCCGGGCCCTGCTCATTCCACCCTCCAGCCCTCCTGCTCCCACGCCTATGGAGATAGGGGGGGCAGCAGCCAGGAAGACTGGAGGGGGAGGTCGCTCCTGCACCTCATGTGGTCGCAGAGGGCACACTGTGGACCGGTGCTGGGGAGACTCCCCTAGGAGTCCAGACGGCAGGCAGAGCGCTCCTTTGACACCTCAGGTGAGTCAGCACCAGCCTCACCCAGAGCCCCCTGTACGTCACATGTATGTGTCAGTGTCTTTTCCTTGTTTCTCCCCTCACTCCCGGTTTAAGGCGCTAGTCGATTCAGGCGCAGCAGGGAGTTTTATGGACCGTGGGGTCGCGGCTAAGTTAGGGATTCCCCTGGTCCAGTTGGACCAACCCTTCCCCGTGCACGCCCTAGACAGTCGACCACTAGGGTCAGGGCTGGTCAGGGAGGTCACTGTACCTCTGGTCAGGGTAATGCGGGGGGGTCATGAGGAGCGGATTAGTCTTTTCCTCATCGATTCCCCAGCGTTTCCAGTGGTTCTAGGGATTCCCTGGCTAGCCACTCACAACCCTAAGATTTCGTGGGGACAGAGGGCTCTTAAGGGGTGGTCAAATGAGTGCTCGGGCAGGTGCATAGGAGTTTCCATCGGTGCGACTACAGTGGAGAGTCCAGACCAAGTCTCCACCGTGCGCATTCCCTCAGAGTATGCCGATTTGGCTATCGCCTTCAGTAAAACGAAGGCGACCCAATTACCACCTCATCGACGAGGAGACTGTGCGATAAACCTCCAGGTGGGCGCTGCCCTTCCTCGTAGTCACGTTTATCCCCTGTCTCAGGAGGAGACAGCGGCTATGGAGACATACGTCACTGAATCCTTGAGGCAGGGATACATTCGGCCATCTCACTCACCCGTCTCCTCGAGCTTCTTTTTCGTGAAGAAGAAGGAGGGAGGTCTGCGCCCGTGCATTGACTATAGAGGTCTAAATGCCATCACAGTGGGTTTCAGTTACCCCCTACCTCTCATCGCCTCGGCGATGGAGTCATTTCACGGGGCGCGCTTCTTCACGAAATTGGATCTCAGGAGCGCATATAATCTGGTGCGTATCCGAGGAGGGGACGAGTGGAAAACTGCATTTAGTACCACATCTGGCCATTATGAGTACCTCGTCATGCCGTATGGGTTAAAGAATGCTCCCGCAGTCTTTCAATCCTTTGTGGACGAGATTCTCCGGGACCTGCTCGGTCAGGGTGTAGTGGTGTACATCGATGACATTCTGGTCTACTCCGCTACACGCGCCGAGCATGTGTCTCTGGTGCGTAAAGTGCTTGGCCGACTGGTGGAGCATGACCTATACGTCAAGGCTGAGAAATGTGAGTTTTCCAAACCAGCCGTCTCTTTCTTGGGGTATCGCATTTCCTCATCAGGGGTAGTGATGGAATGTGACCGCGTCTCAGCCGTGCGTAATTGGCCGACTCCCACCACGGTGAAGGAAGTGCAGCGGTTTTTGGGATTTGCCAATTACTACCGGAGGTTTATCCGGGGCTTTGGGCATTACCTCACTGTTGAAGGGGGGCCCGGTGCGGTTGCAGTGGTCCGCGGAGGCGGACAGGGCCTTTAGTCGTCTGAAGGTTTTGTTCACCGACGCCCCGGTGCTGGCGCACCCGGACCCCTCTTTGCCCTTCATAGTGGAGGTGGACGCGTCCGAGGCTGGGGTAGGAGCCATGCTGTCCCAGCGCTCGGGCGCCCCCCCCAAGCTCCGCCCCTGCGCCTTCTTCTCTAGGAAGTTGAGTCCGGCGGAGCGTAACTATGATGTGGGGGACAGGGAGCTGTTGGCTGTGGTCAGAGCCCTGAAGGTGTGGAGACATTGGCTTGAGGGGGCGCGTCACCCTTTTCTCATCTGGACTGACCACCGCAATCTGGAGTACATCCGGGCGGCGAGGAGACTGAACCCGCGTCAAGCCAGGTGGGCGATGTTCTTTACGAGATTTCGGTTTACCATCTCATATATCCCAGGTTCCCGGAACACTAAGGCCGACGCACTGTATCGTCTCCATGACGCCGAGGAACGGTCCACCGAGCCCACGCCCATCCTTCCAGCCTCCTGCCTGGTGGCACCGGTGGTCTGGGAGGTGGACGCGGACATCGAGCGGGCGTTACGGACGGAGCCTACTCCTCCGCAGTGTCCAGTGGGTCGTAAGTACGTTCCGCTCGGTGTTCGCGATCGGCTGATTCGGTGGGCTCACACGCTTCCCTCCTCGGGTCACCCAGGGGTTGAGCGGACAGTGCGTGGTCTTAGTGGGAGATACTGGTGGCCCACCTTGGTGAGGGACGTGAGGCACTATGTCTCCTCCTGTTCGGTGTGCGCTCAGAGTAAGGCTCCCAGGCACCTGCCTAGAGGGAAATTACAACCCCTCCCGGTTCCACAACGACCATGGTCCCACCTGGCGGTGGATTTCTTGACCGATCTCCTGCCGTCTCAGGGCAACACTACGATCCTGGTCGTTGTGGACCGGTTTTCTAAGTCCTGCCGTCTGATTCCGTTACCCGGTTTTCCTACGGCTCTGCAGACCGCGGATGCCTTATTCACCCACGTCTTCCGGCGCTACGGGGTGCCCGAGGATATCGTCTCAGATCGAGGCCCCCAGTTCACGTCCCGAGTGTGGCGGGCGTTTATGGAGCGGCTGGGGGTTTCGGTCAGTCTGACCTCGGGGTTTCACCCCGAAAGTAATGGGCAGGTGGAAAGGGTAAACCAGGAGGTGGGCAGGTTCCTGCGGTCCTACTGCCAGGACCGGCCAGGGGAGTGGGCAAGGTTCGTGCCATGGGCCGAAATGGCTCAGAACTCTTTGCGCCACTCCTCCACCAACATGTCACCATTCCAATGTGTGTTGGGTTATCAGCCGGTCCTGGGGCCATGGCATCAGAGCCAGACGGAGGACCCTGCGGTGGAGGAATGGGTGCAGCGCTCAAGGGAGACCTGGAACGCTGTGCAGGAATCCCTGGAACGAGCCAGGGAGCGACAAAAAGCGAGCGCTGACCGGCACCGCAGCGAGGCCCCCGTGATCACCCCAGGGGAGAGAGTCTGGCTCTCGACCCGGAACCTGCCCCTCCGCCTGCCCTGCCGGAAGCTGGGTCCGCGGTTTGTGGGGCCATTTAAAGTCCTGAGGAGAATAAACGAGGTGTGTTACAGATTACAACTTCCTTCTTATTATCGTATTAACCCCTCGTTTCATGTGTCTCTCCTCAGGCCGGTGGTAGCTGGTCCGCTGCAGGAAAATGAGGTACGGGAGGTCCCTCCACCCCCCCTGGACATCGGGGGGGCCCCGGCGTACACAGTCCGATCCATCTTGGACTCCAGACGCCGGGCGAGGGGCCTGCAGTACCTCGTGGACTGGGAGGGGCGTCCTCGAGGCAGGCGACGGCGCGCTGCGGGAGCCGCGCGTCAGGGGGGGAGTACTGTCACGACAGTGACGGATGGTGGCGCCCCTCCTCGGCCGGGCGGGGCTCGGCGGTCGTCGTCGCCGACCTACTAGCTGCCATCGATCCCTTTTTGTTTCACTTTCGTTTGGTTAGGTCTAGGTAGGCACGCACCTGTTTTGGGTTAGTCATTAGAAAGGGGGGGTTATTTAGGTTAGAGTAGGATGTATGTGTTTGTACGTGATTGTGTGTTGCTCTGTATTTTGGCTTGTGTTCACGCTGATTGTGTTTATGCTCTAGTGCGTGGTTTTGCACCGACTGTTTTCTGTCCCCTGTGTTTGGGGCACATTGTTTTGTGTGCGCTCTGGATCGCTGTTGGAGTGGCTTGTGTTTCGCCGTTGTGCTCATTAAAAGCCACTACCCTGTATCGCTGCTTCCTGCGCTTGATTCCTCACCCACTACGCCCAAGCTTGACATAGACACAGGAAAGGTAGGAAATATACAGAGGGCACGAGGTAACAGAGGACGAAGAGCAGAGGGGCTAATTATCTTGGAGCGGGGGGGAAAGGTCTCAGCTCCAGGGGTGTAGACGCGGGGCTATAGTGGCATGCCAGCGCATCTGGCTTGACCTTCTTGGATACCGGTCGGGGTCTGCAGAAGCGAAGTGGCCTGGGCCTGAACCCCTCCCGGAGGTCCTGGTACTCCTCCCGGAGGTCCTGGTTATAGTGTAATGGATGTATTGTTTAGTGTTGTGTAGTGCTTTACTGGCATGCATAAAAAACAAACAATTTGTTTTTGCCCCATCAAGATTTACATGCTAACATTGCCACTGCAAATAAACAATCTATGTAGCCCAACATAGATTTCAGCACCCACAGAAAAGCTTCCAGTTACACAGGGTAAACATGGGTACAAAAGTTAGGCATTAATAATGCCAGTAGCAGGTATGAAGGTAAGATCCAGAAGCAGACAACGTTGAGTTAACAATAGTTTAATAATCCAACAGGGGCTGGCAATAGGCAGGTCAAGGCAGGCAGGGGTCAGTAAAGCAGAGGTGGGGCAATGGTACTGGACAGCAAGTAGGCTCAGGCTCAGGGTCAGGGTAGGCAGAGATCAATAATCCAGAGGTGGGGAAAAGGTACAGGTCGGCAGGCAGTCTCTGGGGCAGGCAGAGTGGTCAGGCAGGTGGGCTCAGAGTCAGGACAGGCAAGGGTCAAAACCAGGAGGGCGAGAAAAAGAGAGACTGGGACACAAAAATGCTGGCTGACTTGACAAACAAGATGAACTGGTAACAGAGAACACAGGTATAAATGCACAGGGGATAATGGGAAAAATGGGCGACACCTTGAGGGGAGTGGAGACAATCACAAAGACAGGTGAAACAGATCAGGGTGTGACAGCCAGGTTCAGAACAACAGGGAACTTCAAAATTGGAAATCTCTGACTTTCAACTTCAGTGTGTTCAAGACAACTGGGAACTCTGAAAAAAAAACTAGCTCGACTGGGAAAAATCATTTGAAAGATCATCCAACTCGGAATTTCAAGTCGGAAACTCAGGCATCTTTCTAGAGCAACAACTTTCCGACCTGAAGATCACAGACGTCATGATTTGTTCTTGTTTTTTTTTGAGTTCCCAGTTGTCTTGAAAGTACCATAATATTAATAATGAATCGATTGATAGTGACTCGATGTAGTCTGTGGTACACTTTGCCGACACTCCTCGCATCTCAGTAGAGATCAACAGTGTCATTAGAAAGTATTTACACCCCTTTACTATTTCCACATTTTGTTGTGTTACAAAGTGGGACTAAAATGGATTTAATTGTCATTGTTTGTCAACGATTATCACAAAATACTCTGTAATGTGAAAGTGCAAATAATTATGAAAAATAAAACACTAGTATATCTTGATTAGATAAGTATTTAACACCCTGAGTCAATACATGTTAGAATCACCTTTGGCAGCAATCACAACTGTGAGTCTTTCTGGGTAAATCTGTAAGAGCTTTGCACACTTAGATTGTACAATACTTGCACATTAATCTTGCTGAAACTCTTAAAGCTCTGTCAAGTTGGTTGTTGAGTATTGCTAGACTGCCATTTTAAATTCTTGCCATATATTTTCAAGCCGATTTAAGTCAAAACTGCAGCTAGGCCACCTTGGTAAGCAACTCCAGTGTATATTTGGCCTTGTCTTTTATGTTATTGTCCTGCTAAAAGGTGAATTTGTCTCCCAGTGTCCGTTGGAAAGAAGACTGAACCAGGTTTTCCTCTAGGACTTTGCCTGTGCTTAGCTCTATTCCATATATTTTTATCATAATAAACTCCCTGGTCCTTGCCAATGATTCGCATACTCATATCATGATGCAGCCACCACCATTCTTGAAAATATGAAGAGTGGTTCTCAGTGATGTGTTGTGTTGGATTTGCCCCAAACATAACGCTTTTTATTCAGGGCATAATGTTAATTTCTTTGCCAGATTTTTTACTTTAGTACCTTATTGCAAACAGGATGCATGTTTTGGCATATTTTTATTCTGTACAATGTTGTTGATCCTTCCTTTTAAAGTCTCCATTGGTCTCATGGTGAAATCCCTGAGCGGTTTTATTCCTGTCCGGCAACTGAGTTACGAAGGACGTCTGTATCTTTATAGAGACTGGGTGTATTGATACACCATCCAAAGCGTATTCAATAACTTCACCATGCTCAAAGGGATATTTATTGTCTGCTTTTTATTTGTACCTATCAACCAATAGGTGCCCTTCTTTGCAAGGCCTTGGAATTCCTCCATGGTCTTTGTGTTCTGTGTTTGAAATTCACTGCTCGACTGAGGGACCTTACAGATAATTGTATGTGTGGGGTACACATACAATTCCAAAACATGTTAAACACTATTATTGAACACAGTGTGAATCCATGCAACTTATTATGTGAGTTAAGCACATTTTTACTCCTGAACTTATTTATGCTTCCCATAACAAAGGGGTTGAGTACTTATTGACTCAAGACATTTCAGCTTTCATTTTTAATTCATTTGTAAAACATAATCTAAAAACATTATTCCACTTTGCCATTATGGGGTGTGTAGGCCAGAGACAAAACCCCCACAATTGAATACATTTTCAGGCTGTAACACAACAAAGTTAGGAAAGTCAAGGCGGTGTGAATCTCTGAAGGCACTGTACTGTATATATGGACAGAGTTGAGTTAACTTAACAAACCAAACCCTAATCCTAACCATTAGCTAGCATGCCTAAACCTATCCTATACTGCAACCCTAACCATTCGCTAGCAGGCCTCAACTAAACCTATACCCCAATCTTAACAACTCGCTAGCATGCCTACGCCTAACCTATACCCCAATCCTAACAACTCGCTAGCATGACTCAATTGAATCCGTAGCGTTGATGATCTGCTCTGTAAAGCAATTGAAATTTCCGATTGATGTTTACTGTAAATGCAGTCTCTGCGAATGCAGGAACATTGACTTTACATTTCTGTCATGCTGTAGCACAGGTCCTCAGCAGTATGTATTGAATTGAGCCTTAATTAACCTCTCTCTGTTGATGAACCTGGCTATATGCATGTACTATATGGGGTCTGACTTGAAACTACGGTTAGTAGGCATTTCTTCAGGTTGTTATTTCTTGTTGATTATGCTCATCCAAAATTAATGTGGAGGACTTGTAGAAGTGCAGAGTGGGAGGGGATGTCTAGGAAAAAATAATGACCACTTTTCTCCACGTACTTCTAACTTTCCTTTTCGCCCTGGAAGAACTTCAACTACTTTGCCAATGAATAAATAATGGTCTAGAGAGTTCTGCTAAATATTACAGAGTCATTCATTCTGGCCAAGGGAAAGAAATGCAATCTATTTCTCAAATGATCAATTACCCCATGTAATAGGTTATTGTTTTATGGCTTACTCCCAAAAGCCCGAACATTAATCTAAATCAATAGTCTATCAGCGTGATTTAAATAAATTATTGGTGCCTTTTATTAGCAACCATGCTAATTTCCCCTTCTCTTGGCTTTGATAACTCACGTGGAACAATGGCCTCTGTTCTGAGAGCAAATACTGAGGAGCTGCCGTTCGCTCAAATTCCATTCACTAACAAACCACTTAGTGTTGACGTTTCAACCCAGTTCTTCTAGTCAAATATGTTCATTTCCTTTATTGTTATTTTCCATTTCCTTCTCATTGGAAGTCCTCAACGATGTGCTTTACAAGAAATGGTGAAGGCCCCACAAATATTGTGAGACTTTGTGCTGTGCCAAAGTTTCCAGAACTAATAGTACCAGGAGATTATGTAAACAAAGCATAATAAGAAGGAATAATTAAACATATTAATTACTTCTGCAGATGGATTTTGGAATCTTACCCATCGAGATAAAGCAGTATTTGGTTGCTAATGCCTGCGGTAGAACAACTGAGTTGTCACCAAGAGCAGACTGATAGAGTGAACCAGAAACAAGTCAAAATACTGGTTTCCTCCAACTCAAAAACAATATGATGAAGGACAGGCAATATGGTGGCAACTCCACCCAGCCTATATATCTAGCCTTCTGTCAAACTGATTTAACTTGACAAGGGATTTCAGATCAGGTAGTATATACAATATTGAGTTGCTGTTACCAAATAGTACAATTTTGATTCCCTAAAGCTTAGCATATACTTCCCAGTCAAAACACTTTGCACATATATTATGACAAAATTTTGTTTGTTTTGGTCTTTGGCTCTTCGTGCACACAAATCTTTTTGTTGAGGCAAGTCTACGTGCCTTCGTCGGTGATTGGTCAACAGTACTACTCCTAGCAGGAATGGGTGGATTCGTTTATGCTGAGTGGCCAGGCACCGGTCTATGGCCTGTGACGTCAATGGGCAAATGGAATAGCAATCTACGCCAATCGGTCATGTTTTCAACATGGCAGCATCGTCCAGAAACATACATCTATTTTCCATAAAATACGTTTGAACTTTCAAACTGGTATTCATTCGAAAGGCAGATAAAGTGTTCTTATAAAAAGCAAATCACTTTTGCATGTGAAAACACAGAATCCTACTCATTACTCCAAGTGCTTAATTACGTCAATTTTGTTTTGAGCTGACTTTGCCTTGGGCTTTGAAAGGGGCGGGCAGCCCGGTTCAAAAGGAATGCAATCAACTTTCACGCAGTGCAAAACACACCTACCCAGGCACCCAGTCCAGATTAATCGGAATCCCCTCAGTCGGAACTATGGACGGGATTCTTCAATGAAGTGTTTGTTGTCGTTCAATGAGAGACAACTAGATTTCATGCAATTATTTTCACTTGAGAAATACTCCAAACATCTTAGATGTAAATTTGCGTGACTAAGGCCTCCTTGGCAAAAATTAATGACATGTTTCTTGATCTATTTTGAGGAAGTGTTATGTTTGTTGTTGCTACGGTGGCTCAAGAGGGACAAACAACAGTAATATTGCCGCTTTTTTCTAGTTTCTCAAGTGAAGGTCTTTAGGAAGTATGCGAGCACAGACGTTCACTTTGCCTAACCGAGGTCTGCTAGGAGCAAACTGAACCTATGTATGCGGACACTTTTATGTTTCCATAAAATCTAATTTTAAGCAGGAAGTACCTAAAGCAAACATACAGTCTTCACATTTAATGATAGTCCAGACACGACACCACTTTCTTATGTCATTCTCTCTGGCACCAAAAGTTAAACAAGTGATGATAGGGGACAGAATGCGGTCGGACCATCGAATAATTGGCATACACATTACTCTTACAGAATTGCCATGTGCCCAAGGATATTGGAAATTTAATCAATAGCCTCTTTTTTCCCCCAACATAACATAGGTATAGCAGATCCCCCTATTGTATGGGACACTTTTAAATGTGCCTTTTAGAGGCCATTTAATTCATTACTCATATTTAAAACAAAAGCAATTCAGGTCAAAGGAGATCATATTAACAAAGGAAATAGAGGGACTAACAGTACAGATTGATAGAAATAAAAACTGTACCATAGAGCCACAGAATAAGTTAGAGGAAAAACAAAAAGAACTGGAGGAACTTATTCAAAAAAGATCAAATGTAATATATTATCACAATAATGCGAACTGAATGGAATATGGGGGAAAATGCATCAAATAATTGTTTGATCTTCAACATAGAAATGCTACAAATGAGTCACTCATGATTCACCAAACTACATTTTGAAAGAGGAAGCAGAGTACTTTAAGCATATGTCATTTCAGTTTCCTCCATCTCCACTAATCGAAGTTAATTGTAAGGATTTTTTTCTATTAATAATGTAAAATTAACAGCTGTACATGTGGAGGCCAAATTACAGAGGAGGAACTTCTTAATGCAATTAAAGCCTTTAAGTCAGGAAACACTCCAGGGCTGGATGGCATACCAGTTGAGGTATATCAAACCATCATTAGCATGTTTTAACCACTCCTATAAATATGGTAGATTATCAGATACTCAACAAGAAGGTCTGATTTCACTATTACTGAAACAGGATCCAAGTGGTAAATATAAAGATCCAGTCCATAAAAAAAGTGGAGGCCCATTACAGTTTAGTGTACAGTAAATACTAGCAAAATGCATAGCGCATGGAATTAAAAAGGTACTGTTCGATGTTATTCATCCTAATCCGACAGGTTTTTTACATGGACGATACATTGGAGTTAATATAAGACAAGTAATGGAAACAATAGAACACTATGAAAAAATTGTTGGAGAATCATACCAGAAGGGAAAACATCCGGATCGTTGGCGTCATGGAGGGAATTGAGACAGGAATCAACCCTGTGAAATTTGTCTCCAACATGCTGGTGGAAGTGATGGGCAATGGTGTCTGACAAGCCGCCAGAGCTTGACCAAGCGCACATATACCTTGCCCTCAAACCCAACTCAGGTGTGCGGCCTGGGACAATCATAGCCCGCTTTCATCATTACCAAGATAAGGAACATGCAATGCGCTTTGCGCAACCAAAATTCCGTGGCCAAGATATACGATTCTACCCAGACCTGAGTGCCAACCTCGTGAAGAAATGAGCTGAATTCAAGGACATCAAAACCTGTCTGTACAAGAAGGCGATAAAGTTTCAGCTCCTACACCCTGCCTGTCTTCACGTCTTTACGAGGGAGTGCCCCTAATTTTTGACACACTGGCTGAGGTTAAAACATTCTATGTCAGGCACATAGAGTAAAGTTGATCGAGGAAGGCTAGCGGTCCGACTGGCTAACCATGGCGGAAGGACTATGTGGCTGGCTGGCAAAGGACTGATTTTCATGATATCCACTTGGATTTTACTTTTCACATGAAAGCAATGTTTATTTTTTTATTCCAGGAGCACCTGATGACATTATTTTATTTAGTTTTATTTGACTGAGATTAGTGGCAACGTTAGCTATAATACATCACAATCAAATTGGCTGGCTAGTGGGAGCTGGCTGGAAAACTAACTCCAGATTTATTTTAAAACATAATTTTACATGGCAACAAGATGATTGCTTAACTCCAGGAGCACCCTGGGATATCTCTATTATGTCTATACTTGGCTGAGAAGATTTCAAACAACAGGGACATTTGGCTGACTTGATAGCATGGCTAGCTATGCACAACAAAAACTGGAGTAGTCAAGATCAGACTGGGCTATTTGAATGTGGAGGTGGATTTACCTAATTACTTCTCTACCATTTCTAGCGACTAGCTAGCTGAGACATAGCTTAACATATGGACAACTACCTAGCTAGCTACAGTGCATTCGGAAAGTATTCAGACCCCCCCCACTCTTAAAAACTGATTTTTATTTTTTTTGCAAATTGATTAAAAATACAAAACTGAAATATCACATTTACATAAGTATTCAGACTCTTTACTCAGTACTTTGTTGAAGCACCTTTGGCAGCGATTACAGCCTCGAGTCTTCTTGGGTATGGCACTACAAGCTTGGCACACGTGTATTTGGGGAGTTTCTCTCATTCTTCTCTGTAGATCGACTCAAGCTCTGTCAGATTGGATGGGGAATGTTGTTGCACAGCTATTTTCAGGTCTCTCCAGAGATGTTCAATCGGGTTCAAGTCCGGGCTCTGGCTGGAGGACATTCAGAGACTAGGCTGTGAGCTCAGGGTCATTGTCCTGTTGGAAGGTGAACCTTCGCCCCAGTCTGAGGTCCTGAGCACTCTGGAGCATGTTTTCATCAAGGATCTCTCTGTACATCTTTCCCTCGATCCTGACTAGTCTCCCAGTCCCTGTCGCTGAAAAACATCCCCACAGCATGATGCTGCTACCACCATGCTGCACTGTAGGGATGGTGCCAGGTTTCATCCAGACGTGACGCTCCAGAGCGATTTACAAATATGTATTGTCAACTGTGGGACCTAATATAGTCATGTGTGCCCCTTTCCGAATCATGTCTAATCAATTGAATTTACCGCAGGTGGACTCCAAATCAAGTTGTAGAAACATCGAGGATGATCAATGGAAACAGGATGCACCTGAGCTCAATTCCGAGTCTCAATGCTCCGTCAGTGTTCCAGGCATTCGTCAACGAGGTGTTCCGTAACATGCTTGGACGCCAGGTGGTCGTGTATATTGATGACATCCTGGTTTACTCAGCTACCTTGAGGAGCACATCACTCACGTCCGAGTATTCCTGGAACGCCTCCTGGCCAACCACCTTTACGTCAAGGCGGAGAAGTGCCAATTCCATCAGGAGGAGTTCTCCTTTTCGGGTTACCAGATCGGCCTGCAAGGAGTCACTAGATGAGAGGAAGATGGATGCTGTCAGGTCATGACCAGTCCCAACCACCATATAGAGGTTACATATAGAGGTTTTTGGGATTTGCCAACTTCTAGCGCCGATTCATTAAGAAATGTAGCTCGATCGCCTCTTCTCTCACTTCTCCTTAAGGGTGGTCCCCGGAAGTTGGGATGGAATTATTCAGCTGATGAAGCCTTCCACCTGCTGAAGGGTTGTTTCACCTCCGCCGGATTGCTTGAAGATCTAAATCCTACTCTGCCCTTTGTGGTGGAGGTGGACTCTTCAGAATTACGGCAAGGTAATCCACAGAAATTGTATCCATGTGCATATTACTAAAAAAGCTGTCTCCTGCATAGAGGAACTATGATGTTGGTGATCGGGAGCTCTTGGCTGTGAAGTTGGCATTAGAGGAGTGGAGACACTGGTTGGAGGGTGCCCAGGACCCATTTCCCATCCTCACCGACCATCGGAACCTGGAGTACATACGGACAGCGAGGCGACTGAATCCGCTCCAAACCAGATGGGCCCTTTTTTTAACCAGATTCTATTTCACGCTGACATATCGCTCAGGTAAAAAAAAACATCAAAGCCGATGCCCTGTCCTGTCTCTACAACATGGAGAGGTTCCTGTCTTGAGTGCACCCATAATCCCCCCCTCCAGAGTCGTATCGTCCTTGGACGTAGATATGAACATTCGCCAGACCATGGAGAGGGAACCCCCACCTGTCCTCTTGAACGCACCTACATTCCCACAGGGATAAGGGATCGGCTATTGACCTGGGCGCACACAGCTGTTGTTGCTGGACATCCAGGTGTCACCCACACCATTCAGTCAAGTACTGGTGGCCCACCTTGGCGCAGGATGTCACTCATTATGTCAACTCCTGTTTCTTATGTGCCCAATCCAAATCCCCCCCGGAATGCTGCAGCAGGGAAACTCCTTACCCTTCTCATGCCTCAATGTCCCTGGTCCCATCTGTCCATTGACTTTGTCACTGATATCCCCTCTTCTGATGGTTTTACTACCATTTTGGTGATAGTGGACAGATTCTCTAAATCATGCCGTTTCATCCCTCTCTCTGGTCTCCCTACCACTCTCCAGGTTGCTGAGGAACTGTCCCAGCAGGTCTTCAAAATCTTACATCATTATCTCCCTCAAATGTCCAGAGCTTTGTCTGCATTTATAAACCAGGCAGGATGTGTAGATCGACGGAGATTATTTTTTTCCCAGTAACGAAGAATTTGCTGTCTTTTCACATGTGCACCACTCCTATTCTAGAATAGACTACTTTTTCGTAGATAAAGCCCTTCTCCCCTCCGTTAAGAAAGTATAATACTCTGCCATTGTTGTTAGTGACCATGCTCCTCTATCGTGCGACCTCTTGTCATTGAACTATACAGATGGCCCCCCATGGAGACTTAACTCATCTTTACTTTCAAACAATTCATTCTGCACCGTTTTATCGGATGCAAATGATGTCTTTATTGAGACAAATAAAACAGATTCGATCTCTCCAGAAACATTTTGTTGTTCTTTGAGGAGAAATTATTTCCTATTCCTCTTCCAAATTAACAGGGGGGGGAAATCAGCTGATTCACGGCATTCTGGAATTAGACCAACAATACTTCGCGCACAAGGTTTTGTTTACGAGCATGGAGAAAAGGCTGGTCGACTTCTAGCTCATCAACTCAAGTGCAAATCTGCTTCACAGCTAATCCCTCAAATTCACAACACCTCAGGTGTTTTAAAAGTTAGTTCCACTGAAATCAATAATACTTTCAAAACATTTTACTCACATTAGAATCACCTGAAGACATTTCAATTAGGAATGATTTTCTTGACAATTTGGAAACTTCTACCACTAGTACAGAGAAGATAGAGGAAATTGATCAACCTTTGCAGTTAGAGGAGATTATTAATTAAATTACAGCAATGCAAAGTGGGCAATCCCCTGGCCCAGATGGCTACCCAATCGAATTGTACAAGAAGTGTTCTGCCAAACTGGCAGCCCTCCTGCTTGAAATGTTCAAAAACAACCAGGACCAGGGTGTTTTTCCCAAACCCTGACAGAGGCGTCGATCACTCTTGTGTTAAAACCCAGCAAAGATGGCTCATACAGACCGATCTCACTTTTAAATGCAGATGTACAAATATTAGCAAAATTGCTTGCCTCTTGAATAGAATCCACTATCACAGACATCATATCAATGGATCAGACAGGGTTTATTAAGGGTCGCCACTCCTTTTCTAACATTTGACGTCTGCTTAATGTCATACACCCTCCTGCATCTTTGGACATTCCTTAAAATCTTGTTAATCTAACTGCACTGTCCAATTTACAGTAGCTATTACAGTGAAAGAATGCCATGCTATTGTTTAGGAGAGTGCACAATTTTGAACATGAAAAGTTATTAATAAACACATTTTGAACAGAAATGCAATGGTTCATTGGATCGGTCTAAAACTTTACACGTACACTGATGCCATCTAGTGGGCAAAATCTAAATTGCACCTGGGCTGGAATAATACATTATGGCCATTCTCTTGCATTTCAAAGATGATGGTACAAAAAATACAAAAGAACGGTTGGTTTTTTCTTTGTATTATATTTTACCAGATCTATTGTGTTATATTCTACTACATTCCATAAACTTCAAAGTGTTTCCTTTCAAATGGTACTAAGAATATGTATATCCTTGCTTCTGGGCCTGAGCTACAGGCAGTTAGATTTGGGCATTTTAGGCAAAAATTTTTAAAAAGGGGCTAATCCTTCAGAAGTAATTATCTCTTTAGAAGCAGAGAAGGAATTTGACAGGGTAGAATGGGAATATTTATTCTCTGTACTGGGAAAATGTGACTTTGGTTCAAACTTCCTTTTCTGGGTCCGACTGTTGTACTCATCACCCAAGGCATCAGTACTTACAAACAAACTTCGTTCACAGTATTTCCAATTATCAAGGGCCACACGCTGAGGATGTCCAATGTCCCCTCTGTAATTTGCCCTGGCGATAGAACCCCTTTCTATTATGCTAAAGGACACACCCTCAATAAATGGTATCTACAAAGGGGGACTGGAACACACAGTTTCCTTGGATAAAGATGATATATCTCAGACCCTATAGTGGACCTACTACGTAGGTTTGGTGTGGTTCCGGGTTATAAATTGAATTTCTCAAAAAGTGAATTGTTTTCCTATTAATGAATTAGCATTACAAATTCCACAGGATACTATTCCATTTTGTATGTCCAGGACTGGCTTTAAATATTTAGGGCTCAATATCACTCATACCTTGTCTTCCCTCCATGACGAGAACTTTATTCCCCTGATTAGCAAACTTAAACTGGACTTTCAGAAATTGAGTATTCTCCATTTTACTAGCTGGTAAAGTGAATTGTATCAAGGTGTGTGTGTGTGTGTGTGTGTGTACACACACACACACACACATGTATTCTATTCTACTGTATTTTAGTCAATGCCACTCCGACATTGTTCGTCCTAATATTTATATATTTCTTAATTCCATTATTTTACAATTTAGATTTGTGTGAATTGTTAGATACTACTGCACTGTTGGAGCTAGGAACACAAGTAATTTCTCAACACTCGCAATAACATCTGTTAAATATGTGTATGTGACCAATAAAATGTGATTTGATTTGGACGCTCCTCTTGTGCCCGGCTCAGCCTTATACAGTTTAAAAGGTACTTCATCGTATCCATTTCAGTAAGGCCAGATTGTCCAAATTCGACCCAAATATTGATGGTACATGTGACAGGTGTAAAAGCTTCTTGGCGGACTTGACTCACATATTCTGGTCCTGTCCCCGTCTGGCAGACTACTGGTGCATTATATGTAAAACCCTTTCTGAAGCATTTGAATAAAGTTGCAACCTAGAGCAAAAATGGCTATTCTTGGAGTACCAAACAACAATCCTTCCCTCACCAATAGACAGCTAGATGCCATTGCCTTTGCCTTCCTGTTGGCCCGCAGAAGAATTTTATTGGATTGGAAATCTATCAATCCTCTCTTAGCTCTTTGGCTGAAATATCTGATGATGTTCCTAAAATTTGAAAAAAAATTAAGTATACCATTCGAGGGTCAACCAACTCATTTTATTCCACCTGGGACCCGATCATATCCTATTTTAACTGCTCCAAACACTTCCTCCAGATTAGTGCTCTTGGCCTCACCTCCACCCCTTGAGGTTACTGCTATATACCGTAGGCCTATAAAATAACCTAATCTCCTGAAATTGTTAGGCTATTACGTTTCTGCTTGCATTGAAGTGACATTGTTGTATACTTTTGTTTTTTGTTTTCTGATATGTAACTCAATTACTTTCTTTTTAAATGTGTTTGGAGGCATTCTGGGGGGAGGGTGTGGGGCTACAAATCCAGGGCTTAAAAACAAAAGTGTCATTGTACGCTCATGTTTCAAGTTTTTCTTCAAAATCTACAACTTGGATCCCTCCACAGCCTCATAGAGGATCTAGATATTTGATCTAACCTCTCTGGATTACAACTAAATTATGATGTGTACTATATTACGTATTGGATCACAAAAAAGAAAACTTTTACATTACCATGTAGTCTACCAATAAAATGATGGTGAAGTGGACATACTCCATATTCATATCCCGAAATAAAGAAATTATCTCACTACAATACATTTTAATAGAAAGTTAGAAAAAATAGATAAGATCTTGCTACTGTTGTGGAAAAATTCTCACACAGGGACACTTGAAGTCAATCTTAAATGAATCATTGTTTATTGTCAGTGCACTGGAGAGTTTCCAACTAACTCAATGCACCATAGTACACGTCAATCAGGAGATCTCCTGGACAGACCCAGCAGTTGTCTTATATACGGCTATACACAGACAAGTTATATTTGCATAATATAACATAATTAATTAATCATTACCATTTTGTTTCATTCATGTGACCGACCAACAACTCACGAGGCTTCGCCTCTCTAAACTGAGACCTTGAAACTGAGATATCGTTTGTTTGTTCTCAAAACACGGTCTGGGCGTACTGCCCAATTGCAGCTACTGATAAGTGAGGATTTGTACAGTCAGCCACTTGCATGAACACATAAATTGGTTTATAGAACAGCACATGAATAGAACACAGGAATTACAGTGGGAAGAAAAAGCATGTGAACCCTTTAGAATTACCTGGATTTCTGCATAAATTGGTCACCAAATGTTATCTGATCTTCATCTAAGTCACAGCAATAGAAAAATAGTCTGCCTAAACTAATAACACACAAACAATTATAATTTTTTATGTCTTTACTGAACACACCATGTAAACATTCACATTGCAGGTTGGAAAAAGTATGTGAACCCTTGGATTTATTAACTGGTTGACCCTTGTTTGGCAGCAATAACCTCTACCAAACGTTTTGTGTAGTCGTGGATCAGACTCGCACAATGGTCAGGAGGAATTTTGGACCGTTCCTCTTTACAAAACTGTTTTAGTTCCACAATATTCTTGGAATGTCCGGTGTGAACCGTTCTATTGAGGTCATGCTACAGCATCTCAATCGGGTTGAGGTCAGGACTGACTGGGCCACTCCAGAAGGCGTATTTTCTTCTGTTCAAGCCATTCTGTTGTTGATTTACTTCTGTCTTTTGAGTTGTAGTCCTGTTGCATTATCTAACTTCTGTTGAGCTTCAACTGGTGGACAGATAGCCTTACATTCTTGATAAACTATTAATTTGACATTTTTATGTAGATGATAGCAAGCTGTCCAGGCCCTGAGGCAGCAAAGCAGCCCCAACCATGATGCTCCCTCCACCATACTTTACATTTGGGATGAGGTTTTGATGTTGGTGTGCTGTGCCTTCTTTTCTCCACACATAGTGTTGTGTGTTCCTTCCAAATAACACAACTTTACTTTAATCTGTCCACAGAATATTTTGCCAGTAGCGCTGTGGAACATCTAGGTGCTCTTTTGCGAACTTCAAACGTGCAGCAATGTTTGTTTTGGACAGCAGTGGCTTCTTCCATGGTGTCCTCCCATGAACACCTTTCTTGTTTAGTGTTTTACGTATTGTAGACTCATCAACAGAGATGTTAGCATCTTCCAGAGATTTCTGTAAGTCTTTAGCTGACACTCTAGGATTGTTCTTAACCTCTTTGAGCATTCTGCGCTGTGCTCTTCCAGTCATCTTTGCAGGACAGCCACTCCTAGGGAGAGTAGCAACAGTGCTGAAAACTCTACATTTATAGACAATTTGTCTTACCGGGGACTGTCTTTTAGAGATACTTTTGTAACCCTTTCCAGCTTCATGCAAGGCAACAATTCTTAATATTAGGTCTACTGAGATCTCTTTTGTTCGAGGCATGGTTAACATCAGGCAATGCTTCTTGTGAATAACACATTTTGTGAGTGTTTTTTATGTGGCAGGGCAGCTCTAAGCAACATCTCCAATCTCGTCTCATTGATTTGACTCCAGGTTAGTTGACTCCTGACTCCAATCAGCTTTTGGAGAAGTCATTAGCCTAGGGGTTCACATACTTTTTCCAGCCTATACTGTGAATGTTTAAATTATGTATTCAATATAGACAAGAAAAATACAATAATTTGTGTGTTATTAGTTTAAGCACACTGTGTTTGTCTATTGCTGTGACTTAGATGAAGATCAGATCAAATTGTATGTCAAATTTATGCAGAAATCTAAGTAATTCCAAAGGGTTCACATAATTTTTCTTGCCATTGTAGTTATAAGAAAAGCACAAACATAAAAATTCCCATTACACTACCATGGAAAGGGAAATACCTGTCTATTTGTGGAAAAATCACCCTGATTAACTTTAGTCATATCCCAGTTTACCTTTGCTTATAGCCCTGTCCAACACCTAACGACTTGTTTTTAAAAAGAGATATCCCTATTTTTCTCCCACGTCGTGGAAGCTCGGCGTATTACAACAACAGTTATAGGCTGACCACAGTTATCTATGTTATTCAATTATTGCACCCACACTGTTCGCATGCGTCAACGAGCGTCTGTGTTGCCAAGGGCTAAAATAGAACTCCTTTCTATTTTTGACAAAGCTCGCGCTGCAAGTCCTGCCTCTCCCATGTCCTCATTGCTTTATAGAAGCAGGTACCCACGTGCCATCTCCTCATTGGTTATACCCACGTGGGTGACTGAAAGACGAACTGTGTTGCCGGTCGGTGTAGTAATACTATGAAAGTTATAAGTTCACAGATGAAAAAGACTTGAAGGAGGAAAGATGACTAGAAATGATTTGGTAGACCATTTTATGTGTGGATTAATTGTCGGAGTAGAGGACCTTGTGCATTTCAGGTAAAATAACAACTCAATGTTTATATCCCATGACAAATTAGCTAGCAACAGCAAGCTAGCTAAATAGGACAAATTAGCTGGCAAGTGCAAGCTAACTAGCTAAATTGCCATAAATGTTTAATGCTTTTCGACCTGTTCCAAAATTAATGTAATTGGTTCAAAGTTTGTTTTGATATTTTAACCTGCGTGTCGTGATCGTGTTTAGTGTAGGGGGACAAAATAAATGTATGCACGATGGCGCACGATGGCGCACGCGCGCAGCCGGTTTAGGTTCCGTGTTATTAGGCTATTTTCAAACAACTCTCCCCCCTCCCCACCCCCTTTCTCAACAAGCCTAAAGTCACTCCCCTTTGCATGCTCTCTCCCTTTCATTCTAAAATGTGTGGATTTATTTACATAGGCATAGCTAGCCTATGCCTATGAAAAATCCAGACAGAAAATATTTACACAAGAAGCAACCTAATATCACACAGTCAAACTCTCAGTCATTTAGTAAGTTCACCATTCTGCCATTCTCACTGTTAAACATCGCACAGTGTTCAACACAACAGCTCTTTATGTTTAAATAGAGAAAGAAAGAAAAGTTAAAGTCCATCTGTGTACGTCGAGTCAACACTACGTCATCCATTGAGCTAGCTAGCTAGCTCGCCAGCCATTTCATACAGCTACAGCAGCAGTCTACTAGCTAACCACTGGACACATATAATGTCGAGTGATGAGGTGAAATATAACGTTAAACTCACAAAAGTATTTGTATTGTAATACCGTATGTGTAACGGCTGTCGGGAGAGAGAGTAGACCAAGGCGCAGCAGAGATAGTGTTCATCATTGAATTTAATAACAGAAAGAACACTATACAAAACAAAACAAGAAAACCGACAGCCAAACAGTCCTGTCAGGTGCAAACCACACAACAGAAACAGAAACAATTACCCACAAAACCCCAATGGAAAAACAGGCACTTATGTGTGACTCCCAATCAGCAACAACACTCTACAGCTGTGCCTGATTGGAAGCCACACGGCCAAAATCAATGAAACAAACCAAATTAGAAAATTGCACATAGAACGCCCACCCAATGTAACACCCTGGCCTAACCAAAATAAAGAACAAAAACCCCTCTCTATGGCCAGGGCGTTACAGTATGGCAGCGTTGTGCAATTTGTCAAGTGTCCATGATGTGTTCTGTCGGTCCCCTTGCTAGCCTTGCTAATGTTTCATAAACCAAAGGTAGTTTGACATAATTGCAGCTACAGCTAGCAACAGAAACATGGTCTAGTTTCATCCAATTTGCAATAAAAAGTAGTGTTTGAATTGGCTTTGAATTAATCGTAGACCTTGACCATACATATGAGAAATATCACATTCTGCCTTACTGATATTAGGCTATGTGTGCATCTGTTCATTCACAAATTCCTCATCAGGGAGCTGGATGATGCAGACAACAGGGAGGTGGTGAGGCTGATGTTTCAGCGAGAGCCAGGGTTGTTTTTTGATGTCCTAGATATTTACCGGTGACGGAATGGTGATCCACCACCCGCACATTCAACTTAGTGCACCTGTGGCAACTGCAGGGAGAGGAAGTGTTGCGGTCAGGGACCACACCTCTGTGTAAGCCAGCTGCCACATTTCACCCATTACTGCCTAGACAATGAATATTTACATTTGCACATGCGGTATAGGGTTGACGTGTTGGCAGTGGTGTGAGTTTGTGATGTGGCAGCATGGTGCCCTTGGTGCAGGAAACATAGTTATCACTCCCGCATGGTGCCCTTGTTGCAGGAAACAGGGTTATCACCCCCGCATGTTTCCCTTGGTGCAGGAAACAGAGTTGTCATCCCCAGGTCCTGTGTTTGGAGAATCAGGGACAAGAGAGAGCGCTTGGGCATGAGGGAGCGTGCGTGAGAGAGCTAGACTGTAAACAGCAGAGTAGTCAGCTGCTAGCTATTTGTAGATAAACAGTTGTGGTAGCAGGGGCAACTTTTTTTTACAAATGTTCTACTGAACAAGCATCATCATCATCATTATTATTGGATCTGGATCAACTCGACCCGAAAAGAGAAGTGAGAAAAAGAGGTTAGTGTTGGGGGTCGCAGACGACTTGCTGATTCCAGCCTGAGGAGTTAAGATGCAATGTGAACATGATCAAATGCAAGTTAAACCTTAGCTACCAAGAAAAATGGTGAACTGAGAAATTGATAAAACAGAAACTCAGAATATAACCAGATCAAAAACATCTATGATCCAGAACCATGTCAATTATCACCTAACAACAAATAAAAGATGTGTGTGTCAGCCCAGACATAATATACACCCTTAGAGGCAGGTAGAGGCCCATGAACACAGGGATGGGAGGATTAGAGGAGGGTAAATAGGCCAACAATATATTTTAATAGAGCTATGGCTGACAGGTGGTCCGGGTAAGATGTAGCAGCATTGGGGGATCAATGGATCTGGCTGGGTTAAAACCTCTATAGATTTAATCTGAACTGTTTAAAGGCCCACTGTCATCACATGATCACCCCATTCAAATAACCTCACATGTACACCACTGATCACAATCTAAATCAAAATAAGGTGCAGGTTTGAAGCAAGGGGTTTGAGGAGGGGGATGGTATGCTCTGTGTTGTTTCAATAGGCTAAAATCAGGTTGTCACTCTTATATTGTCTTCTAACCCAATGATTTGTTGGCAAGTTGGGATGTGTGATGTCACTTTTGTGAAGAGCCTTTTAGGAGGAGCTGCTTGGCAAATTTTATGGGGCAATCATGTGATCATGGTGGGGCTTTAATTAAGTAATGTACTCTCAAAAGTAAGGCCATGTTTACAGAACAGCCAGGGAGGTCTCCCTCTAGTTGGTTGATCGTGAATGCTTCAGAGGGGTCTTTAGAGGTCCAGAAGCAGGGGTCTTGGTCCATTAGGGGCTTTACTGTTAATCTAGAGATGTATTCCAACAGATAAGTCAGAAAAAATGTAATTCTTACTATGAGGGGCAAAGAATTCTGTTGTGCAAAAACTAAATGAGACCACTTTCAAATTCTATAATTGTAATGCGCTTGGTGTATAACGGTATGTCTGTGGGTCGTTACCTGGCTTTCTCACAGGGTTGCTGAGCTGGAGAAGGTTTCTGGAGCTCCTGCATAGTCTCAAAGTTCACCCAATGCTAGGGGGTTGGGAAAGAATGAGGAATGTGAATGTTTATTATACCGATACTGTGAAATTATAAAAATACAACTATTCATTGACTGCATAGGTATCATCTCCTACAGGCTTTGTTCTAACTCACTCTGAGGTCTGATATCTACCTGATATTCCTGCCGTCCGTTTTTTACTTACCTAGGCCTCTTCTCACTTGTGATTGCACAAGTCCCTCCATGGTTGGTGGAAGAATAAGGGGTAGGTGTCCAAGTCTTTTAGGGTCTTCGGCCCTTAGGGTTCTTCTTCTTGGCATCTCGCCACCAGATTCCAACCGCTTCCTCAAAATCTTTCATTGGAGGTCCGGAATGTATCCATATGTCTTCTTAGTCTTTAGTGAGTAGACACTCCAACGTTTAGCTTCTTTTTTATATAGTCCTCTATAGCTATAAATCAACACAATTTGAGAATATGCATTGTGTTGTAAAATATAAAACAATGTACTTTCAAGGACATTTAGTAAGGTCACAGATCTTGTAATCTGAGTACAACAGAACTAATGAGGTTGTGCATCACCTCCCTCCAATGGTTTAGAGAAAGGAGATTGGATGGTTTACAATACACTGCAAATACACTTAGAAGTTCCTGTTTTATATTCAATTACTAAATATTTATTGCATCCCATGTCCTTGTCTACTTCTCAATCGTATGGTAGAAGAAGGTCCAGGGTCACTCCCATCGGACCCTCTTCTCCAATAGGTTTTTCAAAGGAGGCAAGGAGAGAGGTTGTAAGCAATTCAGGAAATATTCATTTAGAAAGACTCTGTGTTTGGCCAATGTATGAGTGCGAACAGGTGCGTGGGGAAGACTTGAAAAGTTATGCTGTTCTAAACTTCCTTCTCTAACCTATCGACTTCAAATAGAGTGGGGACTTACATCTTGGTTCCATCTGCGTTCTGCCTGGCTGGTCTGTCCTTGTGAAAGTTGTAATCTAGTGCTGCCAGCAGTGTTCTGGCCTCAGACTGGTGGTGAAAAGGAAAAACACTTTCTGGCGTACAGCAGAATATGGCTCTGGTGAGACTCAAGATCAGCTGTTGGTCTGTAAAAGAAAACACAAAAAAGAATACAGACAAGTCATAATGAATGCGTCATGAAATCAACTGAATTGTAATCTTCCTTTGGCTGTGTGCATGTCAAGCATCACCCTAATGCAGGGTTTACCAACCATCTCCTCTGTGACCAATAGACCAATATTCTTATACATGTTCTGGTGGTCCCCGAGGACAGTACTGCAGTAATGGATAATGGACCATTACCTGCAACCAATTCCTAAATAGGGGGAAGGATTCTTGAGAAAGTATGTAACCCACCTGAAGTTCAGGTATTTATGAAGATCCTTCAGCCACCTTGTGTTGAGGACGATGTGTGTGAGATCCTGATGTGCTGGAAAGCCATTTTTTAAGCCAGTGCATACAAGGCGTGGGGCTCTGCCATACAGGAGGAAAAATTGTGAGTATCCTGTTGCCTCGTGCATTGTACAGCTCAGTGACATTACTTCATGGGTCATCACTTTAATGGCAGAGACCATGGTTTCCACAGATTTTTTCTTTTACATTAATTTCATCACTCAGCAGCGCACTGAGATTGACACCATCAGTCTGTTCACTGTTTTCTCTGATGAGTTCCTCTAAGACATTCAAGCCTAGTAGTGGACAGTCTACATAGCTCTGACTAACTAGCATAGGCACTTGTATGGCCATGGTCCCATCTTTACTACTCAGAAGCTCCAGGGACACTTCGATCCATATTTCAAACGGGACAGTAGTGCCGTTTGCTGCAGTCACGTGGAGCTGACCTTCAGTTAACAAAGTCTCAAGGGGTTGGATCTCAACACTTGGCAACGTGTTCTCTACCCAGGCCCTCCCTATAGTGTTAACCTGTTGAGTGTGTGTTGATGTTCCTGTGTGTGGACGTGTAGCTGGTTTCTCTGTCTTCACACAGTTGATTTGGAGTAGGGATGTTTTGTTTGCAGCCGTCACTGTCTGTCCCTCGCCAGCGACCTGGACCCATTTCCCAACGTCTGTCTCGTTAGGCAGCCGACAGCTCTATGTCCTTCTTGTCCACAACGTCAGCAGTGAGGGCAGCTTTCAATTCCCTGCTGGACACTTGACATTTTGACATTTACCCTTAGTGTGGGCCCTGTCTGCCGTCATTGCTCTGGATGGTGGTAAAGAGGCATATCTCGGTGCCTCTCTTATCGGTGCTCTGGAGGATAGGTGATGGGCATATCCCTGGGCCTCACCTCTTGTCTGACCTCCGGAGGGTGGGGGATGTGTGTACTTCTGGGCCTCACCTGCAGCAGGTTTAATATTTTTCTCCAGGTTTTAAGCCAGTGCATACACTGTTGCGGTCAGCTCCTGGATGGCTGTGCGATTGGCCTTCACTTCACCATCAACCTGAGTGGGGGAAGACTGGTCACAATGTTCACTGTCCCCTTGTTACTGTGCTGAGTTAACATTTACTGGTCTGTGTCCAGCACTGCGACCTAGGCGTTTCTGTCTTTCTGCTGATTGTGTTATCTGCTCGAGCATTAAGTTGTCAGTCACACTACAATCAGAGGTATATTTCTTGAGGTCATCTCTGATTTTAGTATATTTTTCACTGAGCCCTAGGTACACACCATATACCAGCTTCTTGTCATAGTCAAACTCATCACCACTCTGCTGTGATGTGAACTGTACACTTTGTTTGAGCCCCATTAACCTATATGCTAAATTCTCTACGGGGAAACAGCGTTGCTACATCAGTAACCCTCATCAACCCAGATACCTGTTCTGTAACCAGGGGTGCTGCATGTGCTGACCCATTGCTCACAGTGTCTTTGGTTGTTGATGTGTTGTTGTCGGTCGGTCTAGTGTCATTGTCTACCAACCTCTTTTGACCATGGGGAGGTTTATTTATTTAATGCATTATACTGCCATTGTACTATGGTAACGCACAAATAATAAATATGGTATCATATGATAATTATTGGTACCATTTAACATAATTGTGCGTTACCATGGTAGAATGTATAATGCAGGTTAAAATCATGGTATTTCCATGATCCACATCTACCATGGTATAAATGATGCAATACCATAGTATTATTTAGGTGCATAGCAGTACCCTCATACTTCAAAACTAAAACCATGGTACATTTCCAAGATTCAGATTTATACCATGGTGTGAATGATACAATACCATAGTAACATTTAGGTACAATGGCAGTACCATGGTAGTATCATCAAACTTCAAAGCTAAAACCATGGTACATTTCCATGATTCATACTACAGTAGTACCATGGTACATTTTTGTAACGGTAACATTGAGTTGCACCCCTTCTGCCCTCAGAACAGCTTCAATTCGTCAGGTCATGGACTCTACAAGGTGTTGAAAGTGTTCCACAGGGATGCTGGCCTGTGTTGACTCCAATGCTTCCCACTGTTGTGTCAAGTTGGCTGGATGTCCTTTAGGAGGTGGACCATTCTTGATACACACGGGAAACTGTTGAGCGTGAAGAACCCAGCATTGTAGTTCTTGACACACTCAAACCAGTGCGCTTGGCACCTACTACCATATCCCATTCACAGGCACTTAAATATTTTGTCTTGCTCGTTCACCCTCTGAATGGCACAAATACACAATCCATGTGTAAATTGTTTTAAAGCTTTTAAATCCTTTGACCCTAACTGAAGTGGATTTAACAGGTTACATCAATAAGAGATCATAGCTTTCATCTGAATCCACCTGGTCAGTCTCTGTGATGGAAAAAGCAATATAAGATAAAAAAATGATATTTTACTTTTCAATGTGAAATTTTCAGTGCAATGTCAATGTATATATACATTGTTCTGATGACTATGTTGAAATTCGATTGATGTTACAACCTTTTACCAAGGTTGTCATTGCTTGCTATTTGAGGTTTTAGGCTGGGTTTCTGTATAAGCACATCTGCTGATGTAAAAAGGGCTTCATAAATAAATTAGGTCTGATTTGAAATTTGATTTGATTTTGAGTTAAAGTTTCACCCTAATTTCAATATTTGCAACGCTGGTTAAAATGAGATGAAAACAGTACTGGTTGATGACAGTTTGTAAATCCAAATGTGTTTTCCACGTAGATTTCACGTCACAATAGGTTGACAAATGATGTTTAAACAACGTTGATTTGTGTTAACAGTGGGATGTAACTTCCCTTCCTCAAGGACATGCAGATGTGCAAATCAAACACACTTCTGGAAGCACAGTGCAGAAAATTCACCATCTGCAATGTGTGAGGTACAGTGGCTTGCGAAAGTATTCACCCCCCTTGGCATTTTTCCTATTTTGTTGCCTTACAACCTGCAATTAAAATAGATTTTGGGGGGGTTTGTATCATTTCATTTACACAACATCCCTACCACTTTGAAGATGCAAAATATTTTTTCTTGTGTAAAACAAGAAATTAGACAAAACTTCAGCGTGCATAACAAAGTCAATACATTGTAGAGCCACCTTTTGCTGCAAATCTCTTGGGGTATGTCTCTATAAGCTTGGCACATCTAGCAACTGGACATTTTTCCCATTCTTCAAGGCAAAACTGCTCCAGCTCCTTCAAGTTGGATCGGTTCCGCTGGTGTACAACAATCTTTAAGTCATACCACAGATTCTCAATTGGATTGAGGTCTGGGCTTTGACTAGGTTTAAAGACATTTAAACCACTTGAGTGTTGCTTTAGCAGTATGCTTAGGGTCATTGCCCTACTGGAAGGTGAACCTCCGTCCCAGTCTCAAATCTCTGGAAGACTGAAACAGGTTTCCCTCAAGAATTTCCCTGTATTTAGCGCCATCCATCATTCCTTCAATTCTGACGAGTTTCCCAGTCCCTGCCGATGAAAAACATCCCCACAGCATGATGCTCCCACCACCATGCTTCACTGTGGGGATGGTGTTCTCGGTCTGATGAGAGGTGTTGGGTTTGCATCAGACATAGTGTTTTCCTTAATGGTCAAAAAGCTCAATTTTAGTCTCATCTGACCAGAGTACCTCCTTCCATGTGTTTGGGGAGTCTCCCACATGCCTTTTGGTGAACACCAAACGTGTTTGCTTATTTTTTTCTTTAAGCAATGTTTTTTTTCTGGACACTATTCTGTAAATCCCAGCTCTGTGGAGTGTACGGCTTAAAGTGGTCCTATGGACAGATACTCCAATCTCCGCTGTGGAGCTTTGCAGCTCCTTCAGGGTTATCTTTGGTCTCTTTGCTGCCTCTCTGATTAATGCCCTCTTTGCCTGGTCCATGAGTTTTGGTTGGCGGCCCTCTCTTGGCAGGTTTGTTGTGGTGCCGTATACTTTCCATTTTTTAATAATGGATTTAATGGTGCTCTGTGTGATGTTCAAAGTTTCTGATATTTTTTATAACTCAACCCTGATCTGTACTTCTCCACAACTTTGTCCCTGACCTGTTTGGCGAGCTCCTTGGTCTTCATGGTGCTGCTTGCTTGGTGGTGCCCCTTGCTTAGTGGTGTTGCAGACTCGGGGGCCTTTCAGAACAGGTGTATATATACTGAGATCATGTGACACATAGATTGCACACAGGTGGACTTTATTTAACTAATTATGTGACTTCTGAAGGTAATTGGTTGCACCAGATCTTATTTAGGGGCTTCATAGCAAAGGGGATGAATACATATGCATGCACCACTTTTCAGTTTTTTATTTTCTAGAATTTCTTTAAACAAGTCATTTTTTTCATTTCACTTCACCAATTTGGACTATGTCCATTATATGAAATCCAAATAAAAATCAATTTAAATTACAGGTTGTAATGCAACAAAATAGGAAAAACACCAATGGGGATTAAATCGTTTTGCAAGGCACTGTAAAGCCTTAGTCTCAGCTCAACAAAGTCAGTGTATGGCCAAGGTCTCGTTAGGGTGGCATGTCCTTAGTCAATGGTGGCGTGATAGTATGGCAGTGTGTGCAGAAGTGACCTCTTTTTCCATGTGGAACATCCCTCTCTGGTGGTGAGGAGGAGAAATGCATTTATTATCAAGCGCTGGGTGATATGTCCCATAGTTGTTGTAGAGAGAGTGTGTGAGCGAGTCAATATTATAACAAAAAAGTCAAACTGTTTGTAAGACATGTCTGTGTCCTAACTTGAGATTGGTGCCCAAATCTTCCATTGACACCAATGCAGGATTTATGCAAATATCTAAATTCTGCATGCAGATTTCAAGTTAGAATTCAGTCCCATAATGAGCTCATGAAATGCCTATTGCTCTAAATAAAAGAGGAAGAGTTCATGATTAAATTGGATACTAAATTATTATGGCTTTACGCAATGACTTCAATAAAGCATTATTGTACATTGGAAACACTCAACTTTGACATTCACATGCATCAAAAAGACTTGCAGCAACAGTGAGAGAGGCAAAGTGTTAGCCAACGTGTCTGTCTCCCTTTATCAGCTTGAAAATGTCACCTGTTTGACACTCTTTAATGTGTGCTTTACCGAGAGCTTGCTTTACACAGGGATTAAGTCCTGTCCCAAAACTCACAATAAAATGTATGAATGTCTGATAGATAGCAATGGGAACGGTTTGAAATGGTTGAAAATCCCAATAATGGCAACCTTTAAAATTAATCCTGTCAGGCTAGAATGACCGAATGCAAGCATGCCTCTCAGAGGACAATATCACAACCATTACAGGCATACTTTCCCAAGCCCCTATCAATGTAGAACATATTTCAAGAAAGCATTACCGTTGGACAGAGGCAAAATCATTTTAGGACAAATATGTTTTTTGTTGAACCAATGTAATTTAGCTTGAAGAGGACAGTCCCTGGCGTCTCTGATCATAGCCTGGCACAACCAATTGATTCTTATGTTAATACATTGCATTCAATGGTAAAATATGAGTGTCACAGGGTTGATTATTATGCCAATACATTGCAGTCAATGTGAACATTTTGCATATTTCTGACCGGGGGACCATCATGACCTGGGGGCCGCACTCGGTCTTCAACAAGGTCCGGAGGGCCGCACTGGTAATTGGTTATATTTCCTTGCCATCAAAATTGGCTAAAAATTGTCCTCTATCCATTCTTTATGGAATATTCAATGCTCCCTGACCGTCTAGTGATTTTTAGCGAGCTGGACAGTCAAACTGTATGAATGTAGATCCATTGACTGTGCACAGTGATTATTATCAAGCTGGACAGTCCAGAAACTGTATGAATGTAGGTCCATTGACTGCACAGTGATTATTATCAAGCTGGACAGTCCAGAAACTGTATGAATGTAGATCCATTGACTGTGCACAGTGATTATTATCAAACTGGACAGTCAAGAAACTGCTTGAATATACAAAAAAAAGTATTCACACCCCTTAGTTTTTCCACATTTTGTTGCGTTACAGTCTGAATTTAAAATGGATTACGTTTAGATTCGGGAGTTTTTCACTGCCTACACACAATACCCCAGAATGTTAATGTGGAATGATATTTTTCAATTTCTTTAAACAAATTAATTAAAATGGAAAAGCTGAAATGTCTTGAGTCAATAAGTTTTATACCTCTTTGTTATGGCAAGCTTAAAGTTCAGGAGTAAAATTTTGCATGACAAGTCACATAAGTTGCATGGACTCCGTGTGCAATAATAGTGTTTAACATGATTTTTGAATGACTACCTCATCTCTGTACCCCACACATACAATTATCTTTAGGTCACTCAGTTGAGCAGTGAATTTCAAACACAGTTCCAACTACAAAGACCAGGGAGGTGTTCCAATGCCTCACAAAGGGCACTTATTCGTAGATGTATATATACAAAAAAGCCCTTAGAGCATGGTGAAGTTATTAATTACACTTTAGATGGTGTATCAATACACCCAGTCACTACAAAGAGACAGGTGTTCTTCCTAAATCAGTTGCCGGAGAGAAAGGAAACTGCTCAGGGATTTCACCATAAGGACAATGTTGACTTAAAAACAGTTACAGAGTTTAATGGTTGTGATAGGAGAAAACTGAGGATGGATCAATAACATTGTAGTTACTTCACAATACTAACCTAACTGACCGAGTGAAAAGGAAGCCTATACAGAATAAAACTATTCCAAAACATGCATCCTTTTTGTAAAAAGTCACTAAAGTACTGTAATACTGCCAAGAAATGTAGCAAAGCAATTAACTTTATGTCCTTAATACAAAGTGTTATGTTTGGGGCCAATCCAATACAACACATTACTGAGTACCACTCTCCATGTTTTCAAGCATAGTGGTGGCTGCATCATGTTATGGGTAAGCTTGTCATCGACAATGACTGGGCAGTTTTTTGGGATAAAAAATGTATGTAATGGAGCTAAGCACAGGCATAATCCTAGAGGAAAACCTGGTTCAGTCTGCTTTCCACCAGACACTGGGTGTCACAGATCCCTCCGGGAACTTTCATTATGCACACCTGGCCCCTATTCCCAGTGATTAGTAATTGTATAAGTGTGCCCTTGGTTTACCAGTGTCCTATTGTGACAATGTCCATTGGTGCGTGTGAGTATCTGTGCTGTGTGTTTTGGCTTTTGTGCCATTGTGGATTGCGCAGATGATTACGGGTCTCGTCCCGTATGTTAATCATTGTGCGCTTGTGTTATTTATTCGAGGTACTCCTCGCTCTTTTGCTTGGGTTTCAACTGTCACGCCCTGATCTGTTTCACCTTTCCCTATGATTGTCTCCACCCCCTCCAGGTGTCGCTTATTTTCCCCAGTGTATTTATCCCTGTGTTTCCTGTCTCTCTGTGTCAGTTCGTCTTGTATGTTTAGTCAACAGGCGTGGTTTTCCCCGTACTCCTTTTCTATTCTCTTTTGCCAGTCTTCCTGGTTTTGACCACTGACTGACTCTGGACTACTTTTCCGCCTGCCTGATTATCCTGCCTGCCCTGACCTTGAATCTGCCTGCCCTTCGGTACCTATTGGACTCTGAACTGGTTTTGACCTTTTGCCTATACACGACCATTCTCTTGCCTACCCCTTTTTAGATGAATAAACATTGAAAGACTCCAACCATCTGCCTCCTGTGTCTGCATCTGGGTCTCGCCTTGTGCCTTGATATAAACCCTGTGTTTTGTATAGTGTTTGTCTGGTCTTCGTTTCCATGGCACGCTGTAATTTGGGTCCATAACAACACCTATTACACATTCCTGTGTCTGACTCCCGATCCCTTTATACCAATGTGACACTGGGATATGAATTCACCTTTCTGGAGGACAATAACCTAAAACACAAGGCTAAATCTTCATTGGAGTTGCTTACCAAGAAGACAGTGAATGTTCCTGAGCGGCCTAGTTACAGTTTTGACTTAAACCGGCTTGAAAATCTATGGCAAGACTTGAAAATGGCTGTCTAGCAATGAAAAGCAATCAATGTGACAGAATTTGAAGAATTTATAAAAGAATAATGGGCAAATATTGTACAATCCAAGTGTGCAAAGCTCTTAGAGACGTACCCAAATAGATTCACAGCTGTAATCGCCACCAAAGGTGCTTCTACAAAGTATTGACTCAGGGGTGTGAATACTTATGTAAATTAAATATTGGCAGTGGTGGAAAAAGTATCCAACTGTCATACTTGAGTAAAAGTAAAGATACCTTAATAGAAAATTATTCAAGTAAAAGTCACCCAGTAAAATTCTACTTGGGTAAAAATCTAAAAATATTTGTTTTAAAATATACTTAAGTATCAAAAGTAAAATTCGAAATAATTTAAAATTCCTTACAATAAGCAAACCAGATGATTCTTTTTTTTTTTATTTACGGAAAGCCAGGGGCACACTCCATGACATCATTTACAAACAAAGAATTTGTGTTTAGTGAGTCCGGCAGATCAGAGGCAGTAGGGATGACCAGGGATGTTTGGTTGATAAGTGCGTGAATTTGACTATTTTGCTGTCCTGCTAACCATTCAAAAAGTACTTTTTGGTGTCAATGAAAATGTATGGAGTAAAAAGTACAATATTTTCTTAAGGAATGTAGTGAAGTAGTCAAAAATATGAATAAAGTACACATATCCCAAAAAACTACTTAAGTAGTACTTTAAAGTATTTGTACTTAAATACTTTACGCCACTGAATAGTGACAAGACAAAAGATTGAAGTGCCTTTGAACGGGGTATGGTTGTAGTTGCCAATTGAGTGTGTCAATAACTAACGCTGCTGGGTTCCTCACGCTCAACAGTTTCCCATGTGTATCAAGAATGGTCCACCACCCAAAGGACATCCAGCCAACTTGACACAACAGTGGGAAGCTTTGGAGTCAACATGGGCCAGAATCACTGTGGAATGCTTTCGACACCTTGTAGAGTCCATTCCCCGACAAATTGAGGCTGTTCTGAGGGCAATAGGGGGTGCAACTCAATATTAGGAAGGTTCCGAATGTTTTGTACACTCAGTGTATTTCTTCTCTATAGGACTACTGCATTGGAATACCCAGTCTATTCAAACCTCTCCTTAGGGACCCACAGATGTTTCCCATTTTGGGGGTTTCTGAGGAGAGGTCTGAAAAGGGTTGCCCTAGAGCTCACAGAAAAAAGTGTCCAAACCACATATAATGTAGATTCCATAATGACTGATTGTTTTACATGTGTTATCAAATCAAAGTTTATTTGTCACGTGTGCCAAATACGGCAGGTGTAGACCTTACCGTGAAATTCTTACTTACAGGCTCTAACCAACGGTGCAAGGTCTTAGGTGAACAATAGGTAAGTAAAGAAATAAAAACAACAGTAAAACAGTAGTGAGGCTATATACAGTAGCGAGGCTATAACAGTAGTGAGGCTACATACAGGCACCGGTTAGTCGGGCTGATTGAGGAAGTATGTACCTGTAGGTATGGTTAAAGTGACTATGCATATATGATAAACAGAGAGTAGCAGTAGCGTAAAAGTGGGGTTGGCGGGTGGTGGGTGGTGGGACACAATGCAGATAGCCCAGGTAGAAAATGTGCGGGGGCACCAGTTGGTCGGGCTAATTGAGGTAGTATGTACATCAATGTAGAGTTAAAGTGACTATGCATATATGATAAACAGAGAGTAGCAGCAGCGTAAAAGAGGGGTTGGGGGGGCACACAATGCAAATAGTCCGGGTAGCCATTTGATTACCTGTTCAGGAGTCGTATGGCTTGGGGGTAAGAACTGTTGAGAAGCCTTTTTGTCCTAGACTTGGCACTCTGGTACCGTTTGCCATGCGGTAGTAGAGAGAACAGTCTATGGCTGGGGTGTTTTACAATCTTTAGGGCCTTCCTCTGACACCGCCTGGTATAGAGGTCCTGGATGGCAGGCAGCTTAGCCCCAGTGATGTACTGGGCCATACACTGTACTGCCTTGTGGTTGGAGGCCGAGCAGTTGCCGTACCAGGCAGTGATGCAACCAGTCAGGATGCTCTCGATGTTGCAGCTGTAGAACCTTTTGAGGATCTGAGGACCCATGCCAAATCGTTTTAGTTTCCTGAGGGGGAATAGGCTTTGTCAAGCCCTCTTCATGATTGTCTTGGTGTGTTTGGACCATTCTAGTTTGTTGGTGATGTGGACACCAAGGAACTTGAAGCTCTCAACCTGCTCCACTACAGCCCTGTCGATGAGAATGGGGGCGTGCTCGGTCCTCCTTTCCTGTAGTCCACAATCATCTCCTTAGTCTTGGTTACGTTGAGGGATTGTTTGCCTCAGTGTTGCTTGCCTCGAAGCGAGCATAGAAGTGATTTAGCTCGTCTGGTAGGCTTGTGTCACTGGGCAGCTTGCGGCTGTGCTTCCCTTTGTAGTCTGTAATAGTTTGCAAGCCCTGCCACATAAGATGAGCGTCGGAGCCGGTGTAGTACGATTCCATCTTAGCCCTGTATTGATGCTTTGCCTGTTTTATGGTTCGTCAGAGGGCATAGCAGGATTTCTTATAAGCTTCCGGGTTAGAGTCCAGCGCCTTAACATTTACATTTACATTTTAGTCATTTAGCAGACGCTTTTATCCAGAGCGACTTACAGTAGTGAATGCATTTTTTATTTTTTGTACTGGCCCCCCGTGGGAATCGAACCCACAACCCTGGCGTTGCACACACCATGCTCTACCACTGAGTCACAGGGCAGTGGCAGCTCTAACCTTTTAGCTCAGTGCGAATGTTGCCTGTAATCCATGGCTTCTGGTTGGGGTATGTGCGTACAGTCACTGTGGGGACGACGTCCTCGATGCACTTACTGATAAAGCCAGTGACTGATGTGGTGTACTCCTCATTGCCATTAGAAGAATCCCGGAACATGTTCCAGTCTGTGATTGCAAAACAGTCTTGTAGTTTATCATCTGCATCATCTGACCACTTTTTTATAGACCGAGTCACTGGTGCTTCCTGCTTTAATTTTTGCTTGTAAGCAGGAATCAGGAGGACAGAATTGTGGTCAGATTTACCAAATGGAGGGTGAGAGAGAGCGTTGTACGCATCTCTGTGTGGCGTACAGGTGATCTAGATTTTTATTCCGTCTGGTTGCACATTTAACATGTTGTTAGAAATTAGGTAGAAATGATTTAAGTTTCCCTGCATTAAAGTCTCCGACCACTAGGAGCGCCGCCTCTGGGTGAGCGGTTCCTGTTTTTTTATTTCCTTATACAGCTGACTGAGTGCGGTCTTAGTGCCAGCATCCGTCTGTGGTCGTAAATAGACAGCCACGAAAAGTATAGCTGAAAACTCTCTAGGAAAATAATGTGGTCTTCATTTTATCACAAGATACTCTACTTCAGCAAGCAAAATCCAGAGACTTCCTTCGATTTCGTGAACCAGCTGTTTACAAATATGCACAGACCCCCCCCCCCTCGTCTTACCGGAGCTCACAGAAAACAAGTGTCCAAACCACATATAAAGTAGATTTCATTATGACTGATTGTTTTACATGTGTTATACTTTCATCAAGAAGTGATTGATCTCACAATTCCAATTTCTCACACCTTTTTGCTTCTAAACACTGATAACGGCATAATATGAAACGGGAGTCGGGCTCATGAATACACCAGTGTTTCCTAATAAACCAACTCTGATTGTTACATGCTGAACTTGTCGAACCCAGGTTTTTTGACATGACCTTAACCGGGTCCTTGCCCTTACATGGCACCTGCTTCATTTCCTTTAGAGCTCCTGTTCTGTTATCAATCAATGGTGGTCAGGCGAACGCCGAAAGAGGGGAGAGGGAAACATTCTCACCTTTTAGAGTCGTGCTAAACAGCTTGTGGTATTTGAGTCACGGTTGTCAACTGTTGACTGACTGCAAGGTCAGATTATTTTCTTACACACTAACCAATAACTGACGTGCTTTGCTTTGACACTTGAAGGTACTTCAGCTGCCGCACACTAATGCTTGAGTCACAAAGTGTCTGGTGTTTTGGCAGGTGAGGTGAGATCAGGGGTAACATAGGCCTTAAGATTTGACATTTAGAGGGGAATTTTTACTTTGCCCCTTAGGGCCACTGAGTTGATGGCATATGTACAACAAACTCCTCTCTGATACATTGAAGGGTTAACAAACGACAGTTTTCTGTACTCACTAACTGCTGTAGTGCTGAGTTATCATGAAATGTTGTGTGTCTGAGTGTGTTTTGTGAGTACCCCGATTACTCCTTTAACTTGGGGATCTGTCTTAATGTAGCAGTTTCCTGGGAACAAGGTGAGCTGTAGCGATTTGGTCAGGAGCTGGAGCTGGAGGTCACTCCGGTTCCCCCATCCTCTTTCCCTTCCTCACCCCAACTGTTATAATGGTGGATTAAGGGACCATTACAGCGATCTAGCAGTAGCAACAGAAAACAGTGACCGAGTGCATTCACCATTGGAATCCTCATTCAACATGAAGGCAGCATCCATCATTCCCATATGCTCGTTATTATCCCGCTCTCACTGCCGACCTAAAACATCAATCTTAATTGGATATTAGCGTGACCGCTTGCGACGCTCGCCCCCATAAACCATAGATCATTGCCACACACAAAAGCAACAAACAGACGATGAGAGAAAATAATTGGCCAGCATTATCCCCTCTCGGCGTCGATGGATCGCTTGCTCTGTGTTGAGGGAGGAAGGGTAGGCCAGAGAGATTTGGCCTAACATTAATTGTCTAATGGCACACATTCAATCAAATGTGTTTCAAGCAAGTGTTTGGTACAATGTGGTTGTGCTGGTATACTGCAAGTTGTAATAGAGTATGTGTCGCTACATCGTCAGAAAATAATCAACTGAATGATAATTTATGTTTGTGCTCATTGGGATCTGGCTCCATAATAGAATGCTTGTAAATGTATTACATTTACACACACACACAATAACATGACCCATTGCATGTTGTTCCTCACAAGTTATACTTATTTTGTTTAGATAAATATCAAACAAGGTTATCCGTGATGCAAGATGCAAGCCTTAGAAACCAACTTGCATCATCCTCCCTATTACACTCAACTGCGCCCCCCAGTGGAATGGTGTCAAACAGCTGATGCCGTAAGTCGTACAAAACAGAAATACCCACAATGACCATATCTTTGTCCATTTGGATGAATGAAAAAAAGCAATTTTATAATCACAGGAAACATCAAGCAGTCTTCCATCTCCTCCTCTCCTGCAGCGCATTGAGACTCGCCACCGGGTGTTTCGGAGAAGAAACTCCTAATGATCCATCTTTTATAATTGGACTTTCACAGGTGCACTTGTCCACGGTTGATGTTGCATTAGTTATTCACCCACTTAACTCCAAAAGAGACCCATTATGTCAAAAAGCCTCCAGGCAACCTGTTTCACTTTTTGTCTTCCATGAAACTAATTATGTAATTTGCTGTGCCGCCCTGATATGTGTTCCTTCATAGCTGTGTGACTGGCATCCAATGCTGTGACTGGCATCTGGATGAGCACAGCTTGCTTTGCCGTCTTCAGCGCTGTGTATTGCGATCCATGGTCCGCAGACCCAGTTGGAATGGAAGACGAATTTCTTGAATTTCTATTTTTGCTCTCTCTCTCTTTTGCTCGATCTACCTCAGCAGTGCACAATGTCAGTCATTCAGGGGTTGTAATTCTGCATGGTTTTGTTCCTTCCTGACACTTAATTGATCAATTAATGCACCTGTTGTACCAGAGTGGCCAAACCTGGTTTCCAAAGTCCATATCAGTCGCTTATTTAAATGTCTAGAGCAAAAACCAGCAAACCCCGCGGCTGTCAAGAATGTTTTAGAAATGACCTTTTTTAAATGTATTGACTCTAACCTCCCTGTGATAAAGGGGAGGGACAGTGTGTGTTTGAGAAAGGAATGATAACTTTTACTTTCATCTTATAGGTCAGATTATATTCAGTCCTAGAAAGAAGGAGAATACACAATAAATACATATTTGCACATATGATCTGTAGATTTATCAGTAGAAGAAGAGGGGGGTATTTTATTTTATTTAACCTTTATTTCACCAGACAAGTCAATTGAGAACGAATTCTAATTTTCAATAACAACCTGGCCAAGAGGCATAACATTGCAAAAGTGAACAGGACAAAACAAAATTACACAAAAAATGAAATAAAATACACTATATAGGCCTACAGAGGAAAGGTACAAATTCATCAAATATACAACAATGAGAAATATTCACAGTGGGTTAGAGCAGAGAAGTCCAAAGCAACACAACAGATTTAATGATCAGCAGGTAGATTGATCAGATAACATGCTCACTTAATATGTTATTGAAGGAGTGTAGTGGGGTGAATGTGTTAAATTTGGTTGACAACATGGGATCAAAGGTCACTTGGATTAAAGCAGCATTTTGAATGCAATGGTTATAGTTAATCCCTCTTTTCCTCTAGTCTTAGAAATCCCAGACCTAGGGCAAAAGTACTCTTCAGACAGACATCTCTCCTAAAAAAGGGACGTCCAATCTGGTCCCGTGAGTGGTTTGAGTAAAAAAAAGAAAATAACCCAATATATTCTAAAATGAATAAAGACGCTAATGGACTAATGTTCATACAGTTTCTTGACTGTCCAGCCAGCTAATAATCACTAGACAGTCAGGGAGCATCAAATTCCATAAAGATGGATAGAATACCATTTTTTTGCAAAATTTGACAGCAAGGAAATATAACCAATTTTTATTGCGGCCCTTCTGACGTTGTTGAAGACCGAATGCAGCCCCTGGGGCAGAATTAGTTTGACACCCTTGCCTTAACCTGTCACCATTTGTAAGGTTGTTACATGTGTTGCCCAGAAAAGGGAATGATTTCACTGTAGTCCCAAGTAGATGGTTTGTAGATGTTCAATAACTGTCAACTACATTTCAACTAACTACTGACCTTAACCCTTATCCTAATCCTAAACTTAACCCCTAGCCCTAACCCTTACCTTATTAATTACCCTGATGCTTATTCTAAACCTAACCCTAACCGTAAATTTAGCAAGCAGTCGTTATCAACAGATAGTATGACCATCTTTAAATAACCTACTGTATATGGTACGATCCAAATAAAGTGTGACCATATTTTGTCCACCTCACTTTTCAATAGACTGTGTGCTTTGATTTTATTGTTAGACTGATAACTATTGCATTATTTGACTTTTCGCATTTTGACCACATTAGATCTTTTACATAGATCTGCCATGTATATATATTTGTGCAACTGTTACACAATAAATACATATTTGCACATATGATCTGTGTAGATATATACATTACATTGTGTTGTTTAAGTGTTCCCTTTATTTTTTTGAGCAGTGTATATACACTGCTCAAAAAAATAAAGGGAACACTTAAACAACACAATGTAATGTATATATCTACACAGATCATATGTGAAATGTATTGTCAATCAGTGTATATACACTGCTCAAAAAAATAAAGGGAACACTTAAACAACACAATGTAACTCCAAGTCAATCACACTTCTGTGAAATCAAACTGTCCACTTAGGAAGCAACACTGATTGACAATACATTTCACATGCTGTTGTGCAAATGGAATAGACAACAGGTGGAAATTATAGGCAATTAGCAAGACACCCCCAATAAAGGAGTGGTTCTGCAGGTGGGGACCACAGACCACTTCTCAGTTCCTATGCTTCCTGGCTGATGTTTTGGTCACTTTTGAATGCTGGCGGTGCTTTCACTCTAGTGGTAGCATGAGACGGAGTCTACAACCCACACAAGTGGCTCAGGTAGTGCAGCTCATCCAGGATGGCACATCAATGCGAGCTGTGGCAAGAAGGTTTGCTGTGTCTGTCAGCGTAGTGTCCAGAGCATGGAGGCGCTACCAGGAGACAGGCCAGTACATCAGGAGACATGGAGGAGGCCGTAGGAGGGCAACAACCCAGCAGCAGGACCGCTACCTCCGCCTTTGTGCAAGGAGGAGCAGGAGGAGCACTGCCAGAGCCCTGCAAAATCACTCCAGCGGCGACAAATGTGCATGTGTCTGCTCAAACGGTCAGAAACAGACTCCATGAGGGTGGTATGAGGGCCCGACGTCCACAGGTAGGTGTTGTGCTTACAGCCCAACACCGTGCAGGACGTTTGGCATTTGCCAGAGAACACCAAGTTTGGCAAATCCGCCACTGGCGCGCTGTGCTCTTCACAGATGAAAGCAGGTTCACACTGAGCACGTGACAGACGTGACAGAGTCTGGAGACGCCGTGGAGAACGTTCTGCTGCCTGCAACATCCTCCAGCATGACCGGTTTGGCGGTGGGTCAGTCATGGTGTGGGGTGGCATTTCTTTGGGGGGCCGCACAGCCCTCCATGTGTTCGCCAGAGGTAGCCTGACTGCCATTAGGTACCGAGATGAGATCCTCAGACCCTTGTGAGACCATATGCTGGTGCGGTTGGCCCTGGGTTCCTCCTAATGCAAGACAATGCTAGACCTCATGTGGCTGGAGTGTGTCAGCAGTTCCTGCAAGAGGAAGGCATTGATGCTATGGACCTGCCCACCCGTTCCCCAGACCTGAATCCAATTGAGCACATCTGGGACATCATGTCTCGCTCCATCCACCAACGCCACGTTGCACCACAGACTGTCCAGGAGTTGGCGGATGCTTTAGTCCAGGTCTGGGAGGAGATCCCTCAGGAGACCATCCGCCACCTCATCAGGAGCATGCCCAGGCATTGTAGGGAGGTCATACAGGCACGTGTAGGCCACACACACTACTGAGCCTCATTTTGACTTGTTTTAACCTCTCTGGGCCAGTGGGACGCTTGCAGCACTAACCTTTGATGATCTATATCAGATGACAATCCTAGGACATTATGTTATACAATACATGCATGTTTTGTTCAATCAAGTTCATATTTATATAAAAAACCAGCTTTTTACATTAGCATGTGGCTAGCATTCCCACCGAACACTTCCGGTGAATTTACTAAATTACTCACGATAAACGTTAAAAAAAAACATAACAATTACTTTAAGAATTATAGATACAGAACTCCTTTATGCACTCGCTATGTCCGATTTTAAAATAGCTTTTTGGTGAAAGCACATTTTGCAATATTCTGAGTAGATAGCCCGGCCATCACAGGCTAGCTATTTTGACACCCACCAAGTGTGGTTCTCACCAAACTCTGATTTACTATTAGAAAAGTTTGATTACCTTTGCTGTTCTTCGTAAGAATGCACTCCCAGGACTTCTACTTCAATAACAAATGTTGGTTTGGTTCCAAATAATCCATAGTTATATCCAAATAGCGGCGTTTTGTTTGTGCGTTCAAGACACTATCCGAAGGGTAAAGAAGGGTGACGCGCCCGACGCGTCAAAATATTCAAAATATTCAAAATGTCAAAATATTCCATTACCGTACTTCGAAGCATGTCAAACACTGTTTGAAATAAATTTTTATGCTATTTTTCTCATAAAAAAGCAACAATATTCCGACCGGGAGTCGTTGTTTTCGTTCAAAGAGAGAGAAAGTAAACATGGTGTCGGCTCGTGCACGCGCTTCCAGTCTCATTGTCCTCAGATCGACCACTTACTAAATGCGCTAATGTTTTTCAGCCATGTCCTGCAAAGCCACCATTCATCGTTCTGGCGCCTTCTGAGAGCCTATGGGAGCGTTAGAAAATGTCACGTTATGCCAGAGATCCCCTGTTTTGGTTAGAGATGATCAAGAAGGCCAAGATATAGTCAGAGAGAGCTCTTCCTGTTTGGAATCTTCTCAGGTTTTGGCCTGCTAAATGAGTTCTGTTATACTCACAGACACCATTCAAACAGTTTTAGAAACTTTACGGTGTTTTCTATCCAAATCAAATAATTATATGCATATTCTAGTTACTGGGCAGGAGTAGTAACCAGATTAAATCGGGTACGTTTTTTATCCGGCCGTGCAAATACTGCCCCCTATCCCCAACAGGTTAACTACACTGCCACCAACTGAACTCTTAGCTGTAAGACTGCCATGTGAGCTGTCACATTGCACTTTTGCCACATTCTGGTAAGCTGCTTGCTGCTTGACATCATCAAAATCCTCCAATGCAATGCAAGAGTACACATCCGCCACTTTAGCATTTCGTCTCAGGGTAACTGGCGAAGTTGTTGAATTCACAATCTTCACAGGGAGCCACCCATCCCCCCCACAGACGCGTAACTACTCTCCCTACTAATATGTGTCGATTCACACAACGAGACGTGCTGGGCTCGACAACAACAGTACTGCCCGCAGAGAGTTTTGTCTTTGGGGTTGGCGGCCCCACACCAGATGCTCACACATGGGTTGGAGCATTACTGCTCTCTTCAACTTAATGGTGCCCACTTTATCTGGGATAGAGTCTCCTCTCCATCTCTCCAGATTTGATAGGAGACGCAGGAACTGGCTGTCATCACACTGGCAAGAAGGACCTGGCGTACCCACCACCCACCAGTAGCTGTCATTTGATCTGCCTAATCAGAGACTTCAACACGTTAGTGCCCTACAGCCATAAAGCTGTATTTTTAAGTTACACATGCCCACTGGGCTAGTTTGCGTCCCACCACAACCCACCAAGATGATGTCTGAAGGAGCTAGAAAGTTCCCCTCTACCACTCCTGCCTCCCTCAACCGAGGTACAATATCTGCGCGCAGAGTAGTAGCCATGGACCCACTATCTAACATCCCCTTCAGCTCAACTTTATCCTGTACTAGCACGGAGGTGTAAAACAAACTGTCATTCTGCGTAATTCTCATTGTGTTCTGAAAAATGACTGTGTTGTTCTTGGGTACTGACTCACAAAAATTAGAATAAACAGATTAGATATCATCATCAGTGGAGGAAAAATTAGACTGCCCCACATTGCCCTCCTCAGAATGGAGGCTTTATAGTTTTCCTGAAACCTGCCAGTCTGTCCACATCCAGGGTTCTGTCGCTGCCCAGTCTCACTACAGTCAAAGCTCATGTGGCCCGGAGAGAAGCACTTGAAACACAGCTGGTACATCTGACAGTGAGCTTTGGTCCAGTGATTAGTGCTTCCACAGACAGCGCACTCACGCTGACGTTTGGGGAACTGTTTACGGGGCCCTCTGTTCATAGACTGAGTATTGCTGACGAGGCTTCTCTAACATACTCAAAACGTTCTCTACTGTCGTTCTCCTCAGATAAAGATGGGGCCTGTGCTGGTTCACGGCCACATCGAGAAAAAGATGGCAGATTAGGTCTGCTCACAGGATCCACTTCCTCCTGGGGGGAGTCAAAGACAGCAGCCACCTGCTGTAAAAGTTGTGTTCTACATGCTTTACGCTCCCTTAACAGTTCATCCAAATGATCCTGTACCTCACTGGTTGTCCAGTCACGAAGGGGTTTGCATTTGAACACTTGGGCCAACTCTTTATTAGGACAGTTGCGTACAAACATGACTGCCAACTCTGAGCACTGATTGGGCAAGGTTCTACCCTCACTTACAAGGTACTGCTCAGCTGCCTCTGCAGCTTTGTTAAGCCTAATCCAGAAATCTAGTAGACCCTCAAAGTGTTGCCTGAGAACATTGTACACTGCCTTAACATCTGTGACAACAGGGTTGTTACGCATCCAGACTTTGTTCACATCCCGTGCCCTCACCATGAGCCTAGAAATCACCTCCCCAACATGCTCAGACCCAGTGTAACCCCTCTTCTCTAGGTAGACTCCCATTAGCTCCTCCCACTCCAGGACAGAGTACTTATCTGAGCTATCACCCCTAAAGAAAGGTGGAGCACTAACATCTGACTTCACAACCAGATTCAGCTTGGATGCATCAATAAAAGTTGACCCACATTGCTCAGGCAGGGGAAACTGCTGGGGTTGATGAGGGGAATGGGCAGGAGAAAGACTTGAAGCCCCAGGCTGGGGTAAACTCGCTCTGATAGATTCTCCTATCTCTGAACCCATTATTGCTGAGGACTTGGGATGATGTTACATCAAAAGACAGAGGTGGGATACCCTGGTCAGGTGGAATAAACAGCCTACCCCTCCCAGTGATTGTAAACTCAAGACTAGCAAATACTCTACTCCCAGGGGCTGACTGTACAATTGGTGTAAATGCAAGGACACCCCTCTCTCTACCCACACTAAAATCCCCAGCATATCTCATCTTATGGACTTGAGAGTCTTCCATGGCTCAATACAATGTAATTTACTGCATTCAAATACAAAAAAGAATTGCAATAAACAAATTCCTTCAAAACCATGGCATTGTTGAATACTTGTTTCTGATTGGCTGGGCCGCGTCTCTAGCCTAGGGTTGCCAACTGTTCCGTATTAGCCGTGATGTCCCTTATATTGCGCTAAATTGGTTTGTCCCATACGGGACCTCCCTTGTCCCATATATTCACCCAATCACAGTATAGGGTAAACGCGCCATTGCCTGCAATGTAATTTCTGTTGTTGTTCGGTCGATTTGGCATATCAAGGAAATATGGATAAACCTGCAAAAAAAAGACTGTGCAGCTACAACAAACAATGTGAAGCAAAAAAGATGTGGTTTAAACCCGTCAGTGGTGACTCGACGAAAGCTTCATGTACTTTATGCCGTCGGGATTTCTCAATTGGCCATGGAAGGGAGAATGACCTAACTCAGCGTACATCCACATAAATGCACAAGAAGGCAATGCTAGCTAAAGGTGCTAGCAATATCGGTGCATTCTTCGTGACGTCTACTGCGGAAACTGAAAAAACTGGAAAATACCACCCCGTTTACCAGTTATTGAGCAGTGCCAACAATCGCATTCTGAAAGCTAATTGCCCAGCTCACATAGCTCATAATGCCTGCAAGCATGCCTGTGATCAGCTGTCAGTGGATATTGAGATAATTGAGACAATTAAACATCTACAGCCACTTATCAGTATCTGAGAGGAACTGCATGCATTTTTTGCCTTTGTTGACATTTAGTGGCGTGAAATTCTGCGACATGTTTGCACATGATGGCTCTCTCTCTTCATCCAGCTGTCGATCGTCTCCTGCAAAGCTGGCCAGCTCTTACTTCATACTTCAGGTCCCTTGGGGAGACCTGTCCTGTGGCACTGAAGAGTATTTTTGAGTATGAAGAAAAACAGAAGCTGCTGAGATTTATCTGCGCTTTTTCCACAACGTGGGGTGTGTTTTTGACCAACTCGTAAAAAAGCTGGAGGATACAACATCTTCAAAATGAAGATGCTTCAGCGGAAACAGGACAGCTTTTTTGGATACCAGACCAAGCAGCTGACGGACAAACAATTGTCAGCACAAAGGTCCAAGCAGCAACAGGACTTTGAAGTTCTATGACACTACATACCTAGACAAGTGGTTTGATTTCTCACCAAAACATGTAATGGTGAAACCGATCAGCTTCTATGAGGAGCTCTCCTTCACTGACCTGGAGCAGGTGGTGGTTGCCCTCAAAATGACAGAGACAGTCAGTATGGACCAATTCTATGAAGAGTGTTGTGCTATCCGGGAGGAAATACAGAAAGCCAGACAGGATACCACAAAATCCACCAGTGAGAAGTGGGTGGCAGTTTTCCAAAACCTAGGGAAAGCCAACTTGATCAACATGTTCAGGATTGTCTCAGTTATCCTCATTTGTGCCCGGCTCAAATGCCTTTGTAGAGAGGAGTTTCTCTCTGATGAACATTAAATGGTCAGACTCAAGAAAGAGATGCAGCACAGAGCTGATCAAAAATGAACTTCAAATATCTGTGTCACGCCCTGACCATAGAGAGCCCTTGGTTCTCTATGGTGTAGTAAGTCAGGGAGTGACTAGGGGGTGTTCTAGTTTATATTTTCTATGTTGGTGTTTTGTATGGTTCCCAATTAGAGGCAGCTGGTAATCGTTGCCTCTAATTGGGGATCATATTTAGGTAGCCATTTTTCCACCTGTGTTTGTGGGATATTATTTTGAGTGAGTGCATGTTGCACCACTGATGTCACGGTTTGTTGTTTGATTATTGTTTTGTTTGGAAGTTTCGCTTTATTAAAAGATGTGGAACTTTAATTACGCTGTGCCTTGGTCCGTCTCTCCACACGACCGTGACAGAATATCCCACCCACGCAGGACCAAGCAGCGTGAAAATGAGGTAAAGGAGTTTTGAACTTGGGAGGACATGAGAGGACACGAGACCCTTCCTTGGCGGGAGTCGCCAAGGAGCATAGGGGGACAGCGACAACGCCGGGGACCGCGGCCACAGAAACCCCAAGATTTTTTATGGGGGGGGGGGCACATGGAGCGGTCGGCGGAGCAGCGGGGAGTGCCAGAGCCCGAATGGCAAACTCTGGAGGAGTTCAACGAGGGATACCGGAGAGCGGTTTTGGCGAGTGCGCCTTCCCAGTCTGGTACGTCTTGTGCCAGCTCCCTGCCCCCTCCCTGAAGTGCGTGTCACCAGTCCGGTGCAACCTGTGCTGGCTCCACGCACCAGGCATCCAGTGCACCTCCCCAGTCCAGAGCTTCTGGCGACGGTTCACAGTCCAGAGCTTCCGGCGACGGTTCACAGTCCAGAGCTTCCGGCGACGGTTCACAGTCCAGAGCTTCCGGCGACGGTTCACAGTCCAGAGCTTCCGGCGACGGTTCACAGTCCAGAGCTTCCGGCGACGGTCCACAGTCCGGAACCTCCAACGACGGTCCACAGTCCGGAACCTCCAACGACGGTCCACAGTCCAGAACCTCCAGCGACGGTCAACGGTCCAGAGCTTCCAGCGACGGTCAACGGTCCAGAGCTTCCGGCGACGGTCCACAGTCCAGAGCTTCCGGCGACGGTCCACAGTCCAGAGCTTCCGGCGACGGTCCACAGTCCGGAACCTCCAACGACGGTCCACAGTCCGGAACCTCCAACGACGGTCCACAGTCCAGAACCTCCAGCGACGGTCAACGGTCCGGAACCTCCAGCAACGGTCAACGGTCCGGAACCTCCAGCGACGGTCAACGGTCCGGAACCTCCAGCGACGGTCAACGGTCCGGAACCTCCAGCGACGGTCAACGGTCCGGAACCTCCAATGACGGTCAACGGCCCGGAGCTTCCAATGACGGTCAACGGCCCGGAGCTTCCCGGGACGGTCAACGACCCGGAGCTTCCAGTGACGGTCAACGGTCCGGAAAGTCCAGGCACGGGGTCCAGTCCCGCTCCATGGCAGGAGACTTCCTCTGCGTCGGTGCCCAGTCCAGGCACGGTGTCTAGTCCAGCTCCAGGGCGGGAGCCTTCCTCTGCGCTGGTGCCCAGTCCAGGCACGGCGTCCAGTCCCGCTCCAAGGCCGGAGCCTTCCTCTGCGCCGGTGCCCAGTCCAGGCATGGCGTCCAACCCAGCTCCATGGCCGGAGCCCTCCTTTGCGCCAATGCCCAGTCCAGGCACGGCGCTCAGCCGGTGCGATGGCCGGATCCGGGTTCTGGGCGGGGGCTACGACCTGCACCGGAGCCGCCACCAACACGAATCACCCCCCCTACCCTCCCCATTTGGTTTCAGGTTTTGCGGCCGGAGTCTGCACCTTTGGGGGGGGTACTGTCACGCCCTGACCATAGAGAGCCCTTGGTTCTCTATGGTGTAGTAGGTCAGGGCGAGACTAGGGGGTGTTCTAGTTTATATTTTCTATGTTGGTGTTTTGTATGGTTCCCAATTAGAGGTAATCATTGCCTCTAATTGGGGATCATATTTAGGTAGCCGTTTTTCCACCTGTGTTTATGGGATATTGTTTTGAGTGAGTGCATGTTGCACCACTGATGTCACGGTTTGTTGTTTGTTGTTTTGTTTGGAAGTTTCGCTTTATTAAAAGATGTGGAACTTTAATCACGCTGCGCCTTGGTCCGTCTCTCCACACGACCTTGACAATCTGTGAACTGTGACTTGTCATGTAATGACCTCTCTCTGGCTATGCAAAGGACAAAGGACTGCTTGAATCAGTCAAGAGCAGCAAAAAATAAGTAGACTTGGTGAGTGACTCATGCCCCTCTTTTCCTCTTATGCATTTTTTAAAAACATTTTGCTGTAAAGGTCCAAATTCTGATTTCTTTGATAATTTATTTTGAGGTTTATTCACATAAGTTTACATAATGATACAGTTTTAGTAAAGCTATAGACTAAATTGAATATACAAGTGTTTTGTCTTTCCAATTGAATAAGAATATGAACACTGTTTATATATAGCTACAGTAGTTGCCGTGGTAACCAAACTGACTTGCTTGTTGAGCTTACTAAACCATCAGTCCTACTGTAGCTTGCCATTATGAAAATCGAATTCAACAATGCCAACAATGTTTTCAATTCAACTTTTTCTTTCAAAAGCAGCTCAAACATAAACATGTAAGAATGAACTATTGCCATTGTATTCTACAGTGCAAATTTACAATGCGTTTTATTTAAGTGATAGCGCCCGAGAAGCCGGTGTTTGAAGGATATATTGGCACAGTTGTTGTTCGTCGAGGGCCTGCAAACCGTGCAAATATATCCTCCAAACACCGGCTTCGAGGGCATTATCACTTTTATACAACGGGTTACCAATGTAATATCCATATGTGTAAACATACTGAATTATAATTGAATGCATTTTACCGCCGTATCATACTGTGCTATGATTGGTTAAGACCACCCAGATGGTTAGGTTATGGTCAGTTGATCATGGTTGGAGATAAGTGAACATGCCAGCTGTAGCTAGCTAATAACGAGCTACGTTAAGAAATATCCTGTAGTACTGCATTTTGTTATTTTGTACAAAGCGTGCAAAACAAGACATGGTGTCAGAGTAAAAGGTCTTAAAAGATGGATTTTTCTGGAGTTCCTTCACCTCGAATGGACTGGGAGTCTACAAACTTACCCGATGCATGTGTTACGCCCCTGAAAAAGGGGAGAAATAATCACGAGAGTGATACGGTATTGTTTCCTCAATGAGAACTTTTACTGCAATCATTTTACAAAAGTAACACATTTTACAGAACAACAGATCTACAGGAAATAGATAGTTTTGTAGGGTACAAGGCTTAGTCAAGTCACAACAGTATACACTGTAATTCACTGAAACATATACTAATTTCAATATAACTGTCAAGCACAAAGCTTTAACTCAGTAAACCATAACTAAATTTATCAACAGTCAATAAAGTGTTTGAAAAACCATTATACAAATAACACCGCAAAATATCTTATTAACAACGCACATGTTCATTCACAATCGACATAAAATGGCAGCTACTCTCAGTACGAAGCTATTCTTCACTGCAACCAAGCAGGCTTCATATTACTCTCTGCAAACTTAACTCTAACTTCCTCAAGATGTTACTAAGACACACCTTAAACACTCTTGACATGTTAGCGAGTTATTACATTTAAATTACTATTATTTTATCATCAATAACGTACCTGAAAAAGGGGAGAAATAATCACGAGAGTGATACGGTATTGTTTCCTCAATGAGAAATTTTACTGCAATGAGGAAAAGGCCGCAGTTTCCCTGGGAACTTGGGTGGAGACCAGAGCAATCGATCTCAGGCTCATAGATTAAGAGCATTTAGTAGATCACAGATTAACACTTTTACCCTTCAATTAGACACCACAAAATAAAGTAATCAATATAACGTTTACACATTCCTCTCACAATTCTTACCCTTTGTACGCTTGACGGATTTTAACTTTTTAACACAATTATATGAATGCTATCAATCTCTATCAACTAATACTGAATGCATGATCTTTTTAACCTTAGATGTTTTAAGATCCTCACATACTATGAACTTACTAATACTTTTTAATGTATAACAGGCTATGAGTATTTCCTTTAACCTGTCACACATGGCGTAAGTACAAACAGCATGTGGAGCTGATGTTCACAGGTCTTCTGAAGGAAAGAGGAGAAGAGGAAAAGTGCAGCTACCTGCTCCTCTGGATCGGTGAAAAAGGGAGAGATATTTACAACACATGGACACTTACCGAGGCTGAATCAAAAGGTACTGAAAACATACTACAATCGCTTTGAAGCATATGTTGTGCCGAAGACCAATACGATTTCCGCTAGGTACAAATTCCATGAGAAAGTACAGGGAGCTAGCGAACCTTTTGAACAGTTTGTGACTGAGCTGCATCTGCTTGTGAAAGACTGATTATCCAAACAAGGATGAGATGGTCAGGGACCGTATTCTATTTGGAATACACTCACCGCGAGTGAGAGAGAAACTTTTGAATGTTGGGTCTGAGCTAACGCTGGACAAAGCTATGGACATAGCCAGATCTCACGAGCTAGCACAGGCTCAGATGAAAACCATTTCGCGCCGCAGCACGAGCGCATCACGTGAACAAGCAGTGCACGCAGTCAGACAGACATCAAAGCACACCTCCGGTGCCCAGAGAACGCGTTTTAGAACGGAGAGAGACATAACTCCAAAAAAGAGTGACACAGACTCAAAACGCCCCAAAACAAGTGGATATTGTGGATACAAAGTGGATGGCGAACAAGGAAATTGCCCAGCTAAAGGCAAACAGTGTACTAAATGTGGTAAATGGAATCACTTTGCAAAAGTGTGCAGAGCTTACCGTGGAAAAACAGTACACTCAGTGAGTGAAGATGAAATGTCAATCAAAGAGTCAAACGATGATTAACTGTTTATTGATTCAGTGACACAGAAAAGTCAAATATCAGAGACAGAGCAAGCCTTTGCTGACATTGAGATAGGAACACAAGGCACAAAGCTAAAGTTCAAACTAGACACTGGTGCACAAGTAAACATTATTGCTCTGAATAAGTACCGCAGCTTGACATCTGAGTGTGAGCTACAGCCCACCATGTGCAGACTGACTGGTTATGGTGGTGAACAGCTCCCAGTAAAAGGCACATGCACTTTCAAATGCAAATACAAGGAAAGTGACATGATGTTGGACTGTTACGTTGTTGACACTAGAGCACCTGCAGTGCTAGGTCTTAAAGCATGTTTAGACATGGTCCTCATCAAGCTAGTTTTATCAGTGACAGCACCAGTAGAGACAGAAAATGTACTGGAGGAATTTGCTGATATTTTAACAGGAATAGGATTATTCCCAGGAGAATGTACCATGCACCTTACATTTACATTTTAGTCATTTAGCAGACGCTCTTATCCAGAGCGACTTACAGTAGTGAATGCATACATTTCATTTCATACATTTTTGTTCCATACTGGCCCCCCATGGGAATCAAACCCACAACCCTGGCATTGCAAACACCATGTGTTGCAAACACCTGCTCTACCAACTGAGCTACAGGGAAGGCTGACCTTGACCCAGACGCAACCCCTGTGGTCTACCCACCGAGAAAGATTCCCCTTGCTCTCCGTGCCCGTCTGAAGAAAGAGTTGGAGAGCATGGAGCAATCTGACATAGTCACCAAGGTTACAGAACCGACTGACTAGGTAAATGCGTTAGTGGTGGTGGAGAAACCATGCACAGGCAAGCTCCGAATATGTCTCGGCCCAAGAGACTTGAACAAGGCTATCAAATGCCCCCATTACCCTTTACCGACGCTAGATGGCATCACACACAAGCTAGCGGGAGCACACTACTTCAGTGTCATGGACGCTAGATCAGGCTACTGGGCTATCAAGCTCACAGAAGAGTCATCTAAGCTCACAACATTCTACACACCGTTTGGACGCTACAGGTTCCGTCGCCTGCCTTTTGGGATTGTCTCAGCGCAAGACGAGTTTCAGTGAAAGATCGACGAAGTGTACGAAGGCCTCGACGGAGTTGTGGCAATTGTGGACGACATCCTTGTTTATGGTTGAACCAAAGAGGAGCAAGACCGAAACCGCCGCGCGATGCTGCAAAGGTCCTGCGAGAGAGGAGTCCGGCTCAACCCCGAGAAGAGCACAGTCGGCGCTAAAGAGGTCAGCTACTTCGGACATCTTCTCACTGCGAATGGAATCAAGCCAGATCCACAGAAGATCTCAGCCATAAAAGAAATGGAGCCACCAAAGAACCGTGCAGAGCTGGAAACAGTGCTTGGCATGGTCAACTACTTAGCCAAGCTCACACCCAGCCTCTCCAATGCTAATGCACCCCTGCGTCAACTGCTAAAGCAGTCCAGTGAGTTTCTCTGGCACAAGCAACATGACATTGCTTTCCAGAATGTGAAAGACTTGATCACGAGAGAACCAAGACCAATCCTTGCCTACTATGACCCCAACAAAGAGCTCAGACTACAAGTGGACGCGATAAGTATGGACTAGGTGCAGTGCTACTGCAAGTAGGAAAGCCCATCGGCTACGCTTCCAAATCTCTCACACACTGTGAAATCAACTACGCTCAAATCGAAAAGGAGCTCTACGCCATTCTGTTCGGATGTAAACGTTTCCATCAGTACGTATATGGACGACAAGTCATTGTGGAATCCGACCACAAGCCCCTTGAGTCAATCATGAGGAAACCACTAGCCGCAGCCCCGCCAAGGCTACAGAAACTGAATCCTTCACAAAAGCATTGGAGTTTACACATGTCACCACAAGCCCACATTACCCTCAAAGTAATGGCCTTGCTGAAAAATCTGTGCAGATTGCTAAATCACTCATGGACAAAGCAAAAGCAGACGAGAGACCACTACCTCAGTCTCCTTGAATACCGTAACACTCCAGTTGACAACTTCAAATCACCAGCCCAGCTTTTGATGAGCTGCAGACTTCGCTCAATCCTTCCCAGCACCAACCAGCAGCTGCAACCTGAGGTCGTCAGCTACAAGGAAATGCATGAAAAACGTGCACAGAGACAACAAAAGCGATACTATGACAGGTCAGCTAGACCACTGCCACCACTGATCGATGGAGAGTCAGTTAGAATCCAGGAGCATGGCCTCTGGAAGCCAGCAGTTGTCATCCAGCCAGCTGACACTGAACGTTCATATCACATCCGCACATCAGAAGGAGCGGTGTACCGCCGCAATTGTCGTCACCTACTGAACACAAAAGAATAACACACTGATGAGATGAACTGTTCCCCTGAAAGAGAACGTGATGGACTAAACACACACACAGCACAACATACATCATACTTACCTGCAACACCACAAGAACTGTTGACTGACGCAGAAGCATGCGCAGCATCATATCGCACAAGGTCAGGAAGAGAGGTCAAGCCCAGAGCTGTCCTAGACCTGTGAAATGTCAAAGGGTGTAGGCGGATCGCTGCCCTAATGAGTTCCAGCCTGTACACTTGTTATTGAAAGTTCACTTGAAATGCTTTGGTATTGTATTTGTTTGAAATGTTAAGATGTCATTTCTACAGTGAAAGCTGAGTTGCTGAGAATCCCTTGATCAAAAAGAAAGAGTATGTTGGATCATTGGTTCAGAGTCTATGTTGATTCAGTTGGTGTAGTATGCATTATACATGGTTACTTACCTTGAGTTCAAACTACAGAACATGTATTCAAAAGAAACGCTTAGAATATGTAAAACATTTTTCTTTTGTTTTAAAAGAAGGGGGATGTAATATTCATATGTGTAAACATACTGATTTATAATTGGATGCATTTTACCGCCATATCATACTGTGATATCATTGGTTAAGACCACCCAGATGGTAAGGTCATGGTCAGTTGATCATGGTTGGAGATAAGTGAACATGCCAGTTGTAGCTAGCTATTATAGAGCTACGTTAAGAAATATCCTGTAGTACTGCATTTTATTATTTTGTACAAAGCGTGCAAAACAAGACAACCAACATATTCAAAATAATGATTGACATATTTTCATTAAAAAGGTTAGTTTGATGAATTTACTCATACTATTTCATCCTTCCAAATCAAATCAAATCAAATTTATTTATATAGCCCTTCGTACATCAGCTGAAATCTCAAAGTGCTGTACAGAAACCCAGCCTAAAACCCCAAACAGCAAGCAATGCATGTGAAAGAAGCACGGTGGCTGGGAAAAACTCCCTAGGAAAAACTCCTGAGAAAGGCCAAAAACCTAGGAAGAAACCTAGAGAGGAACCAGGCTATGAGGGGTGGCCAGTCCTCTTCTGGCTGTGCCGGGTGGATATTATAACAGAACATAGTCAAGATGTTAAAATGTTCGTAAATGACCAGCATGGTCAAATAATAATAATCATAGTAATTGTCGAGGGTGCAACAAGCACGTCCGGTGAACAGGTCAGGGTTCCGTAGCCGCAGGCAGAACAGTTGAAACTGGAGCAGCAGCATGGCCAGGTGGACTGGGGACAGCAAGGAGTCATCATGCCAGGTAGTCCTAGGGCTCAGGTCCTCCGAGAGAAAGAAAGAAAGAAAGAAAGAGAGAATTAGAGAGAGCATATTTACATTCACACAGGACACCGGATAAGACAAGAGAATACTCCAGATGTAACAGACTGACCCTAGCCCCCCGACACATAAACTACTGCAGCATAAATACTGGAGGCTGAGACAGGAGGGATCAGAAGACACTGTGGCCCCATCCGATGATACCCCCGGACAGGGCCAAACAGGCAGGATATAACCCCACCCACTTTGCCAAAGCACAGCCCCCCACACCACTAGAGGGATATCTACAACCACCAACTTACCGTCCGAAGACAAGGCCGAGTATAGCCCACAAAGATGTCCGCCACGGCACAACCCAAGGGGGGGCGCCAACCCAGACAGGAAGACCACGTCAGTGGCTCAACCTACTCAAGTGACGCACCCCTCCCATGGACGGCATGGAAGAACACCAGTAAGTCAGTGACTCAGCCCCTGTAAAAGGGTTAGAGGCAGAGAATCCCAGTGGGAAGAGGGGAACCGACAAGGCAGAGACAGCAAGGGCGGTTCGTTGCTCCAGCCTTTCCGTTCACCTTCACACTCCTGGGCCAGACTACACTTAATCATAGGACCTACTGAAGAGATAAGTCTTCAGTAAAGACTTAAAGGTTGAGACTGAGTCTGCGTCTCTCACATGGGTAGGCAGACCATTCCATAAAAATGGAGCTCTATAGGAGAAAGCCCTACCTCCAGCCGTTTGCTTAGAAATTCTAGGGACAATTAGGAGGCCTGCGTCTTGTGACCGTAGCGTACGTGTAGGTATGTACGGCAGGACCAAATCGGAAAGATAGGTAGGAGCAAGCCCATGTAATGCTTTGTAGGTTAGCAGTAAAACCTTGAAATCAGCCCTTGCCTTAACAGGAAGCCAGTGTAGGGAAGCTAGCACTGGAGTAATATGATCAAATTTTTTGGTTCTAGTCAGGATTCTAGCAGCCGTATTTAGCACTAACTGAAGTTTGTTTAGTGCTTTATCCGGGTAGCCGGAAAGTAGAGCATTGCAGTAGTCGAGCCTAGAAGTAACAAAAGCATGGATTAATTTTTCTGCGTCATTTTTGGACAGAAAGTTTCTGATTTTTGCAATGTTACGTAGATGGAAAAAAGCTGTCCTTGAAGCAGTCTTGATATGTTCTTCAAAAGAGAGATCAGGGTCCAGAGTAACGCCGAGGTCCTTCACAGTTTTATTTGAGACGACTGTACAACCATCCAGATTAATTGTCAGATTCAACAGAAGATCTCTTTGTTTCTTGGGACCTAGGACAAGCATCTCTGTTTTGTCCGAGTTTAAAAGTAGAAAATTTGCAGCCATCCACTTCCTTATGTCTGAAACACAGGCTTCTAGCGAGAGCAATTTTGGGGCTTCACCATGTTTCATTGAAATGTACAGCTGTGTGTCGTCCGCATAGCAGTGAAATTTAACATTATGTTTTCGAATGACATCCCCAAGAGGTAAAATATATAGTGAAAACAATAGTGGTCCTAGAACGGAACCTTGAGGAACACCGAAATTTACAATTGATTTGTCAGAGGACGAACCATTCACAGAGACAAACTGATATCTTTCCGACAGATAAGATCTAAACCAGGCCAGAACTTGTCCATGTAGACCAATTTGGGTTTCCAATCTCTCCAAAAGAATGTGGTGATCGATGGTATCAAAAGCGGCACTAAGATCTAGGAGCATGAGGACAGATGCAGAGCCTCGGTCTGACGTCATTAAAAGGTCATTTACCACCTTCACAAGTGCAGTCTCAGTGCTATGATGGGGTCTAAAACCAGACTGAAGCGTTTCGTATACATTGTTTGTCTTCAGGAAGGCAGTGAGTTGCTGCGCAACAACTTTTTCTAAAATTTTTGAGAGGAATGGAAGATTCGATATAGGCCGATAGTTTTTTATAATTTCTGGGTCAAGATTCGGCTTTTTCAAGAGAGGCTTTATTACTGCCACTTTTAGTGAGCTTGGTACACATCCGGTGGATAGAGAGCCGTTTATTATGTTCAACATAGGAGGGCCAAGCACAGGAAGCAGCTCTTTCAGTAGTTTAGTTGGAATAGGGTCCAGTATGCAGCTTGAGGGTTTGGAGGCCATGATTATTTTCATCATTGTGTCAAGAGATATAGTACTAAAACACTTTAGTATCTCCCTTGAGCCAAGGTCCTGGCAGAGTTGTGCAGACTCTGGACAATGAAGCCCTGGAGGAATACCCAGATTTAAAGAGGAGTCCGTAATTTGCTTTCTAATGATCATGATCTTTTCCTCAAAAAAGTTCATAAATTTATTACTGCTGAAGTGAAAGCCATCCTCCATTTGCGAATGCTGCTTTTTAGTTAGCTTTGCGACAGTGTCAAAAAGAAATTTCGGATTGTTCTTATTTTCCTCAATTAAGTTGGAAAAATAGGATGATCGTGCAGCAGTGAGGGCTCTTCGATACTGCACGGTACTGTCTTTCCAAGCTAGTCGGAAGACTTCCAGTTTAGTGTGGCGCCATTTCCGTTCCAATTTTCTGGAAGCTTGCTTCAGAGCTCGTGTATTTTCTGTATACCAGGGAGCTAGTTTCTTATGACAGATGTTTTTAATTTTTAGGGGTGCAACTGCATCTAGGGTATTGCGCAAGGTTGAATTGAGTTCCTCGGTTAGGTGGTTAACTGATTCTTGTCCTCTGACGTCCTTGGGTAGGCAGAGGGAGTCTGGAAGGGCATCAAGGAATCTTTGGGTTGTCTGAGAATTTATAGCACGACTTTTAATCTTCCTTGGTTGGGGTCTGAGCAGATTATTTGTTGCAATTGTAAACGCAATAAAATGGTGGTCCGATAATCCAGGATTATGAGGAAAAACATTAAGATCCACAACATTTATTCCATGGGACAAAACTAGGTCCAGAGTATGACTGTGGCAGTGAGTAGGTCCAGAAACATGTTGGACAAAACCCACTGAGTCGATGATGGCTCCGAAAGCCTTTTGGAGTGGGTCTGTGGACTTTTCCATGTGAATGTTAAAGTCACCAAAAATTAGAATATTATCTGCTATGACTACAAGATCCGATAGGAATTCAGGGAACTCAGTAAGGAACACTGCATATGGCCCAGGAGGCCTGTAAACAGTAGCTATAAAAAGTGATTGAGTAGGCTGCATAGATTTCATGACTAGAAGCTCAAAAGACGAAAACGTCATTGTTTTTTTTTTTGTAAATTGAAATTTGCTATCGTAAATGTTAGCAACACCTCCGCCTTTGCCGGATGCACGGGGGGTTTGGTCACTAGTGTAACCAGGGGGTGAGGCCTCATTTAACACAGTAAATTCATCAGGCTTAAGCCATGTTTCAGTCAGGCCAATCACATCAAGATTATGATCAGTGATTAGTTCATTGACTATAACTGCCTTGGAAGTGAGGGATCTAACATTAAGTAACCCAATTTTGAGATGTGAAGTATCACAATCTCTTTCAATAATGGCAGGAATGGAGGAGGTCTTTATACTAGTAAGATTACTGAAGCGAACACCGCCATTTTTAATTTTGCCCAACCAAGATCGAGGCACAGACACGGTCTCAATGGGGAAAGCTGAGCTGACTACGCTGACTGTGCTAATGGCAGACTCCACTAAGCTGGCAGGCTGGCTAACAGCCTGCTGCCTGGCCTGCACCCTATTTCATTGTGGAGCTAGAGGAGTTAGAGCCCTGTCTATGTTCGTAGATAAGATGAGAGCACCCCTCCAGCTAGGATGGAGTCCGTCACTCCTCAGCAGGCCAGGCTTGGTCCTGTTTGTGGGTGAATCCCAGAAAGAGGGCCAGTTATCTACAAATTCTATCTTTTGGGAGGGGCAGAAAACAGTTTTCATCCAGCGATTGAGTTGTGAGACTCTGCTGTAGAGCTCATCACTCCCCCTAACTGGGAGGGGGCCAGAGACAATTACTCGATGCCGACACATCTTTCTAGCTGATTTACACGCTGAAGCTATATTGCGCTTGGTGACCTCTGACTGTTTCATCCTAACATCGTTGGTGCCGACGTGGATAACAATATCTCTATACTCTCTACACTCGCCAGTTTTAGCTTTAGCCAGCACCGTCTTTAGATTAGCCTTAACGTCGGTAGCCCTGCCCCCTGGTAAACAGTGTATGATCGCTGGATGATTAGTTTTAAGTCTAATACTGCGGGTAATGGAGTCGCCAATGACTAGGGTTTTCAATTTGTCAGAGCTAATGGTGGGAGCCGTCGGCGTCTCAGACCCCACAGCGGGAGGAGCAGAGACCAGAGAAGTCTCGGCCTCCGACTCCGACTCGCTTAACGGGGAGAACCGGTTGAAAGTTTCTGTCGGCTGAATAAGCGACACCGGTTGAGCATTCCTACAGCGTTTCCCTCCAGAAGCCATGAGAAAGATGTCCGGCTGCGGGGACCGTGCGAGGGGGTTTATACTAACGTTACTATCTGTACTTGCTGGTGGCACAGACGCTGTTTCATCCTTTCCTACACTGAAATGACCCTTGCCTAACGATTGCGTCTGAAGCTGGGCTTGCAGCACAGCTATCCTTGCCGTAAGGCGATCGTTCTCCTGTATATTATGAGTACAACGACTGCAATTAGAAGGCATCATGTTAATGTTACTTAGCTTCGGCTGTTTGAAGTCCTGACGAACCATGTCCAGATAAAACCTCCGGGGTAGGAAAGTTGAAAAAAAAAGTTGAGTGAGGGAAAAAGTAAAAATATACGGTAATGAAAAAGTAAAAACCGTCAGGTAGCAAAGTAAAAACGCACAACAGCGTAAACAAGTCTGCAAGTTGTGACCGGAAGCAGGAAACAGGGATATATACTTCCACAAGATATAGTCCCGACACAAATCTAGGGTTGCTAGTAGGGTTGCCAACTTTCTTACCACCAAATAAGGGACAAAAGGTGGCGTGCCAGTGCATGGTGCCAAGGCGGTGTGGGCATGGTGTTGTGTAAATAAACTTGCTAGCTACTTCAGTGGATGTTTCTAGCGGCAAATGTGTTAAATTATAGCCATGGTATAAAAGGGATAATCAATTTGTTAAGTTATAAAAGGTATAAAAGGGTTAATTCATTTGTTAAGTTACAGCCTTATTCTAAAATTGATTCGTTTTTTTTCCCCTCATCAATCTACACACAATACCCCATAATCACAAAGAAAAAAGTTTTTTTTCAAACATTTTTCCAAATGAATACAAAAAATATTCAATCACATTTACATAAGTATTCAGACCCTTTACTCAGTACTTTGTTGAAGATCCTTTTGCAGCGATTACAGCCTCAAGTCTTCTTGGGTATGACGCTACAAGCTTGGCACACCTGTATTCGGGGAGTTTTTCCCATTATTCTCTGCAGATCCTCTCAAGCTCAGTCAGGCTGGATGGGGAGCGTTGCTGCAGAGCTATTTTCAGGTCTGTCCAGAGATGTTTGATCCAGTGGCGGTTCTAGACCATTTCAACTAGGGGGGCCAAGCTGGGGCCAGTTGTACTGTTAGAGGGGCCAGTTACATTAGACGTTATTGTTGTCATATCGTTTTATTCACTGCATTGCAGGCATTAGCAGGCAAAATACCATGTTCATAATCATTAGTGTTCTGTCTAATAATGGATGTAAAAAAAGAACGATAGCAAAAATGTGTTATTTAAAAATGATATCATACCCCATATTTAGGGGGGCCACAAGGGGGTCCAAAATTGTTGTCACAGGGACACTGCCCCCCCCTCCATACATGACGCTTGGCATTCAAGCCAAAGAGTTCAATCTTGGTTTCATCAGAACAGAGAATCTTGTTTCTCATGGTCCCATTGCCACAAAGGAACTCTGGAGCTATGTCAGAGTGACCATTGGGTTCTTGGATACCTCCCTGACCAAGGCCCTTCTCCCCCGATTGCTCAGTTTGGCCAGGCGGCCAGCTCTACGAAGAGTCTTGGTGGTTCCAAACTTCTTCCATTTAAGAATGATGGAGGCCACTGTGTTCTTGGGGACATTCAATGCTCTAGAAATGTTTTGGCACCCTTCTCCAGATCTGTGCCTTGCCACAATCCTATCTCGGAGCTCTATGGTCAATTCCTTCGACCTCATGGCTTGGCTTTTGCTCTGACAAGCACTGCCAACTGTGGGACCTTATGTAATCAATTGAATTTACCACAGGTGGACTCCAATCAAGTTGTAGAAACATCTCAAGGATTATCAATGGAAACAGGATGCACCCGAGCTCATTAGCCTACCTCTTTCTCTATTGTTGCTTCATTCCTTCCTCGCGTTCAACAGTTAAATAAAATACCTTTAGTTGTCTGTCATTCTCATGACATCCTTGAATAATATAGGACTATAATTATATGCAGAAGGCTTTCACTTCTTTTCTTCACCAAGATTGAATGGTTATGGGTCTAAATATATAACTGCTAGCCTACCGCCATCGCACGTTCGCTCTTCTTTCAAACTACACGTGAGTTCTATTGGGCTGCTGTATTTAACATTCAGTAAAAAAAGAGCTTGCGTCCCTCTTTGAGTAGTCTAACGTCCAGCAAGCTATTCTAGTCGAGTGTATCACCATGTATATAGTGCAAAGGGATTGTTAACGTGCATAAATGATAAGGATGTTTATTATGCAGGGGTTTTTACTGTGCGGTCCATGGTGTGACAGTCACAAAGTGTCAGTACCAAAACGCAATAAGGATCTTTAGGGATCATACTCCTGTGGCTATGGCTGCACAACTAACATGTTGACATATTGGCTGAGTCCCAACTGACCCTGTTGTGCCTGGTCAAAAGTAATGCGCTATATAGGGAATGGGGTGCCATTTGGGACACAACCTATGACAGAGTCTCTGCAGGACATCTGACATTGCAGCGCAAAATGCCATCGCAGCACTCCTCCCTCCAAACCACGACAATATGATACTTTATTCAACCCCTAAAATATCAATCCTGTTTCCCAACCCTGGTATTTATCAATTCTTGACCCCACTGCCTATAAATGAGTGAATGTGGAATGTGCGAATTTTGGTTTCGAATCACAGTCAGGATTGGGTGTGGGAAGAGAACATTCATTTAATATAATTATTACAATAAATATATGTGTGGTGTGTAAGAGGAGAAAAATCAAGTATAGAGTTCAAAAGTTTAAGCATTCAAAACATCAGGGAAGACGAGCTCGACAAATGTTTCTTCTGTTAATTACAAAAGGTGCTCAGGTGCAGCAAATATTTCTTTATTTCACAGATTGTTTACATTTGCACCTTTGCTTTTGCGACTAAGTCAAGCATTTTTTGGAGAGTGAGCACATTTAATTACAGATGTAGGATCTTAATTTGATCACCCTGTTGCAGAACTTTCCTGCAATGCAAAATCTAGTGTATTTGATGTTTAAGTTTCCCTATCAAACCCTACAAAAATGTCCATTCATTATAATCATTCCTTATAATCCAAATAATAATTCACATTTCCTGTTTCTTTTCCTGCTTGAGAAAACTGCCGCAAATGAAGATCCTTCTTCTGTAACTACTCACAGTTTTTCTATTTATGAGGCAATTAATTTACAATATGATTCACTAGTGGTAAGGAAAGGTTTCCACCTCATTAGTGATCCACCGAACATCAGAATGTGCTACAGCAGTTGGACAAGAAATGTTTCACTCACACAAGCTGTTTAACACAACAGTCATAAAAATAACTTTATTCATTACAATTGTATCTGACATAGAGCATATCAAATGTTACCTGTAGACGTTTAACAGATAGAACTTTACCTTTTGACAAATCACAAAATCGAACAAGTACAGTACATAGCATATCCATAAAGGACAAATAGGAAATCTGAGGTTGAAATTAAGTTGAGTCCCAACGACCCAAAAGCTCAGTCATACATCAAAAAATGACATCGCTCAACTCAACCACCAAGCTTTTCATTCTAATGGAGGCTTTTTGGAACAATTTCTCTGAGTACAGAACACAGTCCCTCACTTCTCTCCAGGGTTAAGTATTTTTTTAACTAATCTTCTAAACCTAGCTATACTGAACAAAAATATAAATGCAACATGTAAAGTGTAGTTCCCATGTTTTATGAGCTAAAATAAAATATCCCAGAAATGTTTCAGAGTCACAAACAAGCTTATTTCTCTCAAATGATGTGCACATCCCTGTTAGTGAGCATTTCTACTTTGCCTAGATAATCCATCCACCTGACAGGTGTGGCATATCATGAAGCTGATTAAACAGCATGATTATTATACAAAAAAAGCCACTCTAAAATGCAACTTCGTCACACAACAGGTCACAAATGTCTCAAGTTTTGAAGGAGCATGTAATTGGCATGCTGACTGCAGGAATGTCCACCAGAGCTGTTGCCAGAGAATTAAATGCTATTTTCTCTACCATAAGCCGCCTCCAACGTTGTTTTAGAGAATTTGGCAGTAATTCCAACCGGCCTTACAACTGCAGATCACGTATAACCACTCCAGCCCAGGACCTCCACATCCAGCTTCTTCACCTGCGGAATTGTCTGCGACCAGCCACCCAGACAGCTGATGAAACTGAGGAGTCAGTAATTTTTGTCAGTAATAAAGCCCTTCTATGGGGGAAAACAAATTCTGATTAGCTGGGCCTGGCTTACCCATGGCTGCACACCTGCCCAGTCATTTGAAATCCATAGATTAGGGCCTAAAAATGTATTTCAATTGACTGATTTCCTTATGAACTGTAACTGTTGCAAAATGTAAAATGTTGCATGTTTCGTTAATATTTTTGTTCAGTATATTTTTCCTTCATCCACATTGATTGGTGTCACATTGATGGTTCAGTCCATTGGTGATTTAGTCATTTTTACATGATGCAGTCTCCTTCAACTCATGGTACCCCTGGTGGTTTGGCTCTGTAAGGAGACAGAGAGGGGAGTTAGGAGTGGAAAAAAACACATTGTACCTGATCTCTTGCCGTATTTCCTAATAAAAGCCTCTTTTAGAAGAATATGCTGTCCGGTCATGTGAAAAACTCTCTTACACATAATAGTTATTTATATTCGGCTTACTGGCATAGTAGTTTGACAATTAAAATAAACAATTTGTGTACAATTAATATTTGTGCAAAGCATTTCTGTATCAAAGCTACTGAGAACATATGGTATATTCTAATGTTCCCTAAGCGTGGATGGAAAAGTTTATATCAAACCTGCTATCTTAAGTCAAGTCCATTATTACTTTGCCTCCTCATTTAATATTCAATTAGAGTATAGTGGCTATTCAATGAAAACTACTTACACCACCATTCTGTACTCAGTCAAATATTGTAGCAGACTATTTAATTTCAGCTTCATCTGCAGTCTTGCAGTGATTCCTCACTTTATAATTTTCTCAACATCCAAAACGATATAGGCGAACAAGACCACTAACAAAATAGATTTGAGAGTGTAGATAAAAGTTATGGTACCCAGACTCATATTCTCCTGAACCAGTGGCCTGGACTCGGTGCAGTTGACAGCGTTTCCCCGGGCCGCTCCTAAGATGGTCATGATGTCCACCAGGTTGAGCTTCCCTTCCTCCTGCAGCTCCTCCACGTCCTCCTCCAACTCCTGCGCCATCTCGGCCCTCTCCTCGATCTCCTCCGCCGTCAGCATCCTCACACCCTTTATGCCATTCCCCTTCCCAATCTGCGGGGGCGCCAGCGAGCATATAGCCCTCAGCCTGCCATAAGACTGCAGGTGCACCACGTTAGCGCGCAGAAACAGTAAAAGAACATTGAGGTCGTTGAGCGGGCAGCCCAGCTTGCGTCCGCTGTTGAGGCCCAATGCGGGGAGAACCTCATACACCGACAATAGAGTCGTATCCCAGCAGAAGAGGCGGACCAAGCTGAACAGCACGATAGGCACCAGCAAGACATAGATAGCGCCGTTAGCCACGCTAATCACCTGGAAGACCAGTTGGCCGGTCATCTTGCACTGGACCAGCTCGGGAACCCAGTTTTGGTCACGCAGCAGGCCCGTGCGGACGAAGCAGCTGAACTCGTCCTGGAGGAAGGCGGACAGGTGGAAATAGACGAGGTAGAGGCAGGCGGCCGACATGAAGGTGAGCAACAGGAAGCCGCGAAGAAAGAGCATGCTGACCAGAAAGTAGGAGCCTTGCTTGCTCTGCATGTACCTCTCCAGCAGGGGGTACTCGAAGTAGCGCTTCCTCTTGGCCCTGAAAGAGACCATGGAGGAGATCGGGTTAGAGGACAGATGGCTCAAGCACACTTTCAAGTTATTGGCTCTGTTGTATGATAATGGAGGTTGTATGAGCATCTAAGGAATTTATAATATTCAAGATTTAAAAGGTCTGTCACATGACTGTAGTTGAAGCTAAACTAGTGTCTTGTTTTCAGTTTCCATGGGAATTACAAACACCCGGGAACGTGATTGCTACTCAAACATCTTCAGAATCATTGTAGACATCAATCTAAAGGTGTCCACATGCTTCCCAGCAGGTAAAGTTTGTGAATATATTATGACCACATTTTGTGAAGGTTTTTTTTTCTTTCTTTTTTTCGGCTGTTCACAAAATCTGTTCTGGAGGCAAGCCAGAGACAAAGTCTATGCCCCTTCGTCAGTGATTGGTCAACAGTTGGTGATTCTTCAATAAAGTCTTTATTGTCATTCAACGAGAACTCTTTTTTGATTCACCTTTTTTCATTGATAAATACTGGGCCAAACATCTTAGTTAGATGTAAAATTGTGTGACTAAGATCTCCTTGGCAAAAACAGCAACATTTATGACAGACTTCTTGAGTTATCTTACATTAATTCTGACTATTTTAAGGAAGTGTATACTGGCAATGGCTTCTCAAAATGGACAAATAGTACTATTACTGCTTTTTTGTCATTTTTCAAGAAAATATATTTTAACGGAGTATGCAAGCAAACACGTTGGGTGCCAGCCAAACTGAAGCATGCTAACACCTTAAGCCTGTTGACTTCCCCTCTTCCCCAGTCCAAAATCCTCCCTCTACCTGCCTCAACAAATCTCTGCCACGCCAACTCTCACCTCTCAAGCTCGGCTTGGAAGGTGAGGGGGTTCTGGGTGTTCTGGCGCATCTCCAGGATGCTCTGAGCCAATCGTACGGAACGGTTGTAGGACTTGTCCAGCTCATCAATGATGAAGAGCAGGTCAGAGCCCAGCGATGGCATCACCAGGAAACGCCAGATGAGGGCAGGCAGGTACATCATCATGGTCATAGCCAACAGAGAGTACGGGAAAATCTGAGAGGGAGGGAGGGAAGGTGAGAAAGAAACGAACAGAAAGGGAGGGGATCGAAGAAGGTAAGAGATGATGACAGAGAAAGGATAAAGAGTGAGATGAAGAGAAAGGGAAAGAAGAAGAGTAATTTACAGACTACATTTTAAATGTTTAATGAGAAAGATTAATTACTTTTAATGGATGCTCTTTAGTGTGACATTAAGGAAGCAAGAGGCACTTTCCATTAAAAAGTAATGATGGTTAGTGTACAAAGTAATGGTAAAAATCCAGTGCTCCCTATCTCTCTCCATATCTACTCACAACCTCGCTTAATTTTGTAGTGGAAGAATGAGAGAAGGTGATACTCGCGACTGGTGGCTTTCAGGCTCCATTGTCATGTTTGGATTGTTTCAAGAGTTCATAAAGAACTACACATTTTGATATGTTTCATTGTACTGTAAGTGCTATGGATTTATTGTTACAGTGTCACGCTCTTCAAAATGAGCGGACCAAGGCGCAGCGTGTGTTGGGTTCCACATCTTTATTTCAGTGAAACTTGAAACAAAACTTACAAAGAACGTGAAGTCATAGTGTCACAAGCACATACACAAACAAACAATATCCCACAAACACCCATGGGAAAACGGCTACCTAAATATGATCCCCAATTAGAGGCAACGATTACCAGATGCCTCTAATTGGGAACCATACAAAAACACCAACATAGAAAATATAAACTAGAACACCCCCTAGTCACGCCCTGACCTACTACACCATAGAGAACCAAGGGCTCTCTATGGTCAGGTCGTGACATACAGGGAAGCAAGCTGTGTTATTTTGTTCATCAGATGGCAGATCGTTTTAAGAGGAGCGCTCCTATGATTTAAATTGAGTTGGTTAAATTCGAATCTGGGTTTGTTCCTGTCTTTTGTTTTTACTAGCAAAGTGCAAAGAAATGCTAATTCAGGTTGGGCATGAGTTTCTGCTTGAATTTGGTTAAAGGACATTGAATTTTCTCATATTTTGAGAACTTGCTACCAAGCTCCTCTGTGTATCACTTAATAAATGTATAATTTATTTCATGTACACTGTAATTGTTTGAGTCTCAATTCTTTAGTGACTAAAAAATCCTATTAGTTGAGTTGAGTAAATGCATTCCTCGTTTTAAGGAGTAATTATTTGATTGATTATACACTTATAATTTAGTACATCTATTGGTAGTTGTTATTTACACTATACACTACACATGATTGGGTACCACCTTGACATCTCTGATCTGCTTGCCTCAAATTAATGCTAGTACATTGGTTGTCAGGATTAGCTATTAGTATCTAATCTCTTAAAAATTATATAACGGTGCAAGTTAGACACATGTTCATTATAGTCATACTGAGAGGTGATGTAAAGCTTGCTACCTTGACTAGATTCCTCCAGAAACGTACACGGCCTGTTGCCTTTATTCACATAATATTGGAGTCAGATTGATTAATGTAGTTTCTTATTATATTCGGCATGATTTCTACATATTGGTTGGATCATTTCCACACCCTTACAAATGGTGACCCATCCAGTTGATGCGAATTTCCATTACACCACAATTTCCCACAATGAACACCTAAAACTGTGTACTGTGCTACATCAGAAACACACACACACACACACACCCTCACAAGCTTGTGACACAGCTCCTCATCAGCCGCTTCTGAACAGACTGCCCACCAAAATACACATCAAAATATACCAATGGACACAGCACATGGCTAACTCCATCATTATACCCATAAGCATGAGGTCCATGTCTTACTTGGACAGCCCAGTACTGATAGAACTGCTTAATACATATTTTTAAAACCCATCTAAAATTGCATGTCTGGGCTTTCAAACGAGTTGTTAATGGCCTCAGTAACAGAAACCTCAGGTTGTTAATGTCTTGTCAAAGTTTAACAGTGTTATGTCTGGATAAATCTTTAAATGTCCCTTTTAAAAAGACATTCGGTTTCTCTCTTAAGAATGTATTGTCAGTGCATATTTTTGAATTGGGAATCTTCCAACAACATTGCCAAATACAGGTATAGCCCACAAATTGCCTCCAGTATACCATTGACTCTTCACCCACTTATTTTTAAACTGATGTCATTTATCACCTGACAAAGAGCAACTATTTACAGTAGTTTTATGACCTTTTTTGTCCAATTCCTGTGCCACATTAAAGTGTGTGCAATTGTCTCTCGTTCCAGCATGACAGAACACAGCAGGCCTTACCTTGTGCACCCAGAGGGATCGCTCCTCGAAGTTTCCATCTGTGTCAAACTCATGGTGCATAAGGGAGTCCCAGCAGTACGTGTCCACATAGGCTGCCTGCCTGGCTGTGAAGTTGTTAGGTGGGAAACAGCTGATCTGTGGGCCTAGAGGAAAAACAAATATAGATTTGAACTATTTTAAGCTCAACAATTACACTGGTCCAGTTTGTAAAGGTATTACAGTGACATAAAGATGCATGCATGTGCACACACATAACATGCATAGACATAAACACACACCACAGAGAGGTTTTTCAGAAGGTTCCCTTTCCCAGAAGCAGAAAGGTTAGCCCTAACAAATCTAAATCATATGCTTCTAAATGGAAACTTGCGTTTTTAAACAGGGTGGTATTACCCTCCTAATGTGTGGGTCTTTTTCAGAACAAGCCCTGCCTGTTCCACCATACAGATGGTTTAACCACAGAGCCAAGGGTCCACACCCTTCCGTTCAGCCCATCTCCTCTACAGCAGTGCTGGGAGAGCAGAGCAGGGCAGGGCGACAGGCAAAGGGCCACTTCAGAGAAAACCCTGAGATAAACACAGGACACCCTATTTTTATACACAGACTCCAAATCTCCACATCTGTGAGAGTCTCCAAAAATAAGTACACCCAACCATCCAGTTGCTGACTGGGCATGCAGTAGGCTTAATCTGCTCCACCAGTGTTATGGTATTACAGATAACTGTACATGGATGGGTTACATGTTACATGATGTGCGTGCGTACGTTTCTGTGTGTGTGTACGTGCCATTGAGATAGCTGGGGACATGCTGTATCCAAAATGGACTATGTATTACAAGACCGTCAGGTTACAAGGGAACACAGACAGCAACAAAGCATGTTCCTTCTACCACTGGGCGACAGTTTGACAAAGAACCCCTATTGTCCTCCCTATCTTGCTTGTTACCCATTGTACAACAAGGGATCCTTCTCACCCAGCTATTTGTAGCTGTGGGCAGAATTCTTGGCTGCTGCAGCAAGTGCACACAACAGAGACAACGGAGACACCACCAACCAGACAAAAGAGGAAGCAGACAACAAACCAAGCTAGATAAGGAGGACCAAGAGCCATCAACCGTTCCTAGACTGTTCCTCGTTTTGCAACATCTCCCAGTTAATTAGCATATAATTTCATTTGACGTCGATAGAGAACTGCAAAAGGAGAAGGTTGCCAGTAATTATCAAGTACCACGGCACCGGCGAACGCTGCTCTCAGTCATCCTCCTGCCAATTAACATCTGTAACGGCTGATTATAGTCCAGCTCGACGGGAAGACAGTCGTTAGCTCAATGCCAATGAAACAAGGAAATAAACTTGCCTGTATGTACCCTGTTCTGTGTGCCACTACCACACACATTGTTGTGTCAGTGTTATTGTTGCAGTTGACCACGGTCGGGGTCCAGTGCATGTCAACTCAAGTCAGAAAACAAATGGAAATTATATGAATAAATTGAAAGAGACCTTGTAATTCATGAAAAACGTTACAATTAACCTTTTGAATAGTTGATAGAATTGTCTCCTTAACCCTTAAACTACAACCAGGACCATTTGAACATCCAGTGCCCCCATGTACCCTCCATTCACAAAAGTGCTGTGCAAACAATGGTTTGTGACTGAATCTGAATCACTAACTCCCTTGCCTAAACTCAGATTCTCACTCCCATACAGTAAAGGGAAAAAGGCAAATGAGAAGAGACTAGAGAGAGAAATGTGAGACAAAGAAAAAGAAAATGGAGGAATATTGACCCAATGATACAGCGGACACAAGAGACATGAGAAAATTGCAGAAATAAACACAGAAAAGGGAAAGAGAGGCAAAAAGAGAGGAAAGGAAATAATATCAGAGAATGTAACAAATGTGATTTGCAGCTAAACAAGAACTAGAAGAGAGCGAGAGAGACGGGGAGACAGACAGAGACAGACAGAGAGAGACAGACTGACCGATGGAGATTTCGCGAGCGAAGGCCATGGACACCAGCAGCAAGGGCAGCCCCACGCACACAAACTTGATGACCCTGTCGAGCGGCAGCTCCAGCTCCAGGTGACCGATATGGTTGCCCCCGGCGCCGTCCCGGAGCAAGGCGTCCGACAGCATGGCCTGCGCGGCTGCATTAGCGATGGACATCTTGACGCCTAGAGATGTACAGAAAAATTTTGGATTTACTCCCAACTGAGTCCACTGAGACCTGGGAGAACTGAGTTTTACACTAGTAGAGAAAGTTTTTCGTTGTTGCATGGGCCGGATTAAATCCAAACTGGCAAGCGGAGTCCACTGAGACTTTATAGCACTGAGCCCTTGTAGAGTCTTCCCTGTGGCTCAGTTGGTAGAGCATGGTTTGTGCAACGCCAGGGTTGTGGGTTCAATTCCCACGGGTGGCCAGTACAAAAAAAAAAAAAAAAAATATGCATGAAATGTATGCATTCACTACTGTAAGTTGCTCTGGATAAGAGCATCTGCTAAATGAATAAAATGTAAATGTAGAGGATGAAGGATTTTAGCATGGGGTGGGGTCTTGTCCCAACTGGCAACCAGGAGTTTCTGGGTTAGCTAGGGGAAATCCATTTGCCCTACCCTGTAGAGTATTAGAATGTACTTTGTATTCAGTTGTTTCTTTTTTCTATTGATATAGATTTCAGATTGACCATGTAATGGTATTAAACCACTAGTATTATAGTCTTGATATCCAATCTGATAAATAAACTGTTTAAATTTAACTAGGCAAGCCAGTTAAGAACAAATGCTTATTTACAATGTCGGCCTACACCGGCCAAACCCGGACGACGCTGTGCCAATTGCACGCCACCCTATGGGACTCCCAATCACAGCCGGTTGTGAGACAGCCTGGATTCAAACCAGGGTGTCTGTAGTGATGCCTCTAGCACTGAGATGCAGTGCCTTTGGCCGCTGCGCCACTCGGGAGCCCCAAATAAAACTGGTATTCAATGTGTGAAGTAATCATCAAAACTGTATGCAAAACTATGGTAAAGGATGAGAAGAGAAAATAGTTTCTCTGATATTTTTCTTCAATTGACAATACTGTAAATACCAGACATGCATCAAAATACTTTAAACCATTGGTATAAGTACCACTTATTTTACACATCTCTATCTCCCTAAATGTCAACAGCCTTTCAATCATTTCCATTCCACATCTTCTACAATACAATGATAAACAGCTTCCATGTTACCTTCAATCCGCTTGCTCTTTCCAGTGACCAGTGACTGCAGGATGGAAATCCAGTAAGGAAATGCAGTGAGACAACTGAACCAAACGCCTCTCTGAAGACCAGAGCTGTGTTGGCGAGGCCCTTAAGTTGTCCGGGAGGGCGCTGCTATATGACAGACTGGGCTGGACTGGGCCTGGGTCCTGGGTCTATGGGTCTAATTACTGCTGCTGTATGCTAGTGCCCAGATGGCAGTGGTGTCTCCGCAACTCCACAGACCTACAGGGCTGGCTGCTGTGTGGTGAGGTGTGTCTGGGGTGGGAGGAGGGAGTGGCAACTGTGTGTGTGTGTGTGTGTGTGTGTGTGTGTGTGTGTGTGTGTGTGTGTGTCTGTACTTACGTGTGTGTGTTCACGCTTGTGTGTGTGCATATGACACACTGCCCAGCCTCTTCACTGAGGTCCCAACCATGCTCGACTGCCATGGCAGCAGCCCCACTTCAAACAAGACCCAAGCACCAGTGGCTTTTCCTGTCTCTGTAATTTCCCCTCTTATTTATACCTAAGGTTGGCTCCAGAACTGCTGCTGCTGCTAGCATACAGTATTGAGAATGGTAGTTACAGTTAGGCCCTGTCTGCTACAGCTATTTCAGTGCTGCTGCTAGGATGGATAACTTCAGAGGAGCTGAATGACTGGTAACTAGTGCAATGTAGAACAAATTGCCATGCCACAACTACCCTAATGGCAATCATGGAATGCTTGGTCATATGTCGTCTAAATACAGATACAATGATTTTAGGAATTTGGGGTATTTTATTACGTGTGTGTGTGGTGGCCATCTACGATGAAGTAGGTCAAGGATACAAGTGAATATGTGTGTGTGTGTGTGTGTGTGTGTGTGTGTGTGTGTGTGGGTGTGAATGTCTGAAATCAATGTATAACGGCCATCTACAGAAGATCCTAGACCTGTATCATATTCAGCAAATGTTTTTTGATACTCTCTACTTACAGTATATGGGTCACCCACATTTAATGGTGGGAAGACGTGTGGGTGGTACTCCAGCAAGACCAAATCACAGGTTTGATTAACAACCAGAGGGTGGGATATAAGAGACATGACAAGGAAATGTGGGAGGTTGCTCTACACTGAGGCCGTTTAGTCTGAGCTTCATCTGTAATTTGTGGAGAACTGTGGTTATTGTGTAATACAGAAGTGGTCTTTCTTGTTTGCAAAGCAGAGGCCCAGTGTTGGGTTACTGTCAGCATGCAACAGGTAGTGTGGCTTGGGTGAACTTTTCTGACAGGAGCAATGGCGTAAGATTAAACAATGAGCAACAGACACACATTCATGACAATTTATGTGGGGTATCTTTAGCCCTTTAACTGTGTGCAGCTGTTTTTGATGTAATTTGTACTATTTTGATTGTAATACCCAATCTGGCCACAGGGAGGAGAGGTAGGCCTGTCACGATACTCACAAAAGTGTCTATAGTAAGCTGACTGAGGCTGCCCTAATATACACACTGTGTGACCACTGTCATATGCACACACCTTCCTGCCTCAGAAAGGATACTCAAACTAGAAGCTTTATCTATTTTAATTATAAAAAATTGTCTATTGAAACAATAGATTATGACAACAATGTGCACAAACCAAAAAAAATGAAATCCCTATTGTCACTTGCTCTGGAAGAACCATTTAAAAAATAAGCAATCAAGAAAATGTATAATTAAGCAATAAGGCACGAGGGTGTGTGGTATATGGCAAATATACCACGGCTAAGTGCTGTTCTTAGGTGCCTGGACATAGCCCTTAGTCGTGGTATATTGGCCATTTACCACTAACCCCCGAGGTGCCTTATTGCTATTATTAACTGGTTACCAATGTAATTAGAGCAGTAAAAATAAAAATGCTTTGTCATACCCGTGGTATACCACGGTTGTCAGCAAATCAGCATTCAGGGCTCGAACCACCCAGTTTATAATGAAGAACATACTTCACAAAGACCAATCTCAATGAACATTCAAGAACAGGTTTTTCTTTTCCAGACATCACATCAGAAAACAGGTGGCTTCATTTTTGTGGATTTCATTTAGCACAAAAAGAGGTTTGAAATTAGTTTTCACAGTTTCTTCAAATCCTTAACGTAAAACATAGAGAATAATTTCAGGAATTTAACTCTTCCCTTTAAATATGCAGGCTTTCCCTTTAAATTGTCTTTTTCTTGCAAAGGTTTTCACTTAAAGATGTTAGTTCTTTGAATTGAGGATTAAATTCCATTTCTCTCCATGTCGGTATGTTTTTCTTTAACTCATTGAGACACTGTAACCAAGGCAGTGTTTTGTTTGTAATGTGAATCCTCAATGTGACATACAGTATTTCTTTCCAGTCTTGAGATTTTGTCACCTTGATTGGCCATCAGTAACTTCGATAACTCAGATTCACTCAAGCGTTTTCTCAATTGCAAGACCTCCAGAACGTCACAACAGTTACTTTGTGCCTTCTACAAAGGTGCCATTTGAACCGTCTTCTGAAAGCTCTAAGAAAATTGTTTATAAATATGCAAGCCTTCAGCAACGTAACGCAAACGTCAAAACATCTAATATACATACTTTGTGCAGTTTTTGCTCTTGGCCTCAAAGAATTAAAAGTTTTTTTAATCATGCCCGAAAACATCAATTTTGTTGCAGCGAATAATCGCTCGTCATCAACATTATGAAAATGGGTGTGGAAAACGATGACAACATCGTGTTTATGGAGTCAATCTGAAACGGACTAAAGCTTGGATGATTCCAAAGCATGGAACCCAACGTGACGGCCAGGTATAGACCTACAGTACAAGTTCACAATCAACTCACATACAGCAACTCATAGTTGTCATTGTTTTGTCAGTAATAAAACATAAGAGGTTTGGGGTGACCCACTAGTCCACAGAGTATGGTGTCCATTTTAGGACACACAATTTTTAGGACACCTTCAGACCCCTAATCCTCATATAGGATCTTCCTTCTAAAGAGTTCTGATGGGACGGATCTGTAGTTTCTAGACAGACATCCATGGTAGAAAAAACAAAAGGCCCATTCAAGGTGTGACTGTTGCCTGAATCTAGGGGCTGGTCAGGGGTTAAGATTGAATGGAGGTGTGGTTTGTGGAGGGAAAGTATGGACTGAATCGTGTTCATTAGGGCACCCGTAACAAAACAAATTTCTTAGTGGAGAAATCCAGGTAGTCCCTTTCTGTCTCAGTCTGTTTTCTTCTGTTTTGGTGACTACTGAACACAACCCAGGTGTCAAAAGGTCACGTTGTCCTTTAACACCTCTCATTACTCTAGCCCCTCTCTATGCTCCATGCCCAGATCTCTCCTTTCTCCGCCGCCGGATATACGTCTCCCTCCCTCGCTCTCTTCCTCCTCATCATCTTCCTCTTCCTCCTCCTCCATAACTTCCTCTTCCTCCTCCTCCTCCTCTTCCTCTGTGCCATCCATGGAGTCGTCGGTTCCACCTAGCATTGCTTGCTGCATGGCCAGGGTGGCTGAGTCAGAGGACAGGGGCTGGAGGCTGTCCAAGCCTAGGGGGTCTGTATGAGAAGAAGGAGAAGCAGGCAACGCAGGGTTTACACACTAAGAAACACACAAACTTGACATTATAACTGTCTCCGATTCTATATCCTTCTCATCAAAGTGTGCACTCATTCACCCCTCCAATGGGATTAAAAGGAATGAACTGGTCTAATGTGGTGGAATCACTATAGCTCATGCCAATATTCAATGTATTGTATTCACTGATCCATTGCTTTAAAATCCATCAGGATGAGTGCGCAAGTGCACACTACCTATGCACATTGATGCAAAATGATTACCTTGATAAAGTCGGCTGAAATAACAAGGAAACTATGTTGAAATATCAAGAGAATCATGACGACTCAACCAATCTTTAGCCAGAGTTTTGAAACAGACAAATAGACATTGACAGAGCGTTTGAATGGTTTAGTGACGTACTGTCAGCATTGTTAGAGTGAGGTCCATGCGTCTGCAAGACGCCAGCAACAATGGAGTCTGGCCAGAAGCGCTGGGTTGGACGGTGTTGGGACTTCATCTTCTTAGCCTTGGGAGCTGGGTCTGGGTTACTGGCATCCAGCATGGGCTGGAGGATGCGCCTGCGAGCGTTGATAAACCTAGAGAGAGAAAGAGAGAGAGAGAGGGGGAGAGAGAGAGATGCAGGGAGAGAGGGATTTGGAGAGGTAAAGGGAAAGAGACCAGTGTGAGAGAAACAAAGACAGACCTTTTTTCTCTGTTAGAATGTTGTACTCCATGATACTGAGAGCATTTGTAGACCAGTAGATGGCGCCACTATGTTGTGAATCACCATCAGGTGATAAAGCCTAGCACTGAAGTTTGAACTCATCAACATTCACTCTGAACATTCAACATTTCTATTGATTTCATCCATACTTTTAGCCAGCTGATTTTCATCTCATAGTGCATTCGCAGTAGTAGTATTACAATCTTACCAGTTGTTGACCTGTAATAAGGTCAGATTTGTTTGTCCTGCAATCTGTCTTTTCTCGTCCTCTGTTGGGTAGGGATGCTACAAAAGGGAAAGATTTAAGATATTTAGGATGACATCAGTAAAGTTTAATCAATTTCAATTAGTAGTTTTGTGAATGAATAGTTCAAACCCTCCCCTCACCCCTAAACTCTCAACTTCCCTAAACCTTTGACCCATGCCCCAACACCTTGTATTCTCAGCCCTTGGCTAGAAACAATCCTTAGCCCCTAAATCTAATTCTTCATAGCCTATCTGAGGGAGTGGAACTACCATATTGCGTATACCTATTAAATGAATTCATGGAGATATTCAATTCATTAATTCAGATCGCTACAAGTGCCTACGGGGTAGAAGCTATGTGGGTTGTTTCTGGATGAGGCCTTCAGTCATACACAGCTACAACCCTGACATTATTAGCTCTAAACCCTTCACCCTGATTTTCCCCCATAGCTTGACTCTTCTCAATAACTTCCTCTGTAGCTTAACCAAAGGAATAGGGATGAATATTAGCTCTGTTGCTACTGTAACTCCCTCACATTAACATTGATGTGAACACTAATGTTGCTAGCTCACCATGAGATGCTGGAAGAGCCAGGAGCGCATGATGTTGGTGGCGTGCTTGGGCAGGACCCCTCTCTTGTTCTTGTGCTTCTTGTCATCACTGTCCAAGAGTGAAGCCAAGTCCAGGTTTACCTTGGATGGAAGAGAGGATGGGGTGTTATTGTTGCCACGGTAACAAAGAGACAGTGCCAATTATCCGTCTCTTTGGCAAGGGCAGAACCGCCCTCTTCACCATCGCCATAGCAACCCGATTTGAGTAATGATACTTAAAATAAAAGGCGAGAAAGGAACGTCGATTCACAACACCCTTGACTCAGAGAAATCTAGGAGGCCGGTCTGATGTAGCTGAAAGAACTACGATGACAAATGTGCCTAAAAAAACCTGGCAAATTGTGCAAAAACAAGAAAGTACAAGTCGATAACTCTTATCAAAGCCAAAGTTTTAGTTACAAGCTTTGTTCCAACTCCGTGGGTGGTTGAGAAAATTATGAAAAAGCACTTATTCAAGAAATCTCTGATTTCTGTTTTACAGTATAGTTGGGTGGGGAGTACTCAGTGGCAATTAACTAGTTTAAACCATGTGCATGCACATACTGGCGTCAAGAAAACACATGCACATGCGCGCACGCACACATACACACACACACACACACACACACGCGCACACATACACACACACACACGCACACATACACACACGCACACATACACACATGCACACATACACACACACACACACACACACAAAGACCAATGGTCCTCTATAGCTCAGTTAGTAGAGGATGGCACTTGCAACGCATCTGCTAAATGGCATACAAAATAAAAAAAAGGCATATACAGTGGCATGAGATCACTATGCATGAATTCCAAAATGTCTTTAATCTAAAAATGTTCACCTCTGGTCCACACACAAAATAAATATTTCCTATGGCATTGGTGCAAACAGTATCAAAGTGAGGATCCTTCATTCATATTTAACAACCCATTTGCAATGCCTAAAACACTTGTGAAGGAAAAATATGAAGATTTCATCTGGACCACGCATAAATTGGAAGGACAAAATACCTGAATAGATAAATAAATATACTCAGCTAAAAATTATTCGTAATAATTTCATGCAGGCATTGGAAAGTCATGAAAAAGGAATGGCTCCCAACTGATTCTGATATACAGTGCCTTCAGAAAGTATAAAAATGGATTTAATCGTCATTTTTTGTCAATGATCTACACAAAATACTCTGTGATAGTGGAAGAAAAAGTTTTTTGTAAAAGAAAACATGAAAAATAAAACACAAATATACAGTTTCTTGATTAGATAAGTATTCAACCCCCTGAGTCAAAACATGTTAGAATCACCTGTGAGTCTTTCTGGTTAAGACTTTAAGAGCTTGTACAATATTGTACAATATTGTACAATATTTGCATTATTCTTTAAAAAATTCTTCAAGATCTGTCAAGTTAGTTGTTTGTTGATCATTGTTAGACAGACATTAAGTATTGTGATACAATTTTGAGCTGATTTTAGTCAAACTGTAACTAGGCAACTCAGGAACATTAAATGTCGTCTTGGTAAGCAATTCCAGTTTATATTTGGCCTTGCGTTTTAGGTTATTGTCCTGTTGAAAGGTGAATTTTCTCCCAATGTCTTTTGGAAAGCAGACTGAACCAGGTTTTCCTCTAGGATTGTGCTTAGCTCTAATCGGAATATTTTTATCATAAAAAAACTCCCTTGCCAATGACAAAGAAACCCATAACATGATGCAACCATTTCTTTGCCACATTTTTTGCAGTTTTACTTTAGTGCCTTATTGCAAACAGGATGCATACAGTGGCTTGCGAAAGTATTCAACTCCTTGGCATTTTTCCTATTTTATTGCATTACAACGTGGAATTAAAATTCATTTTTGGGGGGTTTGTATCATTTGATTTACACAACATGCCTACCACTTTGACGATGTAAAATATTTTTTATTGTGAAACAAACAAGAAATAAGACAAAAGAACAGAAAACTTGAGCGTGCATAACTATCCCCCCCAAAGTCAATACTTTGTAGAGCCACCTTTTGCAGCAATTAAAGCTGCAAGTCTCTTAAGATATGTCTCTATAAGCTTGGCACATCTAGCCACTGGGATTTCTGCCCATTCTTCAAGGAAAAACTGCTCCAGCTCCTTCAAGCCTTCCCTGTGGCTCAATTGGTAGAGCATGGTGTGTGCAACACCAGGGTTGTGGGTTCAATTCCCATGGGGGGCCAGTACAAAAAAAAAAAAAAAAATCCATGAAATGTATGTATTCACTACTGTAAGTCGCTCTGGATAAGAGCGTCTGCTAAATGATTTAAATGTAAGTTGGATGGGTTCCGCTGGTGTACAGCAATCTTTAAGTCATACCACAGATTCTCAATTGGATTGAGGTTTGGGTTTTGACTAGGCCATTCCAAGACATTTAAATGTTTCCCTTTAAACCACTTGAGTGTTGCTTTAGCAGTATGCTTAGGGTCATTTTCCTGCTGGAAGGTGAACCTTCGTCCCAGTCTCAAATCCCTGGAAGACTGAAACAGGTTTCCCTCATGAATTTCCCCGTATTTAGCGTCATCCATCATTCCTTCATTTCTGACCAGTTTCCCAGTCCCTGCCGATGAAAAACATCCCCACAGCATGATGCTGTCACCACCATGCTTCACTGTGGGGATGGTGTTCTCGGGGTGATGCGAGGTGTTGGGTTTGCACCAGATATAGCGTTTTCCTTGATGGCCAAAAAGCTCAAATTTAGTCTCATTTGACCAGAGTACCTTCTTCCATATGTTTGGGGTGTCTCCCACATGGCTTTTGGTGAACACCAAACGCGTTTGCTTATTTCTTTCTTTAAGAAATGTTTTTTTTTTGGACAATCTTCCGTAAAGCCCAGCTCTGTGGAGTGTATAGCTTAAAATAGTCCTATGGACAGATACTCCAATCTCCGCTGTGGAGCTTTGAAGCTCCTTCAGGGTTATCTTTGGTCTCTTTGTTGCCTCTCTGATTAATGCCCTCCTTGCCTAGTCTGTGAGCTTTGGTGGGCGGCCCTCTTGGCAGGTTTGTTGTGGTGCCATATTCTTTCCATTTTTTAATAATGGATTTAATGGTGCTCCATGGGATGTTCAAAGTTTCTGATATTTTTTATAACCCAACCCTGATTTGTACTTCTCCACAACTTTGTCCCTGACCTGTTTGGAGAGCTCCTTGGTCATCAGGACTGGCCACCCCTCATAGCCTGGTTCCTCTCTAGGTTTCTTCCTAGGTTTTTGGCCTTTCTAGGGAGTTTTTCCTAGGGAGTTTTTCCTAGCCACCGTGCCTCTTTCACATGCATTGCTTGCTGTTTGGGGTTTTAGGCTGGGTTTCTGTACAGCACTTTGAGATTTCAGCGGATATACGAAGGGCTATATAAATAAATTTGATTTGATTTGATTTGATCATTGTGTCGCTTGCATGGTGGTGCCCCTTGCTTAGTGGTGTTGCAAACTCAGGTGTATATATACTGAGATCATGAGATACTTAGATTGCACACAGGTGGACTTTATTTAACTAATTATGTGACTTTTTTATATTTTTATTCTGTACAGGCTTCCTTCTTTTCACTCCGTCATTTAGGTTATTATTGTGGACTAACTACAATATTGTTGATCCATCCAAAGTTTTCTCATAACACAGACATTAAACTCAGTAACTGTCTTAAAGTCACCATTGGCCTCATGGTAAAATCTCTGAGCAGTTTCCTTCCTCTCCGGCAACTGAGTTAGGAAGGACGCCTGTAGTGACTGGGTGTATTGTTACACCATTCAAAGCGTAATGAATAAATTTGCCATGCTCATAGGGATATTCAATGTCTGCTTCTTTTTTTACCCATCTTCCAATAGGTGCCATTCTTTGTGAGGCATTGGAGAACCTCCCTACTCTTTGTGTTTGAATCTGTGTTTGAAATTCACTGCTCAACTGAGGGACCTTACAGATAACTGTATATGTGGGGTACAGAGATGATGTAGTCATGTTAACCGCTGTTATTGCACACAGATAGTCCATGCATTTTATGTGACTTGTTAAGCACATTTTTACTCCTGAACTTATTTAGGCTTGTCATAATAAAGGGGTTGAATACTTATTGACTCATGACATTTCAGCTTTTCATTTTGAATAAATTTGTAAAAAATGTATAAAAACATAATTCCACTTTGACATTATGGGGTATTGTGTGTAGGCCAGTGAGAATTAAAAAAAATGTAATTCATTTTAAATTCTGTCTGTAACACAACAAAATGTTGAAAAAGTCAAGGGGTGTGAATACTTTCTGAAGGCACTGTAAATATATGAAACACACACACAGAGACACACACAGCATAAAATAAGCCTTATTACAGGTGCAGCTGGGGTGTCACGTGGAAATCCCTCCCCCTATCCCCCTCGGCCCTGGGAATTTGTGTTCCGGAAAAGCGGGGTTGAATTAATTGGCGGCGCCAAGCCGGGGTATCATTACCGGGAGCTTGTCGGTGATGTAGCTACGGGGCTGCACTCTATTCCCAGACCATGTGTAGAGTGCCGCCTCGGCTGGGTCCTGGGTATTCATTGAGGCCGCCGCTGTCTGTCAAACACAGAATTACCTGCCTGGCTGACACTGTAGCTTTCTAATACGCCTGCAGAGCAGAGCACCCCACAGTCTACTCCGTAGGCGAGCATACGGGTGGTCTGACAGTCTGACTCAAATATTGACCACCTATGTGAGGTTCTTCAGGGCATGGGGATTGCAGGAGTTTAAAGGGACATGCACTCGCAAACTCTGACATTTAGAGCTTTCTTTGCAGGTGTGTTGGACTTCAAATTAAAATAAACAAATCACTTGTTTATTGTACTAACATTTTGTCAAGGAGGAAATGTTAGCACATAGGCTAAAGGCTGAAACGTTAGCATAATAAACAAGTGATACCTTGCAAAAACAGTGTGCTGAAATGTCATAAGTTTACCAATGACACGATAGCTATTATACTATTACTCTAATATTTATTAAACACTGTCGTAACATGTTCATAACAGAGAGGCCCACCAATTGATGACAGCTAATGGCAAGCAAAAACAATGATATGCATGACATTGAGAGTATTTGGAGTTGTTAGACATTATCCATCGATACATCTTATGGCAGGAGAGGCAGGTATATGCTAGAAGAGCAGCTGACGGCCTCACCTGTGAATTCTGGATCTGGATGGTCCCCTGGGGGAGTCCCTGGGTTAACACCTGCCCTTGCGATGTCACCATGGCAACCGGCTGATACAAGGTGCCACCTGAGGGGATAATTTGCGGTCATAAGAGTCGAGTGGCTTCTTCTTCTGTGAAAAGCAGTCGGCCTTGCACCATTTCGGCTCGAGAGCTCTATTATCTAACCCTACCAAAACAATAACAACAACAACAACATGTAAACAAGGAAGGCAAAAGCACATCGGTGCGAATGAAGCACAAAAAAAAGCTGTATTTCATGAGTTATTCTTTTGCTACTAATTAGCACTAATTTCGATTCTCTAATCACGGGTATTAATTTGAGCTTTGAATGTCTTGCGATCAAAGAGAAAGATGGAATGAGATTATTATTCTGAGTTGAAAGGGATTTCCGGAGGGCAGGGGTAACATTTCGCTGTACATAATAACAAGAAACCCAGCCACACTTTTGAGTGATATACACTACATGACCAAATGTATGTGGACACCTGCTCGTCGAACATCTCGTTCCAAAATCATGGGCATTATTATGGAGTTGGTCCCCTCTTTGCTGCTATAACAGCCTCCACTCTTCTGGGAAGGATTTCCACTAGATGTTGGAACATTGCTGCGGGGATTTGCTTCCATTCATCCACAAGAGCATTAGTGAGGTCGGGCACTGATGTTGGGTGATTAGGCCTGGCTCGCAGTCGGCGTTCCAAATCATCCCAAAGGTGTTTGATGGGGTTGTGGTGCAGGCCAGTCAAGTTCTTCCACACCGATCTCGACAAACCATTTCTGAATGTACCTCGCTTTGTGCTCGGGGGCAGTGTCATGCTGAAACAGGAAAGATCCTTCCCAAACTGTTTCCACAAAGTTGGAAGCACAGAATTGTCTAGAATGTCACTATATGCTGTAGCGTTAAGATTTCCCTTCACTGGAACTAAGGGGCCTAGTCCGAACCATGAAAAACAGCCCCAGACCATTATTCCTCCTCCACCAAACTTTACAGTTGGCACTTTACATTGGGGCATGTAGCGTTCTCCTGGCATCCGCCAAACCCAGATTAGTCCGTCGGACTGCCAGATGGTAAAGTGTGATTCATCACTCCAGAGAACGCATTTCCACTGCTCCAACGCATTTCCGAGTCCAATGCGAGTCCAATGGCGGCGATCTTTACACCACACCAGCCGATGCTTGGCATTGTGCATAGTGATGTTAGGCTTGTGTGCAGCTGCTATGCCATGGAAATCCCTTTCATGAAGCTTCCGACGAACAGTTCTTGTGCTGACTTTGCTTCCACAGGCAGTTTGGAACACAGTAGCGAGTGCTGCAACCCAGGACAGACAATTTTTATGCGCTTCAGCACTCGGCAGTCCCGTTCTGTGAGCTTGTGTTGCCTACCACTTCACGACTGAGCCATTGTTGCTCCTAGAAGTTTCCACTTCACAATAACAGCACTTACCGGGGCAGCTCTAGCAGAGGAGAAATTTTACGAACTGACTTGTTGGAAAGTTGTCATCTAATGACGGTGCCACGTTGAAAGTCACTGAGCTCTTCAGTAAGTGCCATTCTACTGCCAATGTTTGACTATGGAGATTGCATGGCTATGTGCTCGATTTTAAAAACTTGTCAGCAACAGGTGTGGCAAATTTGAAGGGGTGTCCACATACTTTTGTATATATAGTGTAGAACACCATTAACACAAAATGTATTTTCATAATTATATGTCAACAGCCTCCATTTGACGTAGGATATGATCTGACCTACCAGCAAGCAGTTGCTGAAATAATAATTGATACATACTTAATGCAAAACATTGTGGCTAAACCTTCTCTCACCCTAATGCTGTTTTAATTCTAAATGTTGTGCATGCAGGGTAGAACACTTTGTACAATTTGTACATACACTGCAATTGTTTCTGACTAGGTCACTACAATGTAGAGGTATAAGGGACACTTGTTGTATGATGTAATATCAGGGAAGGTGAGGTACCCATAGAACTGGGTTGAGGAAGGTGGAAAGGCTTCTCACCTGACACCACCTGGGAGTTGATGGTAGTCATGGCAATGTTACCCTGTTGCAGGGTCCCGGTGGGCACCATGATGCCCGAGGAGTTGACGGAGCTGGAGACTGATGTCATGGACGGAGAGGATGTCTGGAGGAGGTCCTGGTGAGGTCAGAGGTCATAGGCAGAGAAGGAAACAGTAAGGGGGTTGAGAAGGGCCGTTCAGGATGTACATACGACTAATACAATTTGAAACTTGAAACATGAAAATACTGAATGTCGCGGATAAAAATGCCATGAATAGAGCTGATGATTCCTTAGTGCTACATGTAGGAGACATATTTGTTCTTCAAAATGTATTTCAAATCTAATTTATTTATATAGCCCTTCTTACATCAGCTGATATATCAAAGTGCTGTCTATCCAAACGTTACACAATGTATTAGACTAATTAATACGGCTCAGATGTTTGGACACAAGTATAATGGTCTTTCAGAAAAAAACTAAAACATAAAAAACGCAGATGGCTCCTTCAAAGTGCATACCAGATACACAATGTTTAGAGTTTGTACGTATGTGCATGTGTGCACCAGTGCGCATATGTGTAAGTGTCCGCCTTACCTGCTGCAGGCTGAGCGAGGTGTGCGAGGGCGAGTAGGGCCCGCCCAGGTCATTGCGAAGCAGGTTGTCGCTGTGCATCTTGGTCTTGAGGCAGGTGATGTAGCGGTTGCAGAAGTCCTTGCAGAGCTCGTTAACCTTCTCCAGCTCCAGAAGGTGGATCCTCAGCACCTGGATGGCCTTCACCATCTCGGGAGGGAGAGAGAGAGAGGAATATATGCAAGCTCAATGATTGGGGAAGGAAGGACGCTACATGCTAGCCTGAATGCTAGTCTAGATTGGCTCAACTTTAGCTAGCTCTATTGTTGATTTCTCCACTTTTAGAAAGGTGTAACCTTAGCAGACCTGTGTTCAAATGCATTTGTATTTGAGTATCTGGTAAAAATATATATATTTTAGTTGTGTATTTGAGTATTTACAAATACACAGCCACAAACATGTACTTTTATTTTTGTATTTGAATGGTTATTTGATAAATTGTATTTAAGAGGATTTTCAAATACTTACTTCAGATACTATTTTCAAATATCTGGATAAATGCATTGGGAGTGTATGTGAGGCAGTGTATTTGAATTGTTCAAATACTTTCCAAGTGTATTTCCAAATACATAGACATTTTCAACTTCTTGTCTTTTCAAATAAAAATCTATCTGAACACTTATTTCAAATGTATGTGAAAGTAATTGAGATATTTGAAATAGTATTTGAACCCAGGACTGAACCTGATCACCTGGACGGCCTTCACCATCTGAGAAGAGAGAGGCAAAGCCAGCAGGCTCAATGACTAGGGAAGTAGGCTACATGCTAGCCTGAATGCTATGCTCGCTCAACATTGCCTAGCTCCATGGTTGCCTTCTCCAGTTTGAGCCAAAGGTAAATAATAATATTGGCAATGATGTGGCCAGGGGATAGGGGTTGTTTCTGGACAGCCCCCCTCATGTGCCTTACAAATGATGTGCTAGCCCTAGTCAGTCTCTGAACGTTCTAAGATAGCCCTTGACATAACACCTGCTAATCCATGAGCCCTCTCAAAATCCTTCACCATGATCCAAACTTTGTCCTTTTTCCAACCAGGCTTCTACTCCCAGTGCTCACTCCCTCAAAGTCAGCACTCAAGGGCACCAGAATGGGGCGGAAAAGTACTTGGCCAAGGAGGAGATAAATCTTCCAATTACTGCCGCTTGTTTAATCGGGAGCCAAGTGCCATCTCGGCCAGTCAGCTTCAGCATTACTGTCCTGTGGAAGAGTTAGTGTGTGCCAGGGCCAGTCCGCGGCCGGCACCTCGTAAAGCACACAGATGCGGGGTTAATTGACTGCTGCACCACTTGTCGGCCGAGTACCCCCATAATGATGAGAGCCGACCTTCCATCTCTCTCTCTCCCCAGCCACCTTCCCTATTTCTCCTAATTTCTAATTACTGCTAGCTGTCATGGAAGGGTGGGAGGGAAAGATCATGAGGGGGAGAGTGGGAAAGGGGAAGAGAGAGAGAAAGGGTGAATATAAATAAATATTTAGAGAGACAAAGGAGATGGAAGGGAAAGGGGTAGACGTGTCTGCATGTGAGAGAGTGAGAGAGAGAGTGTGAGAGAGAGAGCTAATTGATAGTCTAGAAGAGAGAACCATGTACATGAGAAAGGGTGAGAGAGGAAATAAGACAAATTGATATGAGTGGGAAATAAAACGGGGTGTATGTGAAAGGGATATGTAATGACTGCCTCCACCAGTAGAGGAAGCAAATCATCCTCAACATTAGTAAGCTACGTTGGACTATTGAGATACCTCCTCAACACGAGGAAGCCGTTAAGACTATTGAGATGCCTCCTCAATGAAGAAGTCACGCTGGACTATTGAGATACTTCAACGCCACGTTAGACTATTGAGATGCCCCCCATGCAGGGTACTAACCAGGTTGTCCAGGTCGGGGTCCTCGCTGAAGAATGGCTTGTGGTCCTGCTCCTGCTGGTGCACAAAGTTCTCGATGTCCACATCGAAGCTGGCAGAGGTGATGCACTCAGAGCCCTGGGTGGCCTGCTCACACTTCTCAAACAGCAGGGCCAGCAGTGGGAATAGGGGATGTCTGGAAGGATAGGAGAATACAGGAAGTAGTTAGACTTGATTGCCATATAAGAAGTAGTTCCAGGTGCAAAGATTTTTTTTTTAACTCTGAGAAGAGGAAATGTTTTTGATACTGCTCTCGCTGTATCGGTATTTGTGGTATGTGTATCATGTTCACAGTCTGAGGTCGATAATGCTCCTTTTAAATGCAATGTTCCTGCGTTCTCTGAAACCACATTCACGGTAAAGGCTCAATCCGAAATGACCATTAAATGGCAAAACTGAAGTTTGAAGTATTGTTGTGCACTGTGTTCTTGATACAGTATTGTTGTACTGCAACAATGCTCTGTCTTACACTCAGGAACCGCATAAGCAAGTTAACTTGATTGTTAACTCCACTGACAAATGCAACAGACAAAGCAAAGAGTAGACACTGAGATGATCTACTGCACACCCAGTTGCCAAGCTCAGTAAAGGTGCAGGGGTAATCCACTGGGCACACACTGGTTGAATAAACGTTGTCAATGAAATGACGTGGAACCAACGTGGAATAAATGTTGAATTGATGTCTGTGCCCAGTGGGAAATGCATATGATTGAGTGAAAAAGGAGCTTTCACACACTTCAATCAGACGCAATTAAAACGCTGAAATTGCATCTGATTGAAGTGCGTGGAAACTCCTTTTTCCCCTCCTGACAAGCAAAACAAAATAATGAACAAACTGTTTGACGCAACCTCATATCACTGTGTTATCAATAGTTTGGATTAGTGTTGCAAAAGTCCAACAATTCTTGCTTATTCCCTTCTTATTTTGTAAATCTTCAAACCATGAATTCTGAAAACCTGGGGCTTTTGGGATAGTTCTTGGAATTTCACAAGCCTAGTTAGGATAGTTTTCTCATATTCCCCAGGACATTTAGTTCTGGTATGAATCAATATGAAGATGACGTTAAGTAGTGATGATATGGTCCATTGCGATAACAGTGAATGTCACCTACATTGTTACCATCTGTCTTTTATGGCCAATGTCACAAAGGTCAGACCACTCAGTAATATGGTTCAATGATCCATCTGCAAATCCCCCTCTGTTTAATATAGTTGTTCCAACTTCTGCAACTCAGGCAATAATGCCTGTTCAATGTTAAGGAGAGAATATACAGTATATCAATGAGTATCAATGTATTGGCAGAATTCACAGAGTTGGACAAAGTTTATGGATACTTGCGTAGAATTAACTGGACAAGACTAAAACAGAGAAAAATAGCAAATCAAATAGAATAGAAGATAAAAACATCTTAAACCACTCCTTAATAATCATACAAATGCCAGGAAAAAGCCTTTGAATGTGCATGTATCACAAAACTATTCAAACATGAAGAAGCACTTCATCAAGCACACTATAGTACCAATACCCTTTATAGCTTTGCGTATTTCATGTTGTAAAACCCAAAATAGCAGAGGCACCTCATAACATGAAACAACATGACAATTAATTAAAATCTCCCCAAAAAACATGACCTCCCTGCATCCGTCTCTGTACTAAAGTGGTGTGTGTGTGCGTGTGTTTGTGCATTGGTCTGTGTCTACGTGTAAGCATGCATACATCCATCTGCGAATGTGTGTGTGTGTGTGTGTGTGTGTGTGTGTGTGTGTGTGTGTGTGTGTGTGTGTGTGTGTGTGTGTGTGTGTGTGTGTGTGTGTGTGTGTGTGTGTGTGTGTGTGTGTATATGTGGCATGAGAGAGTAGGTAGGTAGGGGGGAAGTGGGCATGCAGCACACAGGGCTACTCTAGGATGCTGGGAGAGTGGGCCCCTGCTCTGGCTCTAACCCATGGCTCGCAGCCTTTAATAGCCCACTATATTAGACTCTAATCTGCCTGATCCCAATTTAATGCGGCTCCCTCGGCCAGACGTGAGACGAATACTAAACAGGCGGCCATGCGCAGAGCGCTGAGCTGCAGTCCCCCCGGCCTCATTCACGGGGCGTGCGAGAGAGAGAGAGAGAGGGGGGTTCACTATAAGTGCCAACTACTTCCTCCCTCTGAAACCGCACACAGAGGAAGGGGATGAAGGAAAGAGAAGATAGAGGATAGGAGTGGAGGGGGGGGCAAGGGAGAGGGGCTGGCTGCAAAGGGGTAATATGTTCATCATGGCTTGTTTTTCAGGTCCTATGCTATAGCAGGTGTTCAATTATTTAACTTGCTGGTGATCTAACGCACAGTTCAGACGCCGAACTTATGGTGAGTGGAACTGAATAGAAATGAAGAGCGGGCTGGCACGGTTGAGAGCTTTTCATGACATACTGATTGGTTTCATACAACCGATCTCAACACTACAGTTGGTTTTGGGTCGAATTCAGGCAAAGAAACTACAAAGTTTATTGCACTAAAAAGCCAAAGACCAATCACATACCTGTGCAGCACAGAAGTTAATGTTTGAAACAGTGAATATGATCGGTTTACTGTGTCTCGGTTAACATAACGTGTCTTCAGATTTCATAACTCTCTTAAACTAAGGAATCACAAAGCGTCTTCTCATCCCTAAAATAAACCATGAGGTATGTTAGCGATAGCGATGTTACTGTGCAGCGTAAACGTTCTATTTTCTCCCGAGATTGCAAAGTAATTCATATGTTGATGTAGTGCCCATCCGTTATGAATGCTTCAACCTCTGTGTTGAGAAGTCATGTTTTTACCATCAATTGCTGGTTTCAAAGAGCACCAAAAACTACACGAACCATGAATAAGCCTTTTAGCATTTCTGCCACCACAGAAACAGACCCTGGGTCTGTTCTAACGCGTCTACATGTGAATCGAAGGGGGAATACTCTTTTCACGCCATTCTGGTCGGCGGGCGGTGCTATACATGACGGCGGGGGTAGATTTCAGTGGAATCCACACAGTATCGAGAACAAGCCAATAATTCGCTCATGTTCGGATCGTGGAATCTTTTTAACACACTGCTAAGCCATAAAGTACAGTTTGGCTAAACTTAACTACAGTAATGGATGTTACAGTTTCATCAGGGAGCCCCAAAGATGAAGTAAACAAATGTATATCGCTGAATTCACATTATGTTTGCTATTTCATGCAGTCACAGAATAGAAAGAAGCTAAACAAATGATTTTGTTTTCAAATTTCGCATTGTTTGAAGTTGAGAGATATCATCCACGCAAAGAAACGAGACTGGGTGTGTAAGTATGCCTCCAGGATAATATGGTAAAGTTGGTCTCATGTATAGGACCCCAAGAAATAAATAGGACAAAAAAAAAAATCCATCCGATTAAGAGTTTTTAATGAGGCCAGCAATGCAAATAATTCATCTCAGCGATTGACAGGTATTATTGCATGTTGACTAACCAATCGCAGTGAAATTAGATTAAATCTCACCTACATTGTTACTATCTGTCTTTTATGGCCACACACACACGTGCGATCAGTTTCCTATATTTCATTAATGTAAATTTAGTAGATTGACATTGTTTGTTGGCTAGCAATCAAAGCATTTCATTACACATCTTTCATTTTGGCAATGAAAAATGCAAAAAAGTGGGACCTCTGTTTTGGCATCAAATGAAGATAGAAAGAGAGGTGATCCCGAGTGGCGCAGCGGTCTAAGGCACTGCATCTCAGCGCAAGAGGTGTCATTTCAGTTCTTGGTTTGAATACCAGGCTGTATCACATCCGATTGGGATTGGGAGTCCCATAGGGCGGTGCACAATTGGCCCAGCATAGTCCAGGTTTGGCCGGTAGGCCGTCATTGTAAATAAGAATTTGTTCTGACTTGCCTAGTTAAATAAAAAATGTAATTGGAGAATGGGGTATAATTTATAACTACCAAAGTAAGTTGTAGCTGGGTAAAAACATCATACTTCAAAAAACCAAGGCACTCTTGTGGAAAAGTTAAAAATCCTTTATTTTAGTGGCTATTGAATAGGAAAAATGAGGAAAAAATACACCAACACGTTGCGGCTCACAGGCCTTCTTCAGGGTGCACAGCAGTGACAGGTGAAATGAATGACCAGAAATGAAAGGGGAGTGGAGAATATTAACCAATAGATAAAGAGGAAATTAAGCAAAAGTATGTACTAATATGAAAGTGCAATTGTAAACTGTAAGTATTAACCCACCATAGTTTCCAGTTGAAAGTACATGTGCATCGGACAGTCCTTGCGCTTTGAAAACCATGGCCACTGTAATGTCTACCACCTCCCACAGAGTGAAAAGAGTTTGTCCCAATCCGAGGCCATGATTGTGCTTCCGTTGTGGGTGTTGTAGCGAAGCAACCTTTATTTGCATGCAATTAACATATATTAATATGCATTACCATTTCTCCCGACACTGGAAGAAGTCCTCTAGCGCTGCTTGAAACAGAGGCGTGCTTCACCCATACCATGCCCAAAGAGCGGAAGAGCCTGCCAAACTATTGTCAAAGGTCTGACGCGGCGGACTACCACTGCATGGTTTCAGACAGCACTCTATCCACACTATTCCAAAGAGAAAGTGACGTATTTTTTGGTTTGGTGAGGCGATGGAGCGGTGAACCAGGGCTAAGATATCTAAGTGTTATAGACAGTTATTGTCTTATGAGAGTAAAAATAGGTCCACGTATTGAACTAATCTAAAATGAAAACCCAGATAAATATAGGAATTTATCATGTTATTGATTCCAATAGGCATTCTCACTGGTGATGGTTTTCAGCTCTGGAGTGAAATGTTTGTTCCCCCTTCCTCAGTAGTGCTTTCTGTAAACACACAGACGTGCACACGCACACAACTGATGTAATGGAGATATGATGCCGTGGGGCTTCTTCTCATAACTCCGGGGCATTATGGGTACACAATAGGTTTTATTGGCCGACTGGCACACACCTACAACACCACAGTAAGAGAAAAATGGTTCTTCTCCACAATGAGTCTGGATTTGCATCCCTTGCCGACAATCCATAGAATGCGAACATATTCTGACCATTCTGATTGGTCCCAGAATCTGATGGGTTGGGCCAGAGCTGGCCTACATGATCAACTTTGATACTCTGATTGGTTAGATTTGTTAGAGACGATCCAATCGCTGATTAATTTGTTTTGTACGACACCCCTCATTTTGAAGTCACACAAACGACTTCTAGGATGGCAGTTTCAGACTGAATGTATGTAGCGATTGATAGAGCAGCAGAATTACATTCATGGTGAGTTGTCAGGCAAATAAACAATAGCAGTAATTACACAATTTAATCCTTATTTTAGATGGATTTATTAAACGGTAAGGCTCCAGGCACATAACAATCATGGACCTTTTGCCTGGTTTAGGATAATTTTCCTGGTTTTGGACCTTTTCCATGGTTTTACGTTCAATCAGCTGCTCAGGTCAGTGCAAATAAATGTAGGCCTACCAAGTAAAACATGAAAATATTTTCTCAGTTCTATTGAATAATGTGTCACATCTTGTTTCCCTTGATTTAATGGTCACTATTTTGGTACTTCTGTATGCCTTAACCCAAGCTGTGCAAATTGTGAGCATTTTATTTCTTATACTCATATTATATTCTACTTATACTACACGGTTTCATGCTTAGGGAACAGACAGTGGTAGATCAGTGAGTGGATCGGACTGAGATGAATGTAAACCTTACCTGTATAAGTCTTTCTGATACTAAGGCTGTCCTAATATGGACGCCATTTAGCCCCACATCGGGCACCAAAAAACCAGCCAGTCTCTATCTGCAGTGCGACGGAATGGAGACGGCCGACGGGGGGATCGTTACCCAGGCCATTAAAGAGCCATTTACAGGACGGAGGGAGTGAGCGTGGAGTCAGTCAGCACAAAGTCTCTCCTCCTGCACCAACCGAGCCACGACAAAACACCCCACCGAAACGGTCCTCCATGAATCACACTCACACGATACGTGTTCACTTAAACATTAAGGTTGGGGAATGTGAATCAAAGGCATGGGGTGCATCTGAAATGGCACTGAATGTACTATATTGGCACCCTATTCACTATATAGTGGTCCAAACTGGTGCACAATATAGGAAATAGGGTGCAGTATCGAACTCAACCATGGTGTGATACTAATTGCGTACAGGTTTGTGGCCTTGTTGTCATTAGCAAGGGCGTGTGCCTTCTGAGTTTATATACCTTGGCTTATCGATCTGTACTTATAATTGTGGGGACTTATTTATTCATAAGGTAATTTTTCAGTCCTCTCTCCATATACAATGGGATTAAATCTGTAAGCATAAATACCTGTAGTACCTGTGGTAGAAAAAACACTTGTTCAGAAAAACCATGTAAAATCAAAGTATTTCCGTAATTGGACAAAAGGTGCCGCCCCTCAAGAGCGACCATGTTTTGCTATTCCAAAATTTTTCTCTGCCACTGTTTTTGTTGGGGAGCTTTTGGCAACCCACCCAGGGGGTGGAGGAGGCTAGAGGAGGGGGTGAAGGGGGGTGGCTCTATCTGTGTGTTCACCGTGTTTGCCATTCTAATCAGTCCTGCCATATGCCCGGGTGCTTTATTAGGACCCAGTTTGTGGCAGGAACCACGCTGTGTCTGCTCTCGACAAGGCCCTCTCCCCCAGGCTACATGTCTGAAGCACACCCTGTGCAGGGGGCACACATACACGTGCACACACATGCACGTACATGTACGCAAGCAAGCATGCACACGCACACAGAAACACACACACACACGCAAGCATGCACACACACACACACACACAGTGAGTTTAACGGCAGCCCATCTCTCTGCCTCCTCCTTTTTCTCTTTTACTTCCTTCCCTCTGTTTTGTCCTCCCACCTCCCTTCTGTATTTCTTCCCCCTATTTATTTCTCGGTCTCTCCTATTCTCTCTTTCGATCTCTTTCTTCCTTTGTCCATCCCAGGGGAGAACGACTGGAAGTTCAAGGCCGACCGCGGTACTGCAGGCATTGTTAGCAGAAAATAGGATCTCCTCATTTTCCATAGTGAATGGAAAAATGTCAATCTTCGTGGTTAACCTTTGTGTAAATAAAAAAATGTTTCAAAGACAATCATGGTACCAATAATTGCTTCTAATACACTGATGCATGTCCTATAACTGATTATTTTAAGATCGCACACAGAGGAAGTTATAAGCATAATCTAGTTGCTAATGGCAACCTGCAGTATCCCGGTCGGCCTTCACTTTGAGATACTCAATGAGTGTAGGCAGCACTGAGCTAGCCTGTAACGTCACTTCCTGGAGTAGCCCTAACTACACACGTTATGTCTCCATGAGACGCCATCTTAAACAACTTCATTTGGCTTCAATGTCCTATTGGGTCTTCACATAGGAATGAATGGTGTCACGTGATCGATGGCTTACTGATTGGTGCCGATAAAGATGGCAACTTCGCTTCTAATCCTTAGGAAACTGTGCAGTATTTAGTTTTTTAATGTATTATTTCTTACATTGTTAGCCCAGAAAACCTTAAGTGTTATTACATACAACCGAGAAGAACTATTGTATATCAGAGAGACGTCAACTTACCAGCACAACCAGCACTACGATCAGGAAAACGACTGTCCCAAAGCGGATCATTTGTCTGCACCTCCCAGGGCATTTGAACTGGTGCCAGAGCGGTCTTCTAGTGAGGCTTCGGATGCGCGCACACCACCAACCGCTTCCGAGTATATTACTCACTAATGTCCAGTCCCTAGTCAACAAAGTCAACGAAATCAGGGTAAGAGTTGCTTTCCAAAGAGATATCCAGGATTGTAACATGCTCTGTTTCACGGTAACATGGCTAGCTGGGGATATGCTGTCGGAGTCCATACAGCCAACGAGATTTTCAGTGCATCGCGCCGACAGGAATAAACATCTCTCCGGTAAGAAGAAGGGCGGGGGTGTATGTTTCATGATTAACGACTCATGGTGTAATTGTAACAACATACAGGAACTCAAGTCCTTTTGTTCACCTGACCTAGAATTCCTCAGAATCAAATGCCGACCATATTATCTCCCAGGAGAACTCTCCTCAGTCACAGCCGTGTATATCCCCCCGCAAGCGGATACCAAGATGGCCATCAAGGAACTTCACTGGACTTTATGCAAACTGGAAACCATATATCTTGAGGCTGCAGTTATTGTAGCTGGGGATTTTAACAAAGATAATTTGAGAACAAGGCTACCTAAATTCAGAATCAGAATATCGATTGCTGTACACAAGCGAGTAACATGCTTCACCATTGCGACTCTAACTTCCACAATCCTACAAGGCCCTCTCCTGCCCTCCTTTTAGAAAATCTGACCATGACTCCATCTTGTTGCTCCCCTCCTATAGACAGAAACTAAAAAAGGAAGCGCCCGGGCTTAGGTCTATCCAACGCTGGTCTGACCAATCGGATTCCACGCTTCAAGATTGCTTCGATCACGTGGACTGGGATATGTTCCGGGTAGCCTCAGATAATAACATTGCCGTATATGCTAACTTGGTGAGCAAGTTTATAAGGAAGTGTATAGGAGATGTTGTACCCACTGTGACCATTAAAAACGTCCCTAACCAGAAACCATGGATTGATGGCAGCATTTAGAGCAAAACTGAAAGCTTGTACCACCGTATTTAATCATGGCAAGGTGACTGGAAATATGGCTGAATACAAACAGTGTAGTTCTTCCCTTTGTAAGGCAATCAAACAAGCAAAGTGTCAGTATAGAGACAAAGTGGAGTCGCAATTCAAAGGCTCAAACACGAGACGTATGTGGCAGGGTCTACAGACAATCCCGAATTACAAAAAGAAACCAGCCCGGTTGCAGACATCGAAAACTTGCTTCCATACAAATTAAACAACTTCTTTGAGCGCTTTGAGGACAATACAGTGCCAATGACACGGCCCGGTACGAAAGACTGTGGGCTCTCCTTCTCCGTGGCCAACGTGAGTAAAACATTTTACACGTGTTAACCCTCGCAAGGCTGCCGGCCCAGACGGCATCCATAGCCACGTCCTCAGAGCATGCGCAGACCAGCTGGCTGGTGTGTTTACGGACATATTCAATCAATCCCTATCCCAGTCTGCTGTCCCCACATGCTTCAAGATGGCCACCATTGTTCCTGTTCCCAAGAAAGCTAAGGTAACTGAACAAATTACTATCGCCCTGGAGCACTCACTTATGTCATCATGAAGTGCTTTGAGAGACTAGTCAAGGATCACATCACCTCCACCCTACCTGTCACCTTAGACCCACTTCAATTTGTTTACCGCCCCAATAGGTCCACAGACGACAATCGCTATCACACTGCCCTATCCCATGTGGACAAGAGGAATACCTATGTAAGAATGCTGTTCATTGACTACAGCTCAGCATTCAACACCATAGTACCCTCCAAACTCATCATTAAGCTTGAGACCCTGGGTCTCGACCCCGCCCTGTGCAACTGGGTCCTGGACTTCCTGATGCGCCACCACACAGGTGGTGAAGGTAGGAAACAATATCTCCACTCCGCTGATCCTCAACACTGGGGCCCCACAAGGGTGCATTCTCAGCCCCCTCCTGTACTCCCTGTTCACCCAAGACTGCGTGGCCATGCACGCCTCCAACTCAATCATCAAGTTTGCAGACGACCCAACAGTGGTAGGCTTGATTACCAACAACGACGAGACAGCCTACAGGGAGGAGGTGAGGGCCCTGGGAGTATGGTGTCAGGAAAATAACCTCTCACTTAATGTCAGCAAAACAAACGAGATGATCGTGGACTTCAGGAAACAGCAGAGGGAGCACCCCCCTATCCCCATCAACGGGACAGCAGTGTAGAAGGTGGAAAGTTTTAAGTTCCTCGGCGTACATATCACCGACAAACTGAAATGGTCCATGCACACAGACAGTGTGGTGAAGAAGGCGCAACAGCGCCTCTTCAACCTCAGAAGGCTGAAAAAACTTGGTTTGATACCGAAAACCCTCACTAACTTTTACAGGTGCACAATTGAGAGCATCCTGTCGGGCTGTATCACCACCTGGTACGGCAAGTGCACTGCCCTCAACCGCAAGGCTCTTCAGAGGGTGGAGCGGTCTGCACAACGCATCACCGCGGGCAAACTACCTGCCCTCCAGGACACCTACAACACCCGATGTCACAGGAAGGCAAAAAAGATCATCAAGGACAATAACCACCCGTGTTCACCTCGCTTCCATCCAGAAGGCGAGGTCAGTACAGGTACATCAAAGCTGGGACAGAGAGATTGAAAAACAGCTTCTATCCCAAGGCCATCAGATTGTTAAATAGCCACCACTAACTAGCACAGAGAGGTGGCTGCCTACCTACAGACTAGATATCATTGGCCACTTTAATAAATGGAACACTAGTCACTTTAATAATGCCACTTTAAGAATGTTTACATATCACGCATTACTCATCTCATATGTATATAATGTATACTGTATCCTTCACTATCTGTTCTTTAATATCTATTGCATCTTAGCCGCTCTGTCACTGCTCACCCATATATTTTCTACTTATATATTCTCATCCCATTCCTTTACTAGATTGTGTGTATTAGGTTTTGCTGTGGAATTTGTTAGATGTTAGGTTTTGTTGTGGAATTGTTAGACATTACCTGTTAGATACTGCTGCACTGTCGGATCTAGAAGCATAAGTATTTCACAATAACATCTGCTACCCATCTGTATGTGACCAATACAATTTGATTTGATTTGATTTATCCATTCATATATACAGTCATTGTTGGTCCATCCTCCCTCCATCACCTGCAATGCGGGATAGATGGGCAAAGCCAGCACAGGGTGTAGTGTCTTTGGTATAAAAGATCTGAAGTGTGTGTGCGTGTGTGTGCGCATATCTGCCTGCGTGCTTGTGTTCTCTGTCTCTGTCACAGTCCAGTTGAGAGAGCAAGTGGGCCCATGGGAGACGGAGGCAGATGGGCTGGTGTGTCACCTTCCTATCATCAGAGCGTGACACTTTCATTGATCCAGTTAAGCCAGTGTACTCTTTTCATGTTACTCATTTCAAGTTATAGTTTGTATTCACCATTCAAACTGTCCAGGCCATTTAAATCTATTCAGTCATATCAGCTGTGGTTGGTAATATTCCTGTGACTAACATTATCGAAAGATGCTTACTTCCACAAGTACCCAGTTCTCTGTATCCGTAACAATATCAAAGTTAAAATCGCTTGACAAACTCCCCCACGAATATCCTGCAGCCCTTCCTCTCTCAACCTTCTCAGTCAAGTCAAACGGTGAGGAACCAACCAGAGATCAGACTGACCATGCCAATAAACCACTAGGCTCTGACACAAACACCTTTCAGCCAGCCCGCTGAACTCTCAAAGGGAAGCCTTTTTTAAGGAACACGGGTGGCTAGCTTTGCGCCATCAAACAGCGCTGGTCGTTAAGGATGGTGGGAGCGGTCAGATGGGAGACAAAATAGCTGTGAGAGCTTCACAGCGGTGAAGGTAAACAGACGTTATGGTGCATTACTGAAGTCTGTGAGCAGACATCCTGCATGGCGCCCCCCATCCCAGGGCACTGTCAAATTAAAAGCGTTCCCATTGTGTATGATACGGGATGTCTTTGCCTCGCCGCTGCACCTCTTTTCTCTATGGATGCACACACGTGTGTGCTCGCTAACACACAAACACACACATAATCTCGTTCCTCGCTTCCCTGTGAATCCGTCCATCCACTGGAGTTCAATAAGTGGCAGGAAACACACACTTCAAATTGGATTTGTCACATGATGTAGTCTTTGCCATGAAATGCTTACCTACTAGCCCTGTCCCTACAATGCAGAGTTAAAAATTAAGAAAATGACAAACAAAAATAGAAGAATAGTAACACAATAAAGAATAATAACGAGGCTATGTCTCGGGCGGATCAGCATTAGACGGTTTCAGCAAAGAGCCACTACGGTGTAGAGTGACACACCCCATACAGGGCTTTGGACTGCAATTTGGGCCCATTAGAAAAAGGATGGCACCAATGTAAAAGGTTGAAAATAAAAGTGTTATAGCATGTAACGCTGTTTGCTTTCCATTTTGAGATTGAGTATGTATGACAAATATGGGACTTTTGTGTGAAACAGAGTTGTGGTTCATTTTGTCAACCATTCTGTACTGTGCCTTCAGAAAGTATTCATCCCCCTTGACTTATTCCACATTTTGTTGTGTTACAGCCTGAATTCAAAATGGATTGAAATGTTTTTTTTTGTCACCCAGCTACGAACAAATACCCCATAATGACAAAGTGAAAATATTTTTTTACAACTTTTTGCAAATGTATTGAAAATGAAATCCAGAAATATCTCATTTACATAAGTATTCACACCCCTCAGTCAATACATCTTAGAATCACCTTTGGGTTAAGTCTCTAAGAGCTTTGCACACCTGGATTGTACAATATTTGCACATGATTATTTTTTAAATAATTCAAGCTATGTCTAGGTTAATTGTTGATCATTGCTATACAGCCATTTTCAAGTTTTGCCATCGATTTTCAAGCCGACTTAAGTCTGTCGTCTTGGTAAGCAATTCTGGTGTATATTTGGCCTTGTGTTTTATATTACCTTCCTGCTGAAATATTAATTTGTCTCCCAATATCTGTTGGAAAGCAGACTGAACCAGGTTTTCCAGTAGGATTTTGCCTGTGATTAGCTCTTTCTGTTTCTTTTTATCCTAAAAAAAATCCCTAGTCCTTGCCGATGACAAGCGTATCCATTAACTGATGCAGCCACCACCATGCTTGAAAAATATTGAGAGTGGTGCTCATTGATGTGTTGTGTTGGATTTGCCCCAAACATAACATTTTGTATTCAGGACATAAAGTTCATTTCTTTGCCAATTTGTTTGCAGTTTTACTTTATTGCCTTATTGCAAACAGGTATTTTGTACAGGCTTCCTTATTTTTACTCTGTCATTTAGGTTAGTATTGTGGAGTAGCTACAATGTTGTTGATCCATCCTGAGTTTTTCCTATCACAGCCATTAAACTGTAACGGTTTTAAAGTCACCATTGGCCTTGTAATGGGAATTGTAATGTTTGCTTTTCTTATAACAAATTTCTGTGTTCTGTTCATGTGCTGTTCTAATAACCAATTTCTGTGTTCATGCAAGTGACTGACTTAACGAATCCTCACTTATCAGTATCTACAATTTGGAAGTACGCCCAGACCTTGTTTTGAGAATGAATGATAGATATCTCAGTTTCAAGGTCTCAGCATAGAGAGAAGAAGCCTCGTGAGGTATTGGTCTGTGACATGTTATGAACCAGTATTGGTCAGTCACATGAATGAAACAAAATGGTAATGATTAATTAATTATGATAAATCCTGCAAATATAACTTGTCTGTGTATAGCCATATATAAGACAACTGCTGGTACTTCCCAGGGGGAGCTCCTGATTGACATGTGTACTATGGTGCATTGAGTTGGTTGGAACCTCTCCAGCGCACTGACATATAAAGGATGATTAATTTAAGATTGACTTTGAGTGTCCCTGTGTGAGAATTTCTATGACAGCCTCATGGTGAAATCCCTGAGCAGTTTCCTTCCCCTCCGACAACTGAGTTAGGAAGGACGCACGTATCTTTGTAGTGACTGGGTGTATTGATACACCATCCTTAAGGGTAATTAATAACTTCACCATGCTCAAAGGGATATTCAGTGTCTGCTTTTTAAAATTTTTACCCATCTATCAATGGGTGGACTTCTTTGCGAGGCATTGGAAAACCTCCCTGGTCTTTGTGGTTGAATCTGTATTTGAAATTCACTGCTCGACTGAGAGACCTTACAGATAATTGTATGTGTGGGGTACAGAGATGAGGTAGTCAGTCAAAAATCTTGTTAAACACTATTATTGCACACAGAGTGAGTCCATGCAACTTATTATATGACTTGTGAAGCACATTTCTACTCCTGAACTTTCAGACTTGCCATAACGCCATAATACTTATTAACTCAAGAAATATCAGCTTTTCATTTTTTATTAATTTGTAAGATTTTCTAAAAACATAATTACACTTTGACATTATGGGGTCTTGTGTGTAGGCCAGTGACATAAATACATTTTAAATTCAGGCACAACACAACAAAATGTGGAAAAGCACTGTAGATTTCAAGTTCACTGCATGTATTTAAACTTCTTAATGTACAGAACATTTTCTCAATATACCCAGCCATGAAGGCGGAAATAGTTGGCACATTGATTCTGTGAGATACTGTGTGTTCCTGTTTTCCTTGTGAAACAAGCAAACAAACAGTTCATCTAAGTTTTACTACCGTTTTACATATCAAAACAAAGTAGCTAAAATCTCCCCAACCAACATTTCACTTACAAAGACGTACACAACAAATACAAAAAATGCCTCTCGTTCAGCCTCCATCAGTTGGGCAGAGTGGAGCGACCTCTGGAAAACAGACCGCCTGCTAGCTCTCTAATAAGACAAGCCCAATCTAGCGCTTCTTCATTGGGAGCTTTGTAACTCGTTAGGCTAATTACAGCCATCACAAGTTGATTCCGCCTGTAATAATTAAGCGACGACTCGTCAAAGAGAATAGAGGTGCTAGACAGGTCCTCCGCGCACAACAAACTCACTATCCAGGCCATTAGCAAAAAGAACTGACGTGTGCAGAAACATTAATAAGGGAGAGATGCTGCAAACTTCCTGGATAAATTACAGGGATGCTAATTCAAACTCTGGTATCACTTTGAAAACTTTCCAACCCCCAAATGGCGGCGGAGAATTGGAACAGTGCAGAACAGGGGAGGAGCAGCTTTTTTGGGATTGAGAACGTACAGTATAAGTTTCCCTTGCAGCATTGACGGTAGTGGGAGGGAGTCGAGACAATGGATTTGGAGGCTACATTTGACTCATTGAGCACATGCTTTAAAGTTGCGTATCAGTCTTTTATTAATTATAGCACAGCATTTTGTCATCGAGGCCATCCAAATATAAAAACAAGCATTCTGTCTTTAATCCAAGAAGGTTTCCAAAATGTGTTCATTAATTGGCACAAACAGAATATGTTAATTTCAGATTTGATTTAACCCACAATATATCTGTCGAGTTAGCTTTTGGCATTGCAGCAACATGTGTTGTGCTGCTGCATGGTGTGAGCACACTACAGGAGATGATCAATACAGACAGGAAGCTGTCTCCTCTGCCTGTGGATGTTTAGAATGTTGTAAGAACATTTGGAAGAGTCAAAGAGGAAGAAAAGGCAACGTTTTGAAGCCCCTTTTTTGCTTTCAGTTTCATACCCTTCAAGTGGTAGGGTTAGCGGTCTGTGTGCGTGTGTGTGTATGTGTGCATGAATATACTGTACATACGTTTATGGGTGTGTGTGCGTTCATGTGTGTGTGAGTTCATGTGTGTGTGAGCACGGCTGCGAGCCCGCCTGTGAGTGTGTTTTCAGGAGGGACTATAATGAGTGAATAGGCAGCGTGGGCCTGGGGCTGAGTGTCTTTTCCAGCGCCCACAGCCCCTCTCAGGCTGGCTGCTCACATCAAAGAAAAGCCTTGTATCTCAGAGGAGCTTAGAAATTCTGCCCCAGGCTTGGCGAGGCCTTCACAGCACTCGCCTAAGGGGCCTGAGCCGGCCAACCATGGGGCCAAGAGCACGCTCAGACAAGAGCAGTGGATAACCACACTAGGGGAGAGCCAAGGAGCCAGGGCAGTGAGCCGAACAAAGAGCATGCAGTGTCATCATAGAGTTTGCTGAAGACGGTATAGGGGAGAAGATGTATTTTTCTCGGTAGCACAAAAATTGCGGTTTGTTGCTGGAGCATGATTTCACATTGGGAGATTGCTGAACATATTACACATTTCTGTGTTCTGTGAATAATTTCCTTCATTAACAGATAATAAAAGCCCATTATGAAAGTACATGAATATTCAAGTGATGAGTTGGGAGAGGAGGATGTTTTTCAAAATGTATGTTTAGTTTTCAGTTGGCAGCAACTGTCTATTCACTTAATTACCCTTACAAGGATTTCGTAATTGTGATACTGCACTTGAAAAGATCATTCCTTACACGTTATGTACCACACAATAGGTTACACAAAACCCAGTGCCCTGGAGAAAATAGAGAAAACCAACCATCATCTTGCTCAATCTTACCTTAGCATTGGGAGTGTGTACTGAGTGTGTGTGTGTGTGTGTGTGTGTGTGTGTGTGTGTGTGTGTGTGTGTGCGTGTGTGCGTGCGTGCGTGCGTGCGTGCGTCCATGCAGGAGTGGGTGCGTGTGTGTGTTTACAGAACTACTGTTTAAAGCCACTGCATGTTAACCCTAACCAAACAGAAGAGGACAGGTGTCCTTTTAAATGCCTGATGGTTCTCAAAATCTCCTCAAGGGAGTTTTGCCTTACCACTTTTTGGAGAGCTTAGTTTGAATGAACTAACAGAGAGAATTTACAGTATATAGCACAGAAAATGTACAGTATATTGTGCAAATGTATGCTTTGAGACCACATCTTACCTGTAAACGGCCCGCTTATCTGACTCCAGCTGGGCCTGGGGGTCAAGGGTCACACTGATGGGGGTATTCCCAGCCTCCGAGGATGCTGAGATGTGGACCTGTTGGGCCTTGGAGTTGTGTTGGGTGGTGCCCGTCATCTGAGGGCAGAGCAAACAGAACCACAGTAAACTTCAATACATAGAACGGTAGTCCTGGTCCCAGATCTGTCTGTGCATTAGCTAACTCAGAACCACAGTTAACTGCATAGACTGGTAGCCTGGTCACAGATCTGTTCATGCATTCAGAACCACTGTCAACTACATACACCGGTAGCCTGGTCTGTATGTGCATTAGCCCTCTTCTGGCTGGGCTTTCTACTTAGAAAACTGGTTTTGTGTTCCACTATCTCATCTCTAGCAGGCACACACACACACAATATCAGATTCTGTGAACTACATGAGAGTGGATAGACAACCAGCTTGATCTTTCCGCATGGCCTATGAAAGATGGGCGTGTTATTTTGATGTGATGGTCTGGATGTGTACAATGCATCTCTTCAATCGTGTCGATCCCCTACCCCCACCTCTTTCTCCTTCTCCCACCCCCTCCTCTTGTCTCCTTTCCCCCCCCAGCCTTTGGAGAGAAGGAAATGGGTCCTTCATCCCCCCTGTGTTGGTTTGGGAAGGAAGCATCTTAATCTCGGCTCCAAATGGGAAATAAATTAGCTTCTTCACACTTAACTAGCCCTCATTTGCATTTTGTTGCCTGCACTGACTGTGGCTTGGGAGCTCTCCCCTGTCACTAATCCTCTGGGCGGAAGGAGACAGTGGTAGAGTGGAGACAGGGAGGGGGATGGTTAGGCTCTGATTGAACCTGCTCTACTTCCTTCTCTAGGATACTGCTTAGCTAGGATAAGGTTAAAGGGCAATTCTGCCACTTTTCAACCTCATATGTGACTCGTGTCAGGAAACTAGGCGTATGTCGCGGGTCACTACTTCACAGGAAAGCCATTGAACGTAAACTTTTTATTTTTATCAAAATGCGTTTTTTGGCAGAAATGCCCTCTGGAACATGTGAACTTTCATGTGCCTTAATAACAAACGTGTATGCCATTTGTTAAGCAACAGAAAAAGTGAGCAACCTTCTCGCTAGCTATGATTGGCTGAGATAATGAGTGGGCTGGACATGCTGAGAGATCAGTTCGGATTGGTCAGCCATATAGCACGCTTCTGTCTATTTGAGCTGGTCAGTATGTTTAGGTAATCCTTTCTAATGCGTCTTTTTTTGAAAATATATCACGTAGTAGAACTGCATAAGTGTTGCTCACCACTTTCTGGATGATCGAGTTTTGAAATCAGTGGATAGATAGAGGATAATAGCTAAGGAGATGGAGAAAACATCTGTCTCCGGATTACATCTTCAAACTAAGGGCAACCATGGCATTTGTGACAGGGAGAAGCGTCCATTCTTGATGTACACGGGTAAGATAGTCTAGCTAGCTACATTTTCAGATATGACACGTTTCTAATTTAGACAGAAAGCCCTTTTCCTTTCAAGTTAAAGTGTACTGTTAGCAAGCTAGCTAAAGTTAGCTGGCTGGCTTGCTAGCTAACGTTACGTGTATGATCTTATTTTTCATATCTCAGATACATTTGCGTTGCTAGTTATAGCCTAATGTTAGCTAGCTAACATTGAACCTGTTTGGTAAGCTACCTTCAGATTCATGCAGGGTAGTAACGTCATGATTTGGGATTATGGTTCATTGTTTACCTAGCTAACTAGCTACATGGCTTAACAAACGACTCCACTATACAAGTAACTATTTCAATAGAATGTCACTGCGACAACTGTTGATAGACGAAGCTGGTAAATTTGCTCTGGCTATCTACTCCGATATCAGAGCACTCTCGTCTGAATAACTGATGAATTTACGAATGCTCAACACCCGCTGAATATGGCCGGTGTCAGTAAACGCTAAAAAAGCGTAAATTGTTGCAGGCAGCAGCACAGTTGCAGTCACCAGCGCTCTGGATTACATAAAAACAGCCTAACCAGCTCTGCTAGGGTGAGTAAAATGGTCAGAGTGAGCTGTTCTCTCATTTGTGTCTGGAAGTAGCTAGCAAGCTTGCCACATTAGCCAGTTAGCTTGGGTGCTTGACTGGAGTTGTTAGGACAGAACGCTCGGATCAACCCTTAAAGAGATGGGTGGGGCTAAAGCTTAAGAGGGTGTGAACGATTCTGAATGGGTGTAGACAAAGAAGAGCTCTCCAGTAGGTACCAAAACATGCAAAGGCCATTTTCTCTAAAGTTTATCAACATTTCCTCAAATGTAGTGTATGATATACCATTTTGTAGCTCTGTGTCTCTGTTTTTATCTAATGTAAAAAACACAATTTCTGATTTTGCTACATTAGACTGAATCAAGGCGGTCGGTCACATTCATTATTTCCAGCACCAAACCAGCGTCTACATACACTACCGTTCAAAAGTTTGGGGTCACTTGTTTTTGAAAGAAAAGCACATTTTTTTGTCCCTTAAAACAACATCAAATTAATCAGAAATACAGTGTAGACATTGTTAATTTTGTAAATGACTATTGTAGCTGGAAACGGCAGAATTGTTATGGAATATCTACATAGGCGTACAGAGGCCCATTATCAGCAACCATCACTCCTGTGTTCCAATGCACGTTGTGTTAGCTAATCCAAGTTAATAATTTTAAAAGACTAGTTGATCATTAGAAAACCCTTTTGTAATTATGTTAGCACAGTTGAAAACTGTTGTCCTGATTAAAGAAGCAATAAAACTGGCCTTCTTTAGACTAGTTGAGTATCTGGAGCATCAGCATTTGTGGGTTCGATTACAGGCTCAAAATGGCCAGAAACAAATAACTTTATTCTGAAATTTGTCAGTCTATTCTTGTTCTTGCCAAGAAACTGAAGATCTGGTATAACACTGTGTCTGGTATTACACTGTATAACACTTGGCAATTTCTCGCATGGAATAGCCTTCATTTCTCAGAACAAGAATAGACTGACAAGTTTCAGAAGAAAGTTATTTGTTTCTGGTCATTTTGAGCCTGTAATCGTGCTTTTCTTTCAAAAACAAGGACATTTCTAAGTGACCCCAAACTTTTGAACGGTAGTGTATGTGAAAATGGCGCGTTTCTATGATCTGTGGTTAAAAAGATACAAGAAAAAGTTTTTAAAAAATGCCTTGGCAGCAGCTAAAAGGGATCCCTAATAAATACAAAATCTCATAGCATTTGAAAATCAATGTTTTTGAAATGTTTTAACTTAGGGTGATGTCATCGGGTATAATTATTTACTTTACATATTTTTTCTACAAAACTTAAAAAAGCAGCGTTTTCACACTGTTATTGTGTTGGAGATAATGAAAATGAAGTTGAAAAGTGGTGGATTTTCCCTGTTGGTCTAAGGCTGACATTGAGGTAGGGTAAACTGCTCCTAGATCTGCAGTTAGGTCTAGCCTATACTTTAAACTCTTATAACAATGTTTGTTTGGAAGTGCATTTGACTTAAGACAAATAAAATTTCTGCAAGGAATTTTCAATTGATTACTTACATTCTAATCCATTTCCTTAATTGACTGAAATAAAAACTGCTTTGACCCCAACCCTGAGCTGACAACTAGTGGTGTACTGACCTGTTGGCTCTCCTGGTACGATGGTGGAGGAACGCTCTGAGTGGCCATCATTGTTAGTGCTGGGGACACATGTTGCATCATGGGACAGATTCACATGGAGACCTGCAGGGGGACACAAACACACATAGTGTTAAGAGTACATTATCGCCTCATGAGTGGCGCAGTGGTCTAAGGCTGTGCCACTAAAGATTCAGGGTTCGAGTCCAGACTCTGTCGCAGTCGGCTGCGACTGGGAAACCCATGGGGCGGCGCACAATTGGCCCAGCGTCGTCCGGGTTAGGGGAGGGTTTGGCCGGCAGGGATGTTCTTGTCCCATCGCGCACTAGCGACTCCTGTGGCGGGTCGGGCGCAGTGTCAAGGGTTGTGCATTGTGTCAAGGGTTGTGTTTTGGAGGACAGACGGCTCTTTACCTCATCGCTGCAAATGAGACAAGACTGTAACTACCAATTGGATACCATGAAATTGGGGTGAAAAAGGGGTACAAAAATGTATAATAAATAAATGAGTACATTATCATTTAAACATCAGGTGTTGGTCTCCTGAGTGGCGTAGCGGTCTAAGGCACTCTGAGTGCAAGAGGTGTCACTACAGTCACTGGTTTGAATCCAGGCTGTATCACATCCAGCTGTGATTGGGAGTCCCATAGGGTGGCGTACAATTGGTGCAGCGTCGTCCGGGTTAGGGGAGGGTTTGGCCGGCAGGGATGTTCTTGTCCCATCGCGCACTAGCGACTCCTGTGGCGGGTCGGGCGCAGTGCACGCTGACACGGTTGCCAGGTGTACAGCGTTTCCTCCGACACATTGGTGCGGCTGGCGTCTGGGTTAGGTGGGCATTGTGTCAAGGGTTGTGTTTTGGAGGACAGACGGCTCTTTACCTCATCGCTGCAAATGAGACAAGACTGTAACTACCAATTGGATACCATGAAATTGGGGTGAAAAAGGGGTACAAAAATGTATAATAAATAAATGAGTACATTATCATTTAAACATCAGGTGTTGGTCTCCTGAGTGGCGCAGCGGTCTAAGGCACTCTGAGTGCAAGAGGTGTCACTACAGTCACTGGTTTGAATCCAGGCTGTATCACATCCGGCTGTGATTGGGAGTCCCATAGGGTGGCGTACAATTGGACCAGTGTTGTCCGGGTTTGGCCGGGGTAGGCTGACATTGTAAATAAGAATTTGTTCTTAACTGACTTGCCTAGTTTAAAAAATATATATATAAGAAGTGGCTAATTGCTGGTCCAGGGTCAGGCGCTGTATTCATAAAGCATCTCAGAGTAGGAGAGCTACAGTTATGCTTTTGAGACCATGATGAATAAGACTATATTGACGGGGCAGACATGATCCTAGATCAACACTCCTACTCTGGGAAGTGTTATGAACACCCAGGTATTTACCTAATCAGAGGAAGGCCCTAAAAATTGTCAAGGACTCCAGCCACCCCAGTCATAGACTGTTCTCTCTACTACCACACGGCAAGCGATACCGGAGCGCCAAGTCTAGGTCCAAGAGGCTTCTAAACAGCTTCTACCCCCAAGCCATAAGACTCCAGAACATCTAATCAAATGGCTACCCAGACTATTTGCATTGCCCCCCTCCACCCCCTCTTTTACGCTGCTGCTACTCTCTGTTATTATCTGTGCATAGTCACTTTAATAACTCTACCTACATGTACATATTACCTCAATTACCTTGACTAACCGGTGCTCCCGCACATTGACTCTGTACCGGTACCCCCTGTATATTGTTATTTTACTGCTGCTCTTTAATTACTTGTTCCTTTTATTTCTTATTCTTTTTCATATTTTTTAAACTACATTGTTGGTTAGGGGCTTGTATTTAAGTATTTCACTGTAAGGTATTGTTGTATTCGGCACATGTGACTAATAACATTTGATTTGATTGATTTTTAAAGTATCTGTGACTAACAGATGCATATCTGTATTCCCAGTCATGTGAAATCAATAGATTATGGCCTAATTTATTTATTTCAATTGACTGATTTCCTTATATGAACTGTAACTCAGTAAAATCTTTGAAATTGTTGCATGTTGAGTTTATATTTTTGTTCAGTATACATAGAAACGCACCAAGCATGGTAGAAGTGAAAGTAGCACGGATAAACCACCCACTAAAGCTGACACTACCTGGTATGAAGGTCCTGGATGGCAGGAAGCTTTGCCCCAGTGATGTACTGGGCCGTTCGCACTACCCTCTGTAGTGCTTTGTGGTCAGAGGCCGAGCAGTTGCCATACTAGGCAGTGATTAAACCAGTCAGGATGTTCTCAATGGTGCAGCTGTAGAACCTTTTGAGGATCTGAGGACCTATGGCAAATCTATTCAGTCTCCTGAGGGGGAATAGGTTTTGTCGTGCCCTCTTCATGACTGTCTTGGTGTGCTTGGACCATGTTAGTGTGTTGGTGATGTGGACGTCAAGGAACTTGAAGCTCTCAACCTGCTCCACTACAGCCCCGTCGATGAGAATGGGGGCGTGCTCGGTCATCCTTTTCCTGTAGTCCACAATCATCTCCTTTGTCTTGATCAGGTTGAGGGAGAGTGCGTGGATCAGAAAACCAGTATCTGGTGTGAAACCATTTGCCTCATGCAGCGTGACACATCTCCTTCGCATACAGTTGATCCAGAAAATGATTAACTTGCTGTACAGTATGTAAAATGCATCTTGTGTGGAGAATGAGTGCACAGCAGTTGTCTGGTTTATTATTGCACCAGACAACTGCCAGGTGCTGCTATGATCTCTATCTCTGTCTCTCTCTCGTAAAATGCTAAACTACATAGCACCTCACAAAGTGCAAAAGTAATGCACAAATGGACCTACAACAGATGCAACATCACAGAACAGGTGACATTATAATAACACTTAACAAGATAACATAATAAGGGATCAGTGCCCTTGTTTTCCCCATGTAGTGGATGGTAGGTTGTAGTTATGAAACCAAGCCAACCAGTGTCCAATTAAAGCTCCAGTCAGTGGACTAATTGCTATTGTCCAGAACTGGAGGAGTCCCGCAGGGTTGTGTACTGTACCTGATGGAGTTATAGGGTCTCTGGAGTTAACACACACACATGCACACGCAAGAAAACACATACACGTGCGCACACACACACACACACACCACACACACAGACACTATTCCCATGTAAAGCACAACATCAGTGAAACAGCATGTATAGTCATGAGAATGAAGGTCCCTTTGGATGGTAGGGTATGAATCACATTAATTGCTGGTGTGGTTACAGGAAGAATGGGAGTGGTACTGTGGACTAGATGATACAGTATTTGTCATGCTTACTAAGAAGTCTGAACTTGGCAGATATAATTGTTAACAGCCAGAGAGGTCTAGGAGTTAAATCAGATTGAAATTGTGAGTCATACTAAAACAAGGCTAGACACAAGGAGTCGCATTGGACTGAACCATTTCAACTCTATTTTACAGGCAGAAAGGGCAAAAACAGGGCACAAATACCCATGCTTCCATGCAAATAACTGTGACATTGTAAAATGTACTTTAACAAACAGCCATACAGATGTAGGATCTTAATTTGAGCCAGTTTGCCACAGTAGGAACATATTCTTGCAGCAGCATGAAATGTGAATTATTATGTGGATTATAATCACGCTTAATGGACATTTTTGTAGGGGTTGATACATGTTTCCTAAGGGAAAATCAAATATATTACAAACTTCAGAAGCATTTTTAAACCTCAAATACACTACAAGTTTAAAATGTCCTGCATTACAGGAAAGATCTTCTGCAACAGGGTGGTCAAATTAAGATCCTACATTTGTATATTATACCCAGTCACCATTTCCATAAAGAATTCCTCTGCTCTACTCTGAATAGAAACAGTGTCTTTGAGTTTGAGGGGATACAAGTGCACAAGACAGCACAAGGACCCAGACAGCCAGACATTAGAGCAAGTGATGTGAACGGCTTCTCATCTCTCCCCCAGACACAGACAAGGAGACACAGATGACGGGCGTGCTCCACCAGTGAGCTCATCCCATCCTATCCTAGGACCCGGCCTGGCACCAACGTGTGTGGAAAAGTGCCCCGGGAGGCTCTAAAACACAACCACCCGTCAACTCAGCCAGCACCCCACATAACTCAACACAACATCTTGCTAATGATATTATTAACCCTCTATCGACACCTATGTCCTCCAAATGGTTCGCATCTCACCTCACATCTTCTAAGGCATTTTTGTACAACCACCCCCAGAATGGATCCTGGCTCTGAAATTTTAGTTAATCTGACGAGCTCTGGTCCAAATCATACAAATTGAGGATGATGGGTGTGTGTGAGTGTGATTTGTATACTGATTTCTCTTCCTGGCTTGTGTTCTCGTTCCAAGTGGTATCACCTAAAAGGTATGTCCCCTTTTATTTGTCCTCATTTTAATTGCAAATGCAGGGTTGGTAATTAAATGGAAAATTACACAGTAGGAACATAATCTTGCAGCAGCAGGAAATGTGAATTATTATGTGGATTATAATGAGGGTAGCCTAGTGGTTAGAACATTGGGCCAGTAACCAAAAGGTTGCTGGATCGAATCCCTAAGCTGACAAGGTAAAAATCTGTCGTTCTGCCCCTGAACAAGGCAGTTAACCCATTGTTCCCCAATAAACCGTCATTGTAAAATAAGGTCTAGTTAAATAAAGGTTTAAATAAATAAAAAATAAAACAAATTTAAAGACTAAAAGATAAAGCAATTATTGCACAGTATTTTAAGTGGTCTATCAAGTCTCCCATTCCTCAAGGAATGAAGTAGACTACCTAACACAACCACATTACATGCACCCGTAAATACACACACACACACACGTACATGTGCGCACAAACACACACACTCTGGGGGACAACCAAGTGGTCAATTAACAAGACCTGTATTTTTATCAGGTCAAATATAACACCCAAATGGACAACAAAACTTTCCTTGTAGAATGGTAGAGGACACATTTTCCCCTTTCCCAAAGCACCACTGGTCAGTACCAGTAAGTAATTCCACTTTAAGACCCTCCCTGGACCAACTATGAGGAATATGGCTACACCATAAACCACTAAGTACATGCCAGTTGTTTGAGGACCCAATGTAGGAAAGGATATGTGTTTAACAAAGAGCACACCACAAATATTTCCACTCTAAAGTGTACAATTGGCCTACATCATATTGACACAAAGCCTGTCAGTGGCCTAACCACAGTTTGACACCATTACCCTTAGTATTGATAGAAAATCCATATGCGGTTACATTTGTTGTGATTAAGTCCTATACCGTCCACACTTGACTTAATCACATCACATCTTACTGTATACCATCCACACCTTCTCCAATCCAACCCTTTCAGATCTGTGATTACTGAAAGGAAGGCAACAAGGAACGAAAGAAGGATGCATTTCTGAGGTATTCGAACAGGGCCCATGTCTAACTATGTGGCAGGAACGTTAAGTTCGATCGATGAGCCTTAACAGGAGGCCTCCTGCTCCTTGAGAGCCCTGGCTGAGGCAAGGTAAAAAGATGTCATCGATAATTCTTGACATGACCTCGGACAACAATCGTTAGCTCCTGGGTCCGGGCTATTGATGAGGCTGGCTGGGGAGGGGGAAAGCACTACAGTGTCAAAGCTGCTCATGTAGCTGGCTGGCTCTGAATTTCTCGGTTTATGCAAACAGAAAATATTGTCACTCTCTCTCTATCTCGTTTTCTCTAACATTTGCACCCAAACACGTACACACACACACACCACCACACACAAAATACACACACATACACACACACATTCCTGTTCCTCTTTTGATAATACTGAGCCCACCAAAAACAAATACCGTAATTTCCGGACTATTAAGCGCACCTGAATATAAGCCGCACCCACTGAATTCATTATTCTAATTTTTTTTTAACATAAATAAGCCGCACATGTCTATAAGCCGCAGGTGCCTACCGGTACATTGAAACAAATGAACTTTACACAGGCTTTAAAGAAACACGGCTTGTAACAAAAATAAATAGGCTTTAACGAAACACGGCTTGTAACTAAAATAAATAGGCTTTAACGAAACACGGCTTGTAACAAAAAATTCAAAATTTGCAGTAAACAGTAGCCTACCAAGAAAGTCATTGCTCCAGACCAAGCTCCCGTGCAGCAGCTCTATTTCCTTTTCCAACAGCCAGATCAATTGCCTTCAACTTGAAAGCTGCATCATATGCATTTCTCCGTGTCTTTGCCATGATGAGGGTGACAAAATGACTACCGTAATCAGAATGATGGGAAGTTTGAGAGCGCTCGATTTAATCTAAACAGTAAACAAAAAAGTTGTTTGACCTTAACCCGTTCAGCAATTTCATTGGTCTAATGAAAGCTTCATGCCGCCAAAAAACTGAGCACGTCACAGAATGTGTTTTTTGTAATATTTTTTTTTGAAAGCGGGAAAAATCCATATATTAGCCGCGTCATTGTTTAAGCCGCGAGGTTCAAAGCGTGGGAAAAAAGTAGCGGCTTATAGTCCGGAAATTACGGTAGTTAAATAAGAAGTGTTAGTAAGAAATTAGCCAGAATCTTTGAAGTGCAAAGACCTCTCCAGTGACATGTCTGACACACAGCGATTGGGCACTCTTGAACACAGCTCTGCTAGGTTTCCCAGCAAACAGAAAACAGGTGATGCCTGCAGTCAAGGGAATGTGGTCAGATGAGTGTTTACAGCACACACACTTCATCCAAATACTCTCACGAGTGGCTTTACACAAAAGTCGGGTAAGGAAACCATGTGTTTGAGGATGTTGCACGATCCTTTCTAAGCACACACATACTGACAAACTATCAACAGCATAACACAGATTGACTTCAAGATCGATGCCACATATGATTGCTTCATGCTGCACAATGCCAGACTTAGAGACTGACCCCCGTTGGTTTTCTCAGTGTCCGATGTTAAGAACATGTCGGAATATGGCACTTTAATATTGATTTTGTAGTTCTGATTTCAATTGCGCATTGAGGATCATGAAGGAGAAAACCACTGAGAGACTACAACCACAACATTTGCTTGAGCCAAAGGGCTGACCCCTCCCCCCCTTTCCATTTTCTCCATCCCGTTACCGAGTTTCCTGGACATGACCTGGAAATGCAATGAATAACATTTGCTTCGGAGGTGACACGTAGCCCAAATATTATGCATCTTAATGTCCTTAGTCATAGCAATAGCACAGATGAATATGGGTATCCAATTACTGCTCATTCTTAGAGGTAGATTTGCAATGCAAAAGGTAAGAGAAGAGGAGGCCTTGGTGGGTATTCAAAATGTGAGAGAGAAGGGCTTGGTAGGCGGTAATGAGGTTGGGGAAGAGGGCACCACACACACACACACACACACACACACACACACACACACACACACACACACGCGCGCTCACACACTTACAAAATCATACACATTCACACGCACACAAACACACATCCCTTCGGTATAACCAACGTCATGACATATAAGTGGGCACCACACACACATACCCCACACCGTACAGCCCGAGGCCGGTGGGCCCAACAGCGGTCCTCCGGCCTCATAGTTACTTAGCATTCATCCTATTACCATTCGAAAGACACACACACACACATCGACATTCACACACACGCACACACTCATACACACGCACACACACACACACAAAATGTGGGGGTAATACCTCAGAAGCCCAATGTAGATGGTTTTGATGCTGTCGCTTAGTGAAGGATGATCATAGACCTTGTTATAGACATAAGTTCAGCAGAGGTCACTGCACAGATACTGCTGAGGGAGAGACTTGATTTGTTTTGTCTTCACCCCCGATGGTGAAATTGTATCGATGAATCCAGCAAAGAACTGTAGAAGTTAATTAACTCATGTCTGACAAGTTTGCATAGTGCAATAATGTCCATTGAATTTTGGGTAACACTATCTATCAACCGCCTGTTTATAATGCCACATAGTGCAATATAAGGCTTCTTATAAGCATTCATAATAGCTCACAGCTCATTTTAACACCTTTTATGAATGCATTAAGGCTATAGATTCATTCATGCATCAAACAAAAAGCATAATGCATTATAAAGATGAATAGTTCCTTATAAGACCGTATATGAATGCATGAGTGCGTATAATGCAGTTATAAGTCAGGTGACTCACAGAAAGTGTTTCTGAATATTCACCTCCCACCCTTTCATACAAACCAGACAAAATGACCTTGAATGATAAATGCTACTTCCTAGTGACATAGTTCTTTAGTATATTTTGTGATAATGTCCTTCATACAATTTAAATGTGCCACATAAACATAAAAAGCACCCTACCATTTCCCAGGAGTATTTTCCATCCATATACAACAGCATCAGTCGCCCAATCTGACTCCAATTCTTGTTTTCTTTGTATTTATGCAAATGATGGTTTGTATATTACAGATTCAGATGTGATTGCATTCTGTCCTGCTTTTTAAAATTAGATTAAAGATTCGACTATGGATGTTGATGAGACTACAACAGTGTGGTGAAATTTGTGTAATTCCCTAAAGGCGAATGGTTCGCATGCAAATAACCTTATTAGCATATCTAAAAGCTCTTATTATAATTAGGTAGTTTTTTTCTAAATAGGGTACACATTTCCCTGGGATGAAAAGGAGAGGAATATACATGTTTCACACAAAATTGCAAAACCTAAAAAGTGTATAAACTGTATAAAATCTGGATAAAGTGCAGATGCGCGTTCAACAGGGGAAATAATTCACGAACGTTAGCTAACATAAATAATAATAATTTATCAGATTTATATAGCGCCTTTCCACCTACAGTAGGTGCTCAAAGTGCTTTACATAGTCTGAGGGGAAACACTCACCTCTTCCAACACCAATATGTAGCACTCACTTGGGTGATGTATGACAGCCATTTTTTGTGCCAAAAAGCTCAGCACACACCAGCTACCATGGTGGAGAGGTCAGGAGTTATATATGCTTATTAAGAATGAGGGGGTGATTAGGTGGCCATGATGGAATGGGGCCAGGTTTGAAATTTAGCAATGACACCGGGGTTAACACCCATACTCTTACGATAAGTGCCATGGGATTTTGTATGACCACAGAGAGTCAGGACACCCATTTAACATCCCATCCAAAAGAAGGCACCCTACGCAGGGCAATTTCCCCTTCACTGCCCTGGGGCATTGGGATCTCCTTAGACCAGAGGGATGAGTTCCCCCTACTGGCAACAACACGTCTGCCACGCTGATCCTCAACACTGGGGCCCCTCAGGGGTGTGTACTTAGTCCCCTCCTGTACTCCCTGTTCACCCACGACTACGTGGCCAAACACAACTCCAACACCATCATTAAGTTTGCTGACGACACAACAGTGGTAGGCCTGATCACCGACAACGATGAGAC